>NW_027331831.1:8125000-8750000 GCF_033568475.1 Henckelia pumila
CATTATCTGTTAGTATTTTTAAATCACATAAAATACATAACATAAATATGGAGGAAAAAAAAATCAAAACTACCTTTGAGAGCCTCTTGTATAGATGTGTGTTGTAGTGGAATTTTTATATTTTGTCGTTTCTCTGGTGGAGTCACAAAGTCCAAAAAATCATGTGATGCGGAAATATTCGCTTTCTCCAATTCAACAACACCATGATATGTTAGTATTCTTAAATTACGTAAAAATGAAATAACATACATATGGAAAAAAGAATCAAAACTACCTTGGGGGGTTTCTTGTACTGGTGCGTGCTCTAGTCCTCTAGTGGACTTTTCCCATATACTCCATCACTGTTAGCAAATTTTCTTCTAATTGTGAAAATCTTCCGTTAAAGTGGAGTTTCATCCGTTCAATAAGGGATCCAATCTTTTCTAATTTGAAGTCAATGTGCTGCATTGTTTCCATAATGTTAGTCTTTTTTCCAACACAATCATGGACTTTGGATGTACCATTTACAGTAGACTTGTGTTGAGGACATGGTTGGGTAGACGCACCATCATCTACACGTGACTGGCTACAGTAAACAACATTTCCCTGTAACATCAACTCAACATTAATATTCTCCACAACTGCATCTGGGGATGAATCTATAAATTCACCATTTATATAATACGAGGACAATAATTCATCCGCAGTTGGTGTCAACATACCAACAATATCTTGCACATTTAATTTAAATCTATAAATGTAAATTCAATATCATATAATATTAACTACATAAATCATACATAATTTAATACTTACCGTTTCAGATGAGTTTGCAGCTGCGACTATCTTCACATGTGTTGGTGCTGCCTTTTTATTCCATTTGTTAGTCACCCATCGACACATTTGAGAAAGTTGTAAGTCATTGCTCTCTTTTCGCTTAGCGAAGGTGCTTGAAATTTCGGGTATACATTTATAGACAAGTATCTAAATTAGTAAATAATAAGATAAGTTAATACACATATAAACCTTATATAAATCATACTAAACAAGACATTAAATTTCACTTACTTGTAATTGTTGGAGGAATCCACTGAGATTATAGCTCGCACCTTTAACATATTTTTTCTGATTTCTTTGATTTTATTATAATTTCATTTTCCTTTTCACACATATTTTTTTTTTATCAAACTCCTCAAAACTTCCTTAACTGCTACTGTACCCCATGGGTACTTACTAAAAATGTCTAGATCTAAATCTTCAACCAGTTACATCAACTTCTTATCTATAGGCAAATTTTTTTCCCTTATGGGCAAAAGAACACCAGCAACAAAAAACAAAAGCCAACTTCCACTACAAGAGAATCAACTTTTCGCAGCATGGTATCATTGCATACATTAAAAGCACACCATATATATTATTTTTTATGGCATGCACCAATGCGTGCACTATTAATATTGTCAAACCTTTTAAAAACGATGGCGTGCATTATGCGCATGTTGCGGATATTATTTTTTACAGCGTGCATTTAAATGTACGCTGTTGATAATATAAAATTAAGAGACACACATCTCTCCTCCCATTTTTTCTCAGCTTCCCGATTTTCTTCTTCCTTTCTTCTCACTATTTTCGCAACTTGAATTGGTCGTATATTCTTTTTTTGTGGCCGATTTTCAAAAGAGAAAGTATATTAGGAATACTCTCGACGAGATATATTCGGTGATACCCTCTTTCCTAAGTTTTAAGCACAGCTTGTCAGCCCGATTTCCGGCAGCCGCCCCTTGCTGTGCCCGACCACTGTCTATCTTATGAGAAATGTTGTCTAGTTGTACTTCACCAGAGAAGGGCCGACGACCACCTTGTCAGAAGATTTCAAATATGGCCGGAATCGGAACTTTCTCAACTCATTTGCCCTTCTCGAACCCTTGTCATGGGAGGCACTGTGTGAATTCTTTTATGCGAGATTTACAACCAATTTTTGTCATTTTATTTAGATTGCAGTTGAGGGTAGATAGTGCTCGAGTTAGGAGAATTTCTAACCTAACCAGCCATTTTCATTGCTCGAGTTAGGATAATTTCTAACCTAACCAGCCATTTTCAGAGCGATTTCAGTCAGTGATTTGGATTTTCTGGAGAGTGCAACCGCGTGATTTGTTTCTAACTTCTAGATATTTACTTGAGCAGCTTAAAGTCTCTGATTCTGGAGAGCAACAACCTTCCAAACCTGCTTCAGCATAAGGTCTAATCCTATAATATGGTGCTTTGATATGTGCTTTCGCGTACATTGATCCCAACATTTCTTGTTACTTTATTTTATTAGTTGTTATTATAGTGACGCTTGATAATTTTATTGGAAGTATTGAATCTTTTATGTATAAATATTCAGATTATTTAAGCTTGAAAATATCATAATCAACTTTTTAAGTATTTTCAAACCCTATCTGTATGTTGAAATTTTTTGTCGTTTGACATGTTACTCTAGTGACACTCAATTTCTGTACATGCTTTTGCTTAATCACATTTTTCTATACATTGTAGGAAAAACCTTGTGCAGTGATAGCCCAAGGATGTAAAAGAAAGTTTGTGAATTGAGCAGTTTAATTGGCTACCATTTGTTATTTCCCTTTATATCCCATGGAATAGTGGACCGAAATGCAATTTTCCCTTTCTATTGTTTTCAGGCGGTAAGAAATCGTCTGGAAATGGTCTATTCTAAGAATTTCTCTAGCAATATCCAATCGTCTTTTATCTATCTATCTATCTATCTATCTATCTATTACATTATATATTCATGGTGGTGCTGAAGGTGCTTTGGCAAATGTTGGTGACCTTAAACTGCTGATGACTTGTTTTATCACATTATATGAAGTGAGGGCTTTTGTTGAGTATCTTCTTCGACAAATGTTGGTGACCTTAAACTGCTGATGACTTGTTTTATCACAATATATGAAGTGAGGGCTTTTGTTGAGTATCTTCTTTGGCGAATGTTGGTGACCTTAAACTGCTGATGACTTGTTTTATCACAATATATGAAGTGAGGAATTTTGTTGAGTATCTTCATCTTCTTCTTATTCTTCTTCTTCTTTTATTTGTCCTCCAATATCTGTATTGTTCTTCATATTACAGTTATTTTTAAACATTTAATATTTTGGTGCTAGCTATTGATGATTTGGGACTAGCTTTATGTGAATATATCGATAATGTAATAATCCGCCGTCGTGATCCTCAAGATCAGAGGAGCAATGGCATGTCGGAACTGAAGTGCGATTTTGTGACATGAAGAGATGTGCAAAATGGAAGAGTTTCGCATACCACAAGGCACGTTTTACATCGGCCAACCATTTTTGTAATGTATCCAACCAAATCAAAACTGATTGTTTTTCTCCTCTCGTCTCCAATTGGATGGTTTTTAATTAGTCCTATTAAAATATCTTGAATTTTTCAAAGTCAAAATGCAAGAAATCAAACAATGGGGGAAGAATATGATTGCCCTGTTATTCTTTTAACCAGGTTGGTTATATATATATATATATATATATATATATATATATATATATAATTTTGTTGATTGTTGATTTTTTTACAATTTATTATTGATTATGTGACAATTTAATATTCATTTTTTAGAAGTCTAATTATTAAACTAAAGCATGTGTTGCATAGAGTACTATGATTTAAAATTATTGGCAGACCACCTACTTTTTTTTTCATTACAAGTAGACATTTTCAAACTATAAATATGGTTCGACGCTATACAATTACTTTGTATGTTTTTTTTTTGACAATTGGCCGCCATCTATGTCTCCTCAAATCATGTACTAAAAAGTTATTTATCTGTTCGAGCAGTGAAGGGTTCTAGCGAGTTCTTTGGCTTTGAAGGATCTCTAATTTTTCAGATTTAGCGATTGTTGGAGGAAGAAGGAAGATTTGGTCTTCTCCATGTGCGTCGGAAGGCCAACCGACTTGTTCAATGGTTGTTATAATTATTTCTTGCTTTCTGAAACTATAACATGTGTTGTTATAATTTTTTGTAGCTTGGTTGCAAGTAAGGGAAGGTGAGTCCCATATAAAAGCAGTTATCCAACCAAAACATAGCAATGTCAGTATTGTTATTGGCAGGGTCGAGGCTCGAGAAGGTTTGTTGGTCCATGCTCAAGGGTGGCGACTATTTTCTACTAATTTATTTATTTTTCAAATGATCATAGCGACCTTTAAATTTATGAAATATGGGGAGACAACATCTCATTTCAGCCATTCACGTATGAAGAATGGAGATCCCACAAATATTAAACCACCGAGAATGTGTAATATTTTTCTCACTAGATTTTCATACATGCATGATTATTATATATACATGCATGATTTGACTTGACGTCGCCTTTATTGTCTATGCACACTGAAAACCATTGAGATAAGAGGAAGTGGATTACCGATTAAAGATATTTGTTTTGCTGTTGTTTTTTGGGATGGTTCTGATTGTTCACAATTGTATTGGATTTTATTTTATTTCTTGTTAAGTAGTTGATTGCACCTCATTCACTGTTTTGTTAAACATAAGAGATATCCTTATTTTGTAGTTTATATTGAAACGAATATGTTCTAGTGGATTGTGTTTTATGTTTTGAGAAAAATCGAATTCATGGTACCGAGGATCATTTATTTTTGGTACCCAGCTCCAATATTGGTTGGATCTGCTTTATTAGTTTGATAACAGTTTTCATATATGATGGTAAAGTACAATTCCAATATGTATATTTGATGATGTGTATTGTTTCGTTATCTCTATTATAGTTGCAGGATTTAATATTCAAACAATCTCGACGCAATTCCGGTGTCTAAAAAACTCAATCTTGGGCCAAATCAAATCTGCAAGCAAAAAGTTTAGGTGAAGAAAACAGCTTCGGGACATGATGAAAGGTTCAAGGCTCAAGTAGGTGGATAGATTCGACAGCAATAGACTTCCAAGTATGTTGGGATTGATGAATAACTTTTTTCTAGTGTTAATTGAGTTAGAATTCGATTATTTTATTTTGTATTGTATTTTGGGTAGTATGATGAAGAAATTCGTGTGTTAACTCTGCGAGTGGATTAGAATTGAAATTGTGCTTAGTTTGTTGTAAAGACTTGGTTCTTTCGTTTTCATGAATGGAATTGAAAGGTTTTTTTAATTATTCGTTTTCATTTCTTCTGATGTTTTGTTATATTTGCATCATATGAAGCTATTTATGATCAAATAATGTGTTGTCGACATATTTTTTCGCGGCATGCGAACATGTGCTGTCAATAAACTTTTCACAACGTGCATTCGTGTGCTACCGCTGTCAGTAGTTTTTCACGGCTTGCATTGCGAGCTGTTGATACCTCTTTCCGCAGCGTGCATTGCGCGCTGCGGATGATACTTTCTGCAGCGTGCATTGCTCGTTGTCAATAACTTCTACTATCAACAGCTTTGAGCGCTGCAGAAAACAAATTTGAATGCTGCGAAAAGCAGTTTTTGTTGTAGTGTTCACCTTTTCTAGATTTACATCATCCGCATATTAATTACTAAGTTTTACTAATCGAGCCTTTACATCATTCAAAATCATTCGATTGAAATGTCTTTTATAAAATTTCATGTTATCCACAATCATCGAAAAATTATTAGAACAATCAAGTCCTGTTGTCAAACCATACTCCAACATCGAAAACCTTATCGGCCTCTTGCAGACCACCATCCAATATTCTTTTTTGTTTCTTATATACATCTGCTGGAGCATTAAATACCACAAAATTTGACTAGATATATTGAAATCTTCAGCACAGTTTATGAGATTCCCAAATTGAGTCCTAAAAATCATGAAATCAAGCTCGGCCTCTTTCAAAGTTTGCAATATAGTTTCTGATACTTCATTGTAACGCGATTGCACTGAAATTTTACAATCGAAATGTCTACTTCTTGATAATTGTATCTTTAGTTGTATCTGCATGCATATTGATAAACAAAAGAAATTATTAATCAAACATATCAATTGTCACCGAGAATTGATTTTAATTTTAGGTGGCTGAAAAATTCATTCACAGAAACTGAAATTAGGAATTAATATCTTGACCTTTTTTTCTGTTCAACAAGAAAACAAAACAAAATCTCCGTGATAAAATGATCCATGACAAAGCATAATCGGGAAATTAAAGATTCCACAAGCTTACCAAACTTATATCCAATTAAAAGTACTTCGTTAAAAAAAGTTGAAAATTTTGTTCAACCCCAGAAAAAAAATTCACATCATCCACATTATATTTCTCTAGACATTTATTTATAATCCATGAATACAAATCATGGGTAAATAAAATTCTATACTTTAAGACAAAACTGAATTAGGTGCCGATAACTTATATTTATTCTTGCCCAAAATTTTCTCCATTCTCAGTTTTCTTTGATTTATCTTTTCTTGTGACCGCTTCCAACGAAAAAACAAAAGTTATACACCAAAAGATAAGAACAACTCTGAAATAAAAAATCTCAAGTAAAGAGCTCAGTAAATAACAAGAAAATATTGTTTCCCTACATTACCTTCTTGTAAGCAACGGGTTTTTGAATGCAGAAAATAGAAAATGGTAGTCGTTGTTGGAAAGAAATTTTTTGAGGGTGAGAATAAAAAAGGGGTGCTTACTGCTGAGAGACAGAATAAGAGTATATAATCAATTTTAGCTGTTCAAAATCCCAATACACATTTTTACATCGACATTCTTCACACAAAATTGAATTCCAGGTTCTCACGCCAAATAAAACACAAAATCTGGATTGTAGAGCCACAAGCTCGTCCACAAACCATTTTTATAAAAAATTTGCCAAGAAATCTTAAAAGCAAAGGAAAACATCGCGAAAAAACGAAAAAAAATATAAAAAAGAACTTGCGAAAGAGAAAAACAGAAACGAAAGCAACCTGGTTACCAACGAACCATCCAATTCGGAGAGAGTGATGACTCTTGGAATCGAAATCTTAATGACCCGTTTCCTTTCTTTTCTTTTTTTTTTTAATTTTAAAAATGATCTCAAACACTACCTTATTGTAAACTAATCGTGGTACGTTTGCATCCATAAATTTCATAAAGCAATACACAAGTTTTGTGATTCCATATGTTTCATCATTTAAGGAAGAGTACACAAGAAACACGATAAAAAGAACAAATAAATCTCATCACATCACAACAAGAGCAAGGTCGGAACTTACATTGAGCTGAGCAACCCAATCGATCCAAGATACTGCCGAACATGTTCATGTCATAGAATGATAAAAATAATAATAATAATAATAATAATAATAATAATAATAACAATAAAACTCCCAAAAATAGCATCAACTGGTCAAAAACCTTGAAAACGACTATTGGTAAATATAATAGATGTTGAAGAATCTCACCATGAAAGTAGATGTAACATGAATGCCAACAAATATATATCAATGTTGGAATCAACGACAAATAACGAGTGAAACAAAGAACCTATACAAAAGGGAACCACCTCGTACAAGAGACATGAGCAGGTTTCCTTCCACGAGCCATCCAGACGGTAGGAGAAGTCAATGTAACCGAGATACAATACTATGCGTGCATATTAATGAATATATAATTAATTAATTATAATTAACTCATATGACCAAAACTCCAATCGGTGGTGATCAAGAAGTGGAACGGGTGCTGACCATTCAACACTCATTTAATGTCACATTCATCGATTTCAGTGTAAAAAGTTATTTCAATCTTTATAAAATTAATTTATTGTTTTTTGCAATCTACGTGAGTCGATAGACAAGTGTTTACAAGTTTTGAACTTGTGAGTTTGATATTTAAAATCACAAAGCATAAGCTATTCCATATTTTGAGTGAAAAAAATGAGTGTTTGAGTGAATTCATTTAGAGTGACTTGTGAGATTTTGGGTGATGAATATTTTATTACTAACTTTTTTCTTGCAGGTACAATGTTTGAAAGAAAATTCAATTGGTATAGGGAGAGTGAAAGAAGATTTGATTATGGGAGTAGGAGATAGAGAAAAATTGATGTGTATAGAGAGATGAAAAACCAATGTAACCAAGATATAATACTATGCGTGCATATTAATGATAATTAACCCATATGACCAAGACTCCAATCGGTGGTGATCAAGAAGGGGAACGGGTGTTGACCATTCAACACTCATTTAATGTCACATTCATCGATTTCAGTAGTTAGAATAAATTTCGTAGGTTGACCAATCGAGCTAGAGATTGGAATAAACAAGGAGAATTGAGTGAACAAAGGAAGGTAAGGGACCATTGAGTGTCAAAGGCCAATTAAGTAAATTCACACATAAACTTGTATATTTATAGGGGTTATAGATTATAGAATGATAGATTATAGATTATAGATTATAGATAGATTATAGATTATAGATAGAATATATATATATACAATTAAATATTTTTTTTAGGCCATTGGTTCAAGAAAGGTCAATGTGAATGCTTGAAGTGACGATCAACATGTGCTTGAAGGTGCAACAATGGACGAAAATTTGACTAATGCTGCTTCTGCAAGTGGCAGTACCGGAGCTATGTCATCTGTCGGCGATGAAGACGATGACTTGGAAAAGTTTTTGAAGGAGTTTTTGGATGATGATGTTTTTGATTTACCAAAACTGTAAATTACTGTTAATTATTTGGATAAATGAAGATTCAGTATTTGCCAAAGAAAATTGACGAAATTTACATATGTAGAGTTACAAGAAACAAATTGTGCAATCAAAGTGCAAAAACTACAATACTAGTATTTTACTTACTAAAGAATAAAATTTTCAGTCCGACGATCGAAAGTGACAACTGCTACTATAACACAAAAAATGTAAATCAATTATAATCTTGTGCTCATGTTGTGTAACAATAAAAATTTCTAAAAAAATATTTATTTGTGTACAAAAATTTTTGGAATCAAGTAATTTTTGTGAAAACACAATTAAGTGCTTTGGATATATATAAGAATTTTTAATGATCAATTGAAATAATATTTTTGAGTACGATAATTTTTTATTATTTAAAATTTTTGGTGTTTTATCTATATATATATATATATAATAATAATAATAATAATAATAATAATAATAATAATAATAATATTGTAAGATATGTTATTTTTAATATTAGAATCATATTTTTATGGTAAAAATGTTGCATAAAAACAGTTATCGCAAACCTCTCATAATAATATACTTTTGATAGTACAATATGTATATATTGGTACAGTGAATCAGTGATTAGTGAATAAACAATATTAAAAAGCATCATTGCATCATAAAACGAACATGTGTTGCAGCCCCAATTCTCAAAAATAATAATAATATAAAAATAAAAAATATTCCACTATACTGAATTCTTTAATTTATTCACCCATGCATCTGAATTCTTTATTCTTTATGCACGGAGCATATATATATAGACTACATCCATGTGATACACGACATTTAATTTGAGAATATCACTCATCCTTCTAAATCTAAACTTGTTCCAGTTATAACACATAATAATTAAAGAACGTACAAAATCTACGGATAAGGCTCTTCTAAATTATCAATTAATTAATATATAACAAAAAGGGGAATTTCAAATGCACATATAATTATTTAGGGAACACAAAAGAAAAGGAAGAAACTTCAAATACACAGATGGTATTTTGCACTACTTTACAAAAATATATACAGGGACTAAACCTGCTACAACAAAAATAGTAGAAAAAATTTCAGGACAGAGAAAAAAAAAATAGTAAATCTTGCTAGCTCCTAAGAGATGGCACCTTTTACTCTTTTATTAGGCATTGCAAAGCTAACCATAACTTCCATTTAAAAAAAATGTACGTAAATGACAATCACTGCGATAATGATGAAGATGGCGGTGTATCGAGGAGGGAAAAGGCGAAAATGAGGTAGGAAACTCTCAGACAGAAGAGAAAAGAGAGGGAGAGGGATGGGGTGGTGCCGACCGCTGCACCTAAGCGGCAGTGGCTTCGTCCTCCCGTGCCTTCTCTTCTACCTCCGCGATAGGGTGGGTATATATATGCGTGTAGAGCTCTTTGGAATATTCTGCATGCACAAGCAATTTACGGGATATTCTATGCTACACCGGGAGAGATACACCTCCTTTAGTATTTTTTTCAGATATTTGCGCGAACATCACGCTAAAAAACACTAGATGCATGTTCGCGTGAACATCTCACTGAGAAAAAAATGTGGACCTCAATAATAACTTTTTTGGTTTTTTAACATAATGTTCGCGCGAACATCTAGAAAAAAATGAGGTGTACCTCTCCTTGTGTAGCATATACCAACCTGCAATTTACAGTGATCCCAATTTTGATTGAAGGACTTAATTGTAGTCCACTTGTATATGGATATATATTTAAATAGGAAAAGGAGTACTATTACTTTTGACTGAAAAGCAATCAAATAATCAAGTGGCTACGTTGGCTTAAAACAAAGGAGTAAAAGTTTAAGGTAGAATTTTATTTTTCAAGGTGAATGTTTTATCCATTTTATTTCTGTTTTTGAACTTACTTTATGCCCCCAAAGAATCGGGAATTTAGGCCTAATCGAATAGATCAGACGACAAATTTAGAATAATTAGCGATCTGTCTAAAATCTATATTAATATGACTATAAGGCGAAGATTTTATCTGCCAAATTAAAATCCATATGAATCAATGTTTATATAAATCGACAAAATGATTTGCTCGATATTTATCTACGTATCGACAAGTTTGACATTTTTCGCTTGCGACAAAATGATTTATTCGATATTTATCTACGCCTGTATCGACAAGTTTGACATTTTTTCGCTTGCAACAAAATTATAGATTTTTTTTATATATATAATACAAAATTAAACATTCTTAATCATGACTCAAGAAGTTGATATGTCTGCCTTGAAATTCCTCTTCGAGAAAAGATTAAAGCATAGCGATGTAAAAGATAGAGGGCGAGTAGTCCCAAAGGTTTATTCTTCATTAATTTTTCCATAATTCCTTATTGTATATATTTGATGTTAATTATATTAAATGGCATTTACTAATCGATATAATATGCGACATGTTTTCTTACTTCTCTTTGCGTAGGAATTTGCACTCAAGCATTTCCCACAACTTGATCCAAGGAAGGCATCTTTATGTCCATGGATGATGTGACCACACCTAAATTATGGACAGTCAGACGAGGGTATAACGTCTATTATCTTAGTGGAAAATATATACTTATTTTGGTCTTCTATATTATGAAATTTCAGTCTTCATCAATTTTGACAATTTTAGTCATTTTTTATCGACGATGTTAATGTGACACTACACACGTCTGTGTCACATCAGTGCCACATTTGTGCAACACCAGTGCTACATCAAAAAAATGGATAAAATTGCTAAAAAAATATATAACATACTAAAACTAAGTTTGACATGCATCATATATATATATTACTATAATCTCAAAAAGACAAACTTACGGGGCCATACGTGAAACTTTCCCTTAAATATTTCCCATAATTTATAACATGAAAGAAGCATAATTATTAACAATTTTGAGTAACTTTCAATGTTCTTAGCATTTGCTAGTAGATCACATGCATTACGGTTTAAGTTATTATGATATACATCTTACTTGCGCAGGTTCTGGTCCAACAATAAGGGAAGAATTCATGTGCTTGAACATGCATGTAAGAGTATATCTATTCACGTGAATTCTTTGCAATGTACGGTGTGCAAAACGGAGATTTCATAATGTTTTATGCTAATCGTCAATTGGAAAGATTTGTAAGCATGCATATATTTCACATATGTCATCAATTATATAATTATACTTATATATACAATATTATTATTATTATTATTATTTTTATTTTTTCGCACTTGAATTCTTAGTCCATTGGTTCAAGAGAGGCCAATGTGCATGTTGTAAGGGATGATCACCGCGCGCTTGAAGTTGCAATAGTGGACAACAATTTGTCTGAAGTACTGCTTCTGCAAGCGGTACCCAAGCCGTGTCATCCGTCGGCGAAGAAGACGATGATTTGGAGTATATTTTTTCAACGAGTTAAGTTGGACGATGATATTATTTAGGGAAATTATTTTTTTTGGTCTATTAATTTTTTAAATTTTGCTTTTGGTATGCTAACTTTTAATTTTCAGTGATTTTGATCCAATTGCACACATGTCAGTTAGACATTGACACACGTCACCATTTTCCAGGTGACGTGTGAAGGGCTGGGATATCGAATTTTTTTTCGGTATATATACGGTATTAGTATGGATTTTTTCCATACCAAAATTTCGGAATTTCGATATCGGTATCGGTATGAATTTTTTTCATACCCAAATTTTTTATACGGTATACCGAAAATCCACCCCTCGGTGTTACAATGTCTAGCTGACACGTATGCAGTTGGACC
Source organism: Henckelia pumila (assembly GCF_033568475.1). NCBI lineage: Eukaryota > Viridiplantae > Streptophyta > Magnoliopsida > Lamiales > Gesneriaceae > Henckelia > Henckelia pumila. Next base: position 8,137,412 of record NW_027331831.1, read on the forward strand.
AAAATCACGGAAAATTAAAAGTTAGTGTACCAAAACCAAAATTTGAAAAGTTAATGGACCAAAACCAAAACATGGACAAGTTAATGGAACAAAAAAAATATTTCTTCTATTTTTTATTTGGGAAAATAATTTTTTTGTCTATTAACTTGTCCATGTTTTGGTTTTGGTCCATTAACTTTTCCGATGTGTATTTTGGTACACTAAATTTGCATTTTCAGTGTTTTGTGGTCCAACTGCATACGTGTCAATTTTTGATTGGTGCAAAATGTTGACGTGGACCAATCAAAAGCTGACACGTATGCCGTGGACCAAAAAACACTGAAAATGCAAAGTTAGTATACCAAAACCCACATCGAAAAAGTTAATGGACCAAAACCCAAAGGAGAAAGTTACTGGACTAAAAACTTATTTTTCCTTTTTTATTTACCAAAATTGTAAATTATTTGGATGATGTTCGACTCCTTTTCATGCTAACTGAATCAGTGAAAATTCAGTATTTGCAAATGAAAAATGACGAAATTTACATCTATAAAGTTAGAAGAAACATATTGTGCAACTAAAGTGCAAAAACTACCATTTTATTTTGTTATTTTCTAAAGAAGAAAAAATTATTCTAATGGATTTAATATACAAGTGCGACTGTACGTAGCCCAAAAAAGTTAAATCAATAATCCTGTGCACATGTTGTGCACATATAAAATATTTAGAAAATTGTTTTTTTGATCTCGTACGTTTGTTTTTTTTGCAATTTTGGTCCATAATGTTTTCAGATTTTATTTTTAGTTCGCTATCATTATTTGTTTAGTTTTTTGACAATTTTAGTCCTTTTGTGACATATAGCTCTTACATAGAATCAATGTATCACTGATGTAGAACTGAATGTGTAGTTCCAAATCAGCATTTTCGACAAAAAAATGACTAAAATTTCCAAAAATCAAAATATACAAGATTAAAATTAAAATCTGAAAACATAAGAATCAAAATCACAAAGACAAATAATTACTGGACCAAAATTGTAATTTTTCCTAAAATATTAATATGTTACTTTCATAAAAAAATTATTTATTTGTGTACAAAAATTTTTAGAATCAAGTCAGTAATTTTCGTGAAGCCACAAGTGCTTTAAATATAATAATTTTTTATAACTAATTAAAATAATATTTCAAGTACGAATATAATTTGTATTATTTTACCTAGTTCCACACTCCTTAGACCGACAACGCTTCCGAGCATAGCAAAAAACATAAATAAGGATTAAGGGGATAATGAATTTATGGTGTTTTATTAATACTAGTAAAGTAAACGTGCGGTGCACGTTTGAAAATAATTGTATTATATATAAATATTATTTAAATTGATTAGTTGAAATAGACTAATTTGTAACTAATTGATGATTTGGTTTGATAAAATATGCCGAAAAGATTTTTGTTTTGAAAATGTTAGTAATCTTGTAATTTTGTAAATTAGACATTGAGATAATTTTGAAAATTGATGGGTGAAGAAAATCGACCATGACAGATTCATTGCAAGAGAACGTTGGATTTTGATGTAGAAAATGTTGATTACATATTAAGGAAAGAAGGTATTTGATTGAATTTGAAGGTCTTGTAAATTGTTTAAGTAGCGTTTATCAACAATAAAATATTTGTTTCACAAAATTGTCTCGTGTTGTGTTAAAATTATGGGTAAATAAATTTAAAAGAAGTTAGATTTAACATATATATATATATATATATATGATAAATTAGAGAGAGATTTTGAAATCACTAAAAAAAGGATTATTCTATGCTACACCTGAAGTACTTCTCCCCCCATGATGTGGTTAAATTACAACCATTGGATCATCAACACACATGTCAGTTTTCATAAAAATATAAGGATCCCACGTGATCTAATGGTATTAAATTAGGGGGAAAAACACTCCCGGTGTATCATAGACTAATCCCTAAAAAAAAATCACATTTTTAAAATCTACATATCAAATATGATATTGTTAGGTATATATTTAAAAAAATAGTGATAATTCGTACCAAATATTTTTTAAAATTATTATTATCATTAGAAGGAAAAAATTATAAATTTTGCGTAAAGTATGATGAATATGATATGATTCGTACTGAATTGTTGGTAAGTGAGGAGCATGTCAATTGCGTAAAGGAAAAAAATTAGAACGAAATTTCATTATGTTGTATCAGTTCGGAGTTATCCAATACACATACATAAAAATTACGAATACGGATTCTCACATTTTTAATAATAACAACGATAATGATGGGTCATCAGTTTGCTCCGCCAACAATAGAAATATAGCATATATAAGTATATATATAAATATATATATATATATATATATATTATTAAATTAAAACTTAAAAAACGTGCACGTTATTGATAATAAAAACTAAAAATATAACATTCTTAAAAAAATATAACTAAAAGAACTAAAACCATAATATAAATATTGAATTGTAAAATTTAAATCAAATAAGTGAGTTATATCTTTTTTTGCTTTATACTGTGGACTTGTTTCTCTTTCCAAGACTTACCTTTTGTCATCCGCTTTTTATTCTTTATGAGAGAAGCAATATTTTCATCATCTTGAATACCAATTGTCTTTGTGTTGTCTTCATCAATAATCTGCAATTCCACATGGTTACTCTTTGATGATTCTTTTTTTGGACGACCTCTCTTTCGTTCATTTTGTTTATGGTGACAAGCATTGCTTGCAAAAGTAGCAATAACTTCATCGTCTCCAATTTTGATTGTTGTGTTGTTCTCTTCTTCTTTCTATTGCATGTCAATATTTTCAATGATCGGCACATTCATTGGACGTCCTCTTTTCCTTTTAATCTTGTGTTGGTCAAAATCTGCCGAACTCTTTTTGGTTGCAATACTTTCTTTGTTGAAATTTGGGTTTGTTTTTTGAATGCCTTCAACGACAAGTGATAATTTTCCTTCTTTTATTTCAATGGACTTGTCTATTTTGATAAGAAATGTATATTCTCCACTATTTGGTGTCTCCAAAAACTTGTAATATATCGAAGTATTGTCATCCTGTATATAAAGAAGGTTTAATTAGTAATTAGTAATAATATGTAATATCTTTGTAAGAAAAAAAATCATTTGCATACCTTAGTTATGGAAGCGATATAATCTTCAACGCGATATCCAATAAAAAGATTTCCAGCATTTCCAAACATTGTAACTTTTACAGTTTCAGTGGCATCATTTACGGTCATCCTTATTCTATATCTATATTAACAATTTAATATAATAAATTATTATAAACTCATTTGAATTTATAGATATAATATTTAAAGTAGATTTTACCTTGACACGATATTGATATCGAAGTCTATGCAGTTATTACAGCTCCTTTTTTTCCATTGGATTGATAACGGTTTTCGAGCAATTACTGCATCCTTCGTACCATGGATTCGCCTTATTCTCTATCTCATGTATGTATGCCTTGAACCAATAGAATTTGTTCTATATTTGATAATAAATGAGATATGTTAAATGATTAAAATATGAGTTTATAGTTCGTGATCTCATGTATTATAAATGTCATTATAAAATATTTGGCCGATTTATGAAATATTGAAAAATTGTGTAGTGAAGTAAAAAAAATAGAATGTGTTATAAATTATATGTACCTTTGGTAGTATATTAATTTGAGTAATAATTTGCATCAACGTAATTTCTTCAGCATCTCTAATTTGATGTGTCATCCATAATTCCTCTAGACTTCTTTCCTTGAAATTGTTACCTAACCTGTAGATAATGATTAAGATGAAGATATTTACAAACTTGAGCAATTAAAATAAATACTATCAATCTTATAGATTTGCCCAAAAAAAAACGAAGACAATCATATCATATGTTTAGTGCTTCTTTCTCTATGCAAGATGTGTTTGTGAATGTTGTTGTTATTGTTGACTTGAGCTGAATCTTTCCTATTTCATGAGATGAAGTAATGAATAATGATAATGAATAAATTTTGTAAATATTATTATAAAATTTGAAAAAAAAAAATTTACCTTCAAAGTTGTTTCTTTTCAAATTACAAAAAGCTATTACCGGTTTATTCATCTCTATCTCTTGTAAAAATAGTCCTTCGTTAATCGCAAGATCATCCCATAAAGTAATTGTTATAGTTTCAAGCCTTTAGTAAGAGAAAAAAATAGTTAAAAATCACTAAAACTATATTTATTCACTAATATTTAATACCAAAATAAGGCTTTGCAAAATATTAGTTTTGTTTTATATATTAAAAAAAGATATATAGATAGATTAATACTCACGAAAAATTTATAAGGACAATCTCTCTTCTATATACGGTGATGTTTGTATCCTTTTTTGAGATTTAATTAGTTGTCGTACCTCCTTCAAGACCAATTATATCTGCAAAAATTTTACAAGGTCTGATAATTTGACTACATAAATTTACAAATTTTTTATTGTTCACATAAATTGTTACCTATATCTTCAACAACATGTGATTCTGTCATCGCATCATCGAACATTGTAAATCCAGAAGTGACATTGGAACAAGCGAATTGATCTTGTAGTTCGTCAATCCTTGTCTTTGTTTGGAAAACCAGTTCTATCCGTTTGTTGACATTTGGATAATCATTGTTGACTTCTTGAATATTCGGACTGGAGATGATGTAATTCCTATTTATCTTCAACTGATCTTGAAAGGAATCTACTGTGTTTGAGAACATTATTCCATGTATTTTTGTTCCCTTCAATTAGCACGAAATATGTATTTTTTTAATATTAAAATAACGATTTAAAATATGCATTAGTATGAATAAGAAGAAATTTACCTCTTCGTCGACGAAGATAAGTTTTCTACTAGGCTTCAAATTTTTTTTGGCCAGCACTTGGCTTCCTTGTCGTACCACTTTTACCTTTACGACAACATTGTTTTGCCTCGGTTGCAGGGAGTTAATAGGACATATGTTCAAGGTATCCATTCGAACTATGTGATTTTCTACACGCAAATTTTTTGATAATACAATAGATTAATTAAACAGTAATAAAAATTGAAATATATAATAAACATGCGTGTCTACGAACACAGAAAGCTTAAAGAGTACCTGAGAAATTTGATTCAAAAATATTTTCTTTGAACGTGTGAAAATTGATTCAAATATTTTTGAACTTTGAATGATATGTGCTGGTTGTACGTTCAGCATTCTTGCATATTTGAAGGGTTACATCTTTAATAGAGGGAAAATCATTTATTCTGTGCAACAATTCAGCATATGGATTTTTTTTCATGACATCCACTAATACCTTCATAGTATCTTTATAAATATCAGCATTGTCAAATACACTCATCCTATTAGCCAATTCGTTGTCGTTATCCCAAAAATACAATTTGAAATGAGACGGTTTCCCCTCACGAGGAGTCAAGGGTGGAAGTGTATGGAACACTTGTCCTAACACTCTAAATGTATAGATTCCACGATTCGAAGAAGCAAGATTATTATCCACTTTAACACCAAAAGAAGTGAATGAAAATACACTATTATATACTCTGATTCTCTTTCGGAAATTCTTTTCTTCTGGAGATTGTGTGTCAGTAAATAATACAAACAATTCACGCGGTATAATTGTGTCGGCTAATCTGATTTTACCATTATCACAGCAAAATGTAGGGCTTTCAAATTCAAACTTTTTTGCCCCACAATGACGACAGTTAGCCATTGAAATGATGACACGTAACTCTATCGTTCCTTGAAATCATCATCATGAGAAAATTATATATATGTTATTCAAGAATTCAGAGAGCATAAAAAAATCTAAAAATATATTGGACTGCATATGTATGGCTAAAGATAAATTTTTTTTACCTTCATGTTTAACAGCATTAAGCAAGGTACGAAAATCTTTCTGTTTTCCTTTTTTCGTTCCATCCGTTGAGGACTTCTTTGATTAATCAAGGTTGAAGAACTTGATACCAAGTTGGATTCCTCTAAAGTAATTTCTACAAATACATATAGTTAATATAATTGAGACTTCTTTGATCAATCAAGGTTGAAGAACTTGATACCAAGTTGGATTCCTTAATTTCTACAAATACATATAGTTAATATAATTGAGACGGAAAATTTTTATGATAATGGAACTGATTATTTTTAAAAAATATATAAGTTTAATATTATACCTTGGGACGTTGAATTTGTTTGCATACCATCGACAAGTGAGGAACTATCCCCCTCCAATAAAACATCATAGATAAAGTTAATAACATGACATTGAAACATAAGCTATGAACATTAATATCATATAATCTCCAAAAAATAAATTAGAATGAAATGAAATAAATGTTAACAAAATTGTGGAACATGCTAATTTAAATACTATTATTATTTGTTTATTTGTTATATAAAAAAGTCTTCCATGAAAACAAAGTTCACCGTTTTCTTTTATTCCTAGACTCCGATGCATTCTGAATCCGTTGACGACGTTTTTCAATCTGCAGCTTTGAATAATTTGAAACCGAATTCTTTGCTTCCAGGGTAATTCCTATAGATGCTCCTAAAAATTATATACTTGAGAAATTTGACTAAAAAATAACTATACAACATATGAGATATATACCCGAAGATGGAGAATTTTCGGCAAAATTTATGGATTCTGGGGTACTTCCTACCAATGCTCCTGAAATTAAAATAATTTAGAAATCGAATAAAATACCATAAACCAATTATTTATTCTAAAATATATGTGATACATCCTAACTTGTAGAAATAGACCTTGAGATGGAGAATTTCCGTGTATATCATCGAGATCCATAGCACTGTTGCCATTGAACAATAATCTGTAACAAGAAATATATATTCAAAAAAACACATGATAGAGCTTTTTACATAGTTAACTGATATCCGCAGAAAGTTCAACCGTTTTCCCCTTCAAAGTGAGAAGTAGAACAAGTAATCCAAGTTAATCATGCCTTATGGTTTTAACAATAAGAAGAAAAAAAGATGCTAACATGAGAAGAAAAAATATCATAAAAAAAAAAAACAAATTGGCACACATAATTTAACTTTGCTAGTTCTAATATCAACTTTCTTACTATCTATCAGTTAAAATACTTTTAAATTAATTCATAGGCACATAAAGGCTTTCACAGGCAGCTTTCTCGTGAGGTTGGCATGTCTATTCAAGCTATGCAATGTGTATGTATTGTAAAAAGAGAGAGATGTCAGGAGAATGTGAAAAATAATCAATCAAGCTCCTCCCGAAAGTTTCAAGATTCACAAAAGACTAAGATAACACAAATTATGTGCTAGTTGCACGACACAGTTGGAGGGCCTGAAGTCAAATCAACACATGAGCATCAACTATCAATTCTGGATCGAAGCTGAACATTGAGCTTGTAGAGCTTGTAGACAAATTCTAGAGATTAAACTAAAAACAAAACAATCGTGAGGAAATCAATATCAGAGACCAAAACCAGTAATTTACAAGCAAAAGGTGCAAAACAATGTTAACAATTTAAACCGAAAATACATATGTAAGAGAATGATTCTAAATCCTAAAGGTAACTGATGCTACGATAAGAAAGAAGCAAAACCCCAACACGATGTGCACACAATTATTTTGGAAGGAAAAAAATTCTGAATAATTAGCAAAATCCCCATACGCCGTACATATCAATTTTTTGGAAGAAAAACGCGGTCTTCAAACCTTTTGTGAGAGAAAAGTTATGGTTTTCGACCCATCTAAATCTGTAATTTTCTTTTTGGACGAACTTTTCAAGGACGTGAGATTGTTCGGTGTGAATAGGTGGCCGGTGGGCATCTGTGCAATTCGTCGTTCTTGGTACTGGATCTGCCGCAAGCAAAAGCAATAATCGAGAGGGTGATGTAATGGATTGGGCCGACACACACTAATCTTGGAATCAGTGGAAAAAGTCATTATAAGCTTTGCTGGACCATTTATCTAAACTTAATCACGGTTTGAGATCAAGCCCATTAATTAATATTATCTCAACTCAAAAAAAATGTTTATTCCGTTTATAAAAAAAATATGTTTAATTAGTATTTAATTAAGATTTTTTGGAATGGTATTTCAATTATTTTAAAAATTGAATCCTTATCTAATATGCACACACTTTGTAAATTTTGACTTTATCATAATAATTGATTTCACATATATAATAAAAATATTGATTTACGTTTATGCCCTAACTAAAATGTTGTTTTTACTTTTATAACCCTATATATTTTTATATGATTTTACTTATGGTATAAAGAAAAAGACAAAGTTGTTATTTCACAATTGTAAAACTTTGACATTTTATTCACTTTTTTATATAGGTATAGATATAGTAATATTTTATTAATATAAATAAATGATAAATGCAAGTTGAATTGGAAATCAGAAAGTGTTCGATCCCTTCAACTTCAAACGATTAGTTTAGGGAGAAATAGATTTTCGGTCATGTAATACACATTTTTTTTTTTCACTTTTGATCCTGTTAATGATGAATTTTTATTTTCAGTCATGTAAAAAATATTCTATGTTTTATTTTTCATTTTTGGTCATGTTACGATAAAATTTAAATTTTAGTCATTTAACTTGTGTCTTATTTTCATTTTTTATCATTTAAGTTGTATTTGCTTTCATTTTCGATCTTTTTATGATCTAAAACACGATATATAGATCTACTTCGATTAAAAAAAGATCAAAAATGAAAATATCAAACAAGTTAAAGGACAAAAGATGAAAACAATATACAATTTATAAGTGGAATAAAATTGAAAATTTAACGTAACAAGAATACATGATCAAAATGCAAAAAAAAATGCATGCAAGTAACAAGACTGAAAATATAAAATCGTAATTCTATGTAAATAGTTTAATTTCATTATAAAATATTTTGCTATGATGAGTCAAGAATTGTCCTTTTAAATTTGATTTGGAGATTGGGACAACATATGTGTTGGGCTTTGGCCCAACTTACCCTATTCTCCCAGCCAATTTTTCAGCACCTTATATTAAATCCACTTAGTGCCCTATTAGATGAGTGTGTGCCTCATCTCATTTCTGTGCGCCTCCATCTCCATCGGCTGAGTGCGTGAAGAGCTGAAAGAACGAAGGCTGCTCGGTGCTCCTTCTTTGGTGACTTTGTGTCGTCTCCTTTTTCCTCTTTGCTTTGTGCTAGTCTTAGTTTTGATGTCTGCTATCTCTTCCTCGTTCTTGCTTGGGCTCTGTTCTGTGTGAACAGATTTGGTTGGGTCTAGGAGAAATCTCTTGGTCTTCGTCTTGGTTCTTGGTTAAAGTGGAGAGTCTAGCGTCTGAGTCCCGGAACGTTTACATCCATTCTTGTTGTTCTTGTTTTTGTAAGTTTCCATTTGTTCCAGCCTACTGCTTCCTTTCTTTTGTTTTATTTTGCAGGAACAGATTCAAGAAGGAGGATGGCGGATCGAACGAGGTCGAAGAATACCTAACACTGGTATCAGAGCCACTGGTCCGCCGCCGAGCCGCCGCGGCCTACAGGACAGCAGCTACCGTCGCTGCTGGGCTTTGCAGCCATGTCGCTAGGTCTGTTCGGCCATCGCACTTGCTTCTCTGTCGTGTCGCTGATTTTTGCTCTGCTGGTCAGCCGCGACTTTGAGTTGTCTAGTTGGTATTACTGGTTCGTGGGATCGAAACTCTTACTTAGAGTTTCGCTCTGGTAAATTGGCTTGAACCTCTTTTATTGCTTTAGTAGTAGCCGCTGTCCGCGGTTTAGGTACTGGGATTAAGTGCTGGTAGAAACCTAGGAATTTCGTGCTTACTTGTTGCTTCCGCTGTGTTTGCTGAAATCTCTGTGATTTACTGCCAATCTGTGTGAAAATTTGCTGGTCCTCTTTCTGTGTCTTTTCTGTGTGAAAAAATGGCATTCACTGGTTTTAACCTTGAACTTTTTAATGGAAAAATGGATTTCTCAATTTGGCAGCAAAAAATGAAAGGAATTTTAATACAACAAAAAGTTTTTAAAGCTATAGATTTGTCGTACCCTGCTGGCGAAACAGCTGAGAAAAAAGCTGAAATGGATGAATTTGCTTACTCCTCTATTATCTTGAATATATCTCATTCTGTGCTAAGAAAAGTGGGTAAACTGAAATCGGCCAAAGAACTTTGGGAAAAATTAGAAGAGCTCTATACAGAGACTTCACTGCCGAGTAAATTGTTTTTACTTGAAAAATTTTTCCGTTTCAAACTCGATTTGAACAAGGACATTGATGAAAATATTGATGTGTTTACCAAACTAATTCAAGATATTAAGCAAACAGGAGATAAACACATTGATGAATACACACCTATTGTTCTCTTGAATACTATTCCTGATTCTTACAGTGATGTTAAATCTGCTATTAAGTATGGTAGAGACAATATAACATTAGAAACTGTTGTGAATGGTCTTAAAAGCAAAGAGATCGATTTGAAAGCCAATAGGAGTTTTAATAATTCTGGTGAGGCTATGTTTGTTAGGGGAAGGTATAAAACTCGTTTTCAAAGACACTCAAACAACCATAACCAATCTTCTGTGAAAAATAGAGGTAAGAGTAAGCAAAGATCTCAGTCGAGGCCTAAAAACAGAAAATGTTTTAATCGTGGTGAAACAGGTCATTACATTAAAGATTGTTCAAGGCCTAAACAAAAACAAAACCAGAATTACAAAAATCAGCATGATGATATTGCTAATATGGCTTCTTCTAGTGAAAACATGGGTGATGTTTTTTTGGTGACTGAAGTATGTGATGTGCCTACTGTGAATTTTGTGCATTCAAGTGCTTTGTGTGAAAATGAATGGCTTGTAGATTCTGCGTGCATTTTTCACATGTCTCCATTCAAAATTCTGTTTTCTACTTATAAAAAAGTGAATCATGGGTCTGTTTCTATGGCTAATGAAAAGATGTGCCAAGTTGCTGGTCTTGGTGATGTATGTTTGAAATTTGATTCAGGTTATGTGCTGACTTTGAAAAATGTTAGGCATGTTCCTGATTTAAGTCATAATTTGATTTTCTATGCTGCTTTGGAAGATGACGGTCTACAAGGTAGATGGGGTAATGGGGTCATGAAAATCCTGAAAAGTTCTTTGGTGATTTTCAAAGCTGAAAAATTGAGAAACTTGTATGTTTGTTGACCGGCTAAATCGGTGTAATATAAATCTACTGGCAAGCGTACCAGGTCAAGTAATAGTAAAGTGGACAGAGAGTCCAAGTATCGATCCCACATGGACTGCAGTCAATTCTCAAGAATTAATTATTTATCTTAATCTAGACAAAATCATAAAAAGCAATTTGATTTAAATAAAATAAGAATTTATAATAAAAACTGCTTAAGAAATAAGAATTAAAAAATTTGAAAATAAAATTTAATTAAAACGAGACAACCAAGACACACGTAGGTACCGAACAAATCATGTAACATGTAGTCGATTCAGGACTCAGATTTAATCTTAGATTACGGAAATTCTCCTAATTTATTCAAAGGTCTATTTCTAGAACAATCAAACCTATTAAAATATTGACGGATTAATCTTTCGTAATTCTAATCAAATTTGAATGCATTAAATATTTGTAAAAATTCAGTTTTCACCTAAACCGCACACTGAAATCAAATTCTATTTCTAGTCGGTTTTACCATGTGTTGATTATCAAAGTGATCGAAATCAATACCTCCTATGTCGACTTGGAATCGATTAACATGCAAGCAAATAGTTGATCAGACTATTCACAAAACAAATATAAATATGACAATCAATAAAATAAAATCAAGTCTGAAAAATCCCAAACAAACATCCAAGTTTTCTACATGAATTTGTTCGGCCCAATCACGCCGTCTTGGTTGAAAACAAACTACTCAATAGTTGAAACTATAATTCTATAAATAAAAATAAAGAAGAACAGAAGAAGAAAAAGTGTAGAAATCTTCTCCCAAGCTTTGAAGCCGTCTTTCTTGTGTTGTCTGTGTTCGGAACCCTTTAATCTGATGCAAAAATCGGTATTTAAGTGTCCAAGGATCTCTAAAAAATAGCCTCCTTTTCGACCAAGAGTTTTCAAATATATGGAATCTGCACGCCACGCTCGCTCGAGCGAGCAAAAATCTCGCTCAAGCGAGCAACTCTCTGTCCCGGAAGATTTTTGGCAAGTCTTGCTCGCTCGAGCGAGCATAGACTCTCGCTCGAGCGAGTAGATTTTTCTGCTCCGAGCGACGATTTCAAAAAATTAATATCTCTATATCTAGCCGTCAAATCAAGCTGAAATTTGGACAGCAGCTTCAAAACATCTTGATCTTTAATCTGAACGGTGTAGATCGGATTTGGATCTCTCTAAAATTAAATTTGATTTTTCGACCAAAGCTACTCCGTAATTCACTCTTCAACAATTCATTTTCCTACAAAATTAACCCGAGGAGTGAAATACATACACATAAACTAAAACACATAAAGACACACATAAAACAATATGAATGCACACAAAATAGACATAAAAATAACATGAAATAATGCACACAAAATGCACTTATCAACACCCCCATACTTAAACCTTGCTCGCCCTCGAGCAATACATGCAAAAACAATATGCAAACAAAAACATAAGTGAGGACGAATCATGAATGTACGTGCACAGCCTCCGAGAAGTTCAATCACAAAACAAAATCACACACGCTCTCAATTTTTCATAATACACCTTCGGTTTAACGTGAATGTGTGTGTGTGTGAACTGTCATTCCAGTTTCATAAAACTTAGACCGAATTCGTTTCAAAACTGCTTAGCGACCTATGACAAATCAGTGCAAGTTTCACTCTTCAAGTGTCCATTCCTTCCAAGGACCTCTAGACTAAACCCATCTCCCTTGAGATAATGAATTACACACCTCCGGATTTTTCACCCGGTATTGATTTTGCCCCAATAATTACCCGCTGACTCAGCTATAACTGGCTAGGATACAAAAAATCTTTCTCTTTTTTTTTTTCTAATCCCCTCGTCTATAGTCCTGATGGAGCATCAACCCCATTTTACCCGCTAACTTAGCTATGGAACAATGATTAGGATTTCAATCATTGTCCAAGCCCGGATGGAGTTGTAAAAATTTTTTTTTAGGTGCGCCCAAGATCATAAGTGTAAACTAAAGCCTCATCAAAATTCATAGAACACAATCAAGATCCATAAACCACCTATTGCCGTGCAATGGTCAAACAAACAGAAATTTCATCAAATCTTTCGTTACAGTCCACTGGTCTAACACAAGTGCTTATAAATATTCACGGTTCAACCTACAGTTTCTCATGTCAAGTCAAGAGCAATTTTTTTTCAAAAAACCAATTTTTTCAAATAAACTTCATCATCATTGACTATTATGACTCATCCTACTCATAACAATGCAAACAACAACAAAAACAAACTAAATGCAAACAAACACAAAACATGACATATGCACCACAAACATAACAAACAATGCAATATACTAGTCTACCCCCCATACTTATCCAAAGCATTGTCCTCAATGCTTCAGAACAATGAACAGAATGCATAACAAACACACAAATGCAAAGACGAACAAAAACACAATGAGAACAAAAATAACACTCCCCTGGTTTTCGATTCATCCTCTTCCTTCTTGACAGTATCAGCTGGGACAGCAGCAGTAGACTGTGTATATCGGCAGGCTCGGCAAACTGGAATGAGAAAGAAATAAAAATTAAATAAAAAAAACAAAAACCAAAAATAAAATAAAAAACAAGGGAAAGAACATTGGGTTGCCTCCCAGTCAGCGCTAAATTTATAGTCTAATGCCCGACTATGCAGAAGCAACCATCAAAGAGCGGCTGCCGCCCATAGTAAGAATCATGCGACTCTACGTATGGGTCTTGATTTCCTTCGCCCTCAAGCTTGGCGTGATATTGACATGGAAAGCTTGTCGGTCCAGCAATACTCGGTATGAATTTTTTCTTTTGGAAGGAGACTCCGAATCTAGGCTGAAGCTCATAGAGGATGGAATATGCTGGAGGTGGCGTCAATGGCAAGAAAGAATCTTCTAACGATGTACATGGAACGACCATTGACGAGGTAAAATATGTAGCCTTGTATGTTTCTTCCTCCTCCAAGTCCACTATTGTCTCTTCTTCACAAGAAAATTCCTCAATAATTATTTCTTCATGCGCTGGCTCAGTTACTTAACTCTCTTGGCTGATCTCAAAATTTGGTTCTCTAAGAAGCGCAATCTGTTCATCCAAAAGACTCCAAGACTTGATACGGCTTTCTAAGAATTGATTTGTCTCTGTCTGTTGCCGCAAAAGATTCTCCAACTGAGCCATATAATCTTCAGAACACCCTACATACTCTTTTTTACTCTACGAGGGTTGGTTTGTAAAATTTTTAGAGTTGATATCTGAAGGATATTTGTGACTCCAACCTTGCAATGAAGGATCACAATGCCAATGGTAGTCGAAATCTTCCATATCATTTAACAAGTGCATCGCATTGTCTTCATCTCTTCTAAACAATTGGCTGCCAGTGGCCAAAGCTCCAGAATCTACCCAACTTCTTGTAATCTCATCCAGACCACCATAAAAAATTTTAGTGAGGGTGTAAGTCGAAAACTGATGACATTGAAATATGTTCGCCAAATCATTGAATCTCCCCCAAGCAGCATAGAAAGGCTCCAAGTATTGCAGGCCAAATCTTGTGAACACCTGTCGATGGTCCATCTCCAAGTACCTCACAAGCAAGAAAAAAATAAAATAAAAATTAAAAAATAAACAAATGCAGGAAAAAAAAATTGTCTAGTCTCAAGCAAATAATCTATCCTAATATTAACTAAACACTCCCCGGCAACGGCGCCAAAAACTTGACCGACTAAATCGGTGTGATATAAATCTATTGACAAGCATACCAGGTCAAGTAATAGTAAAGTGGACAGAGAGTCCAAGTATCGATCCCACAGAGACTACAGTTAATTCTTAAGAATTAATTATTTATCTTAATCTAGACAAAATCATAAAAAAAATTTTGATTTAAATAAAAGAATTTATAATAAAAACTGCTTAAGAAATAAGAATCAAAAAATTTGAAAATAAAATTTAATTAAGACGAGACAACCAAGACACACATAGGTACCGAACAAATCATGTAACATGTAGTCGATTCAGGATTCAGATTTAATCTTAGATTACGGGAATTCTCCTAATTTATTCAAAGGTCTATTTTTAGAACAATCAAACCTAATCAAATATTGACGGATTAATTTTTCGTAATTCTAATCAAATTTGAATGCATTAAATATTTGTGAAAATTTAGTTTTCACCTAAACCGCACACTGAAACCGAATTCTATTTCTAGTCGGTTTTACCATGTGTTGATTATCAAAGTGATCAAAATCAATACCTCCTCTGTCGACTTGGAATCGATTAACATGCAAGCAAACAGTTGATCAGGCTATTCACAAGACAAATATAAATATGACAATCAATAAAATAAAATCATGTCTGAAAAATCCCAAACAAACATCCAAGTTTTCTACATGAATTTGTTCGGCCCAATCACGCCGTCTTTGTTGAAAACAAATTACTCAATAATTAAAACTATAATTCAATAAATAAAAATAAAGAAGAACAGAAGAAGAAAAATTGTAGAAATCGTCTCCCAAGCTTTGAAGCCGCCTCCTTTGTGTTGTCTGCATTCGGAACCCTTTAATCTGATGCAAAAATCGGTATTTAAGTGTCCAAGGATCTCTAAAAAATAGCCTCCTTTTCGACCAAGAGTTTCCAAATATATGGAATCTGCACGCCACGCTCACTCGAGCGAGCACAAATCTCGCTCGAGCGAGCAACTCTCTGTCCCGGAAGATTTTTGGCAAGTCTGGCTCGCTCGAGCGAGCATAGACTCTCGCTCGAGCGATTAGATTTTTCTGCTCCGAGCGACGATTTTTAAAAATTCATATCTCGATATCTAGCCGTCGGATCGAGCTGAAATTTGGACAGCAACTTCAAAACATCTTGAAATATAATCTGAACTGTGGAGATTGGATTTGAGCTCTGTAAAAGTAAATTTGATTTTTCGACCAAAGCTGCTCCGTAATTCACTCTTCAAAAATTTATTTTCCTACAAAATTAATCCGAGGAGTGAAATACACACACATAAACTAAAACACATAAACACACACATAAAACAATATGAATGCACACAAAATAGACATAAAAAAACACGAAATAATGCACACAAAATGCACTTATCATTTGCCATGCTGAACCTGAATCTTGTATGCAAAACTTTGTGAATGCTGTCTTGAGTGATAAAACTGATTTGTGGCACAAAAGACTAGGTCACATGAGTTCTAAAGGTTTAGAAATTTTGCATAAAGATGGGTAATTTGGTACTGAAAAGTTGTCTTGTGTGCCATTTTGTGATGCATGTGTTCTTGGCAAACAATCTAGAGTCAAGTTTCCACATTCCCCAAGTCCCAAACAATATGTCACTTCTGAAATTCTTGAATATTTGCATGCTGATGTTTGGGGTTCTGCTAGTATGCCCACGCATGGTGGAAATCAATATTTCTTATCTGTTATTGATGATTTTTCGAGGAAATTTTGGGTGTTTTTATTGAAAAACAAATCTGATGTTTTTGAAAAGTTTAAAAACTGGAAAAACTTGATTGAAAATCAAACTGGTAAGAAAATTAAAATTCTAAGAACCGATAATGGTCTTGAATTTTGTAACAAATTGTTTGACAACCTGTGTGCTGAATCTGGTATTCAAAGACACAAGACTGTCCCTTATATGCCTCAGCAAAATGGTGTTGCTGAACGTATGAATAGAACTTTACTTGAAAGGGTGAGGTGTATGCTTGCATGTTCTGGACTTTCAAAAAAGTTCTGGGGTGAAGCTGTTTGTACAGCTGCTTATTTGATAAATAGATCCCCTCTGTTCCTTTGAATGGTAAGTGTCCAGAATTTGTATGGTCTGGTACGCAAACTGATTTGTCAAACTTGAAAGTTTTTGGTTGTTCTGCTTTTGTGCATCAAAAATAAGATAAACTTGAACCTAGATCAGTAAAATGTGTTTTTCTTGGCTATCCTGATGGGGTTAAGGGTTATAGATTGTGGTTAAGGGATCAAGCTGGTTTTAAAGTGCTAATCAGTAGAGATGTTGTTTTCAATGAATCTGATTTTCCATGTTTATCTGCTCCCTTACCCATTCCCCAAGCTGCCACTGCTTCAAACAAGGTGGAGCATTTGCCTGGTCCAAGTCTTGTTTCTGAAAATGTGCAGAATGTGCCTGTTGTGGATGAAGTGTTTGATAATCTGTCTGAAAATGCTATTGATGAATCTGATGTGCATGAGGAAACTGCTGAAAATGTGCATGAAAATGACTTGAATGATTATCAATTAGCTAGAGATAGATATAGAAGGAATATTAGGCCTCCACAACACTTTGATAACTTTCACATGACTTCTTATGCATTCAGTGTATTTGAATCTATTGATAATGTTGAACCTAAGTCGTATGACGAAGCTTTAAAATCTGAAAATTCTGGAAAATGGTTAAATGCGATGAAAGAAGAAGTTAATTCTTTGCATGTTAACAATACTTGGATTCTTGTGCCTAAACCTGAAAATTGTTCTGTTGTGAACTGTAAGTGGTTGTTCAAGCTCAAGAATGAGTGTGAATCTGTCAGATTTAAAGCTAGGTTAGTAGCAAAGGGTTTTACTCAAAAAGAAGGGATAGATTATACCAAAATATTTTCTCATGTTGTTAAATTCACTACTGTGAAAATTATGCTTACCCTTGTTGCTCAATTTGATTCGGAGTTAAAACAATTAGATGTTAAAACTGCTTTTTTACATGGTGAACTTAATGAGAAAATTTTTATGAGGCAACCTGATGGTTTTGTGAACACTAAGTATCCTGATCATGTGTGCTTGCTTAAAAAATCTTTGTATGGCTTGAAGCAATCTCCTAGGCAATGGAATAAAAATTTTGATGAGTGCATGCTTTCTTTGGGTTTTACTAGAAGTAATTATGAACATTGCTTGTATTTCAAACAAAATTCCAAAGTTCCAGTTTTCTTGCTTATCTATGTGGATGATTTGCTATTGATTAGTTCTTGTGTGAAAACTGTTGAACATGTCAAAAATTGTTTGAGTGCTAATTTTGATATGAAATTTCTAGGAGATACTAAAAGGATTCTTGGCATGAATATTTATAGGGATAGAAAACGGTCTATCATTCTGCTAAATCAAGATACTTATGTTAAGAAAGTTTTGAGTAAATTTTCAATGTCAAATGCCAAGCCTGTTAATGTGCCTCTTGCTGGTCATTTCATTTTAAGTAAAGAGCAAGCTCCTAAAACTGAATATGATGTTAAATGCATGAAGAATGTGCTTTTTTTAAATGCTATTGGTTCTGTCATGTATTTAATGGTTAGCACAAGGCCTGATATTGCATATTCTGTGAGTTGTTTGAGTCGCTATATGTCTGATCCCGGAGTTTACCATTGGGAAGCTCTTAAATTTCTGTTGAGATATTTGAATGGCTCTATTAATTATGGTTTAAAATTTTGCAGATCTGAAACTGGTGTTAAATTGGTAGAATATGTGGATTCTAACTATGCCAATGATAGGGACAATAGAAAATCTACAACTTCTTATGTGTTTACATTGTGTGGTGCTTGTATTAGCTGGAAATCTCAATTACAACACATTGTAACCCTTTCAACCACTAAATCTGAGTATGTAGCTGTCACTGAAGCATTAAAAGAAGCTATTTGTTTGAAAGGCCTCATTTATGAAATTGGTTTTCTTGAAGGTGAAGTTGTTGTTTTTTCTGATAGTCAATCTGGCATCCAACTGTGTAAGAATCCTGTTTTTAATGATAAAACTAAACATATTGATGTTAGGTTCCACTATATTCGTGATGTGGTTGCAAAAGGTATAGTTTATCTTGAAAAGATTCCTTCTGAATTTTATCCTGCTGATATGGGAACTAAGTGCTTATCTGTTGAAAAGTTTAGATCGTGTTTGAAAATTTTAAACTTTGATACTCGTGATTGATTGGCTATGTATATGTGTGATGTTGTAGCTTAATTTGTGTTTGCTACATTTTTTTGATGTGAGTACTAACTTTGTGTGTGTTGTGGGACGATGATGATGCTTTAGGTGACTCTCCATTGTCAGTGAACCGACGTTGGGCCAAAAGGTAGAGATTTGTTGGGCTTTGGCCCAACTTACCCTATTCTCCCAGCTCATTTTTCAGCCCCTTATATTAAACCCACTTAGTGCCCTATCAGATGAGTGCGTGCCTCATCTCATTTCTGTGTGCCTTCACCTCCATCGGCTGAGTGCGTGAAGAGCTGGAAGAACGAAGGCTGCTCGGTGCTCCTTCTTTAGTGACTTTGTGTCGTCTCCTTTTTCCTCTTTGCTTTGTGCTAGTCTTAGTTTTGATGTCTGCTATCTCTTCCTCGTTCTTGCTTGGCCTCTGTACTGTGTGAACAGATTTGGTTGGGTCTAGGAGAAATTTCTTGGTCTTCGTCTTGGTTCTTGGTTAAAGTGGAGAGTCTAGCGTCTGAGTCCCGGAACGTTTACATCCATTCTTGTTGTTCTTGTTTCTGTCAGTTTCCATTTGTTCCAGCCTATTGCTTCCTTTATTTTTTTTTATTTTGCAGGAACAGATTCAAGAAGGAGGATGGCGGATCGAACGAGGTCGATGAATACCTAACAATATGGTTAAAGCCTGCAAAAAAAATTTCCACCCAAATTTTTGGGATTTTTCCCGTCTCGAAATAATATTGTAATATATTTTATTACTAGTTTTATTAATATATCGGGATAAATATTATTGGGATTCAAATCATATAACAATTATTTGTAGACTTAATTCGTATAATTGTTTATTGTTGAAACGATCGAATAATAGAATCACGAAATCACATTGTTTTGTGTATTTTTTTAAAAAATAAATCAATAATTTAATTAATTCAGATTTATAATTATCTAATCAGAACAACTACTTAGAATAAGAGATGAAATTTGACAATGTATTTAACAAAATTTATCTAGTAATCTATATCCGAACATTTTATTAAAAATTATCCGATTCACAATTTGATGTACTTTTCTTGACAAAACCTTGAAACATTATAACTTGAATATTTATTTTTACTTTAAAAATATAAGTTCTAAATAGTTTTTTTTTTTAAAAAAAAATCAATTTTTTATTGTTTGTTAAACAAAATTTTGAACATGAAAAATAATTTCGTGATTTCTCTCCTTGCTGACGGGATCCCAAATATTCGGGATCCCGAAAATTCGAGTCCCAAAATGTTTCAGGTACGGGAACAGAAAAAAAAAGTTTCTTGATTTTTTTCTTGACGAAAATTGGATTTGGGACGGGTCGCGACCCTATAATGGTCGACCTATATATATATATATATATATATATATATATATATATATATATATATATATATATATAGAGTTATTTTATGGTGCCCAACACTATATGCCCATTTCATGCCCAACATGTACAAGTCAACTCATCTATTGTACCAGTCAACTCATCTATTGTACATGATGGACATGAAGTGGGCATATAGTGTTGGGCACCATAAAAGAACTCATATATATATATATATATATACTTCTTGTGCATCTATATACATATTTTTCTACACAACAAGTATATATAAAAAAGAACACTTCAAAAAAAAATTTTGAAGCACTGTGTATTTTTTTTAAAAAAATTAAACTTTTGTAATTAACCAAACTCTAGATATTTGTTAAAAATGAACCGAGCATCGAAAGATTATATCGAGTTTGGTTACAAAATCAAACCGAAGACACTCAACATAATCCTCTAAAACCGATTAAGAATTTTAGAAATCGTTTGAAAAGATTGCAAGTTGAGATAATAAAAATATTTTGATTGAAACATTTTATCAAACACTTTGTATGCAATATTTTGACACCTTAAAGAACATATAAAATGCTTCAACAAATCATCCAAAAACAACAACAAGAAGTAAATGCGATAAAGTAAAGATGCACGAATTTTTTTATGGATGTTCGGAGCTCAATCTCCTGCGTCACCCCTTCTTCCTCCTCGAAAGGACCCACTAGAAGACTTTGATTAGTACACAACTTTATACAAACCCATTTCGACTTAGGACTTATCACTTGCCTAATCGAAACTCCTAGCACACTCTCGATTGTAGGCCTCAATCTCACAAGATGCATAATGTTTAACGTCTCTTATTCCAAGACTGCAAACACAATCTTTAATGTCTTTGTGTGAAGACTCTCACTCAACTAATCTTTACAAATCATCTCTCATATGTGAGTGAAGAACTTGAGTTTGAAGGCTCAAGAATTATGTTGTGTTCTTCACACCAAGGACAAGCTCTCAACTAGCTGATGAATCTATTTAGACGCCTTTTTTTCTCTTTTGAATTTCTGAATGATGTTGTATTTATAGCATCCAAGAGAGATATATATGTTAGACACGAAAATATGACCATTAGTAATGGTTGTACTGTTTTTGATATTGAAACGATCATATTCACGCTTCTGGCAACTTTCTTCATCTTCTGCTGATTTTGGGCTCTACTGGTGGAGTAGCTACTCGTCTTCTATTGGTTTCATCCGCTACTGGTTTTCAGCGGCTACTGGTTCGAACTTTGCTGCATTTCGGAATCTACTGTTTTTCTTCACTTTTGTTTTCCGAACCGCTATTTTCAGTAGCAGGTTCTCTTGCTTATATATCTTGTTTCATTAACTTTTGAGCAAAGTGATGGACATGAAAGTTGTATTTCTTTTTCTTGCCTTTCTATATAATCAAGAATCACTTGATTTCAAGTACGTACAAGAGAGATATGCTCAAAAAACTCAGCTGTGTTAGAAATGCAACACAAAACTAGATTCTTGAGTGCAGTTTATCAGCTCTTTATGCTCCGATTCAGACTTTGCATTCTGAATATGATTTGTAGATCATTATCGTATCTTCGTAACGCATACTGAATTATTTCATTTGGATTATTGAGCTACAAGATATGTCCCAAATACCACAACTTCTCAGCGGCTATTGGTTTCTGTTTTATGCTCATCCGGTTAAGCTCCAGTAGCATCTTTAGACAGCAGTTTGATCTAGATAACATTCGATTTAGTCTGACTGGTCTGAAATATGGCTTGCAACTATTTGAGTTGTCTGTTCATTGGATTAAGCCGCTTGTCATTTGGATAATCGAGCTATGGATATCATCAAAACAATTCAACTCGTCAGAAACTAATATTAATTTGCTGGAATTTGTATGAGCAACCTATCACTTTCAAAATGAGATGTATGGCCTACACACCTAAGTAAAAATGTTAAAAAACACAAGAAGTTTTTTATCATCAAAATCAAGATTGCTTGCATTTTCAGACCCAACAGTACTCTTAATAAATAAATAAATATTATATATATATATATATATATATATATATATATATATATTCTGTTTTATTAAAGTTGAGCATTTGACTAAACTTATTATAAACAGCTTATAAGCAGGATCTTATAAGCTGTCAGATTTTATTCTAAAAATAGGTTGTTAAAGTGTTTGGATTAACTTATTTTAAACAACTTAAATATGTTGATGTGTTTAGTATTATAAGATCTTTTTATTGTCGAAATTACCAAAAAAGTTAAAATACTATGAAAGTGATTTAAATAGTAATATACATAAAAAAATAATTTTAAATTTATCATAAATGTTAAACTTATATTAAAAATAAATATATTTTTAATTTTATTTTAGAAAAAAATTTGATAAATTATGTACAAAAAATGGACAGATGGTGTGGTAAGAATTTAATAAAATATATAAGGATAATATAGAGAAGTAAAATATCAAAATAAGATCTTTTTTAAAAAAATAGGGGTGTCCTTATTTTTTAAAAAACAGCTTATTTTGTCAGCTTATAAGCTGTTTGACAAAAAAATTTGTCAAACAAATTTAAAGAGCTTATAAGCTCTGAAACAACTTATAAGATATTTTCAAGAGCTTATAAGCTCTCTCAAACACCCTCTTAGTATGTTTGTATGACTATATCCCTTTTAATTTTGCCATTTAGTGTATTTAATTACTAAAATATCATTATATTTTGTCCATTAATAACTAATTATTTCGGAAATGCCGCTTTCACAATATTTTTTTGCCCTTTTATGGATATTTGTTTACAAAAATGTCTTTTTTTTTTATTTCTTTCAATTAAAAAAATCGAAATTAGAGGGATTGATACGTTGGTATGACTAGTCCTTTGTAATTTTGTCATTCGTGTATATTTAATTATAGAAATTTTATTTTATTTTGTCCATTGATATCTACTTAGTTACGAAAATTATGTCACATTCACTATATATGTTTTTGCCCTTTTATGAATATTATTTACAAAAACGTCATTTTTTATTTCACTATTTATTATTATTTTTATTATAATATTTAAAGTTGAGGGTTGGTACGTTGGTATAACTAGTCACTTCTAATTTTGTCATTTCTTGTATATTTACTTATCAAAATTTCATTTTATTTTGTCCATTAATCATAACTACTTATTTACGAAAATGTCACTTTCACTATAATTTTTTTCCCTTTTATATATATTTGTTTACAAAAATGACATTTTTTTATTTCAATATTTATTATTATTTTTATTTTCAATTAAAAAAATTGACAGTAGAAGGCACGCAACTCGTGCATCTGAATAGTAGTATCTATACTATTATATAAAACTTGGGCACCATTTAATAACTACTTTTGGTGTGTCAAGATGACAACAATTTTCTTCTTCATTTTACCCCTCTTCATTGAGATTTCTCTACACAACTTTCTTTTTTTTTTTTTGAAGGCAAATGGCAAAATAACATTGTGACAATTTTCATAATCTTAATTTCTTCTCACGTTTCTCTCACATGTCTCCCAAATGAACGCTCTTTTCTCCCAAACCAAAAATAAAAAACAAATTTTATTAAAAAAATACTGTAAAAGCACGCAACGCGTGCTTCAGATCACTAGTATATATAGAGTTTCGATCACATGAGCAACCACCATGGGAAACTACGTGAGCAATAGCTGACGTGTCAATCACTCATTGGATGTACAAGGTGTCACATCAGCTGTTGCTCGCGTAGTTGCCCGTGTGATCGAAACTATATATATATATATATATATATATATATATATATATATTCTCATACATGTGAAAAACACTTTATTTACGCAAAAAAATAAAAATAAAATAAAAACGCTTTTGGGTTCGTGTACATTTTAATTGCTAAATCCATAATAATGATTATGGCGATTTATTATTATTATTAATGTTATTATTTTTATTGTTGTTGTTATTATTGTTGTTTTTTTTTTGTTTTTTTTTAAAAAATTTGTTATTATTGTTCTTGTTATTATTATTATTATCTCTACTATATATATATATATATATATATATATATTATAATAGTTGAGGGCATTAGAAAAACTGTTTTTGGTATGACATGGACACACCAAAAATTCTTTCCTATTTTGTCCTTCTCTTAAGTAATTTATTTTTTTTAGAAAAGTCTTTTAAGTAAATTTAAACAAAACTTCTCCATTAAAAAAAACTCAACGACCGTAAAAAAAAATACATAATTATTTTATAAAATTGGATTTTCGATCCACAATTTATATATATATATAATGTTACACACGCAACGCGTGTGCTGCGGTGACTAGTACTACTATAAAGTGGAAGCACCTCTTGCTAACTACCTTGGTATGACCACCTAAAAAGAGGAAGTACCTATTAGTTGTTTGATTAAAAAATAATCTAGAAAAAAAATTTGCAGCTAAAAAATTATTATGTTTTTAAATTTAATTATCACACATAAACCTAATAAAAACTTTTTAAAAATTAATTTTTTTTAAAAATAAATAAAGCTTAAATCTTTTTCCATATGTTATATCATACACACAACGGGTGTGCTCCGTCCACTAGTATATATAAAGATTTGTTATGCTACACAACACATATATATATATCACGGAAATTCTAGATTCTAAAAGAACAATTCAATTTTTTTTTTTTTTTTGAAGCATTAAGTATTAAAAAAAACAACTTTTAGTAAATACTAGATTTGTTAAGATAAACACTTTTTTTCAAAACAAATAAAAATAAAAGTGGTTTTCATCGGTCGGCATCTTCAACTGAACACAGTACTCTTAATAGCATATTTGGTTTTACTAATATGCTCATATTTACCTTAAAAAAATGCTCATATTTTAAACAAAACTCGTAAAACGTAAAACTATTTTTTGAATGAATAGAATAGGGTTAAAATATGAAGTTTCATTTTAAACTTTACTTCCAATGTTTTTATTAATCTCCGTGAAAATATGAAAATAGAGGATGGATTGAGTATAAAATATGAAAATGGAATATAAAATTTTCGAATATATAAATCAGTAAATCTCAATTGTCCTTTAGTATCTCTGAGTTTGTGATGTCAAACTATATTCCAAAAACAGTTGGTAAACCTAAAAATATTGCTTTTGCAACTAATTTGAGTTACTCAAGTTAGTGTAAAGCATCACATAGACAACTCATTTCCGAACCTTTGTTCATTAATGTTGCTCCACTGGCCACTATAAAATTTGAACACCAACCTAGCTAGTGCAACCTCGCATACCTAATAAACTTGGTGAAAAATCAAGAGAAACTATGAGAACGAGGTCTAAAAATAAAATTTTTGTCGCAGAAGAACGCGATGAAGACGGTGGTTTAGCGAGGAGGGGAAATGCCAAAATGAGGTTGGATGCTCTCAGACAGAAGAGAAAAGAGAGAGAGAGGGAGATGGCGGTGCCGCTCCACCCTCCACCAAAGCGACAGTGGCTTCGTCCTCCCATGCCTTCTTCTCTGCCACCACGGGTATACATACATTCATATAAATTCTTTCATATATATGTGCATGGATCTCCTTGTGCATGTGATCTTACATGCATGAGCAGAGAAATTTATATATCTTTATGAAGGAAAATCAAGTGGCATCTTTGGCTTAAAAATGGAAGTAAAAGAGATAATTCTTGTTTCAAGTGAATGTTCGGTTTCTTCTTCGGTTTTTTAATATCATACCCCATAAATTGGTACTTTTGACATAATTGAATAAGCGATATATAAATTAGAGTCACGATCTGTCTAAATAAACAATAAGATGAAGATTAATCTACCAAATTGAATCCTACAAGAATTAGTGTTCATATAAATTAAATCGAGTTATAAGGTCATTTCCAATATTGAACTTTATGACCGCCATTAGATCAATAAACAAACTCGAAACTTAATAAAATTTCCAAATAAATTAGTAGAAAACTTGAAACTTCATAAAATCTGCAAGTAAAACGATCAGTTTATACATTATTTTCTCAAAATAAAAAAGAGTACCTAATTACCTCTCACAAGAATCGAGTTTTCCGAAAGTTTTTTGTTTTTGTTTTTGTTTTTGTTTTTGTTTTTGTTTTTGTTTTTGTTTTTGTTTTTGTTTTAAGATTAGTTTTCCTAAAGTTATGCCATTATGTTCAGGGGAATAGTGGGAGGCAACAGATGGGTTTTCTTGTTGGTTTAGGTCTTTAGGAAATAGGTTAGTATTTGGGTGGTGTATAAAGCCTACCTAACACCAAAAAAGTAATAATAATTGAAATCTGAGAGTGATAGTAGGCTCAATAATAATTCTTTTTCTCTTAATTCTTAACATATATAAAAATATATATGAATTTAACTGATTTTTTAAAATTCAAAACCGAAATTAATTGATTAAATCGAATTGACTGATTTTTTTTTTTTAAAAAAAGGATATGAAACAAAATTGAACTACCAATTAAATTGATCCGAATTTTTTATTTGTTTCGGTTCAGTCAGTCTTAACATATATAAAAATATATCTCTTAATTCTTAACATATATAAAAATATTTTTTTATAAATGACATAAATGTCAAAATATAATTTTAAACCATCAACTAAAAAAGCAGAAACAAAAAACCAATAAAATAATCAAGTGGCTATTTTGGCTCAAAAACATAGTAGTAAAAGGTAGAATTTTCTTTTTCAAGGTAAATATTTGATCAATTTTATTTCTGTTTTTGACCTAATCAAATAGGCGACAAATTAGAGTAGCGATCGGTCTAAAATCTAAAGAGGAAATTGCATATATCACCCTTGTGAAATCTCGGATTTGTTGATAACCCCCTATGAAATTTTTTTAAGCTAATAACCCCCTGTGATTCTAGATTTGTAGCATCTACACCCTTTTCAGCTAAAAAATGACGAAAATACCCCTACATAAAATAAATGATAAATTAAAGAGTTCATAAAAGTCAAGGGTATTTTCGTTATTTTTTAATCAAAAGAGGTGTGCATGCTATAAATCTAGAATCACAGGGGGTTATTAGCTTAAAAAAATTTCATAGGGGGTTATCAGCAAACCCGAGATTTCACAAGGGTGATATATGCAATTTTTCCAAATCTAAATAACAATAAAGTGAAGCTTTATTTACCAAATCAAGTTTCAAATGAATCAATGTTCATATAAAAACCAACAAAATAATGTGCTCGATATTTATGTATGTATCGACAAAGTTTGACTTTTTTCGTTTGCGAAAAAATGATAGATTTTTTTTTGTTTTATAATGAACCGTCGCAAACACTAGCGACGGAAAATGAAGCACGCTTATTAAACCGTCGTTAAATCGGTTTAGCGTCGGTTTAACCGTCGCAAATTATGCTTCCCTATTTAGTGCAAAATGATGCATTCTAATTATAAGTATTGATCCGCTGTTTTTTACCATGCCTCAGGAAGTTGATATGTCCACTTTAGAGTTCCTCTTTGAGAAGAAATTAAAGCACAGCGATGTGAAAGATAGAGGACGAGTAGTCATCCCGCAGGTTTATTTCTTCATTAATTTTTTCGTAATTCCAGATTGTATATTTTTTATGCTTAATTATGTTAAAATGAAATTTATTAATTGATATATGTGACATTTTTCTGACTCCTAATTGCGTAGGAATATGCACTCGAGCATTTCCCACAACTTGATGCCAAAGAAGGCATCTTTATGTCCATGGATGATGTGACTACACCTAAATTATGGACATTCAGATACGGGTATACCGATTATCCTAGTACAAATTATATACTTATATTGGTATTTTGCGTCATCAAATTTCAGTCTTTATCATACATCTTCGGTCTTTTGAAAATTTTAGTTTTCATCATACATCTTCTAACTTTTGAAAATTTTAGTCATTTTTCATCGACAATATTGATGTGGCACTACATACGTCTGTGCCACATTTGCGCAACATTAGTGCTATGTCATAAAAATTATTAAAATTGCTAGAAAAACAAAAATAGCGAAATAAGATTGAACTTTGACAATATATATATATATATATATATATATATATATTACCAAAATTGCAAAAAAATAAACTTACAGTACCATTCTTAATTCCAATTTTCCCTTAAATATATTTCCATAATTTATAACATGAGAGAAGAATAATTAGTCAAAATTTTGAGTTAACTTTCAATGCTTTTAGAATTTATTTGCTAGTAGATTGCAATACAATTTATGTTATTATATGATTTATATCTTTCTTGTGCAGGTTTTGGTCTAACAATAATGGAAGAATTCATGTGCTTGAACATGCGTGTAAGACATATATAATATTATATGTATCTTTATCGCGCTTAAATAACTCAAATTAATTAACTCTCTCATCCAGATATATTGTAATAATATTACATTTATTTTACCACATATTTTAAAGGTTTGTAATGGGAATAATTCAGGTGAATTCTTTGCGATGCACGGCCTGAAAAACGGAGATTTTATTATGTTTTATGTTGATCGTCAACTAGAAAGATTTGTAAGCATTAATTCATTTTATACATATATTTTATCAATTATATATATAATTTTATACTTATATATTTATACAATATTATTAATATTTTTTCCTTTGGTTGCACTCAAATTCTTAGGCCATTGGCTCAAGAAAGGCCAATGTGGATGCTGGACCTGGAAGTGACGATCAACGTGTGCTTGAAGGTGCAAAAATGAATGAAAATTTGGCTTACGTTGCTTCTGCAAGTGGCACTGGGGCCATGCAGTCATCTGTCGGCGATGAAGACGATGACTTGGAAAAGTTTTTGAAGGAGTTCTGGGAGGATGATGATTTTGATTTACCAAAAATGTAAATTATTTTAATTATTTGGATAAATGAGATTCAGTATTTGCAAAAGAAAATTGATGAAATTAATTTACATTTATAGAGTTAGAAGAAACAAATTGTGCAATCAAAGTGCAAAAACTACAATATTATTATGTTACTTTCCAAAGAAGAAAAATTCCAGTCCGACGATCGAAAGTGTAAAACTAGTGCTACTGTAACACAAAAATATTTAAATCAATAATCTTGTGCATATGTTGTGTACACAAATTTTTGGAATCAAGTAATTTTTGTGAAAACACAAATTAAGAGGCTTTGGATATGAGAATTTTTGTGAAAACATGGTGTACACAATTTTTTGGTGTTTTATCTATATATCTATAATAATAATAATAATAATAATAATAACATAGTAAGATATGTTATTTTTAATATTAGAAATCATATTTGGTAAAAATGTGGCATGAAGAGTGAAGACAGTTACTGCAAACCTCTCATAACAATATAGTTTTGATAGTACAATGCATATACTGGTACAGTGATTAGTGAATAAACAATATAGTTTTGATAGTAACATTTTATTAAAAAGCATCACTGCATCAAAAAACGAATTAACATGTATAATTTGCAGCCCCAATTCTCTCAAAAAAATAATAAAAATTCCACTATACTGAATTCAGATCCTTATTCACCCAATTAGCAATCAGAAGCCAAAACAAAGGTTTCAGAACAATTAATGCACGGAGCATATATGTCATACACGACATTAATCATCCTTCTAAATCTAAACGTGTTCCAGTAAACACATAAAGAACAAAATCTACGGATAAGGCTCTTCTAAATTAACAATTTATTTATTTTTTGAAAGTTCCAAATTAATAATTAATATAACAAAAGGGGAATTTTCAAATCGCATATTTTGCACTTTACAAAACTATATAGTAAATCTTGCTAGCTCTCCTAAGAGATGGCACCTTTTACTCTTTTATTAGGCATTGCAAAGCTAACCATAACTTCCATTTAAAAAAAACGAATGTACGTAAATGACAATCACACCGATAGCGATGAAGATGGCGGCGAATCGAGGAGGGAAAATGCGAAAATGAGGTTGGAAACTCTCAGACAGAAGAGGAAAGAGAGAGGGAGAGGGATGGGGTGGTGCCGCCCGCTGCACCTAAGCGACAGTGGCTTCGTCCTCCCGCGCCTTCTTCTCTACCTCCGCAATCGGGTGGGTATATATATATATACATGCGTGTAGAGCTCTTTGGAATATTCTGCATGCACAAGCAATTTATACAGAGATCCGATCCCAATTTTGATTGAGGGACTTAATTTTAGTCCACTTGTATATATCATATCTTTTAAAAGCAAAATGCATGAGTACTATTTCTTTTGACTGATACCAATCAAATAATCAAGTGGTTATAATACGTACGTTGGCTTAAAAACAAAGGAGTAAAAGGTAGAATTTTCTTTATCAAGGTGAATGTTTTATCCATTTTATTTCTGTTTTTGAACTTTATGCCCCCATGGAATCAAACGACAAATTAGAATAACGATCTGTCTAAAATCTAAATGACTATAAGGCGAAGATTTTATCTACCAAAATAAAATCCATATGAATCAATGTTCATATAAATCGACAAAATGAATATTTGATCGATATTTATACGTATCTACAAGTTTGACATTTTTCGCTTGCGACAAAATGATAGATTTTTTTTATAATACAAAATGAAACATTCTTAATCATGACTCAAGAAGTTGATATGTCTCTGCCTTGGAATTCTTCTTCGAAAAAAAGATTAAAGCACATCGATGTAAAAGATAGAGGACGAGTAGTCATCCCAAAGGTTTATTTCTTCATTAATTTTTCCATAATTATATTCCTTATTCTATATATATTTGATGTTAATTAATATATTAAAATGGCATTTACTAATCGATATATGCGACATGTTTTCTTACATCTCTTTGCTTAGGAATCTGCACTCAAGCATTTCCCACAACTTGATCCAAAGAAGGCATCTCTATGTCCATGGATGATGTGACCACGCCTAAAATATGGACATTCAGATATGTCTATTATCTTAGTGGAAAATATATATGTATACTTATTTTGGTCTTCGATCTACATTATGAAATTTCAGTCTTCATCATTCAAGTTCTGATTTTGACAATTTTAGTCATTTTTTTATCAACGGTGTTAATGTGACACTACACACATCTGTGTCACATCAGTGCCACATTTGTGCAACGTCACCAATGCTACGTAAAAAAAAAAAAAGGCTAAAATTGCTAGAAAAATAAAGATAACATACTAAAACCAAATTCGACATCATATATACAATTTTTTTTTTCCTTTTGTCGCACTTGAATTCTTAGGTCATTGTGCATGCTGTAAGGGATGATCACCGCGCGCTTGATGTTGCAATAGTGGACAACAATTTGGTTGGAGTCTGCAAGCGGCACCGGAGCCGTGCATCTTTTGGCGAAGAACGATGACTTGGAGAGGATTTTTTCAATGAGTAGTTATTGATATTTTTGATTTACCAAAATTCTAAGTTATTGTTAATTAATTGGATGATCGATGATCGATGTTCGACTCTTTTTTCAAGCTAACTGAATCAGTGAAATTTCAGTATTTGCAAAAAGTTAGAAGAAACATATATATTGTGCAACTAATTAAAGTGCAAAAACTACCATTTTATTTTGTTATTTAATTTTCTAAAGAAAAAATTTCAATCTAATGGATTTATATAACCAGTGCGAC
The DNA here is from genome assembly GCF_033568475.1 of Henckelia pumila. Taxonomy (NCBI): domain Eukaryota; kingdom Viridiplantae; phylum Streptophyta; class Magnoliopsida; order Lamiales; family Gesneriaceae; genus Henckelia; species Henckelia pumila. Next base: position 8,169,434 of record NW_027331831.1, read on the forward strand.
TACATATATGTACGTAGCACAAACAAGTTAAATCAATAATCCTGTGCACATGTTGTGCACATATAAAATATTTAAAAAATTGTTTTTTTGGTCTGGTACGTAGGGATAGTTCGGCACGGTATACCGCGGTATTCAACGAATATCGCATATCGTACCGAAACGGTATGACATAAATCCATGCCGTTCTTACCGAAAAATTTCGGTATACCAAAATTTGGTACGGTATCGGTATGATATCGTGTATACCAACATTTGAAATATTTTTTTAAACTTTTTTTTTTAAAAAAAATGTCGGTATACGCGGTATCATACCGATATCGTGTATACCAAATTTTTTATATTTTTTCGGTATACCGAAATTTCGCAAATCTCATACCGATACCGATATCGAAAATTTCGGTACGGTATCATACCGCACCAAAATTTATGGTATATACGGTTTTTTTGGATACGGTATAGACGATATGATGGCATTTCAGTATTTTTCTCCAACCCTACTCGTACGTTTATCTCTTTGCGATTTTGGGTTCATACTGTTTTCAGATTTCATTTTTAGTTTGCTATCATTATTATTATTTTTTTTTTTGACAATTTTAATCTTTTTTTTTTTTTGAGATAGAGCTGGCATGACATCAATGTAGCGCTGATGTAGAACTGACATGTGTAGTATCAGATCAGCATTTTTGACGAAAAAAGATTAAATTTCCAAAAATCTAAATATACAATATTAAAATTGAAATCTAAAAACATAAGGATCAAAATCACAAAGTGACAAATAGTAACTGGATCAAAATTACTATTTTTCCTAAAATATGATAGGATCGAAAATATCTTTCTCAACTGTATGGAGTTCAGATGGGTTAGTAAATGAACTCTTGTCTTTCTCGTGTGTCTATGTTAATCAATCAGTGCGGAAGAGATTGACTAACAGATCGACACAGATCAAATGGCTTGGTTGAATTCGTGAAGTGAGTGAACGTGTTAGGCAGAAGGGAAATAACACGGTGAATTGTTTCTGGATGTTCGGAGCTCAATCTCCTACGTCACCCCTTCCACCTCGGAAGGACTCACTATCTTCTAGAAGACTTTGATCTACACAAGAAATTTGCACAGACCCGATCCAAGATTGGACTTACACCTCTGCCTATCTCAAAACTCCTAGACACTCAAGAACACAGCCCTTGACTGTTTCTTGTTACAAAGGTAGTGTTTTACAGAACACTCAACTGATTTGATATAATCTTACAACTCGATAAACTCAACACAAATGATCCTCACTTGATCTGATATGATGCTAAGTGTGTGTTTGATTAATCTGATCTGATTGCTCTTTGAAACTCTTAACTTTCTGATCGTGTATTCTCTTCTCTTTTTGTAGCTCTCTCCTTTTTTTCTTGCTTGTCTCTTGTATTTATAGCCTCCAGAAAGTATCCGTTAAGGTGTCCAACAAGTATCCTTAAATTGCTCTCAGATCTTGACTTTCTGGTTCTTTGTTGGCAACGTTCAAATCTTCATTTAATGTCTTTTGTCTTTTAGCACAAAAACTCCTTGATTGTTGAGATATTCAATTGATCTGATCCTTGATTCTTCTGCTTCTGCTTCTTCAATTGATCTGCCTTTTGCTTCTTCTGCCTCTGCTTCTTCAATTGATGACTTAGGTAAGTTTTCAAACACCGAAACTTAGATCTTGAATTCCTAACAATTAATTAACATAATATTTGAAGTATGAATATTTGTTTTATTTTACCTAGTTCAACACTTATCCTTGTTAGGGCCGACAACGCTCCCGAGCATAGAAAATATATAAATTAGTGGATAATGAATTTATGGTGTTTTATTAATATATAGTTATTTTATTAATCTAAGTAAATCATAAATGCAGCTTGAATTGGAAATCCGAAAGTGTTCGATCCCTTCAACTTCAAATGATTAGTTTAGGGGGAATTCAAATAGATTTTTCGTTATGTTATATGATTTTTTTTTTTTCACTTTTAGTTCTGTTAATGATTAATTTTTATTTTCAGTCATGTAAATTCTTTGTTTTATTTCTCGTTTTTGATCTGTTACGTACAATGAAATTTCAATTCTAGTCATTTATCTTGTTTATTGTTTTCATTTTTTTTTTATCATTTAACTCGTATTTGCTTTTATTTTCGATCTTTTAATAATCAAAAAACACGATAGACTTCCGCTAAATTAAAAAAAAGATCAAAAATGAAAATAGTATACAAGTTAAATGCAAAAAATGAAAACAATATACAAGTTAGAGGATTAAAATTGAAAATTCAATGTAACATGATCAAAATTGAAAAAAATATATGCAAGTTACAGGACTGAAAATATAAAATCAGAATTCTATGTAAATAGTTTAATTTCATTATGAAATATTTTGCTAATGAGTCAAGAACTGTCCTTTTTATAAATTTGATTTGGAGATTGGGACAACTTATGGTTAGGGCTGGAAAAATTTCTTGAAATCTCGACACTTCCCTAATCTCATCTCATTCCCGTCTCGAAAAAATCTCAACCCGAAATTTTTTCGACCCGAATTTTCAAAAAATTTTTCGTCCCGAAATAATATTATAATATATTTTATTACTAGTTTTATTAATATATCGGGATAAATATTATTGGGTTTCAAATAATATAACAATTAATTGTGGACTTAATTCACATAATTATTTATTGTTGAAATGATCGAATAGTAGAATAACGAAATGACATTTTTTGTGTATTTTTTAAAAGAATAAATCAATAATTTAATTAATTCAGATTTATAACTATTCAATTAGAACAACTATGTAGAAAAAAATTGAAATTTGACAATATATTTAACAAAATTTATCTAGTAATCTATATCCAAATAATTTATTAATAATTATCCGATTCATACATGTTCTTTTCCTGTCGAAATCTCGAAGGATTATCCAAAATATTTTAATATTATAAGTTGAATATTTATTTTTCTTTAAAAATATAAGTTCTAAAATAGTTTTTTTAAACAACCACATTTTTTTTTGTTTTTTAAACAAAATTTTGAACATGAAAAATAATTTTGTGATTTCATCTCCCTGCCGAAGGGATCCCGAACATTCGGGTTCTGAAATGTGTTGGGTACGGGATCGAAAGAAAAGAAGTTTTCGATTCTTTTCGGGACAAAAATTATATAGGAGGGTTATGGACGAGTCGCGACCCTATCCCACCCCTAAGTATGGTCGACCTATATATATTTGGTGGGTTTATAAACATGGGATAACAGTACATTCATATATATATATATATATATATATATATATATTAAGATCGAAAGCGTGTGTAGAGGAGGGGTGAATACACACACAAAAATTTATTTTGAGTAATTGAGCTGATTTAACAGCCGATTTTTGCTTAAACCAAAATTTTTCTCGAAAGAGCTGATCTGATCAGGCAGAAAATCTTCCTTGAAAAATCGAACTAAAACTTCTACATCTCTCCTTCTTTTGTTTTCAGAAGGATTTCACTAAAAGAGTTTGATTTACACAATAACTTGTACAAATCCGATTCAATCAACCCTTGAAAGGAACTCCTAGTATTAACTTCTCAAAACAAATCGCAATCTATCTGAGTTACAAGTATGAATTCTAAGTGAAATGTGCTTCAAGCTGATTCTAATATCACAAAAGTGATCTGTAAACAATTGATCTGATATAAGCAGTGAGCTTGAACTTTGTATATAAAACTTTGATCTGCTACTTGTCAGACTGCTTGAAATTTTGCAAATGAAAAATTTAACCACAAAATTTCGATAGCAAAAGTTGGCAAAAGTTGTTTATCTCTGAGTAGCATCAACTATTCATGGTAGCTCCTTCTGCAACGTTCAAAAAAATAGCCGATGGAATGTTTTTTGTTTGTTTCATCCGACATTGAACCAGAAGATGACACGTGTCTTCGTACCTTTCCAAATATAGTGGAGAATTTGAATCAATGTTGGGTACCGAGACTAACGTTTATATTTCCAACAACTTCTCTGTCTTTTAGCTTGTTATCTTACTGTGTAGCTTTGATCTGGTCTGATTGTTAGATATTTCTTATCTGATCAAATGAAGATTTTTCAAGAGATTGTTTTGTTCTGGTCTTTACCGCTGAATCGATACATTGATTTGTCTTGATATATCCAGATTGATGTCTTTGATATACTTGGTTTTGTTCTAATTGTTCTTGCTCGTTCATCACCAAAATTGTGAATTTGTCTTTATCATTCTAGATTCTAAAATAACACTTCAAGTACTTTTTTTGAAGCATTATATATATATATATATATATATATATATATATATATATATATATAGCTGCCCACATCTCGTGCCCACCTTCATGCCCACCTATGAGGAGCAAATCATCCAATGGATGAGATGAATCATATACAAATGGTTCATCCAATGGATGATTGTCACCTCATAGGTGGGCATGGAGGTGGGCAGCATAGCAAAACTATATATATATATATATATATATATATTAATATTAAAAAAACTTTTGTAATTAACCAAACACTAGATATTTAATTTGTTAAGATATAAACTTTTTTTAAAATAAAAATAAATTGGTTTTCATCAGTGTGGCCTCTTTGTTTTTAAATTTTTTTTACAATGATTTAATATTTTTTTTAATTTTCTACAATTATTTAATAAAAAAACAGATTGTACATGAACGCAAACGTTTATGCAAAGATGAACCGTTCAAGAACGCAACGTGTGTATGCAAATTGGTACTTTGGTGTGGCTTATTTGTATTTGTTTTTCTTTTAAAAAATAAATTACAATTATTTATTTTTTTCCACAATTATTTAATAAAAAAATAGATTCTACAAGCACGCGACGTGTATGCAAAAGTTGACTATACAAGAACACAACGCGTGCAATTCGGTACTAGTATATTATAATTTTATTAAAGTTGAGCAGTTAGTACATTGGTATGGTTATACCCCTTTTAATTTTCCCCTTTAGAATATATTTAATTACTAAAATGACATTTTATTTTGTCCGTTGCTAATATAATTATGTACGGAAATGCCACTTTCACAATATTTTTTTGCCCTTTTATGGATATTTGTTTACAAAAATTTCACTTTTATTTATTTATTTCAATTAAAAAAATTGACAGTAGTGAATCCGGATACTGTTAATTATAATATTTAAATTTGAGGGATTAGTACGTTGGTATGGTTAGCCCCTTTTGATTTTGCCATTTCGTGTATATTTAATTACCAAAAGCATTTCTTTTTATTTTGTCCATTATTAACTACATATTTACGAAAATGTCACTTTCACTATATTTTTGGCCCTTTTATGGATATTTGTTTACAAAAATATCATTTTGTTTTATTTTACTATTTATTATTAGGGAAAATTGCAAATTTAGTCCTGTATGTTTGTCACTTTGCAATTTTGGTCCTTTATGTTTTCACATTTCAGTTTTAGTCCTGTATGTTTCGATTTTTGGCAATTTCGGTCCTTTTTCTTCGAAAATGCTGACGTGGCACTGTACACGTCAGCTCCACATCAGCATTGAATTGGTGCCACGTCAGCGCCACATCGAAAAAAGGACTAAAATTGCCAAAAAAATAAAGATAGCGGACTAAAACTGCAATCTGAAAATATAAAGGACCAAAATCGCAAAGTGACAAACATACAGGACCAAAAAAGCAATTTTCCCTTATTATTATTATTGTTTTCAATTAAAAAAAATTGACATTAGAAGGCACGCAAATCGTGCGTCCGAATACTAGTGAGTGTGTGTGTTTATATATATATATATATATATATATATAAATCTGCCCCTTAAAGACCATCTTTTTTTTTACCAAAATTGCCCTTATGTGATATAGATATTACGCTTTTGTTTTCTTTTGTTTTTTTTTTATTTCGACATTTCAAATTGTTGTTTAGTCCTTCGATAATTTTTTTAACTATGATATTACTCTTATTTGAATATAAATAAAATTAATTACAAAAATGTTATACAAACACGCAACGCGTGCATCGATACATTAGTATATTATAAAGAGAGCATCTCTTACTAATTAACTACTTTGGTATGACCATCTAAAAAGAGGGAGCACCTATTAGTTGTTTGATTAAAAAATAATCCAGAAAAAAAATTGCTCCTAAAATTTTATTTTTTTAAAGTTAATTATCACACTAAAAATCAAATAAAAACTTTTTTAAAAAGCTATTATTTTTTAAAAAAATAAATAAAATTGACATCTTTTTCCACATGTTATGCTACACAACACATATATCCAATGGCAGAGCCAGGATTTCAACTCCGTCCGGGCTAAAAAATTTTTCGAAAAAGTCAAAAACTATAGAAGCTAAAACTCATATTTTTGCAGAAAAAAACTTTAAAATTTGCTTAAAAAACCCCCCCAAAAAAATTTTCATCAAAATTAAACACAAAGAATTAAATATTTATCAATATATATGCAATTTTTTATTTTTTTTTTTGTTTTTGGACTGATTTTGAAAAGTAAAATGTAGGCTATTTGATTTTTTTAATTGGGTCACCCGGGCTAATATAACACTAACCCAAAAATACTACTTAATTTGTTTTAAAAAATAATTAAACTACATAAAAATTTTAAAAAATTGGGCCACCCGGGCTGAAGCCCGGGTGGCTAAACACCGGCCTCCGCCCGTGCATATATCACGGAAATTCTAGATTCTAAAAGAACAGTTCAAGTTTTTTTTTTTTTGAAGCATTAAGTATTTTTTTAAAAAAAACAACTTTTGTAATTAACCAAATACTAGATTTGTTAAGATAAACAGTTTTTTTCAGAAAAATAAAAATAAAAGTGGTTTTCATTGTTCGGCATCTTCAACTGAACACATTACTCTTAATAGCATTTTTTGTTTTAATAGTATGCTGATATTTACCTTAAAAAACAATGCTCATATGTTAAACAAAACTCGAAAAACGTAAAATTGTTTTTTGAATGAATAAAATAGGGTTAAAATATGAAGTTTCATTTTAAAATTTATTTCCAATGTTTTTATTAATCTCCATGAAAATATGAAAATAGAGTATGGATTGACTATATATTAAATATGAAAATGGAACATAAAATTTTTGAAAATAAGACATAAAATTCTAACACCGGTCCACCTCAATTTCGATCTCTCTAAAATATGCATTTTGTTGGTGTCTTTAGTTTGTGTCCCACATCGATTGACTAAATAATGATCTGGTAGTCCATATATAGACAAGGACAAACTTCTCCTAGAGCTAGCTTTTGAGGTGAGTTAGGTCCAAGTCATTTTCTAACACATTTCATACATAATATATATAATATATAAATCAGTAAATCCCAATTGTCCTTTAGTTTCTTTGAGTTTGTGATGTCAAACTATATTCCAAAATCAGTTGTTAAACCTAGAATTGCTTTTGCAACTAATTTGAGTTACTCAGGTTATAAGTGTAAAGTATCACATAGACAACTCATTTCCAAACCTTTGTTCATTAATGTTGCTCCACTGGCCACTATAAATTTGAACACCAACCTAGTGCAACCTCGCATACCTTATAAATTGGTGAAAAATCAAGAGAAACTATGAGAACGAGGTCGAAAAATAAAATTTTTGTTGCAGAAGAACGCGATGAAGACGGTGGGTTAGCGAGGAGGGGAAATGCCAAAATGAGGTTGGATGCTCTCAGACAGAAGAGAAAAGAGAGAGAGAGGGAGATGGCGGTGCCGCTCCACCCTCCACCAAAGCGACAGTGGCTTCGTCCTCCCATGCCTTCTTCTCTGCCACCATACATACATTCATATAAATTATTTCATATATATGTGCATGGATCTCCTTGTGCATGTGATCTTACATGCATGAGCAGAGAAATTTATATATCTTTATGAAGGAAAATCAAGTGGCATCTTTGGCTTAAAAATGGAAGTAAAAGAGATAATTCTTGTTTCAAGTGAATGTTCGGTTTCTTCTTCGGTTTTTTAATATCATACCCCATAAATTGGTACTTTTGACATAATTGAATAAGCGATATATAAATTAGAGTCACGATCTATCTAAATAAACAATAAGATGAAGATAAATCTTCCAAATTGAATCCTACAAGAATTAATGTTCATATAAATTAAATCAAGTTAGGTCATTTCCAATATTGAACTTTATCATTATGACCGCCATTAGATCAATAAAAAACTCGAAACTTAATAAAATTTCCAAATAAATGAGTAGTAAAACTCAAAACTTCATAAAATCTGCAAGTAAAACGATCAGTTTATACATTATTTTCTCAAAATAAAAAAAAAAGTACCTAATTACCTCTCACAAGAATCGACTTCTTCGAAAGTTTTTTTTTGTTTTTGTTTTTTAAGATTATTTTATACGACATTAATCATATAAATTCTTTTATATATATGAGGATCTCATTTTGCGTGTTATCTTACATGCATGAGCTGAGAAATTTATATATCTTTAATTATAAAGGAAAATGGGTGCAGTTATGGAAAATCAAGTGGCATCTTTGGCTTGAAAAATGGAAGTAAAAGAGAGAATTTTTGTTTCAAGGTGAATATTCGGTTTTCTGCTTGGGTTTTTTAATGTCATACCCCATACAATCGGTATAGGTCATTTCCAATATTGAAGTACTGTAGTGACCCAGCATGGAATCACCTACTAACTGGAAACTAATAGCATGCATTAAACATAATACAGCAAAATACTTAGCAGAGTAAAACGTGCGGAAACAAAATCCATAAATTACATATCAGCTTATTAAAATATATCCAGGATTATTACTGTAGTGATACAACCATAACGAAAAACTTAAAAGTAAACATTATACATTTATATCGAATCCTGCTGTATAATTAACTCCTCAAGGCTCCTGCTCCCTAGTCCTGCCTTGAACTACCAGCTCCGTCCATCCTGCGGCCTGCCCCGTGGAATAGGGTGTCCAATATAACAACTAGGACGTGAGCGCTAAGGCCCAGTACATAAACATGAGTAAACATATGTATATAATGCATGCAACATGATGACTGGTAAAGGGTCATCTGAAAAGTCATGCTCAGTACCGGTGCCACATGAGTGCTGCCACCGCACGGATCAATCTCTGGGTGCAACCACACTCGTCTAGTACACCAGAGTAGTTAGACATACATGTCCCCGCCGTCGTGGTACTCTCAGTGACAGACTATCGAGTATAGAGCTGAGCGGCTCTATAATCAGGTTATAACAAGGTATAGGCTCAACGTGTATGTGCACATGATATATGAATATAGAAAGCGATAAAACATACATCATGCCACATAATAATGCCAAATAAATGCAACATATAAACATTTATACTCGCTGGCAATCTCAGTCAATGTGTACGTACCTCTAGGCTAGTTCAAGTCTAGTAGGATCCTAGGTTCCAAGCCTATATTCAAAAGTTCAACGTATCACTACACAAGTTCTATAAGTCTTAACTAAGCTAATAAGTACTCCCAAAACTTAAATAGATTCCCGGACCATACCTTCGTCCGTAGTAAGCCCTTTGGAGTCGCTAGTCCCGGATGACTATAACCACACCTTGGTTATTCCAGAACCTCTATAATAACTGATAGGGCCCTCAAGTGTATAACTCACACTATATAACTGAAGAAGGAAACTCGGGAATTCGTATTTGAAAATGAACTCCGGAGACCCCAATTTATAGGAAATTTTCCGGCCAAGTTTGGATCCTCCAAACCTGAGTTCGGATCGTCTGATCCAACTTACTGCCTGCATGCGAGACACGTCGAGTTCGGACCGTCCGATCGCCACTTCGGGACGTCCGAAGTGTCCTAATTTTGACACTTGTCAAAAACCATGGCTGAGTAATCCTGCCTACTTGGCTTAGGTCAAGTTCGGGCCGTTCGATCCTACTTCGGACCGTCCAAACGTGCCTTAACTCCGAAGCCAACATGTCCTCTTCGGAGCCCCCGGATTGCTAAGTTCGGATCGTCCGAAGTCCTCTTCGGATCGTCCGAAATGGCCAAAATATTGAAAGTCAAATTCTTAATTATGAAGTCCGATTAAGCCCTGAAATTGGTTAATTACTAACCCTTAATCATGTTTAACATATTATTATCTTAAAATGGAATCCGGGTTACTACAAGTACTTTATGACCGCCATTCAATAAAAAACTCGAAACTTAATAAAATTTCCAAATAAATCAGTAGAAAACTTCGCACACCTAATAAGCTACACACAAATCGAGAGAGAAGAGGAAAGAGAGGGAGAGGAATGTTTGTTTCATTTTCAAGTTGATCCATTTTATTTCTGTTTTTGACCTAATCGAATAGCCTACAAATTAGAATAGCGATCGGTCTAAAATGTAAACAACTTTATCTAAATAACAATAAAGTGAAAATTTATTTGTAACAAATTAAATATCAAATGAATCAATGTTCAAATTAACCAACAAAATAATTTGCTCGACATTTACCTATGTATCCACAAAGTTTGCCTTTTTCGCTTGCAAAAAAATGATAGATTTTTTTTGTTTATAATGAACCATCGCAAATCACTAGCGACGGGAAAATCAAGTATGCTTATTAAACCTTTGTTAAATAGGTTTAGCGACAGTTTAACCATCGCAAAGCTTCCCTTTTTTATTGCAAAATTGCGACCGGAAAATCAATTATGCTTATAAAACCATCGTTAAATAGGTTTAGCGACGGTTTAATCATAGCAATTAAAGCTTCCATTCCTTTAGTGCAAAATGATGCATTCTTAATTATATGTATTGATCCGAGTTTTTTTCCATGCCTAAGGGAGTTGATATGTCCACCTTGGAGTTCCTCTTCGAGAAGAGGTTAAAGCACAACGATGTGAAAGATAGAGGGTGATCGAGTAGTCATCCCACAGGTTTAACTCTTCATTAATTTTTCCGCAATTTCAGATTATATATATATATATAGAGTTTTGCTATCCTGCCCACCCATCGTGCCCACCTAATGTGTCCACCATGAGGTGTCACTCAACTATTGGACGCACAATTCATCACATTTAATAGTTGAGTGCCACCTCATGGTGGGCACATTAGATGGGCACGGTGAGTGGGCAAGATAGCAAAATTGTATATATATATATATATATATATTTGATGCTTAATTATCTTAAAATGACGTTTATTAATCAATATATGCAACATGTTTTCTGACTTCTTTTGCGTAGGAATATGCACTCGAGCATTTCCCACAACTTGATGCCAAAGAAGGCATCTTTATGTCCATGGATGATGTGTCCACACCTAAATTATGGACATTCAGATACGGGTATACCGAATATCGTAGTAGAAATTATATACTTTTTTTGGCATTTCATTTCATCGAATTTCAGTCTTCATCACACATCTTCTGAATTTTGAAAATTTTAGTCATTTAATTTTTATCGACATTATTGATGTGGTACTACATACGCCTGTGTTTCATTCGCGCAAAATTAGTGCTATGTCAAAAAAATTACTAAAATTGCAGAAAAACAAAGATAGCAAAATAAGACTTAACTTTGACAATATAATATTACCAAAATTGCAAAAAAGCAAACTTACATGACCATACTTAATTCCAATTTTCCCTTAAATATATTCCCATAATTGATAACATGAAAGAAGCATAATTAGTCAAAATTTTGAGTTAAATTTCCATGCTTTTAGCATTTATTTGCTAGTAGCTAGATTGCAATACAATTTATGTTATTATGATTTATATCTTTCTTTTGCAGGTTTTGGTCTAACAATAAAGGAAGAATCCATGTGCTTGAACATGTGTGTAAGACATATATATTATATGTATCTTTATCGCGCCTAAATAATTCAAATTAACTCTCTCATCTAGATATATGGTAATGATAGTACATTTATTTTACCACATGTTTTAAAGGGTTGTAATGAGAATTATTCAGGTGAATTATTTGCGATGCACGGCCTGAAAAATGGAGATTTAATTATGTTTTATGATGATCATCAACTTGAAAGATTTGTAAGCATTAATACAGTTTATTCATATTTTATCAATTATATAATTTTTATACTTATAAATATACAATATTAAATATTTTTTTTTCCTTTTGTTGCACTCTAATTCTTAGGCCATTGGTTCAAGAAAGGTCAATGTGGATGCTGGAAGTGATGATCAACGTGCGCTTGAATGTGTGACGAAAATGGAGAAAAATTCAGCTTCTGTTGCTTCTGCAAGTGGCACCGGAGCCATATCATCTGTCGAGGATGTAGACGATGACTTGGAAAATTTTTGAAGGAGTTTCGGGAGGATGATGATCTTGAATTACCAAAACTGTAAATTATTTTTAATTATTTGGATAAATGAAGATTCAATATTTGCAAAAGAAAATTGACGAAATTAATTTACATATATTGAGTTAGAAGAAACAAATTGTGCAATCAAAGTGCAAAAACTACAATATTAGTATTTTACTTTCTAAAGAAGAAAAAATTTCAGTCCGACGATAGAAAGTGTATAACCAATGCTACAATAACACACAAAATTTTAATCAATAATTGTTTGCACATGTTGTGTACCAATAAAATATTTGTTCACTTTCGAAAAAAAATATTTATTTGTGAACACAATTTTTTGGAATCAAGTATTTTTTTTGTGAAAACACAAATTAAGAGCTTTGGATATAAGAATTTTTAATAATCAATTGAAATAATATTTTTAAGTATGATACATTTTATTATATGTTATTTTTATATTATAAATTATATGATTATTTTATGGTAAAAATACGGCATGAAGACAGTTACTGCAAAACCTCTCATTATGCTATAGTTTTGATAGTCTGTATATATTGGTACAGGGATTAGTGAATAAACAATATTAGTACTGAATAAAAATATGCATCTAGTAATTAGTTTCATATATTTCAGCACCTTACATTACAAGGTTGGTTAATCTAAATCGTAAATATTGCAGGTTGCATGAATTTTAGGAGTCGGAACAATGTTTTTAGAAGTCGGAACAATTTTGCAACCACCAAAAAAGCTGCAACAAAACATTAATTCATTTTAATTTATCTATACCATCTATAAAAGTGTAAACCAATGTCAAAATTTTTCATTGTGTATTTTCAACTTTATCTTTGGTTAGTACACACTTGATAAATTCTATGAGGATACTTTTGTAAAATCAATTATTATGATAAGGTCAAAATTGACCATGTGTGCATATTAGATAAGGTTTCAGTTTTCAAAAGGATTGAAATATCAAAATACTTTAGTTTTTATTTTCTTGTAGATAAAGTGAACATATTTTTTCATCAAAAATTTTAGTTAAATTAAATAATTATCCAGTTTTTTAAAAGATTGAAATACCAAAATAATTTAGTTTTTATTTGTTTGTAGATGGAATGACATATTTTTTCAACAAAAAATCTTATGTATTTTAATTTGCGTAAGGACCTATGAAACTTTATATCATGAGTTCATAAATATAACAAAATATCAGATTTTTAAACGTTATTAATATATATATATATATATATATATATATATATATACAAATTAAATTACACATCGGTTTTGAAATAAATCAATTCATGTGGAGTCAAGTTTTAATCCAAAATAATAAATAAAAAAAAAACTAACACACAAATATCATATATGTAAAAGTTGAAATTTAAAAAATTAACTATTTTTCCTCCTCAAAAAATCTAAAAACTATAACAATTATTTTATGAGATGATGTTACAATTAACGAAGGAACATATATCTATGTTAATCAATCTACTACAGGTTAGTTAATAAATCAAAAAACGAAGTCTAGAAAAATTATGGATGACACATCTCACATTAAATTAAAGATCCTGTAAAAATTACGTACATTGATGCGAATTTTCAATCAGATGAATAAATAAAGAAAAATATACAACAAAACGGTTGAGATAAAATATGGAATGTTAACATTTGTAATTAAAGACATTCAAAATTCAATCAAAAATTTCAACAATGAGAACATTGTAAGCAAAAAGAGATCCGTAGATTTCGAAAAACGATAAATAAAAAATATAGGATTTCCAACAAATACATTGATCGTTAACGATACTGACATACAAGTAATGGAAGACGATAACATACCAAAATGCATATGAGAATGATGAAATTATTGTTATTCTTTGCAAGTAAATATTTTTAGCGTAAAAAAAGACGGTCTGATTAAATAATAACGATATAAAAATGCAAATGATTGATGAAGATAGTATCACAAGAATTGTTATTAAAGATTATGATAATAATGATTCTTTCATGGAGAATAAAAAACACATGATATGAAAAATCGTTAAAAAGAGAAAAATCCCAAATATAAAATAAAAAAATATTTGACGCAATAATTTAAATTAATTTTTAGAATGCATTATCTATACCAATTTTTTTCATAAATCAATAGTGATCAATATATAACATAGAAAATTACAAAATCATATTTTATATAATTTGATTAACATATCTCATTTATTAACAAATAAAGAATAAATCATACATACATGAGATAAAAAAATAAGACAAATTCGTGGTACGAAACATGTCATAATTTCTCACGATTAATAAAAAAATATAAAACTCGATCGAGCTGTAATAATTACATAAATTTCAATATCAATATTGTGTTAATGTAAAACTACAATAAACATAACACTTATATTTATAATATTACATGAATTATTGATAATGTCTTATTCTAAACTGTTAATGTGGATGTTGTTGAATCCGATATTTTGGTGATAACAAACAACAACTCATTGTATAGGAATGTGCTGCCAACCATTGTATTTCAGGAATCTACTACAACTTCTACCGGAAGCTTGTCAACCGCCTTTGCTCTCGACCGGCTGAAGTCACAAGCCTATCGACTGGCTATCAAAACCAGCAGAAGATAAATCTATCTACCGGAAGCTTGTCAACCGCCTTTGTCTCTCGACCGGTTGAAGTCACAAGCTTATCGACTGGTTATTCAAACCAGCAGAGGACAAATATCTCTACAGGTAGAATGCCAACTGCCTATCAAGATATCTCAAGACAAGTACCTGTGACAAGATGTTCTTTGCAAGATCTTTTATTAAAAGCAGAACCGGCGTGTCAGAAGATATGTTGACTCCTGCAATCGAGACAACAGGTTGCACCAAAATGGCAAAAACACAGAATGACTACAGATAAAGCATTCGACCGTTTATTCCAGTTTTGGACCCTGGAAGTTGTCTGCAGTGTACGATCTTCATGCAGAATCATCAATGCATTTATGAGCATTAAATGTGCATTCAATGCAGCATCAGAACGTTCAAAATAAAGACGTTGATGATTGACCTATATAAAGGGAAGATTGCTCAAGAAGTGACAACAACGTCTACAAAAAAAAAAAAAAAGGACAAGCATTTCAGAAAAATCTCAATCAACTCAATCACTTGAATAATATCAGAAGTCCTCATCTGATATACTTGAGCACACTTACAAGATCACTCATCTGCTGCTCAAATAAACCCTCGCCTACAGTTCACATATCTGATCGTCAAGGATCATCCTAGGGTTTTCAAGCCTCTCAACCGCTCTGCAGTTTGAGAAGCTCAACTCAACTATACACATTGTTGAAGAGAATTGAAGCTACTCTGAAAGCTTCCACCAGTCTGATAAGAACTGAGAATCTTATCTGTGTAAATCTAGGAGTTTCGGATTAGGCATTGGATAAGTCCTAAGTCTGAAGTGGGTGTATTACAAGACGTTGTAATAACCAAAGTCTTCTAGTGAATTCCTTCCTAAGTGGAAGAAGGGGAGACGTAGAAGGATTAAGCCTTCGAACTTCCATAAATCGTGCCTTAGTCTTTACTGCTATTTATCTTACTTTCTGCTCATACATTGCATTATAAACTTTGCATCACTAAAACCTCTGAACTATTTCCGCACTATTTAAGTTGTTCAAATCGTTTTAGAAGTTGAGAAAACAGATTAAGTGAACTAAACCTCACTTGATCATTTCGAAAGTAGAAGAAGAAAAGTTTCAGAGTGTATTCACCCCCCCCCCCTCTACCCTCTGAACCGATCCCAACAAGTGGTATCAGAGCGGGTTCCTTTCTCAACTGCTGATCTGAAGTTTTAAAATCATGACTTCTTTCAACAGAATTCCTATGTTTTCTAAAGAAGAGTATGATGATTGGAAAATTCGCATGCAGGCACATCTTGCAGCACAGGATGATGACATGCTATATGTCATAACAGACGGTCCTATCAAAATTATGAAGGTCAACCCAGCTCTAGCCGATGGTGCAGGACAAATGATTGAGAAACCAAGAGCTGAGTGGACCACTGAGGACAAAAAGAAGGCTAATCTTGACAATGTGGCCCGGGACATCCTATACAAAACACTGGATAAGAATATGTTCAGCAAAATCAAGTCATGTTCCACAGCAAAGGAGATTTGGGAGAAGCTCACTCAGCTATGTGAAGGGAATGACCAGACAAAGGAAAACAAGCTCACTTTGGCCATTCAAAAATATGACAACGCCAAAATGAAGCCAGGAGAAACCATGGCTGAATTTGATGAACGGTTCAGTAGTATCATCTGTGATCTTATTGCTTTAGGTAAAACTTATACTAATCGTGAAATTGCTGTGAAGGTTATGAGAGCTTTACCCAAAGAATGGGAGATCAAGACAGTGGCCATGAGAGAGTCAAAAGACTTAAGCAAGGTTGAACTGCATGATCTCTTTGCAGATCTCAAAGCCTACGAGTTCGAGCTCAACATGAGAACAGAAGATGAACCATCTACTTCTCAACCAACCAAGGCCTTAACCTCAACCGTGATATGTCCACCGGTCGAGGAAGCTCCAAAGAGATCAGCTGAGCAAATCAGCAATGAAGCCATGACACTCTTTGTCAAGAAATTTGGTAGATTTATGCGTAAAAACAATTCTAAATTTAAAAATTATCATAAATCGGACCATACAAAGGATGGTCCTACTTGTTTTAACTGTGGCAAGTCAGGCCACTTCATTGCAGACTGCACCAAGCCTAAGAACAATGATCAGAAGCAATTCTCCGAAAGAAGAAGGGGTAAGGAGGATAAAAGGACGTTTAGAAAAGGAAGAGACCAAAGGGTTCTAGTAGCAGACGAAAGCAAAAGCAAATGGGCTGAGTCTGACTCTGACAACTCCAATACCGGAAGCTCTTCAGATGACAGCGATGATGAAAAAGTGGAATGCCTTATGGCCGATATCGAAGAAGAAGCTGAGGAGGTATTTGACTTTGGCTCACCTGAATTTACTCACAGTGATTTAGTTACCGCTTTACACGAAATGGCTAATGAATACAAAGCATTATCCAAGGAGTTCGAGGAAGTAAAGGCAGAAAGAGCTGACCTAAAAGATAAGTCAAGCAAATCAAGCTGCATGCAGCAAAAAGAGCTTGATGGTCTTAAGGTCAAGCTAAGTCTGCTGGCTACTGAGAACGACACCTTGAAAAGAGTATTCCAAGCTACCTTGATTGAGAATAAAAAACTACTTGAAACCATTAAGGCTTGGAATAAATCTTCTGTAACCATTGACAAGATTCAAGAAATCCAAAGACCGGTACATGATAAAACCGGTCTAGGGTTTGGAACAAATGAACAGTCTATGGAATCCTGTATTCAGTCAAGCCTGGACAAAGGCAATCTTAACAAAATAAGATTTGTCAGATCCAGCACGATATATGAACACGATAAGTGCAGCTTTGACAAAAATCAGAAAGTATCTAACGAACGAAGCTCTAAGCATAGAGGGCTGGGATATGTGGATCCCCAGACCTCTAATCAAAGAGGAACTTGGATCAAACCAAAACCTAATGAAAGAAGAAAGGGAAACCAATCTAATTTCAAAAGGCCATGGAATGAGTCTAACTACTCTAAGAAAAGATGGTCAAAGGAGAAGCCTTACCAGTACTTTAATTGCAGGCCAGTTCAAAAGAGGTACAGGCTAACTGATGAAAATCAAAAAGGCAAGCAGCACACAGCAACCTCACAAGCACACACATTTACTGCCTATCGACCGCACAGATTTCTGGACACACACACGGGCAAACCTGTAAGGGTGTTCCAGGTGTGGGTCCCGAAAGGGCTAATCCGACCTGGACCCTACTAGATATGGGTACCAAAAGTTCTTCACTCTTTGCAGGTACTAAAAGTCCAAACGGGCGAGAAAACCACTTCTATCAAGGACACTACCTGGTATTTAGATAGCGGTTGCTCACGACACATGACAGGGAATCCAGAACTTCTAACAGAAGTGGTGTTGTGCAAAGGACCAAAGATCAGCTTTGGAGACAACTCCAAAGGTAAAACCGTGGGTAAGGGTAAGATTATCCATGGTAACATCATTATTAAAGATGTGTTACTTGTTGACAAACTATGCTATAATTTGATAAGTATTAGTCAACTATGTGACAATGATCATTCGGTCGAGTTTCACAAACACACTTGCCTCATAAAAAATGACAAAGGTGAGACTCTTATGACCGGTGTACGAGACCTAAACACCTACAAGGTAAACTGGTCTTGCTCACATATTTCTTCACCTACTTGTCTTACTGCTCATCATGATAAACACTGGTTGTGGCATAAGCGGTTAAATCATCTAAATTTTAAGTCCATTTTTAACTTGAGGAAGCATGATTTGGTTTCTGGTCTGCCCGAAGGAGATTTTATAAAAGACAAAGTTTGTCCTGCTTGTCAACTAGGAAAGCAGGTGAGAGCAACCTTTAAAAATAAAGGGTGTATGTCTTCTTCCAAATGTTTAGACTTACTTCACATGGACCTATTTGGTCCTATACCAGTA
Source organism: Henckelia pumila (assembly GCF_033568475.1). Taxonomy (NCBI): domain Eukaryota; kingdom Viridiplantae; phylum Streptophyta; class Magnoliopsida; order Lamiales; family Gesneriaceae; genus Henckelia; species Henckelia pumila. The sequence continues at coordinate 8,188,274 of NW_027331831.1, forward strand.
AGAAGCATAGGGGGAATGAGATATGCTCTTGTTGTTATTGATGACTTTTCTCGATTTACTTGGGTCATCTTTCTCTTTTCAAAAGATCAAACCGCACCTCACCTGATTAAGCTTTTTAAACGCTTGCAAAATGAACAATCTACTGTGATAGATAGAATCAGGAGTGATAAAGGGACTGAATTTTTAAACACCACTCTTACGACTTATCTAGATGATCAGGGAATCAAGCATGAGTTGTCAGCTGCTAGATCCCCACAGCAAAATGGGGTGGCTGAAAGAAGGAACCGTACTTTAAAAGAAGCAGCCAGAACTATGATTGCCGATTCAAATGTTTCTCAAAGGCTTTGGGCAGAAGCAGTTAACACAGCTTGCTATACTCAAAACAGATCTATGATTAATAAACGATTTAACAAAACTCCATATGAGATCTGGAATGGCACAAAACCTGATATTTCATACTTCAAAATTTTTGGGTGCAAATGCTTTATCCACAACAATGGCAAAAACCATTTGACAGCCTTCGATGCCAAAGCAGACGAAGGAACTTTTATTGGTTACTCAGCCGTTAGCAGAGCTTATCGAGTGTTCAATCAAAGATCACTAACGGTCGAGGAAACCATTCATGTTGTTTTTGATGAATCTACTCTTTGTACAGAACAAACTCAAGGGAGCATAAATGATCTGAGTCATAGACTGGAAAACACAAATCTACAGGAAGAGAGTGACAGTGATCTATATCCTCCAAAGAAGGATGATCCAGTTCCCTCTACCGGGTGTGATCAAACAAGACCAGAAGTGGATCCACCGGTTGATAACAATCCTCCAGCCAATGATGATCCAGTAAACGAGGACGTTCATCAACCAATTGATGACAACCCTTTAGGGAATTATTTTAGGTGGAACAAAGATCATCCACCTGGGTTGGTCATAGGTGACCCTTCTGCTCCTCGAAAAACACGTGGTCAAATGATTAATGAATTCTTGCATGCAGCTTTCATATCTCAGGTAGAGCCCAAGAAAATAGATGAAGCTCTATCAGATGTCAGCTGGATTGAAGCTATGCAAGAAGAGTTGAATCAATTCACCCGCAACAATGTTTGGCATCTAGTTCCTCGACCGAAAAATCAAAATGTGATTGGAACTAGATGGGTGTTTCGTAACAAGCTCGATGAACATGGCACTGTTGTGCGTAACAAAGCTCGACTTGTTGCTCAAGGATTCAGACAAGAAGAAGGCATAGACTTTGAGGAATCCTTCTCGCCAGTTGCAAGACTAGAAGCAATCCGCATCTTTCTTGCTTATGCAGCCTTCAAGAATTTTAAAGTCTATCAAATGGATGTGAAGTCTGCATTCCTCAATGGTCTACTTCAAGAAGAGGTGTACGTTGAACAACCACCAGGTTTTGTCAATCCTACTCATCCTCAATATATCTATAAACTTGACAAAGCTCTCTATGGATTAAAACAAGCACCGCGTGCTTGGTATGACACATTACTAAAATTTTTACTAGAACATGATTTCTAAATTGGAACGGTCGATAAGACCCTGTTTAAATTTGTAAAAGATGATCATGTGTTACTAGTACAAATTTATGTTGATGACATTATATTTGGGTCAACTAACCCCAAGTTGTGCTCAAAGTTCTCTAAACTGATGAAGGAGAAGTTTGAAATGAGCATGATGGGCGAGCTAAACTTATTTCTTGGACTTCAAGTGAAGCAACTTGAAACTGGAATATTCATCAATCAGTCCAAGTATGCCAAGGAATTGGTAAAGAAGTTTGGAATGGAACAATGCTCAACTGTATCTACCCCCATGAGTACATCAATTAAGCTTGATAAAGATGAAGGGGGAATTCCGGTCGAGGTAACCATGTATCGAGGCCTTATTGGTTCACTGCTTTATTTGACTGCCAGTCGACCGGATATCATGTATTCAGTTTGTTTATGCGCTAGATTTCAAGCAGCACCTAAGCAATCTCATTTCATTGCCGCCAAACGAATAATTAAATATATTAAAGGAACTACTAATGTGGGTCTTTGGTATCCCAAAGATTCAAATCTTAATCTTATTGGCTATTCAGATGCAGATTATGCAGGTTGTAGAATTGATCGCAAAAGTACAAGTGGCACATGTCAATTCCTTGGAGATAGACTAATTTCGTGGTCAAGTAAGAAGCAGACATCAATTGCTACCTCGACCGCCGAAGCAGAATACCTTGCTGCTGGCAGCTGTTGTGCTCAAATACTCTGGATTCAACAGCAGCTTAATGATTATGGGATTCGGTCGAGTGCAGCTCCAATCTACTGTGACAATACAAGTGTCATAGCCATCACTCACAATCCAGTGATGCACTCCAGGACAAAGCACATTGATGTCAGGCATCACTTTATCCGAGATCATGTCTTAAAGAAGGAAATCAGGCTGGAATACATCTCTACCGATCAGCAAGCAGCAGACATATTCACCAAGCCTCTACCGGACGCTAAGTTTTCATATTTTCGAAATATTCTTGGCTTAGTAGATTTAAATTAGTATGCATGTGTTTAGGGGGAATGATTGTCAATATGACATTAATAGATTAGCTGTTACGTTGCCATAAATATTGGCATATCATCCGCCTTTAACTAGTCTCTGACAGGCTTCGTACTAGCAGCTTGGTGCTTTGAACCAAATGACATTAATTGGGCGCCTTGATTATGCTCTTCAAAACTTTTTGAAATTCAAAAATACTTTTCATGACGTCACCCTATGGCCCATAGGTTCCTATATATACTTCTTTACATTCGTATATCAATCTTTCACCTTTGCTAAAAGCTTTCATATTGTATTAAACGCATCATCGAATTATTCTCTAGATTTTGCTTACTCTCTGCTCGAGTTCTTATCTACAGCTATCATGTCGATCCAGAAGACTTGCCTCGCAATCAACTTTGATTCCGTTGTTAAGGCAAACAACGCAGGAATATCTGAGGTCTTCACCATGCTTGAAGCCTCTGGACTGAAGAAATTTCTGGAATGCAGCGCCATCTGCGATTTGCCTGTTTTGAAGGAGTTCTTCGCAACCGCTCAAATCGAGCATGGGACTATCAAATGCTTGATCAAGACAGAGGTCTACTCCTTCAATCAGAAGTTCTTCGCCAGCACATTTGATCTGCCCTCCAGGGGTTTGACAAAATGCACGGATCTTCCAGATGGTAACTGCTCTTATTGGTTGAAGGAGTTCTCAACTACTGATGCTCCGATCAAACTGCCGGCCCAGAAGACATCTCTCAAAGCTCCATTCAGGCTACTGACTAATATCGTGGCCAAGAATCTTCTGGCCAAGGCTGGATCTTACGACAAGGTGACGCTGGAGAAATTTCAATACATGGCTTGTATTGCCTCCAAGATCAACGTAAACTGGTCAGACATTCTGTTCAATATTCTATGTGAAATGATCAGGGGCAAAGGGCAATTCGAGGGATTTGCTTTGCAAATCTGCCACATCTTGGGCATCCTTGGAGTGGACTTTTCCAAGACTGAGCCTCTGCATCCCACCAAATGGCTCAACAAGTCTACGATTCTCAAATTCCTGAACAAGAAAGAGACTGCGGTCGACACCTTGCCCTCAACCGCAAAGGTTATTGCTATCCCTCAACCGCTTTCAACGGTTCCGGTCGTGGTCAAACCAGTCCATACCAAAAAGTCTGCCAAGCGTCAACTGATCATCGAATCTGACTCTGAAGATGAATCACGTGAGAATGTTCCACTGATTCAAGCTTTCAGCAAGTCATCCCCGACGGTCTCCAAAGCAGCTGTGTCATCCACGCCTGCAGGCGAGAAGAAGAGGCAGCACAAGAAGCTAAAGTCCCTTTCTGGACTTGCTCCTACCCTGCCAACGGTCGAGACTACTACCGTTGTTGCTTCTACTGCTCCTCGTCCTACAAAAGGTGTGATAATCCGGGAAGGTGCTTCATCAGATCCTGAGGTCACTCTAGCTGATCCCAAAGACAAAGGGAAAGGTGTGATGATCTACATACCCAAGGCTCAACCAGCAGCTACGATAGAACTCAATATGATCATCTCTCACGTGCTCCGTACTGTCAAGCGTCATCTACAACGTTTTGACAGATGGCATCACTCCCGCACTCACTTGACACTCGCTCAAATATTTCCCAAATGGAAATCTCTCAACGTCATTGAGCAGAAGATGCTTCTATTTGCTGATACTGAAGACATCGTGGAGGCTCTGGGAAGAAGACATCTCATAGACTTGAAGCTTCGAGGAAGCCTGCTATCTCTGCTAATTAATGAGCGTGTCAAGAATTTCAAATCCAAGAGTCCTACCGCTGCCGATGACTTTGTGATTTTGACTGGACTACAGGATAGTCTACGTCAAATCACTCAATTACTTCAGCACTTCCAAGCTCTAAACAATGTCAAAACACCAGCTTCAGCAGCCTGTTTACAAGCTTATGTGCTGGAAGCACAAGTGATGATGAAAACCTTTCTCACCCAAGATCAGGGTGAAGAAGACGTCTATGCTCTCCCTTCTTCAGATGGGATTCTGACCGATCTCATCACTGCTGACCTCTTTCAATCATCTGCTTTAAGATCGAGTGTGGCAGCATCTTCATCGGTCGACCCCTCCTCAACCGCAGTCCAAGCAGTTACTCAACCGGAAGCAGTTGTGATTGCTCACTCCTCTCCAGTGACGACCACTCACACTTCTCCCGGTCATTCACAAGATGTTTTAGAAGTGGTTGCACAAGAGATACCTGTCACTTCTGTGACAAAGGCTCCTTGCAGTAGTGAAGCAACAGTGCCCCCATCGGAGATATCAAGCACTATTGTATCACCTGCATCTTCAGAACAGCAAGTGACTGATGCTGATCCAGCACTTCAACCGTCTCCATCTACTGAAAAGTTTATGGAAGATCTCATTATGGATGAACCAAGTGCTGATCCTGGTACTCCACCAACCATATTGGCTGCAGTCGAAACTATTATATCTCCAACTGTACCATTATTGGAAGGTCCATCGGGTAGCTCTCCAGCCAGTTCACCCGCACCACATCATCGTGAGTCTAGCCCGGTTTCACCAAGAAATGACCCAGAAGGGCAAATGCTTCAGACTGATGATTCTTTAATTGAAGCCATGGCCGCAGCTCTAGATCATACCTTGATAAATCGGCTTCATGAGCTCATGCAAACGGTTAGGTCCTTCTCTCAAGACATAACAAACTCATCCTTATCGGTCGATAATTCACGCCAGACGATGATTCGGCATTTCGAGACCGTGTCTCGAGACCTTGCTCGTCTGTCCACAGAGATCACTAATCATCATCGCACTCAAATCAACACGCTCTCTACCGTCTCTGAACAAGTTATCCGATCCGAAAACCGCCTTCATAAGCAGTTGAATGATCGGATGGACACTATGCAAGCCACTCTACTTGCTCAAATCGATGCAAAAATGGACACTATGCAAGCCTGCCTTGGCACTCAACTCACTGAGGTCATCCTTCGACTCAACCAAGGTGATGCCAAAAAGGGGGAAGAAGAGCAACGTAGAGCAGCAGAGGCAAGAAGACGTGAAGAAGAGTCCAGAAGAAAAGAAGAGGCCGACTATAGAAGAAGAGAAGGCGATAGGTCAGGAGGAGCCAGTTGGTTCAAAAGATGAACAACTTATCTCTTTTTTACTTATCGCAGCTGTATTTTTATGCTTATTGTACTTAATGAAATTCATTCTCTCAATGAAGTTCATTTTAATGATTTCATATTGTTCTTGGAGCACTTAAGTTTTGTCATCACCAAAAAGGGGGAAATTGTTGAATCCGATATTTTGGTGATAACAAACAACAACTCATTGTATAGGAATGTGCTGCCAACCATTGTATTTCAGGAATCTACTACAACTTCTACCGGAAGCTTGTCAACCGCCTTTGCTCTCGACCGGCTGAAGTCACAAGCCTATCGACTGGCTATCAAAACCAGCAGAAGATAAATCTATCTACCGGAAGCTTGTCAACCGCCTTTGTCTCTCGACCGGTTGAAGTCACAAGCTTATCGACTGGTTATTCAAACCAGCAGAGGACAAATATCTCTACAGGTAGAATGCCAACTGCCTATCAGGATATCTCAAGACAAGTACCTGTGACAAGATGTTCTTTGCAAGATCTTTTATTAAAAGCAGAACCGGCGTGTCAGAAGATATGTTGACTCCTGCAATCGAGACAACAGGTTGCACCAAAATGGCAAAAACACAGAATGACTACAGATAAAGCATTCGACCGTTTATTCCAGTTTTGGACCCTGGAAGTTGTCTGCAGTGTACGATCTTCATGCAGAATCATCAATGCATTTATGAGCATTAAATGTGCATTCAATGCAGCATCAGAACGTTCAAAATAAAGACGTTGATGATTGACCTATATAAAGGGAAGATTGCTCAAGAAGTGACAACAACGTCTACAACAAAAAAAAAAAAAAGGACAAGCATTTCAGAAAAATCTCAATCAACTCAATCACTTGAATAATATCAGAAGTCCTCATCTGATATACTTGAGCACACTTACAAGATCACTCATCTGCTGCTCAAATAAACCCTCGCCTACAGTTCACATATCTGATCGTCAAGGATCATCCTAGGGTTTTCAAGCCTCTCGACCGCTCTACAGTTTGAGAAGCTCAACTCAACTATACACATTGTTGAAGAGAATTGAAGCTACTCTGAAAGCTTCCACCAGTCTGATAAGAACTGAGAATCTTATCTGTGTAAATCTAGGAGTTTCGGATTAGGCATTGGATAAGTCCTAAGTCTGAAGTGGGTGTATTACAAGACGTTGTAATAACCAAAGTCTTCTAGTGAATTCCTTCCTAAGTGGAAGAAGGGGAGACGTAGAAGGATTAAGCCTTCGAACTTCCATAAATCGTGCCTTAGTCTTTACTGCTATTTATCTTACTTTCTGCTCATACATTGCATTATAAACTTTGCATCACTAAAACCTCTGAACTATTTCCGCACTATTTAAGTTGTTCAAATCGTTTTAGAAGTTGAGAAAACAGATTAAGTGAACTAAACCTCACTTGATCATTTCGAAAGTAGAAGAAGAAAAGTTTCAGAGTGTATTCACCCCCCCCCCCCCTCTACCCTCTGAACCGATCCCAACAGATGTAAAATAATCATGACCGTAAATAATACAAATATTGAAACTACAAGTGTTACATTGTTCAAAAATGTTGCAAATATTTTTATTAGTTGCAACGTCGAAGATTATATTGATTACATCACTAAGACATGTAATAGGTTTTTTTTTTCAAAAATTATATATTATTACCATTAAAATCATTTATTAACTGCGTGTTAATATCTTCTCATCTCAACTAATTTATTTAACAACGTTTATCGGCAACAAAAGATGTTCCCACGTGCATCGCATGTGACTTTTACTATTACATTAAAAAGTGTCGGTTCATAATTTTTCGATACCAAATTAATTTTTAAATTCTATTTATAATATATCTCACATATAGTTTAATTTAATTATGAAATATTTTTCTCTGATGAGTCGAGAAATGTCCAATTAAATTCGATTTGGAGATCGGGACTACGGATTTGACCTATATATATTTGGTGTGGTTCATAAACAAAGTATATAAATGTTCTTTGGTTAAAAATATTATGTTTTTATTAAAAATATTTAAAATTTAAAAAAATGTCCAAAGAATGTAAAATTTTCTAAATTAAAATATGAAATAGTTTTATTTTTCGTAATGTAGGTTTAACATTTGTGATAAAATTTAAAACTTATAATCAAGAGAGTTCGTTAATTAATAGAGATTTTCTATTTAATCTTCTACATCTCTCTTTCTTCTATTGTCCGAAGGATTCCACTAGAAAACTTCAGTTTTACAACTATTTGAAACAACTCACCCTAACTTTAGGACTTACTCATCGCCTAAATCGAAATTCTTAGCATCTATCAACTATGGTTGGGGACAACAAGTCTCACAATCAAATACAAAGATTACACATTCTTTAATGTCTTTGTGCATAGACTCTCGTGCACTCAACTATTCTATGAAATAATCTCTTTTTTGTGTGAGTGAGCTCTCTTCAAATGATGTATTGTTCTATTCTTGAACAAGTGTGTTCTACAAACTCATTTTGGTGTGTAGGATTTATCTCTCAAAATCCATCTCTTGTACTTTTCCTCACACCTCACTTTCTTGGACTTGATCTCATTCTAGATTTTTTTTTTTTTTTTTGCATAATCTACCCATGATTTAGATATACATCCAAAAGCTCTTGTTTAATCTTTGTTGAGGTGCAATAATTGTTCCTGTCGGTCAGAGCAATCGTACCATGGCGCTTGAGATGTTGTGCGGTTTAAAATATTTGAGTCAACCATTACCATCAGCTATAACTTTTTAGTAAAGCGGCAAGCGTTCGTTCCTAACAATTGGTATCAGTGTCAAGGTCATGTGTTCAATTCCCATTGAATGCAAGAAGTTCAATTATTGGGAGGAAAATTATTGGGGTGCAATAATTGTTCCTGCCGGGTAGAGAGATTGAACCATGATGCTTAAGCTGCAGTACAATTTAAATATTTGAGTTGCACCATTACCACCAGCTATAGATTTTGGTAAAACGGCAAGCGCTCAGTCCTAACGATCTTCAAGATATTGTATTTATAGCTTCCAAGAGTGATATAGACGTTATATACAAGAATATGACCGTTGAAAAAGGTTTTGTACTGTTTCTGTCAACAATACAGAAATTCATTTGTTGCTACAATTTAAATTATATTTATAGCCTCCAATGTGCATAACTTACAACTTCAACATGATTTATCAGCTTCCTAGGCTCCGAGTCAGGCTTTGACTTGTGAAGATGTTTTGTAGATCATGTTTTTAGCTTTTGTCACGCATATTGAATCCTTCCATTCGGATGACGGAGCGGAAAGATATGACCATTAAACCAGAGCTGGTCTGGCAATCCATTTGCTGCTACAATTTCATTAAGCTCTATCTTGAGACGATTGTTTGACCTAGCAAACATCCTAATTGGTTCACCTAGTCTGAGCTATGACTTGTAGATTTTTAGTTGGATGTTCAACGATTTTGGCCGCTGGTCATTTGGATCACCGAGCTATGAGATATCATCAAAATATTTCAGCTCGCCGGAAATTAAATTTGGCTGAATTCGAGTCACCATCTCAAAACTTCCAAATTGTGATATATCAATTGCACATACTTGAGTAATATGTTAGTAACACAATAATAAATTTTGTTATCATCAAAATCAAGATTGTTTGTATTTCAGGATCATACAATTTGGAAATACAAAGTCTGAAGTTAAATTTTTTTGAGAAAAATTGTTTTCAAGCTTAATTTTTAATAAAATGATAATAATATAATTGGTCAGCCTTTATAACATTGATCTCTTTTAGTTATCTAAATTTTGGTACTAACACCATCGACAATTTATTTATGTAAATATTATTACATTTTAAATATTTAATTTGTATCAAAATTATTTATATTTTTATAACACTAGTAAAAGTTATGTGCGTTGCACGTGTGAATGCTTTTTATTATTGATAAACGTTGTTAAATAAATGAGTTGAGATGAGAAGAGATAAATATGCAGTTAGTTAATAATTTTCATGATATTTAGTAAATATTAAATTCAATGTAATATAATATTTACAACATGTATTATAAAATGAGTGTGAAGAATCTTTGTTGAAAGATTTTATATTTTACAAGTCTAATTGAACTTATAGACGTTGTTGCAAATAATAGTTGTAACAAATACTATAATTTTGTATAAATTAGACATTAAGAAAAATATATAATTTTTTTTTAAAAAGGGAAAATATATAATTTGATGTCGTGACATATTTAATAAATAAAATTTAAGAAAAAATATATCAAATAATATATAGTTTTGAAAAATTATTTTACAACTACTGGTTTTTGAGAAAATAATAATAATACAAATAATGCATTCTAAATTTTAAATTAAATTACAACGTCTTTTCTTGTTTACATAACAATTTTTTCTTCTTTCACGATTTTTCGTTTGCAGTTCATTTATAAAAAAATTAATTTTCTCATCATCTTTGATAATAATTTTTGTGATACTTTTCTATCAATTATTTTTTATTTTTATATCTTTATTCTTTGATTATTTTGTTGGATTATGCTGAAAAAATTATATGCAAGATCGAGTATAAATAATTTCATTGTTTCCAACCTCCATTCTTGTGTTATTATCTTCTATTACTTGTAAGTCAATATCGTTAATAATCAATGTGTTATTGGACGTTTTTTATTTTTAATTTAATGCTAAGTTGTTCGAAATCCACTATTGCAATAATTTTTTTGCTAAATTTTTACTCGAATTTTGAATGTTTTTGATTAAAAATATTAACATTTCATCTTGTATTTCAACTGTCTTTTTCATTTTGAGAATATATGTATATTCTTTTTAATTACTAGCCTTTAAAATTTTGTATTATTTTGAAGTGATGTTGTCCTATAAATAAAGAAAATTTTATTAATAATTTGTAATAAAATAGATTACCGAGAGTTTGTTGTTTTACCAAAATTTATAACTGGCGTTAATAATGCAAATCAAATGTGAGACCCTTGTCCCACATGAAAAAAATAAAAGTTTTAAAATGAGTTTAAAATGTGCTACAATGGATTTCTATAGCAACTTGGGTTAATCATTTTTGTAAAGCGAGGACGAATACGAAGTAGTTTCTATAGGGGTCCATTGTGCAGTCGCGCAGGCGCGGGCCTGGGCCCGGGGCGTGACATCAAATCTTTTAAAGCGCACAGCAATCAAGCGTCATGGTTTGATTGTTTTACACATCAGGGACAATTATTGCACTCAACAATCTTCATAGCACGTCTTATAATCAATGAGAATCGAACACATGACCTTAGCTTTGATATCAATTGTATGACCAATCACTTGTCACTTTACCCAAAATTTACAGTTTCAATTTACAGTAATCATTATAACAGTTTAAAATAATACATTATCAATAACTCATGTTAGCCTATAGATATAATGTTTAAATTTTAATATAGTTTTATTTTGGCACAATATTGATATTGATTCTTACGTAATTATTAACTCGAATTTCAATTATTTGGTTGATTAATAGTGAGCAAGTATGACATTTTTGGTACCATGCATTTGTTTTATTTTCTTTCTTATGTATGTTGCTCTGAATCGTTATGATTTATTATGTATTTGCTAATAAGAGAGATATGTTAATCAAATTAAATAAAATATTCATTTTATAATGTTCTAATTAGTTGATGTTGTTAAGTAGACTAGTAATATACGTTTTACACATAGAACAAACATCTATAATAAATAAATATTTTTTCCCAAAAATAAAAATAAGCATGCTCGATATTCTGTGGAATATGATTATTTAGTTCAATTCAATCTACCCTAGACAGTATTATCAATGGTCATCATTATTTTAAAACTAATAATAATAAATTATGTTGAGTCACCCAATAATAAAATCCAAGTTTAATGCTTACTCGTTTTTCTTTCAAAAAAAAAAAAATTATGTGTTAATTATTTTTTTTACAAATATTAATTTATGTAATAAAAATAATAACATATATAATGCATTCTAAACCTTAATTTAAATTGTTAATAAATATTTTCCTCTATATAATGAATTTTTATCTATTTCACGATTTTTTTCCATTTATCATGCATTAATATTTGTTCTCTTTGAAAAAATCAATATTCTTATATATCATCTTTATAAACAATAATTTATATGGTGGGTCTAACCAAACGCGAATACCCAATTGGACTTGTTTGTGAAGACGTTTGGGCGAGTCTAAACTCGTTTCTCCAGGACAGGTTTAATACAAGACTAAGTTTAGACCCGATCCATTATCATAACTTTATTGAAATGTTATCGTTCTTTAAATAAAATATATTTTATAGTAATTGGTAATATATATACTGTTTGAAAGAAAAACTATTACATGTTTAGTTATGTAATCAATATAATCTTTAACATTGCAACTAATAAATATTTCAAATACTTAAAAAAATATTTTGGTATTTCACGAGACTTTATAAATAATACTTTATAAAATATTAGAAATCTAATATTTTTAATTGCAAGATCATATCATAATTTTTTTTAAATGGTTTTAGATTTTATGTGAAGGAAAATTAGTTAAAATTTTAATTTCAACATTTATATATGTGATATGTGTGTGTTAATGTATTTTTTTATTTATTATTTTATATTAAAACTTGACTATATTTGAATTGATTTATTTCAACATCTGTATATTATTGAATTAACATATATATATTAATAAATTTTTCAAATATAATATTTTTATATATTTAAATATGAACTCATGATGTAATTCTTTATCTCAATAGTTCCTTACACGAATTAAAATATATATAAGATTTTTTAAAAAAACAAATATGTTTATTCAATATACAAACAAATACAAATCAAGAATTGGTGTTTCAATATTTTAAGAAACTGAATAGTATTTAATTAAGATTTATGAATTTTTTTAAAAACTATTTGTAGAAAAAATTCACTTTATCTACAAGAAAATAAAAAATAAAGTGTTTTGATATTTTAATTTTTTTGAAAACTGAATTTTTATATAATATGCACATAATTTTTCAATTTTGATCTTATCATAATAATCGATTTTACATATAATACAAATATTGATCACTTTATCTACAAGAAAATTAAAAATAAAAGTATTTAAGTATTTTAATATTTTTGAAAACTGAATCCTTAATTATCTAATTTGCACACACTTTGTCAATTTTGAACTTATCATAATAATAAATATAATCTTTAACATTGCAACTAATAAGTATTTCAAGTACTTAAAAAATACTTTGGTGTTTCACGTGACTTTATAAATAATAATTTATAAAAAAATTAGAAAGATGATATTTTTAATTGCAAGACCATATCATAATTATTTTAAATGGTTTTAGCTTTTATGTGATGAAAAATTAATTAAATTTTTAATTTCAACTTTTATATATATGATATGTGTGTTGATGTATTTTTTTATTTATTATTTTATATTAAAACTTGACTATAATTGAATTGATTTATTTCAACATCTGTATATTATTTAATTAACATATATATATATATATATATATATATATATATATATCAATAACTTTTCCAAATATAATATTTGTATATATTTAAATATGAACTCATGATATAATTTTTTACTTCAATAGATCATTACACGAATTAAAATATAAAAGATTTTTTTTAAAAAAAATATGTTTATTCAGTATACAAACAAATAACAATCAAGAATTTGATGTAATTTCAATATTTTAAGAAACTGAATAATATTTAATTAAGATTTTTGTGAATTTTTTTTAAAAATATTTGTGGAAAAACTATATTCACTTTATCTACAAGAAAATAAAAAACATAGTATTTTGATATTTCAATTTTTTTGAAAACTGAATTTTTATATAATATGCACATATTTTTTCAATTTTGATCTTATCATGATAATCGATTTTACATATAAATATTGATCACTTTATCTTAAAAAAATAAAAAAAAACAAAGTATTTAAGTATTTCAATATTTTTGAAAATTGAATCCTTATCTAATTTGCACACACTTTGTCTATTTTGACCTTATCATAATAATCTATTTTACATATAATATAATATTGTTTTACGTTTATTGGCCGCTGGTCATTTGGATCACCGAGCTATGAGATATCATCAAAATATTTCAGCTCGCCGGAAATTAAATTTGGCTGAATTCGAGTCACCATCTCAAAACTTCCAAATTGTGATATATCAATTGCACATACTTGAGTAATATGTTAGTAACACAATAATAAATTTTGTTATCATCAAAATCAAGATTGTTTGTATTTCAGGATCATACAATTTGGAAATACAAAGTCTGAAGTTAAATTTTTTTGAGAAAAATTGTTTTCAAGCTTAATTTTTAATAAAATGATAATAATATAATTGGTCAGCCTTTATAACATTGATCTCTTTTAGTTATCTAAATTTTGGTACTAACACCATCGACAATTTATTTATGTAAATATTATTACATTTTAAATATTTAATTTGTATCAAAATTATTTATATTTTTATAACACTAGTAAAAGTTATGTGCGTTGCACGTGTGAATGCTTTTTATTATTGATAAACGTTGTTAAATAAATGAGTTGAGATGAGAAGAGATAAATATGCAGTTAGTTAATAATTTTCATGATATTTAGTAAATATTAAATTCAATGTAATATAATATTTACAACATGTATTATAAAATGAGTGTGAAGAATCTTTGTTGAAAGATTTTATATTTTACAAGTCTAATTGAACTTATAGACGTTGTTGCAAATAATAGTTGTAACAAATACTATAATTTTGTATAAATTAGACATTAAGAAAAATATATAATTTTTTTTAAAAAGGGGAAAATATATAATTTGATGTCGTGACATATTTAATAAATAAAATTTAAGAAAAAATATATCAAATAATATATAGTTTTGAAAAATTATTTTACAACTACTGGTTTTTGAGAAAATAATAATAATACAAATAATGCATTCTAAATTTTAAATTAAATTACAACGTCTTTTCTTGTTTACATAACAATTTTTTCTTCTTTCACGATTTTTCGTTTGCAGTTCATTTATAAAAAAATTAATTTTCTCATCATCTTTGATAATAATTTTTGTGATACTTTTCTATCAATTATTTTTTATTTTTATATCTTTATTCTTTGATTATTTTGTTGGATTATGCTGAAAAAATTATATGCAAGATCGAGTATAAATAATTTCATTGTTTCCAACCTCCATTCTTGTGTTATTATCTTCTATTACTTGTAAGTCAATATCGTTAATAATCAATGTGTTATTGGACGTTTTTTATTTTTAATTTAATGCTAAGTTGTTCGAAATCCACTATTGCAATAATTTTTTTGCTAAATTTTTACTCGAATTTTGAATGTTTTTGATTAAAAATATTAACATTTCATCTTGTATTTCAACTGTCTTTTTCATTTTGAGAATATATGTATATTCTTTTTAATTACTAGCCTTTAAAATTTTGTATTATTTTGAAGTGATGTTGTCCTATAAATAAAGAAAATTTTATTAATAATTTGTAATAAAATAGATTACCGAGAGTTTGTTGTTTTACCAAAATTTATAACTGGCGTTAATAATGCAAATCAAATGTGAGACCCTTGTCCCACATGAAAAAAATAAAAGTTTTAAAATGAGTTTAAAATGTGCTACAATGGATTTCTATAGCAACTTGGGTTAATCATTTTTGTAAAGCGAGGACGAATACGAAGTAGTTTCTATAGGGGTCCATTGTGCAGTCGCGCAGGCGCGGGCCTGGGCCCGGGGCGTGACATCAAATCTTTTAAAGCGCACAGCAATCAAGCGTCATGGTTTGATTGTTTTACACATCAGGGACAATTATTGCACTCAACAATCTTCATAGCACGTCTTATAATCAATGAGAATCGAACACATGACCTTAGCTTTGATATCAATTGTATGACCAATCACTTGTCACTTTACCCAAAATTTACAGTTTCAATTTACAGTAATCATTATAACAGTTTAAAATAATACATTATCAATAACTCATGTTAGCCTATAGATATAATGTTTAAATTTTAATATAGTTTTATTTTGGCACAATATTGATATTGATTCTTACGTAATTATTAACTCGAATTTCAATTATTTGGTTGATTAATAGTGAGCAAGTATGACATTTTTGGTACCATGCATTTGTTTTATTTTCTTTCTTATGTATGTTGCTCTGAATCGTTATGATTTATTATGTATTTGCTAATAAGAGAGATATGTTAATCAAATTAAATAAAATATTCATTTTATAATGTTCTAATTAGTTGATGTTGTTAAGTAGACTAGTAATATACGTTTTACACATAGAACAAACATCTATAATAAATAAATATTTTTTCCCAAAAAATAAAAATAAGCATGCTCGATATTCTGTGGAATATGATTATTTAGTTCAATTCAATCTACCCTAGACAGTATTATCAATGGTCATCATTATTTTAAAACTAATAATAATAAATTATGTTGAGTCACCCAATAATAAAATCCAAGTTTAATGCTTACTCGTTTTTCTTTCAAAAAAAAAAAAAATTATGTGTTAATTATTTTTTTTACAAATATTAATTTATGTAATAAAAATAATAACATATATAATGCATTCTAAACCTTAATTTAAATTGTTAATAAATATTTTCCTCTATATAATGAATTTTTATCTATTTCACGATTTTTTTCCATTTATCATGCATTAATATTTGTTCTCTTTGAAAAAATCAATATTCTTATATATCATCTTTATAAACAATAATTTATATGGTGGGTCTAACCAAACGCGAATACCCAATTGGACTTGTTTGTGAAGACGTTTGGGCGAGTCTAAACTCGTTTCTCCAGGACAGGTTTAATACAAGACTAAGTTTAGACCCGATCCATTATCATAACTTTATTGAAATGTTATCGTTCTTTAAATAAAATATATTTTATAGTAATTGGTAATATATACTGTTTGAAAGAAAAACTATTACATGTTTAGTTATGTAATCAATATAATCTTTAACATTGCAACTAATAAATATTTCAAATACTTAAAAAAATATTTTGGTATTTCACGAGACTTTATAAATAATACTTTATAAAATATTAGAAATCTAATATTTTTAATTGCAAGATCATATCATAATTTTTTTTAAATGGTTTTAGATTTTATGTGAAGGAAAATTAGTTAAAATTTTAATTTCAACATTTATATATGTGATATGTGTGTGTTAATGTATTTTTTTATTTATTATTTTATATTAAAACTTGACTATATTTGAATTGATTTATTTCAACATCTGTATATTATTGAATTAACATATATATATTAATAAATTTTTCAAATATAATATTTTTATATATTTAAATATGAACTCATGATGTAATTCTTTATCTCAATAGTTCCTTACACGAATTAAAATATATATAAGATTTTTTAAAAAAACAAATATGTTTATTCAATATACAAACAAATACAAATCAAGAATTGGTGTTTCAATATTTTAAGAAACTGAATAGTATTTAATTAAGATTTATGAATTTTTTTAAAAACTATTTGTAGAAAAAATTCACTTTATCTACAAGAAAATAAAAAATAAAGTGTTTTGATATTTTAATTTTTTTGAAAACTGAATTTTTATATAATATGCACATAATTTTTCAATTTTGATCTTATCATAATAATCGATTTTACATATAATACAAATATTGATCACTTTATCTACAAGAAAATTAAAAATAAAAGTATTTAAGTATTTTAATATTTTTGAAAACTGAATCCTTAATTATCTAATTTGCACACACTTTGTCAATTTTGAACTTATCATAATAATAAATATAATCTTTAACATTGCAACTAATAAGTATTTCAAGTACTTAAAAAATACTTTGGTGTTTCACGTGACTTTATAAATAATAATTTATAAAAAAATTAGAAAGATGATATTTTTAATTGCAAGACCATATCATAATTATTTTAAATGGTTTTAGCTTTTATGTGATGAAAAATTAATTAAATTTTTAATTTCAACTTTTATATATATGATATGTGTGTTGATGTATTTTTTTATTTATTATTTTATATTAAAACTTGACTATAATTGAATTGATTTATTTCAACATCTGTATATTATTTAATTAACATATATATATATATATATATATATATATATATCAATAACTTTTCCAAATATAATATTTGTATATATTTAAATATGAACTCATGATATAATTTTTTACTTCAATAGATCATTACACGAATTAAAATATAAAAGATTTTTTTTAAAAAAAATATGTTTATTCAGTATACAAACAAATAACAATCAAGAATTTGATGTAATTTCAATATTTTAAGAAACTGAATAATATTTAATTAAGATTTTTGTGAATTTTTTTTAAAAATATTTGTGGAAAAACTATATTCACTTTATCTACAAGAAAATAAAAAACATAGTATTTTGATATTTCAATTTTTTTGAAAACTGAATTTTTATATAATATGCACATATTTTTTCAATTTTGATCTTATCATGATAATCGATTTTACATATAAATATTGATCACTTTATCTTAAAAAAATAAAAAAAAACAAAGTATTTAAGTATTTCAATATTTTTGAAAATTGAATCCTTATCTAATTTGCACACACTTTGTCTATTTTGACCTTATCATAATAATCTATTTTACATATAATATAATATTGTTTTACGTTTATGTCCTATAACTAAAGTGTTGTTTTTACTTTTATAACCATATATATTTTTATATGATTTTACTTATAGTGTAAATAAATGACAACATTGTTATTTCACAATGGCAAAACTTTGACCTTTTATTCACTCTTTTATATAGGTATAGATAGATATAGATATAGAATAGATATAGATATAGATTAATTCTTTAAAATTTATATAATATTACTAATTAACAATAAAAAAACTTAAATGAAAAATTTTTTAATGCATAAAATATGTAAAACAAAAAACTGAAAATGAAAATAATAAAAAAAAATCAAAATATTTTAAAAAATGGGGCGTGAATTTTAGATAAAAGTAGATAAAAAAAAATTGAGAACAATTGTGGAATATGACAAGTTTTTTTTATAAATGACATAAATGTCAAAAAATAATTTTGAATCATTAACAAAAAAGCAGAAAAAATCATCACTGTCTAATTCTAGCTTTGGGTTAAAAATTACGGAAGTTAAAGCAGAATAAGTTGGTATTTACAATCACACCAAGACACTTACATACAGTTAGAATCTCAGAATTAATGTCCCTTCACTATAATACGAAACAGATGGTAAATGTTGAGCTGCTTTTTCAACTGCTTTGGGTAATCCATTAGGTGTAAAGCATAACATTCAAATGTATGTTAATTAATGATATATTCTCCGCTAACCACTATAAGTTTGAACTCTAACCTAGTGAAACTTCGCACACCAAATCGAGAGAGACAATGAGAACTGCAAGGTCAACAAGTAGAATTTTTATTACAGATAATAGAGATGAAGATGGCGGTGTATCGAGGAGGGAAAACGCAAAAAGGAGACTGGAAACCCTTCGACAGAAGAGGAAAGAGAGGGAGAGGGATGAGGTGGTGTCGCCCGCTGCACCTAAGCGGCAGTGGCTTCGTCCTCCCGCGCCTTCTTCTCTACCTCCGCCGCGGGTGGGTGTAGTCCACTTAATTAAGCTGGGAAATCTTCTTTATATATGGATGTATATTTAACATCTAAATTCTAACTAACGATAAAGTGAAGATTTATTTACCAAATTAAATTTCAAACGAATCAATGTTCATATAAACCAACAAAATAATTTGCTCGATATTTATTTATGTATCGATAAATTTGACATTTTTCGCTTGTGACAAAATGATAGAATTTTTTTTTATCATGAACCGTCCCAAATCATGCACTGGCAACGGGAAAATCAAGTATTCTTATTAAATCTTTGTTAAATAGGTCTGGCAACGATTTATCCATCGCAAAGCGTCCGTTTTTTTAGTGCAAAATGATGCATTCTTAATTATAAGTATTGATCCGCGGTTTTTTTCCATGTCTCAGGAAGTTGATATGTCCACCTTGGAGTTCCTCTTCGAGAAGAGATTAAAGCACAGCGATGTGAAAGATAGAGGGCGAGTAGTTATCCCCAAGGTTTATTTATTCATTAGTTTTTCAACAATTCCTTATTGTATATATTTGATTCTTAATATATGTTAAGATATTTATTAATCGACATATGGGATGTTTTCTTACTTCTCTTTGCATAGGAATATGCACTCAAGCATTTCCCACAACTTGATGCCAAAGAAGGCATCTTTATGTCCATGGATGATATGACCACGCCCAAATTATGGACATTCAGATACGGGTATACCGATTATCCTAGTGAAAAATACTTATTTTATGTGTTATCAATTTAATTTTCAGTCTCCAACATACATTTTCAGACTTTTGGTAATTTTAATTATTTTTCATTGAAAGTGTTTATGTGGCACTACATATGTATGACATCAGTGCCACATTTGTGCAATATTAGTGTTATATATGTTAGCAAAAGTACTACAATTTGTAGAAAAAAATAGCAAAGTAAGACTGAAATTTAACATTAATATATATATTACCAAAATTGAAAAAAAAAAAAAAAAAAAAAAGGAAAACACTTATAGGATTTTACTTGCAATTTTCCCTTAAATATATTCCCGTAATGTATAACATGGAAGAAGCATAATTAGTCAAAATTTTGAGTTAACTTCCAATGTTTTTAGCATTTATTTGCTAGTAGATTGTAATACAGTTTATGTTATATATTATTATATACATCTTTCCTGTGCAGGTTTTGGTCTAACAATAACGGAAGAATCCATGTGCTTGAACATGCGTGTAAGTAGTACATAATTAAGACGTATATATTATATGTATCTTTATCGCACCTAAATAATTCAAATTAACTATCTGATCTAGATATATGGTAATAATAGTACATTTATTTTACCACATATTTTAAAGGGTTGTAATGGGAACTATTCAGGTGAATTCTTTGCGATGCATGGCCTGCAAAACGGAGATTTCATTATGTTTTATGTTGATCGTCAACTGAGAAGATTTGTAAGAATTTTTTTTTTTGAAGAAAAGATTTGTAAGAATTAATAAATTTTATACAAATGTTATCAATTATATAATTTTATACTTACATATATATACATTATTAAATATTTTTTTCCTTTTGTTGAACTTAATTCTTAGGCCATTGGTTCAAGAAAGGCCAATGTGGATGCGGTAAGTGACGATCAACGTACGCTTGAAGGTGCAAGAGCGAATGAAAATTTGGCTTATGTTGCTTCTTCAAGTGGCACCGGAGTTGTGTCATCTGTCGGCGAAGAAGACGAAGACTTGGAAAAGTTTTTGAAGGAGTTGTTCGAGGATGATGTTTTTGATTTACCAAAACTGTAAATTAATTATTGTTAATTATCTGGATAAATGAATATTCAGTAGTTGCCAACGAAAATTGACAAAATTTACATCAGTAGAGTTAGAATAAACAAATTGTGCAATCAAAGTGCAAAAACTACATTAATATTATTATGTTACTTTCTGAAGAAGAAAAAATTTCAATTCGACAATCGAATGTGTATAATCAGTGGTACTGTAACCCAAAAAATTTAATCAATAATCTTGTACATGTGTAACAATAAAATATTTATTGTTACTTTCGAAAAAAAATATTTATTTGTGTTCGCAATTTTTTTGGAATCAAGTAATTTTTGTGAAAACACAAATTAAGAGCTATGAATATAAGAATTTTTAATAATCAATTGAAATAATATTTTTAAAAAATTTAATTTTTCAAATCTCATGATACACTAAATACAAAATCTCACGAGATAATAACAAAATATCACGAGATAATTTTTGTAAATATATATATTGGTTGTACCTGTAGCATTATTATTTATCTATATATATGTTATTTTTAATATTAGAAATTATATGATTATTTTATGGTAAAATATTATATGAAGACAGTTACTGAAAACCTCTCAATTATTATTATGACATAATAATATAGTTTTGGTATTACAATGTAAAATCTTAATCTTTTCCCTACCCAAACGGAAAACCCGGTCGCGGCTTCCCCCCACTCTAATTTTTTACATTTTCGTTTGTTTACAGATTTGTATATTGTATATGTAAATATTGATTAATTTTATACACTTATGTAGACCGAAGATGTAGGGTGATCAATTAATCAAAACTGAACCAACCGAACCGACCTTTTTTCGACCAACCAAACCAACTGAATTTTCCTGTCGAAACCGGCTAACTATATTGGGGTATAATATTTAGTTTAATTATTCTCTTGTTTTTTATGGTTTAAAGAAACTAGTTAAGGAGTGTTTGCCAGAACTTTTACTTATTTTAAAGTGATTGATTTATTAATTAAAAAGCAAAAATATGAGTATTTGGAAATACAAAGTCTGAATTTAATACAATTTAAATTTTAAGTGTTCTGAGAAAAAAAAATTCAAACTTAATTTTTAATAAAATGATAATAATATCATTAGCCAGCCTTTATAACATTGATCTATTTTAGTTATCTAAATTTTGATACTAATTAACACCATCAACAATGTTTTTTTGTAATTATTATTGCATTTTAAATATTTTGTATCTAAATTTATTTATATTTTATAACATAAATGCTTTAAAATTTATATAATATTACTAAAAATTAAAAAAATGACAATTTTTTTGTAAATGCAGAAAATATATTAAAAAAACTGAAAATGAAAATTATAAAAAAAACAATATAAAAATGGGGCGTGAATTTGAGATAAAGTAGATAAATAAATAATCAAGGGCGGCCCGGGTGGCCCATTTTTCAATTTTTTTTAATGTGATATATATATTTTTATAAATAATTTTGTGTGTTATTTTTTGACAAATGCTATATTAACCCAAGTAATCAAATTAAAAAAAATAAATATCCCACATTTAGCCCATTTAAAAAAAATGAAGTAGACCATATGTCTCAAAATTGGTCTTTTCCGTCTTTATCTTCTTGATTAGATTTAATTCAATTTAACTTTGATCTCTATCAATCTCCGTCTTCTAATAGTATTTTCACGGGCTAATTGCATCCACACCCCCTGTGAAAAGCCTAAAAGGCATAAAACCCCCTGTGTAAAATTAATAGCATGTTAGACCCTATGTTTTAAAAAAATTAGCATAAAAACCCCTATGAGAGGGTATAAATGTGCCCGAATTTGTATAACATAGGGGTGAAATGTGCTACATTTTAAAAAACTGAGGGATGCATTAGCCTATTAATTTTTCTTAAGGAGTTTTGTGCCTTTTAGACTTTTCACAGGGGGTGTGGATGCAATTAGCCCAGTATTTTCACTCATTCTTCTTGTTTTTTTTTAAAATTTTTTTCTACTTTGTGATATTGCTTATTTTAAAAGTAATTGCATTGCAATGAAAGGATTTTTTTATAATTGCAATTTTTGATTTCATAAAAAGTTTAATTGTGTGTTTCATTCAAGTTTCTATTTATATTAGATTATGCATCTCGTTGATCTCATGTTGCTGATATGATGTCATGTTGAAAACAAATTTGGAAGTGATATCAGAAAAATATTTTAAATCTTACGCACGATTCCAAAAAAAAAAATATTGAAGATCTTATTAATGAAAAGCTACAATGAATAAGTATTATTCATCGTTTTAATTCTTATGCATTATTATTTGTTTCTCGTTAAAATTTCTAGCCCGGGTGGATTTCGGATCCTAGCTCCGTCATTGAAAATAATTGAGGACAATTGTGGAATATGATAATTAATTTTTTTATATAAATGTCAAAATATAATTTTAAACCATTAACAAAAAAAGTAGAAAAAAAAAATCATCATACTCTTAATACAAACTTTTGGTTAAAAATTAAAATAAGTTAAAAGCAGAAGTTGGTATTTACAAGAACCTAAAGACACTTACATCCTGCTAGAATCTAAGTGTTGGGATCGGTTCAGAGGGTAGAGGGGGGGGGGTGAATACACTCTGAAACTTTTCTTCTTCTTCTTTAAAATGATCAAGTGAGGTTTAGTTCACTTAATCAGTTTTCTCAACTTCTAAAACGTTTTGAACAACTTAAATAGTGCGGAAATAGTTCAGAGGTTTTAGTGATGCAAAGTTTATAATGCAATGTATGAGCAGGATGTAAGATAAATGGCAGTAAATGCTAAAGCACGATTTTATGGAAGTTCGAAGGCTTAATCCTTCTACGTCTCCCCTTCTTCCACTTAGGAAGGAATTCACTAGAAGACTTTGGTTATTACAACGTCTTGTAATACACCCACTTCAGACTTAGGACTTATCCAATGCCTAATCCGAAACTCCTAGATTTACACAGATAAGATTCTCAGTTCTTATCAGACTGGTGGAAGCTTTCAGAGCAGCTTCAAGTCTCTTCAACACTGAGTATAGTTGAGTTGAGCTTCTCAGACTGCAGAGCGGTCGAGAGGCTTGAAAACCCTAGGATGATCCTTGACGATCAGATATGTGAACTGTAGGCGAGGGTTTATTTGAGCAGCAGATGAATGATCTTGTAAGTGTGCTCAAGTATATCAGATGAGGACTTCTGATATTAGTCAAGTGATTGAAATTTTTCTGAGTTGCTTGTCTCTCTTCGTTGTCTCGTATCACTTGTTGTTGTTCTTGTTTTTCTCTTTTTGAGCAATCTTCCCTTTTTATAGGTCAATCATCAACGTCTTTATTTTGAACGTTCTGATGCTGCATTGAATGCACATTTAATGCTCATAAATGCATTGATGATTCTGCATGAGGATCGTACACTGCAGACAACTTCCAGGGTCCAAAACTGGAATAAACGGTCGAATGTTTTATCTGCAGTCATTCTGTGTTTTTGCCATTTTGGTACAACCTGTTGTCTTGATTTGCAGGAGTCAACAAATCTTCTGAAACGCCGGTTCTGCTTTTAATAAAAGATCCTGCAAAGAACATCTTGTCACAGGTACTTGTCTCGAGATATCTAGATAGGCAGTTGGCATTCTACCGGTAGAGATATTTGTCCTCTGCTGGTTTGAATAACCAGTCGATAAGCTTGTGACTTCAACCGGTCGAGAGATAACGGCGGTTGACAAGCTTCCGGTAGATAGATTTATCCTCTGCTGGTTTTGATAGCCAGTCGATAGGCTTGTGACTTCAGCCGGTCGAGAGCAAAGGCGGTTGACAAGCTTCCGGTAGAAGTTTTAGTAGATTCCTGAAATACAATGGTTGGCAGCACATTCCTATACACTGAGTTGTTGTTTGTTATCACCAAAATATCGGATTCAACAATTTCCCCCTTTTTGGTGATGACAAACTTAAGTGCTCCAAGAACAATATGAAAGCATTAAAATGAACTTCATTGAGAGAATGAATTTCATTAAGTACAATAAGCATTTTTATTACACCTACAGAAAAAAAATAAGATGCGGCTGCGATAAGTAAAGAAGAGATAAGTTGTTCATCTTTTGAACCAACTGGCTCCTCCTGACCTATCGCCTTCTCTTCTTCTTCTGTCGGCTTCTTCTTTTCTTCTGGACTCTTCTTCACGTCTTCTTGCCTCTGCTGCTCTACGTTGCTCTTCTTCCCCCTTTTTGGCATCACCTTGGTTGAGCCGAAGGATGACCTCAGTGAGTTGAGTGCCAAGGCAGGCTTGCATAGTGTCTATTTTTGCATCGATTTGAGCAAGTAGAGTGGCTTGCATAGTGTCCATCCGATCATTCAACTGCTTATGAAGGCGATTTTCGGATCGGATAACTTGTTCGGAGACGGTAGAGAGCGTGTTGATTTGAGTGCGATGATGATTAGTGATCTCTGTGGACAGACGAGCAAGGTCTCGAGACACGGTCTCGAAATGCCGAATCATCGTCTGGCGGGAATTATCGACCGATAAGGATGAGTTTGTTATGTCTTGAGAGAAGGACCTAACCGTTTGCATGAGCTCATGAAGCCGATTTATCAAGGTATGATCTAGAGCTGCGGCCATGGCTTCAATTAAAGAATCATCAGTCTGAATCATTTGCCCTTCTAAGTCATTTCTTGGTGAAACCGGGCTAGACTCACGATGATGTGGTGCGGGTGAACTTGCTGGAGAGCTACCCGATGGACCTTCCAATAATGGTACAGTTGGAGATGTAATAGTTTCGACTGCAGCCAATATGGTTGGTGGAGTACCAGGATCAGCACTTGGTTCATCCATAATGAGATCTTCCATAAACTTTTCAGTAGATGGAGACGGTTGAAGTGCTGGATCAGCATCAGTCACTTGCTGTTCTGGAGATGCAGGTGATACAATAGTGCTTGATATCTCCGTTGGGGGCACTGTTGCTTCACTACTGCAAGGAGCCTCTGTCACAGAGGTGACAGGTATCTCTTGTGCAACCACTTCTAAAACATCTTGTGAATGACCGGGAGAAGTGTGAGCGGTCGTCACGGGAGAGGAGTGAGCAATCACAACTGCTTCCGGTTGAGTAACTGCTTGGACTGCGGTTGAGGAGGGGTCGACCGATGAAGATGCTGCTACACTCGATCTTAGAGCATATGATTGAAAGAGGTCAGCAGTGATGAGATCGGTCAGAATCCCATCTGAAGAAGGGAGAGCATAGACGTCTTCTTCACCCTGATCTTGAGTGAGAAAGGTTTTCATCATCACTTGTGCTTCCAGCACATAAGCTTGTAAACAGGCTGCTGAAGCTGGTGTTTTGACATTGTTGAGAGCTTGGAAGTGCTGAAGTAGTTGAGTGATTTGACGTAGACTATCCTGTAGTCCAGTCAAAATCACAAAGTCATCAGCAGCGGTAGGACTCTTGGATTTGAAATTCTTGACACGCTCATTAATTAGCAGTGATAGCAGGCTTCCTCGAAGCTTCAAGTCTATGAGATGTCTTCTTCCCAGAGCCTCCACGATGTCTTCAGTATCAGCAAATAGAAGCATCTTCTGCTCAATGACGTTTAGAGATTTCCATTTAGGAAATATTTGAGCGAGTGTCAAGTGAGTGCGGGAGTGATGCCATCTGTCAAAACGTTGTAGATGACGCTTGACAGTACGGAGCACGTGAGAGATGATCATATTGAGTTCTATCGTAGCTGCTGGTTGAGCCTTGGGTGTGTAGATCATCACACCTTTCCCTTTGTCTTTGGGATCAGCTAGAGTGACCTCAGGAGCTGATGAGGCACCTTCCCGGATTATCACACCTTTTGTAGGACGAGGAGCAGTAGAAGCAACAACGGTAGTAGTCTCGACCGTTGGCAGGGTAGGAGCAAGTCTAGAAAGAGACTTTAGCTTCTTGTGCTGCCTCTTCTTCTCGCCTGCAGGCGTGGATGACACAGCTGCTTTGGAGACCGAAGGGGATGACCTGCTGAAAGCTTGAATCAGTGGAACATTCTCACGTGATTCATCTTCAGAGTCAGATTCGATGATCAGTTGACGCTTGGCAGACTTTTTGGTATGGACTGGTTTGGCCACGACCGAAACCGTTGAAAGCGGTTGAGGGATAGCAATAACCTTTGCGGTTGAGGGCAAGGTGTCGACCGCAGTCTCTTTCTTGTTCAGGAATTTGAGAATCGTAGACTTGTTGAGCCATTTGGTGGGATGCAGAGGCTCAGTCTTGGAAAAGTCCACTCCAAGGACGCCCAAGATGTGGCAGATTTGCAAAGCAAATCCCTCGGATTGCCCTTTGCCCCTGATCATTTCACATAGAATATTGAACAGAATGTCTGACCAGTTTATGTTGATCTTGGAGGCAATACAAGCCATGTATTGAAATTTCTCCAGCGTCACCTTGTCGTAAGATCCAGCCTTGGCCAGAAGATTCTTGGCCACGATATTAGTCAGTAGCCTGAATGGAGCTTTGAGAGATGTCTTCTGGGCCGGCAGTTTGATCGGAGCATCAGTAGTTGAGAACTCCTTCAACCAATAAGAGCAGTTACCATCTGGAAGATCCGTGCATTTTGTCAAACCCCTGGAGGGCAGATCAAATGTGCTGGCGAAGAACTTCTGATTGAAGGAGTAGACCTCTGTCTTGATCAAGCATTTGATAGTCCCATGCTCGATTTGAGCGGTTGCGAAGAACTCCTTCAAAACAGGCAAATCGCAGATGGCGCTGCATTCCAGAAATTTCTTCAGTCCAGAGGCTTCAAGCATGGTGAAGACCTCAGTTATTCCTGCGTTGTTTGCCTTAACAACGGAATCAAAGTTGATGGCGAGGCAAGTCTTCTGGATCGACATGATATCTGTAGATAAGAACTCGAGCAAAGAGTAAGCAAAAGCTTGAGAGTAAAGAAGTATATATAGGAACCTATGGGTCATAGGGTGATGTCATGAAAAGTATTTTTGAAATTCAAAAAGTTTTGAAGAGCATAATCACGGCGCCCAATTAATGTCATTTGGTTCAAAGCACCAAGCTGCTAGTACGAAGCCTGTCAGAGACTAGTTAAAGGCGGATGATATGCCAATATTAATGGCAACGTAACAGCTAATCTATTAATGTCATATTGACAATCATTCCCCCTAAACACATGCATACTAACTTAAATCTACTAAGCCAAGAATATTTCGAAAATATGAAAACTTAGCGTCCGGTAGAGGCTTGGTGAATATGTCTGCTGCTTGCTGATCGGTAGAGATGTATTCCAGCCTGATTTCCTTCTTTAAGACATGATCTCGGATAAAGTGATGCCTGACATCAATGTGCTTTGTCCGAGAGTGCATCACTGGATTGTGAGTGATGGCTATGGCACTTGTATTGTCACAGTAGATTGGAGCTTCACTCGACCGAATCCCATAATCATTAAGCTGCTGTTGAATCCAGAGTATTTGAGCACAACAGCTGCCAGCAGCAAGGTATTCTGCTTCGGCGGTCGAGGTAGCAATTGATGTCTGCTTCTTACTTGACCATGAAATTAGTCTATCTCCAAGGAATTGACATGTGCCACTTGTACTTTTGCGATCAATTCTACAACCTGCATAATCTGCATCTGAATAGCCAATAAGATTAAGATTTGAATCTTTGGGATACCAAAGACCCACATTAGTAGTTCCTTTAATATATTTAAGTATTCGTTTGGTAGCAATGAAATGAGATTGCTTAGGTGCGGCTTGAAATCTAGCACATAAACAAACTGAATACATGATATCCGGTCGACTGGCAGTCAAATAGAGCAGTGAACCAATAAGGCCTCGATACATGGTTACCTCGACCGGAATTCCCCCTTCATCTTTATCAAGCTTAATTGATGTACTCATGGGGGTAGATACAGTTGAGCATTGTTCCATTCCAAACTTCTTTACCAATTCCTTGGCATACTTGGACTGATTGATGAATATTCCAGTTTCAAGTTGCTTTACTTGAAGTCCAAGAAAGAAGTTTAGCTCGCCCATCATGCTCATTTCAAACTTCTCCTTCATCAGTTTAGAGAACTTTAAGCACAACTTGGGGTTAGTTGACCCAAATATAATGTCATCAACATAAATTTGTACTAGTAACACATGATCACCTTTTACAAATTTAAACAGGGTCTTATCGACCGTTCCAATTTGGAAATCATGTTCCAGTAAAAATTTTAGCAAAGTGTCATACCAAGCACGCGGTGCTTGTTTTAATCCATAGAGAGCTTTGTCAAGTTTATAGATATATTGAGGATGAGTAGGATTGACAAAACCTGGTGGTTGTTCAACGTACACCTCTTCTTGAAGTAGACCATTGAGGAATGCAGACTTCACATCCATTTGATAAACTTTAAAATTCTTGAAGGCTGCATAAGCAAGAAAGATGCGGATTGCTTCTAGTCTTGCAACTGGCGCGAAAGATTCCTCAAAGTCTATGCCTTCTTCTTGTCTGAATCCTTGAGCAACAAGTCGAGCTTTGTTACGCACAACAGTGCCATGTTCATCGAGCTTGTTACGAAACACCCATCTAGTTCCAATCACATTTTGATTTTTCGGTCGAGGAACTAGATGCCAAACATTGTTGCGGGTGAATTGATTCAACTCTTCTTGCATAGCTTCAATCCAGCTGGCATCTGATAGAGCTTCATCTATTTTCTTGGGCTCTACCTGAGATATGAAAGCGGCATGCAAGAATTCATTAATCATTTGACCACGTGTTTTTCGAGGAGCAGAAGGGTCACCTATGACCAACCCAGGTGGATGATCTTTGTTCCACCTAAAATAATTCCCTAAAGGGTTGTCATCAATTGGTTGATGAACGTCCTCGTTTACTGGATCATCATTTGCTGGAGGATTGTTATCAACCGGTGGATCCACTTCTGGCCTTGTTTGATCACACCCGGTAGAGGGAACTGGATCATCCTTCTTTGGAGGATATAGATCACTGTCACTCTCTTCCTGTAGATTTGTGTTTTCCAGTCTGTGACTCAGATCATTTATGCTCCCTTGAGTTTGTTCTGTACATAGAGTAGATTCATCAAAAACAACATGAATGGTTTCCTCGACCGTTAGTGATCTTTGATTGAACACTCGATAAGCTCTGCTAACGGCTGAGTAACCAATAAAAGTTCCTTCGTCTGCTTTGGCATCGAAGGCTGTCAAATGGTTTTTGCCATTGTTGTGGATAAAGCATTTGCACCCAAAAATTTTGAAATAAGAAATATCAGGTTTTGTGCCATTCCAGATCTCATATGGAGTTTTGTTAAATCGTTTATTAATCATAGATCTGTTTTGAGTATAGCAAGCTGTGTTAACTGCTTCTGCCCAAAGTCTTTGAGAAACATTTGAATCAGCAATCATAGTTCTGGCTGCTTCTTTTAAAGTACGGTTCCTTCTTTCAGCCACCCCATTTTGCTGTGGGGATCTAGCAGCTGACAACTCATGCTTGATTCCCTGATCATCTAGATAAGTCATAAGAGTGGTGTTTAAAAATTCAGTCCCTCTATCACTCCTGATTCTATCTATCACAGTAGATTGTTCATTTTGCAAGCGTTTAAAAAGCTTAATCAGGTGAGGTGCAGTTTGATCTTTTGAAGAGAGAAAGATGACCCAAGTAAATCGAGAAAAGTCATCTATAACAACAAGAGCATATCTCATTCCCCCTATGCTTCTTACTGGTATAGGACCAAATAGGTCCATGTGAAGTAAGTCTAAACATTTGGAAGAAGACATACACCCTTTATTTTTAAAAGTTGCTCTCACCTGCTTTCCTAGTTGACAAGCAGGACAAACTTTGTCTTTTATAAAATCTCCTTCGGGCAGACCAGAAACCAAATCATGATTCCTCAGGTTAAAAATGGACTTAAAATTTAGATGATTTAATCGCTTATGCCACAACCAATGTTTATCATGATGAGCAGTAAGACAAGTAGGTGAAGAAATATGTGAGCAAGACCAGTTTACCTTGTAGGTGTTTAGGTCTCGTACACCGGTCATAAGAGTCTCACCTTTGTTATTTTTTATGAGGCAAGTGTGTTTGTGAAACTCGACCGAATGATCATTGTCACATAGTTGACTAATACTTATCAAATTATAGCATAGTTTGTCAACAAGTAACACATCTTTAATAATGATGTTACCATGGATGATCTTACCCTTACCCACGGTTTTACCTTTGGAGTTGTCTCCAAAGCTGATCTTTGGTCCTTTGCACAACACCACTTCTGTTAGAAGTTCTGGATTCCCTGTCATGTGTCGTGAGCAACCGCTATCTAAATACCAGGTAGTGTCCTTGATAGAAGTGGTTTTCTCGCCCGTTTGGACTTTTAGTACCTGCAAAGAGTGAAGAACTTTTGGTACCCATATCTAGTAGGGTACAGGTCGGATTAGCCCTTTCGGGACCCACACCTGGAACACCCTTACAGGTTTGCCCGTGTGTGTGTCCAGAAATCTGTGCGGTCGATAGGCAGTAAATGTGTGTGCTTGTGAGGTTGCTGTGTGCTGCTTGCCTTTTTTATTTTCATCAGTTAGCCTGTACCTCTTTTGAACTGGCCTGCAATTAAAGTACTGGTAAGGCTTCTCCTTTGACCATCTTTTCTTAGAGTAGTTAGACTCATTCCATGGCCTTTTGAAATTAGATTGGTTTCCCTTTCTTCTTTCATTAGGTTTTGGTTTGATCCAAGTTCCTCTTTGATTAGAGGTCTGGGATCCACATATCCCAGCCCTCTATGCTTAGAGCTTCGTTCGTTCGATACTTTCTGATTTTTGTCAAAGCTGCACTTATCGTGTTCATATATCGTGCTGGACCTGACAAATCTTATTTTGTTAAGATTGCCTTTGTCCAGGCTTGACTGAATACAGGATTCCATAGACTGTTCATTTGTTCCAAACCCTAGACCGGTTTTATCATGTACCGGTCTTTGGATTTCTTGAATCTTGTCAATGGTTACCGAAGATTTATTCCAAGCCTTAATGGTTTCAAGTAGTTTTTTATTCTCAATCAAGGTAGCTTGGAATACTCTTTTCAAGGTGTCGTTCTCAGTAGCCAGCAGACTTAGCTTGACCTTAAGACCATCAAGCTCTTTTTGCTGCATGCAGCTTGATTTGCTTGACTTATCTTTTAGGTCAGCTCTTTCTGCCTTTACTTCCTCGAACTCCTTGGATAATGCTTTGTATTCATTAGCCATTTCGTGTAAAGCAGTAACTAAATCACTGTGAGTAAATTCAGGTGAGCCAAAGTCAAATACCTCCTCAGCTTCTTCTTCGATGTCGGCCATAAGGCATTCCACTTTTTCATCATCGCTGTCATCTGAAGAGCTTCCGGTATTGGAGTTGTCAGAGTCAGACTCAGCCCACTTGTTTTTGCTTTCGTCTGCTACTAGAACCCTTTGGTCTCTTCCTTTTCTAAACGTCCTTTTATCCTCCTTACCCCTTCTTCTTTCGGAGAATTGCTTCTGATCATTGTTCTTAGGCTTGGTGCAGTCTGCAATGAAGTGGCCTGGCTTTCCACAGTTAAAACAAGTAGGACCATCGTTTGTATGGTCCGATTTATGATAATTTTTAAATTTAGAATTGTTTTTACGCATAAATTTACCAAACTTCTTGACAAAGAGTGTCATGGCTTCATTGCTGATTTGCTCAGCTGATCTCTTTGGAGCTTCCTCGACCGGTGGACATATCACGGTTGAGGTTAAGGCCTTGGTTGGTTGAGAAGTAGATGGTTCATCTTCTGTTCTCATGTTGAGCTCGAACTCATAGGCTTTGAGATCTGCAAAGAGATCATGCAGTTCAACCTTGCTCAAGTCTTTTGACTCTCTCATGGCCACTGTCTTGATCTCCCATTCTTTGGGCAGAGCTCTCATAACCTTCACAGCAATTTCACGGTTAGTATAAGTTTTACCTAAAGCAATAAGATCACAGATGATACTACTGAACCGTTCATCAAATTCAGCCATGGTTTCCCCTGGCTTCATTTTGGCGTTGTCATATTTTTGAATGGCCAGAGTGAGCTTGTTTTCCTTTGTCTGGTCATTCCCTTCACACAGCTGAGTGAGCTTCTCCCAAATCTCCTTTGCTGTGGAACATGACTTGATTTTGCTGAACATATTCTTGTCCAGTGTTTTGTATAGGATGTCCCGGGCCACATTGTCAAGATTGGCCTTCTTTTTGTCCTCAGTGGTCCACTCAGCTCTTGGTTTCTCAATCATTTGTCCTGCACCATCGGCTAGAGCTGGGTTGACCTTCATAATTTTGATAGGACCGTCTGTTATGACATATAGCATGTCATCATCCTGTGCTGCAAGATGTGCCTGCATGCGAATTTTCCAATCATCATACTCTTCTTTAGAAAACATAGGAATTCTGTTGAAAGAAGTCATGATTTGAAAACTTCAGATCAGCAGTTGAGAAAGGAACCCGCTCTGATACCACTTGTTGGGATCGGTTCAGAGGGTAGAGGGGGGGGGGGTGAATACACTCTGAAACTTTTCTTCTTCTTCTTTAAAATGATCAAGTGAGGTTTAGTTCACTTAATCAGTTTTCTCAACTTCTAAAACGTTTTGAACAACTTAAATAGTGCGGAAATAGTTCAGAGGTTTTAGTGATGCAAAGTTTATAATGCAATGTATGAGCAGGATGTAAGATAAATGGCAGTAAATGCTAAAGCACGATTTTATGGAAGTTCGAAGGCTTAATCCTTCTACGTCTCCCCTTCTTCCACTTAGGAAGGAATTCACTAGAAGACTTTGGTTATTACAACGTCTTTTAATACACCCACTTCAGACTTAGGACTTATCCAATGCCTAATCCGAAACTCCTAGATTTACACAGATAAGATTCTCAGTTCTTATCAGACTGGTGGAAGCTTTCAGAGCAGCTTCAAGTCTCTTCAACACTGAGTATAGTTGAGTTGAGCTTCTCAGACTGCAGAGCGGTCGAGAGGCTTGAAAACCCTAGGATGATCCTTGACGATCAGATATGTGAACTGTAGGCGAGGGTTTATTTGAGCAGCAGATGAATGATCTTGTAAGTGTGCTCAAGTATATCAGATGAGGACTTCTGATATTAGTCAAGTGATTGAAATTTTTCTGAGTTGCTTGTCTCTCTTCGTTGTCTCGTATCACTTGTTGTTGTTCTTGTTTTTCTCTTTTTGAGCAATCTTCCCTTTTTATAGGTCAATCATCAACGTCTTTATTTTGAACGTTCTGATGCTGCATTGAATGCACATTTAATGCTCATAAATGCATTGATGATTCTGCATGAGGATCGTACACTGCAGACAACTTCCAGGGTCCAAAACTGGAATAAACGGTCGAATGCTTTATCTGCAGTCATTCTGTGTTTTTGCCATTTTGGTACAACCTGTTGTCTTGATTTGCAGGAGTCAACAAATCTTCTGAAACGCCGGTTCTGCTTTTAATAAAAGATCCTGCAAAGAACATCTTGTCACAGGTACTTGTCTCGAGATATCTAGATAGGCAGTTGGCATTCTACCGGTAGAGATATTTGTCCTCTGCTGGTTTGAATAACCAGTCGATAAGCTTGTGACTTCAACCAGTCGAGAGATAACGGCGGTTGACAAGCTTCCGGTAGATAGATTTATCCTCTGCTGGTTTTGATAGCCAGTCGATAGGCTTGTGACTTCAGCCGGTCGAGAGCAAAGGCGGTTGACAAGCTTCCGGTAGAAGTTGTAGTAGATTCCTGAAATACAATGGTTGGCAGCACATTCCTATACACTGAGTTGTTGTTTGTTATCACCAAAATATCGGATTCAACACTAAGAATTAATGTCCCTTCACTATAATATGAAAGTACGGATGGTAAATGTAGAGTTGCTTTTAGTAATCCAGTAGTGTAAAGCATAACATTCAAACCTATGTTAATTAATGATATATGCTCCATCTAACCAGTATAAGTTTGAAATCTAACCTAGTGCATGCAACTTCACACACCAAATAAGCTACGCACAAATCGAGAGAGACCAGGGACGGATACAGGAATTAGAGTTAGGGGAGGTTTGAACTTAATATAATAAATTATATATTATTACCATAAAATATAAAAACAATTATATACAATATTTTTGAAACTCATTTGATAATTTCATGAATTTAGACTTTAGTGTAATATGACAAATGACAATAAATACGATTTAATTTTTTTTTCCAATCCACAATTTATTTTGATCAAGCATTGAATAATTTATCAAAACTAAAAAAAAAATTAAATTTTCATTATTTAAGAATTACGATTTTTAACTCTAGCTCAATCATGAAAATTCTCATTTTTTTGTATACATTTGTATCACACAAAGCTTAAAATATTTAAAATTAATCTAAAAAAATAGATTTTATGTGTGTACTCAAGACGTGAGAGACCACTCATGAGAGTAAAAAAAAAGTTGGGGTGGGCTATAGCCCACTATAGCCCCAACATAGATCCGTTCATGAGAGAGACAATGAAAACTGCAAGGTCAACAATAAGTAGAATTTTTATTGTAGATGATAGAGATGAAGATGGCGGTGTATCGAGGAGGGAAAACGCAAAAAAGGAGATTGGAAAGTGGAAACCCTCCGACATAAGAGGAAAGAGAGGGAGAGAGGGGTACTGGTGCAACCTACTGCACCTAATTAAGCGACAGTGGCTGAGTCTCTACCTCCCCCGCTGGTGGGGTTTTTTTATATTTAATTTTAAAAAAATTTAAATTGCAAAAACAATTTGAAATAGGGCGTTTTGCAGTAATAACAGCGGACCCTGCAATAATAAATGCAGGGTCCGCTATTGTTTAGAGGGAATTGCAGCGTCCGCTCATGCTGGCAGCGGACGCTGCCAGCATATCACATGGGGACTTGCAACTTGCAAGTCCCCATGTGACACCTTTGTTTTTTTTAAAAAAAAATTAATTAATTATATAATTAATAATGTTTAATAAAATTATATTTAGTAGTATGATCATTTTTTTCTAAATTCTAAATTTCGAATTTGATAATCGGACTGAAAAATTATTAAAAAAACAAAACATAAAATTTACGATTAAAAAAATTATATTGATTAAATAAATTTACGATTTAACTTAAATTTTGGTCAGTGGAGTTATATATTTATTTTAATCGTTTGGATTTGTGGAGATCTCTCGGTTACGTGGATAAATTTAGAGTAGTTAATTCAAATCTATTTAAACCGAACTGATGCAAAAATGCTATTACAAAATTTCTCAATCCGAATTCAAGCCGAAACAAAATCATCTCAAAAATTGTGAACTCGAACCGACCGGAATATATCCGAATTAATTCTCTATGTCTATCATAAGAACTTGCAGAGATCCAAACGAATTAAAATAAGTCAATAACTCCGCTAACCAATTTTTAATAAAAAATAAAATTTATATTAAAAAATATGATATAAAATAAATTTATCAAAAAAATAAAATTTATATTAAAATAAATTTATCAAAATATGTTGATAACTGATCACAAAAAAAATTTATTTAATCAATTGAATTTTTTAACCATAAATTTTAATTCTAATTTTCGAGATGATTTTGTTTCGGCTTGAATTTGGATTGAGAAATTTTGTAATATTTTTGCATCAGTTCGGTTTAAATAAATTTGAATTAACTACTCTAGATTTATCCACGTAAACGAGGGATCTCCACAAATTCAAAAGATTAAAATAAATATATAACTCAACTGACCAAAATTTAAGTTAAATCGTAAATTTATTTAATCAATATAATTTTTTTAACTGTAAATTTTATATTTTTCTTTTAATAATTTTTCAGTCCGATTATCAAATTCGAAATTTAGAATTTTGAAAAAAAATATGATCATACTACTAAATATAATTTTATTAAACATTATTAATTATATAATTAATTAATTAAAAATAAATAAATAAAAAAAACAAAGGTGTCACATGGGGACTTTGCAAGTCCCCATGTGACGCTGCCAGCATTAGCGGACGCTGCAAATTGCAGTGTCCGCTCTACACAATAACGAACCCTGCATTTTTTATTGCAGGGTCCGCTGTTAGCAAGGGCGTTTTGCAGTACTTCTGCAAAACGCCCTATTCTAAATCATTTTTGTAATTTAAAATTTTTTTAAATTAAATTTTAAAAAATCCCCGATGGTGGGTATAGCTATAGCCCACTTAATTAAGCTGGTAAATTAATCTTTATTTATATATTTAAAAAGGAAAATGCGTATACAATTTCTTTTGATTGAAACCAACAAAAGAATCAAGTGGCTACTTTGGCTAAAAAACAAGTAGTAAAGGTAGAATTTTCTTTCTCAAGGTGAATTTTTGATCCATTTTGTTTTTGTTTTTTGACGTAATTGAATAGGCATGCGCAACTAATTAGAATAGCAATCTGTCTAAAATGTAAATAACTATAAAATAAAGATTTATTTACAAAATTAAATTTCAAATGAATCAATGTTCATATAAAGCAACAAAATAATTTGCTCAATATTTATCTATGTATCGACAAGTTTGACATTTTTCGCTTGCGACAAAATGAAAGATTTTCTTTTATCATAACCGTACCTTCGCAAATCACTGGAGACCGGAAAATCAAGTATGCTTACTAAATCGTTGTTAAATAAGTTAATTAGAAACGGTTTAACTGTCGCTAAGCATCCGTTTTTTTTAACGCAAAATGATGCATTCTTAATTATAAGTAGGAAAAATTATTTTTTTGGTCCGGTATGTTTGTCACTTTGCGATTTTGGGACTTTATATTTTTAGATTTCAGTTTTAGTCCGCTATCTTTATTTTTTTGGCAATTTTAGTCTTTTTTTCTTATGTGGCACCAATGCAGTGCTGATGTGGAGCTGACGTGTACAGTGCCACGTAAGCATTTTCGAAAAAAAAATACTGAAATTGCCAAAAATCAAAACATGTAAGACTAAAACTGAAATATGAAAACATAGAGGACCGAAATCGCAAAGTGACAAACATATAGGACCAAAATTGCAATTTTCCCTTATAAGTATTGATCCGCGGTTTTTTTCCATGCCTCAGGAAGTTGATATGTCCACCTTGGAGTTCCTCTTCGAGAAGAGATTAAAGCACAGCGATGTGAAAGATAGAGGGCGAGTAGTCTTCCCCAAGGTTTATTTCTGCATTAATTTTTCAGTAATTCCTTATTGTATATATTTTATGCTTAATTATGTTAAAATGACATTTATTAATCGGTAATGCGACATGTTTTCTTACTTCTCTTTGCATAGGGATATGCACTCAAGCATTTCCCACAACTTGATGCCAAAGAAGGCATCTTTATGTCCATGGATGATGTGATCAAGCCTAAATTATGGACATTCAGATACAGGTATTCCGATTATTCTAGTGAAAAATATATACTTATTTTGATCTTAATTTTATGTTATCAAATTTCAGTCTCCATCATACATCTTTCGAATTTTGGCAATTTTAGTCATTTTTCATCGACAGTGTTGATGTGGCACTACATACGTCTGTGTCACATGTGTGCCACATTTGTGCAACATTAGTGCTATGTCAAAAAAAATTGCTAAAATTGCAAGAAAAAAAAGATGGCGGAATAAGACTTTAATTTGACGATATATATATAGAGTTTTGCTATCCTGCCCACCCACCGTGCCCACATAATGTGCCCACCATGAGGTGGCACTCAACTATTGGACGCACAATTCATCACATCCAATAGTTGAGTGCCACCTCATGGTGGGCACATTAGGTGGGCACGGTGAGTGGGCAGGATAGCAAAATTGTATATATATATATATATATATATTACCAAAATTGTAAAAAAAAACAAACAAACAAACTTACAGAACCATACATGTAATTTTCCCTTAAATATATTCCCATAAATTCAAATTTTGAGTTAACTTTCAACTTTTTTAGCATTTATTTTCTAGTAGATTGTAATACAGTTTATGTTATATATTATAATTTATATATGAGATATATCTTTCCTGTGCAGGTTTTGGTCTAACAAGAACGGAAGAATTCATGTGCTTGAACATGCGCGTAAGACATATATGTTATATCTTATATGCATCTTTATCGCACCTAAATAATTCAAATTAGATTATGATCAAGTAATAGTACATTTATTTTACCATATACGTTAAAGGTTTGTAATGGGAATTATTCAGGTGAATTCTTTGTGATGAACGGCCTGCAAAACGGAGACTTCATTATGTTTTATGTTGATCGTCAAGAAGATTTGTAGGCATTAATAAATTTTATACATATGTTATCAATTATATGATTTTATACACATATGTTATCAATTATATGAATTTATACTTATATATATATATATATAGTATTAAATATTTGTTTTCCTCTTGTTGCACTTAAATTCTTAGACCATTGGTTCAAGAAAGGCAAATTTGGATGCTGCAAGGGACGATCAACATGCGCTTGAAGGTGCAACAGTGGACAAAAATTGCGCTTCTGTTGCTTCTGCAAGTGGCACCGGAGTTGTGTCATCTGTCGGCAAAGAAGACGATGACTTGGAAAATTTTTTGATTGAGTTTTTGGAGGATGATGTTTTTTATTTACCAAAACTGTAAACTATTGTTAATTATTTGGATAAATAAAGATTCGGTATTTGCGAACGAAAATTGACGAAAAATTGACTAAATTTACATCTATAGTTAGAAGAAACCAATTGTGCAATCAAAGTGCAAAAACTACAATGATATTATGTTACTTTCTAATGAA
This sequence comes from Henckelia pumila, assembly GCF_033568475.1. NCBI lineage: Eukaryota > Viridiplantae > Streptophyta > Magnoliopsida > Lamiales > Gesneriaceae > Henckelia > Henckelia pumila. The sequence goes on from NW_027331831.1 coordinate 8,228,110, forward strand.
GAAAAAATTTCAATCGGACGATCGATTGTGTATAACCAGTGTCATGGACTGCAAAACAAAAAATCAATAATCTTGTGCACATGTTGTGTAACATTAATAAATATATTTTTACGTTCAAAAAAATATATTTATTTGTGTACACAGTTTTTTGGAATCAAGTAATTTTTGTGAAAATTAAGAGCTTTGAATATAAGTTTTTTTAAGGAAAATTTGATTTTTTGATCCTATATGTTTGCTACTTTGCGATTTCAGTCTTTTATACTTTCAAATTTCAATTTTAGGCCACTATTCTTTATTTTTTGGCAATTTTAGTCTTTTTCTGATGTGGCGCTGATGTGGCAATTCAGTGCTGATGTGGAGCTGACGTGTACAGTGCCATGTAAGCATTTTCGAATTAAAATGATCGAAATTGCCAAAAATCAGAACATGCAGGACTAAAACTAAAATATGAAAACATAGAGGACCAAAATCGCAAAGTGACAAACATACAGGACCAAATTCGCAGTTTTCCCTTTTTTTAATAATCAATTGAAATAATATTTTTAAGTATGGTAATTTTTTATTATTTTTAAATTTTTAATAATCAATTGAAATAATATTTTTTAATCAGTGGTACTGTAACCCAAAATATTTAATCAATAATCTTGTACATGTGAACAATAAAATATTTATTGTTACTTTCGAAAAAAAAATATTTATTTGTGTTCACAATTTTTTTGGAATCAAGTAATTTTTGTGAAAACACAAATTAAGAGCTATGAATATAAGAATTTTTAATAATCAATTGAAATAATATTTTTAAGAAATTTAATTTATCAAATCTTATGATACACTAAATACAAAATCTCACGAGATAATAACAAAATATCACGAGATAATTGTTGTAAGTATATATATTGGTTGTACCTCTAGCATTATTATTTATCTATATATATGTTATTTTTAATATTAGAAATTATATGATTATTTTATGGTAAAATATTATATGAAGACAGTTACTGAAAACCTCTCAATTATTATGACATAATAATATAGTTTTGGTATTACAATGTAAAATCTTAATCTTTTCCCTACCCAAACGGAAAAACCGGTCGCGGCTTCCCCCCCACTCTAATTTTTTACATTTTCGTTTGTTTACAGATTTGTATATTGTATATGTAAATATTGATTAATTTTATACACTTATGTAGACCGAAGATGTAGGGTGATCAATTAATCAAAACTGAACCAACCGAACCGACCTTTTTTCGACCAACCAAACCAACTGAATTTTCCTGTCGAAACCCGCTAACTATATTGGGCTATAATATTTAGTTTAATTATTCTCTTGTTTTTTATGGTTTAAAGAAACTAGTTAAGGAGTGTTTGCCAGAACTTTTACTTATTTTAAAGTGATTGATTTATTAATTAAAAAGCAAAAATATGAGTATTTGGAAATACAAAGTCTGAATTTAATACAATTTAAATTTTAAGTGTTCTGAGAAAAAAAAAATGTTATCTAAATTTTGATACTAATTAACACCATCAACAATGTTTTTATGTAATTATTATTGCATTTTAAATATTTTGTATCGAAATTTATTTATATTTTTATAACATAAATGATTTAAAATTTATATAATATTACTAAAAATTAAAAAAATGACAATTTTTTTGTAAATGCAGAAAATGTATTAAAAAAACTGAAAATGAAAATTATAAAAAAAAAACAATATAAAAATGGGGCGTGAATTTGAGATAAAGTAGATAAAAAAATAATCAAGGGCGGCCCGGGTGGCCCATTTTTAAATTTTTTTAATGTGATATATATATTTTTATAAATAATTTTGTATGTTATTTTTGGACAAATGCTATATTAACCCAAGTAATCAAATTAAAAAAAATTAAATATCCCACATTTAGCCCATTTAAAAAAAAATGAAGTAGGCCATATGTCTCAAAATTGGTCTTTTCCGTCTTTGTCTTCTTGATTAGATTTAATTCAATTTAACTTTGATCTCTATCAATCTCCGTCTTCTAATAGTATTTTCACTCATTCTTCTTGTTTTTTTTTAAAAATTTTTTCTACTTTGTGATATTGCTTATTTTAAAAGTAATTGCATTGCAATGAAAGGATTTTTTTTATAATTGCAATTTTTGATTTCATAAAAAGATTAATTGTGTGTTTCATTCAAGTTTTTATTTATATTAGATTATGCATCTCGTTGATCTCATGTTGCTGATATGATGTCATGTTGAAAACAAATTTGGATGTGATATCAGACAAATATTTTAAATCTTACGCACGATTCCAAAAAAAAAATATTGAAGATCTTATTAATGAAAAGCTACAATGAATAAGTATTACTCATCGTTTTAATTCTTATGCATTATTCTTTGTTTCTCGTTAAAATTTCTAGCCCGGGTGGATTTCGGATCCTAGCTCCGCCATTGAAAATAATTGAGGACAATTGTGGAATATGATAATTAATTTTTTTTTATATAAATGTAAAAATATAATTTTAAACCATTAACAAAAAAAGAAGAAAAAAAATCATCATACTCTTAATACAAACTTTTGGTTAAAAATTACAGAAGTTAAAAGCAGAAGTTGGTATTTACAAGCACCTAGAGACACTTACATCCTGCTAGAATCTAAGAATTAATGTCCCTTCACTATAATATGAAAGTACGGATGGTAAATGTAGAGTTGCTTTTAGTAATCCAGTAGGTGTAAAGCATAACATTCAAACCTATGTTAATTATGGTTGAGTAGATGCTACCCGCAGGGTAGTGCCCTGCGGGTGACGTGGCGGCTCATGATTGGTTAAAATCAGTGGGCCCCACGTGGGACTCACTAATTTTGACTAATCATGAAGTTACACATCACCCGCAGGGTAGTGCCCTGCGGGCGGCATGTACTAAACCGTTAATTAATGATATATGCTCCATCTAACCAGTATAAGTTTGAAATCTAACCTAGTGCATGCAACTTCACACACCAAATAAGCTACGCACAAATCGAGAGAGACCAGGAACGGATACAGGAATTAGAGTTAGGGGAGGTTTGAACTTAATATAATAAATTATATATTATTACCATAAAATATAAAAAAAAATTATATACAATATTTTTGAAACTCGTTTGATAATTTCATGAATTTAGACTTTAGTGTAATATGACAAATGACAATAAATACGATTTAATTTTTTTTTCCAATCCACAATTTCTTTTGATCAAGCATTGAATAATTGATCAAAACTAAAAAAAATTTAAATTTTTATTATTTAAGAATTACGATTTTTAACTCTAGCTCAATCATGAAAATTCTCATTTTTTTTGTATGCATTTGTATCACACAAAGCTTAAAATATTTAAAATTAATCTAAAAAATGGATTTTTTGTGTGTAGTCAAGACGTGAGAGACCAAAATCATGAGAGTAAATTTTTTACCAAAAAATTTCAGAAAAACAATGCTTATATTATAAATGTAAAAATTTTACAACATTATTAATCATTTATATATATATATTTTAAAAAAAAGTTGGGGTGGGCTATAGCCCACTATAGCCCCAACATAGATCCGTTCATGAGAGAGACAATGAAAACTGCAAGGTCAACAATTAGTAGAATTTTTATTGTAGATGATAGAGATGAAGATGGCGGTGTATCGAGGAGGGAAAACGCAAAAAAGGAGATTGGAAAGTGGAAACCCTCCGACATAAGAGGAAAGAGAGGGAGAGAGGGGTACTGGTGCAACCTAATGCACCTAATTAAGCGACAGTGGCTTCGTCTCTACCTCCCCCGCTGGTGGGGTTTTTTTATATTTAATTTAAAAAAAAATTTAAATTGCAAAAATAATTTAAAATAGGGCGTTTTGCAAAAGTACTGCAAAACGCCCTTACTAACAGCGGACCCTGCAATAATAAATGCAGGGTCCGCTATTGTTTAGAGTGGACGCTGCAAATTGCAGCGTCCGCTGCCAGCATATCACATGGGGACTTGCAACTTGCAAGTCCCCATGTGACACCTTTGTTTTTTTTTTAATTAATTAATTATATAATTAATAATGTTTAATAAAATTATATTTAGTAGTATGATCATTTTTTTCTAAATTCTAAATTTTGAATGTGATAATCGGACTGAAAAATTATTAAAAAAACAAAACATAAAATTTACGGTTAAAAAATTATATTGATTAAATAAATATACGATTTAACTTAAATTTTGGTCAGTGGAGTTATATATTTATTTTAATCGTTTGGATTTGTGGAGATCTCTCGGTTACGTGGATAAATCTAGAGTAGTTAATTCAAATCTATTTAAACCAAACTGATGCAAAAATGCTATTACAAAATTTCTCAATCCGAATTCAAGCCGAAACAAAATCATCTCAAAAATTGTGAACTCGAACCGACCGGAATATATCCGAATTAATTCTCTATGTCTATTCATAAGAACTTGCAGAGATCCAAACGAATTAAAATAAGTCAATAACTCCGCTAACCAATTTTTAATAAAAAATAAAATTTATATTAAAAAATATGATATAAAATAAATTTATCAAAAAAATAAAATTTATATTAAAATAAATTTATCAAAATATGTTGATAACTGATCACAAAAAAATTTATTTAATCAATTGAATTTTTTAACCATAAATTTTAATTCTAATTTTCGAGATGATTTTGTTTCGTCTTGAATTCGGATTGAGAAATTTTGTAATATTTTTGCATCAGTTCGGTTTAAATAGATTTGAATTAACTACTCTAGATTTATCCACGTAAACAAGGGATCTCCACAAATTTAAACGATTAAAATAAATATATAACTCAACTGACCAAAATTTAAGTTGAATCGTAAATTTATTTAATCAATATAATTTTTTTAACTGTAAATTTTATATTTTTTCTTTTAATAATTTTTCAGTCCGATTATCGAATTCGAAATTTAGAATTTTGAAAAAAAAATGATCATACTACTAAATATAATTTTATTAAACATTATTAATTATTATATAATTAATTAATTAAAAAACAAATAAATAAAAAAAAACAAAGGTGTCACATGGGGACTTGCAAAGTCCCCATGTGACATGCTGGCAACGTCCGCTGCCAACATGAGCGGACGCTGCAAATTGCAGCGTCCGCTCTACACAATAGCGGACCCTGCATTTTTTATTGCAGGGTCCGCTGTTAGCAAGGGGCGTTTTGCAGTACTTCTGCAAAATTCCCTATTCTAAATTATTTTTGTAATTTAAATTTTTTTAAATTAAATATTAAAAAAACCCCGCTGGTGGGTATAGCTATAGCCCACTTAATTAAGCTGGGAAATTAATCTTTATTTATATATTTAAAAAGGAAAATGCGTATACAATTTCTTTTGATTGAAACCAACAAAAGAATCAAGTGGCTACTTTGGCTCAAAAACAAGTAGTAAAGGTAGAATTTTCTTTCTCAAGGTGAATTTTTGATCCATTTTGTTTCTATTTTTTGACATAATTGAATAGGCATGCGCAACTAATTAGAATAGCAATCTGTCTAAAATGTAAATAACTATAAAATAAAGATTTATTTACAAAATTAAATTTCAAATGAATCAATGTTCATATAAAGCAACAAAATAATTTGCTCAATATTTATCTATGTATCGACAAGTTTGACATTTTTCGCTTGCGACAAAATGAAAGATTTTCTTTTATCATAACCGTACCTTCGCAAATCACTGGCGACCGAAAAATCAAGTATGCTTACTAAATCGTTGTTAAATAAGTTAATTAGCAACGGTTTAACTGTCGTGAAGCATCCGTTTTTTTTAACGCAAAATGATGCATTCTTAATTATAAGTAGGGAAAATTGTTTTTTTGATCCGGTATGTTTGTCACTTTGCGATTTGGTACTTTATATTTTTAGATTTCAGTTTTAGTCCGCTATCTTTATTTTTTTGGCAATTTTAGTCTTTTTTTCTTATGTGGCACCAATGCAGTGCTGATGTGGAGCTGGCGTGTACAGTGCCACGTAAGCATTTTCGAAGAAAAAATACTGAAATTGCCAAAAATCAAAACATGTAAGACTAAAACTGAAATATGAAAATATAGAGGACCGAAATCGCAAAGTGACAAATATATAGGACCAAAATTGCAATTTTCCCTTATAAGTATTGATCCGCGGTTTTTTTCCATGCCTCAGGAAGTTGATATGTCCACCTTGGAGTTCCTCTTCGAGAAGAGATTAAAGCATAGCGATGTGAAAGATAGAGGGCGAGTAGTTTTCCCCAAGGTATATTTCTTCATTAATTTTTCAGTAAAATGACATTTATTAATCGGTAACGCATGTTTTCTTACTTCTCTTTGCGTAGGGATATGCACTCAAGCATTTCCCACAACTTGATGCCAAAGAAGGCATCTTTATGTCCATGGATGATGTGATCAAGCCTAAATTATGGATATTCAGATACGGGTATACCAATTATTCTAGTGAAAAATATATACTTATTTTGATCTTAATTTTATGTTATCAAATTTCAGTCTCCATTATACTTCCGAATTTTGGCAATTTTAGTCATTTTTCATCGACAGTGTTGATGCGGCACTACATACGTCTGTGTCACATGTGTGCCACATTTGTGCAACATTAGTGCTATGTCAAAAAAAATTTCTAAAATTGCAAGAAAAAAAAAAAGATGGCGGAATAAGACTTGAATTTGACGATATATATATATTATCAAAATCGTAAAAAAAACAAACAAACAAACTTACAGAACAATACATGTAATTTTCCCTTAAATATATTCCCATAAATTCAAATTTTGAGTTAACTTTCAACTTTTTTAGCATTTATTTTCTAGTAGATTGTAATATAGTTTATGTTATATATTATAATTTATATATGAGATATATCTTTCCTTTGCAGGTTTTGGTCTAACAAGAACGGAAGAATTCATGTGCTTGAACATGCGTGTAAGACATATATGTTATATCTTATATGCATCTTTATCGCACCTAAATAATTCAAATTAGATTATGATCAAGTAATAGTACATTTATTTTACCTTATACGTTAAAGGTTTGTAATGGGAATTATTCAGGTGAATTCTTTGTGATGCACGGCCTGCAAAACGGAGACTTCATTATGTTTTATGTTGATCGTCAAGAAGATTTGTAGGCATTAATACATTTTATACATATGTTATCAATTATATGATTTTATCCATTGGTTCAAGAAAGGCAAATTTGGATGCTGCAAGGGACGATCAACGTGCGCTTGAAGGTGCAACAGTGGACGAAAATTGGGCTTCTGTTGCTTCTGCAAGTGGCACCGGAGCTGTGTCATCTGTCGGCAAAGAAGACGATGACTTGGAAAAGTTTTTGAAGGAGTTTTTGGAGGATGATGTTTTTTATTTACCAAAAATGTAAACTATTGTTAATTATTTGGATAAATGAAGATTCGGTATTTGCGAACGAAAATTGACGAAAAGTTGACTAAATTTACATCTATAGTTAGAAGAAACCAATTGTGCAATTAAAGTGCAAAAACTACAATGATATTATGTTACTTTCTAATGAAGAAAAAATTTCAATCGGACGATCGATTGTGTATAACCAGTGTCATGGACTGCAAAACAAAAAATCAATAATCTTGTGCACATGTTGTGTAACATTAATAAATATATTTTTACGTTCGAAAAAATATATTTATTTGTGTACACAATTTTTTGGAATCAAGTAATTTTTGTGAAAATTAAGAGCTTTGAATATAAGTTTTTTTAAGGGAAAATTGATTTTTTGGTCCTATATGTTTGCTACTTTGCGATTTCAGTCTTTTATACTTTCAAATTTCAGTTTTAGGCCGCTATTCTTTATTTTTTGGCAATTTTAGTCCTTTTTCCAACGTGGCGCTGACGTGGCAATTCAGTGCTGATGTGGAGCTGACGTGTACAGTGTCACGTAAGCATTTTCGAATAAAAATGACCGAAATTGCCAAAAATCAGAACATGTAGGACTAAAACTAAAATATGAAAACATAGAGGACCAAAATCGCAAAGTAACAAACATACAGGACCAAATTCGCAGTTTTCCCTTTTTTTAATAATCAATTGAAATAATATTTTTAAGTATGGTAATTTTTTATTATTTTTAAATTTTTGGTGTTTCTTCTATATATATATATATATATATATATATATAAGTAACATTCCTGTGAGACGGTCTCATCCGTAAGACGGGCCAACCCTACACATATTTATAATAACTAGTAAAATGCACGGGCGATGCACGTGGTGTCACTTTCTCTCTCTCTCTCTCTCTCTCTCTCACTCTCTCTCTCTCTCTCACTCTCTCTCTCTCTCTATATATATATATATATATATATATTATTTTTTATAATAATTATATTTAATTAGATCTTCATGGCCTCGTGATAAAAGTCATAAATTTGAATTATAATTATGAAAATCAACTAAAATAATAAAATAATCATTAACAAATTTTCAAATGTACGTCTCATTATTGATATTTGAAAATATAATGATTCAAACTAAAATTAATGATAAATAAACAACTTAATCATGAAATTAATAAACTATTATATTAAAAAATTACTAAACTATTAAGCTTTATTTCAGTTATTAATTATTTTAACTCTTTAATTAAATTTTTTAAATATAATTTTTATTATAAATTATTGAAATATAAATAAGAATACAATTTTCAACAAAAAAATCATATAAAAATAACGGAAAAAAAAATTCAATTTTGATCTTTTTATTTGTATTTATGTTTCATTTTTTGTTCTATTAATGATGAATTTATATTTTCAGTCTTATAACTCCAATTTTTTTTTTTGTTTTTGGTCATGTTACGAAATATTTTCATTCGTAGTCATGTAGCTTCTATATTGTTCTTTTTTTTTGTCAATTAACTTTTATGTTATTTTTATTTTGATTTTCTTACAATAGTTCATCATGTTTATCAGTCATAAAAAAAGATCGAAAATTAAAATAAATACAAATTAAAATATAAAATATAAAAACAAATAATAATAATAATAATAATAATAATAACCAAATAAAATTATAAATTCAAAAATTCAATTTAAAATAACATTTCTATCCTAATATCATAAAATTTATTTATAATTGGTGCAATAGTTATCATAATCATCATAAGAAATGTTAATTTTATTTTATTTTTTTGAAATCATTCATAATTTCAAATCTATTAAAGAACACCAATTTTAATACACGCTATCTTAAAATTTAAGACAATTATTATTGATATAAATGACTTATAATAATTGAATTGAATTAAATTATTATTCAATTAATTAGATAATAATCCATCCATCCCAATTATATAGGTCACATTTTTTTGTCACAAAATATATAGTCATATATCATATTTAATAATATTTTTATACTTATTTACTAATATACCCCTATTAACTAAACCTTGAAAATTGTGCAATAATTTTTAAAAACATTTAAAGGAATAAAATTTTAAGTTTGTATAAAATTTGTTTTTCCAATTCTTTTTCTTAATATGTGTAAAAAAAGTCGGAGTACTATAATCAAAATAATCTAGCTCAAGCGTCATAGTTCGATTGTTCTACCCAGCAAGGACAATTATTGCACTCAACAATCTTCATTTCACTCCTTGTAATCAATGAGAATCGAACTCATGATCTTAGTTTTGATATCAATTGTAGGACCGAACGCTTGTCATTTTACCAAAAGCTTACAATTTCAATGTTCCTCACTTACGGTCATTGTTATTCTATAGCTATATATATTAACAATTTAAAATAATACATTATCAATAACTCGTGTTAGCTTATAGATATAATGTTTAATATAATTTTAATTTGGCATAATATTGATATTGATCCTTATGCAATTATTAACTCGAGTTTCCATCATTTTGTTGATTAATATTGAGCAAGTATGATATGCTTGGTACCATACATTTGTTTTTATTTTCATGTGTGTATGCTCTGAATCGATATAATTTATTATGTATTTGTTAATAAGTAAGATATGTTAATCAAATTAAATAAAATATCCATTTTGTAATGTTCTAATTTATGTGTTAATTACTTGTTTAATGAGTATTTATTTATGTAAAAATAATAATAATAACATATATAATGCATTCTAAACCTTAATTTAAATTATTAATAAATATTTTTTCCTTTATATGTTGATTTTTATCTTTTTCACGATTTTTTTTTCATTTATCATGCATTATTTTTTCTCTATGAAAAAAATTAATATTCTTATCATCTTTATTAATAGCAATTTCTATGGCGGGTTTGGCCAAACGCGAAGACCTACGTGTACCTGTTTATGAACCCGTTTGGGCGAGTCTAAACTTGTCTCCAGGGTAGGATTAATATGAGGTTAAGTTTAGACCCGTTCCATATCATCTCTCCATTGAAGTGTTTTCGTTTTTAAAATAAATTATATTTTATAATAATTGGTAATATATATACTATTTGAAAGAAAAACTATTACATGTTTAGTTATGAAATCAATATAATTTTTAACATTGCAACTAATTAAAAAAATTGCAATATTTTCGAACAATATAACCCTTAATTTTAAATATTTTTATCATTTATGATCATCATTATTTTATATCTACACTAACAGTTTAAAATAAACATTATCAATAAATCATTTAAGCTTATAAATATAATATTTAATGTAGTTTTACATTGTCATAATATTTATATTGAAACCTATGCAATTATTTGAGCTAGTGTTTTTGTATTGTTTTCTTGATTAATTTTGAGCAATTATGGTTTTTTTCGTATCATAAATTCTCATTATTTTATATTTCATGTATATATGCTTTCAAACAATATTATTTATTCTGTATTTGTTAATAAGTTAGATAAGTTAATTAAATTAAATATTTATTTTGTAATTTCTTATCTTATGTGTTGATTATTTATTTTATGACTATTGATTTATGAAAAACAAATGTAATATAGATAATGCATTCTAAACCTTAATTTAAGTTATTTCACAATTATTTTTTTATATTTCGGATTTTTCTCTCTTTCACTTTTTTTTTCCATTTATCATCCGTTTTTTATTTCTATATGAAAGAATCAATATGCACATCTTCTTAATAGAATTTTTGTGATGATTTCTTTCTCCATCAATCATTTACATTTTGTTATCATTATTATTTTATTTTTTTGTTGGACATACTTTTTTATTACTAAAAATTTTTACTTGTAAGAATAACAATAATTTCATAATTCCCAACTGCATTATGGTATGAATCTCTTATATTATTTTTATTTCAATATCGTTAATGATTGATGTAATTGTTGGACATCATTTTTTAAAAAAATTCTTGTTTTTCAAAATCTAATTATCTCCTTTTGCTTATAATGTTTTCGTTGCTGAAATTTTTATTGAATTTTAAATGTTATTAATTACAAACATTTACATTTCATCTTTTATTGCAACCTTTTTCTATTTTGAGAGTAAATTCATATTCTTATTTATTTTGATGTATCTAAATACTTGTGATATATTGAAGTGTTTAAAGACTTGTCTTCATACATAAAGCAGATTTTAATAATAATTTCTAATCATTATATAGTTTCATTAAAAATAAAGAAATTATTTATATATCTTGTTGATGGATAAATCGATATAATATTTAACACTGCAACCAATAAACATATTTGCAACATTTTCGAACAATGTAACTGTAGCAGTTTCAGTGTCGTCATTTATGATCATCTTTTTTCTATATTTACATTAATATTTTAAAATAAGACATTTCAATGACTCATGCGAGCTTATAAATATAATGTTTAAATGTAATTTTACGTTGACACAATATTAATAGAATTTATTCGGTTATTACAACTCGGGTTTTTCATTGTTTTGTTGATTGATCTTGAGAAATTACTACATGCTTCGTGTCATTGATTTATTTTTTTATCTTGTGTATGTACGTCTTGAAGCAATATAATTTATTTTATATTTTTTAATAATTAATATACATTAACTAAAATTAAATCCTGATTTTGTAATTTTCTATATATCTATCTCATGTTCAATACATGTTAAAACATTAAAAAAAATTACCTTCATACTGGTATCTGTAAGTTATAGAAATCCATAACCGATTTATTCATCTCCATATATTGTAAAAAAAAATATCCATTCGTTAATTTTAAGATCATACCATAAATAATTTTTATATTTTTTACACTTTATGGGGAGGAAAAATATTTAAATTTTTCATATTTATGTTTACAAATATGTTATAAATGTGTTAATGAGTTCTTTATTTATATTTTGAATTAAAACTTAACTCAATTTAAATTGATTTATTTCAAATCGATTTGTAATTCAAATATATATTTCAATAACGGTTAGAAATTTGATATTTTTAATTGCAAGATCATCTCATAATTCTTTTAAATGGTTTTATCTTTTATGTGAAGGAAAATTAGTTAAATTTTAATTTCAACTTTTATATATATATGATATGTGTGTGTTGGTGTGTTTTTTATTTATTATTTTATATTAAAACTTGACTATACTTGAATTGATTTATTTCAACATCAATATATTATTTAATTAATATATATATATATATATATATTAATAACTTTTACAAATCTAATATTTGTATAAATTTAAATATGAACTCATGATATAATTCTTTTAGGTCCTTACACGAATTAAAATATATAAGATTTTTTTAAAAAAATATGTTTATTCAGTATACAAACAAATAAAAATCAAGAATTTGGTGTTTCAATATTTTAAGAAACTGAATAGTATTTAATTAAGATTTTTGTGAATTTTTTTTAAAAATATTTGTGGAAAAAATATATTCACTTTATCTACACATTTTTTCAATTTTGATCTTATCATAATAATCTATTTTATATATAATATAAATATTGATTTACGTTTATGTCCTATAATTAAAGTGTTGTTTTTACTTTTATAACCCTATATATTTTTATATGATTTTAATTCTAGTGTAAAAAAAAAGGACAAAGTTGTTATTTCACAATTGTAAAATTTTGACCTTTTATTCACGCTTTTATATAGGCTTTTATATAGGTATAGATATAGATATAGATAGATAGATATAGATAGATAGATAAGTAATACTTTTGTCATAAAATATAATATTTTTTAATGGATAACCCATATAAAAAACTCATCTCAAAAAATGACCCTTGAGATCGTCTCTTAGGAGTTTTTTCTATATATATATATATATATATATATTATAATTATGGTCAAAATACGGTATGAAGACAGTTACTGGAAAATGGAAACCTCCTAATGTATTATGATATAATAATATAGTTTTTTTATGGGATAATTCTCAATTTGGTCCTTCATTTTAGGCTTCGTTCCAGAGTTGGTCCACCGTTTTTCGATTGACCCAATTTGGTCTTCCGTTTTTTGTCATGTTTCCGCAATTGGTCCTTCCGTCCAAGTTTGTGTCAAAACTAATGGAATTAACCTGCTTAACCTGTTAAAGTCTTAGTCTTCAATTCTCACTTCTTCAACAGGTAAATGAATTTCATTATTCTCCAACCCTCTAATTAACCCTAGCATTAATTTCACATAGAATCGAATTCCTCTTTAATGGCTCCAGAATTTGGCCTCTTTACATTTACGCATTGTTCCCAAATTTTATTTAAACCTAATCTACTCCCTACAGAAAAGATTGTGTGAGTCGAACATGATGCAATATTTTACTTTGTATTTATTTATTGGTATTTATTTTCTTGTTCTGAACCTTTTATTTTTCAATTTTTTTCTCTGTTAATATTGTTTCGCGTTGTAATTCATCTGTTTTCTTTGTCTCCACAACTCGTTCTCCTTATTCCACTTATCCAATTGATGCATCTGGAATTAATTTTTTCGAGATAGGAGTTTTATTCTATTAGTTTTAACATTAAATTGGACGAAAGGACTAATTGCGGAAACATGACGAAAAACGGACGACCAAATTGGGTCAATCAAAAAACGGAGGACCAATCGAGAACAGTGTCTAAAACAAGGGACCAAATCAGGAATTATTCCGTTTTTTATGATATAATAATATAGTTTTGATAGTACAATACTACAATGTATATATATTGGTACAGTAAATAATATTATTACTGGATAGAAATATCTAATAATTGGTTTCATATATATATTTCAACACTTTACATTACAAGGTTGAAATATATTTTTGGTACTTAATTAATCTATATACAGGTTGAATTATTGGAAATCTACAGTGTTACATCTCTTCCATCCCTTCAACTTTAAACATAGTTGATTAGAAGTCGGAAAAATGTTACACCGACCAAAAAAGCTGCAACGAAACAATAATTTATTTATACTAAAAAGTTCTAGTATTCATACGTTTTCACGCAAATTTAATTTTAAGAAAATATTTATAATTTATCTCGCATATAGTTTATTTTAATTATAAAATATTTGCTATGATGAGTCAAGAAATGTCCAATTAAATTTGATTTGGAGATTGGGACAACGTATTCGACCTATATATATTTGGTGTGGTTCATAAATATCTAATTATTGTTGTTTGGTTTAAAAAATTTATTTTTTAAATTAAAGTGTATTTGTGATAGTTTTGTCATTTTTAAGATATTGTGTAACTGGTGTGTGTGGTCTTCATTATACATATAACATAACTCTTTTTCGGTTCTTCCAACTTTATATAATTTAGTTTTTATATTTAGGTTTGAACAAACAAACAAACACTTAAATAAGTCCGGTTCTTTAAACGGCTTTCATTAAAAAAAATGAGAAACGATTTTGACTCATCGATAAATTATTAAAAGTTTTTTTTTATTTTTAAATAAGAATAAAAGCAAAATCTATAAATTTTAGCTTATATGGGAAAAAAATCACTTTTAATTAAGTGTTTTAAAAACAACTTTTGTAAATCAAACACTAGATCTTTTAATTGAGGAAAAAATTCAAAAAAAAATATATTTTCATCTGTGCTTCTCAAACCAGACGCACTCTTATTGACATTTTTTCTTTGGTTGTATTAATATACTCGTATTAACAAAGTCTTGAAAATCGTAAATCTTTTTTTTTTGAATGAATGAATGGATGAATTAAATAGAGATAAAATAGAAAAAATTTCGTAAACTTTGGGGGGTGTATTCGTTGCAGAGATTTACTGACTTTTTTTAAATGACAGACTTTTGTGGAGTTGATAGATTTCCGCAGACTTTTATAGAATCTCACAGATTTTTAATGACTTTCACAGAATCTTGCAGATTTGTTTTTCATGACTTTTATTGACATTTGTAAACTTTTTTCATGACTTTTATTGGCATTTGTAAATTTTTTTGTAGAACCATATGTGTTTTGTAATTCATGATTTTGATTATGATTTATTTATTGGAATTATTAATCGAGTATCAATACCTTATATTTATCTCTCTTTAAAATAATTTTATTTCTGTAAAATATTTTTACCTATCATATAAATAATTTTTACTTATCAATTTTGTTTATAAAAATCAATAAGTAGTATTAAAATTGTTGCAATTAAGAAATTAATATGAATCTATAAAATTTAAAAATATTTAGTTTTATACAGTATAGTATTCTTATTTATATAATATATATATATATATATATATATATATATATATACACACACATTCGTGTTAATAATTTTTTAAAACTATGTAAATATATCAAGTCAATATACATATACATATACATATACATATACATATACATATACATATTATTATTATTATTATTATTATTATTATTATTATTATTATTATTATTATTATTATTATTATTATTATATGCATATTTATATTAAAGTGAATAAAATGTAAATTTTGAGTTATAATAAAAATTAAGCTACAAATTAAAAATATAAAAAATAATTAAAACATAAAATTTTATATAATTAATAATGAATTAATTATAAAAAATAATTATTGTTATTTTAAATTTATGATCAATAAAATATCATAATTTTTTTTCGTGTAGTATAATAAGTTTTTATTTAAAATTTTTTATCAATGTGATTTTAATTATCGTGAGATTTTGTAATTAAAATTCAAAAAATTATTAAAGATAAAATTTTTATTTTATTTTATTTTAAAGGGGTGTATTGGTTCTTAGAAATAGAAAAAATATGTTTGCATATATATTATTTTTAATTTAATATAACTAATATTTATGTGGCTAGTGTATAGACAATTTTAATAGAAATGAAAAAAAGTGTGAAAATGTCCATCCAAATATTTAGGTTCAACCAAAGACAATTATGGACATTTTATTGTTGTACCTTTGCCTTTAATTATTGTACTTAATAGAATTCCATGGAGTTTTTAAAAGTTCATTGACATTTTGAATACCTCTAGACTTTTGTAGAGTTTTTAGAAGTCAAGTTTGAATACCACGTGACTTTTTAAAATTCTACAAATCTTCATCTTGAATACCACTAAACTTTTGTGGAGTATATAAAAGTCTAGATTGAATACCTCTAGACTTTTAAACTTCATAAAAGTCATTGAAAGTATACAACCAATATATTAACATTAACATGTGTTAAACAAGTATATATATTGTTAGGTCAATGGAATCCGGATATCTCCACAATGGTATGATATTATTCACTTTGGGTACAAGTCTCATGGTTTTGTTTTTGGAAATCACACAAAAGGTCTCATACCAATGGAGATATCATTTCATATATTAATACATGATCTTTCCCATAAATTTCCAATGTGGGACTTTGGTTGACCAAACCTACCAATGTTGGTGATTAATAAAGTGATTGTATTGCTCTTCCGTGGACGTAGGCAAATTCCTTGCCGAACCACGTAAATACTTGTGTCGTTTATTTGCTTTCGCGTGAGTGTGGTGTTTGATCTGCGTGCGTTGGTTTTATCTGTTCGTTGGGATTGTGTTCTTGTTTTGCTGTGTGTTAATAGTTTATCTAGTAATTCTCGAAATATCGAATCTTCTGGATTGATTCCTAACATATATATATATATATACAAAATTTTATGTTATTTTTTGTTTTTTTATTTAATACACATGACATGCCGATCGTGGGTATTTTGATTCGTACGATATTTTTTAAAAAAATCCAAAAGAGGGTACAGGGAGATGGTATCGAATAATGTAAATCAAAATTTGTGGATTATTCAAACCAAAATTTAGTAAAATTTTATGGAGGTGGAGGTTGCATGTTTTTGTGTAATATTTGAAAAGGCTTCAGCACCATACCAAATCGATTAGTAAAGACCCTTTAACGTTAAGACGAAGGAAGATATACATTTGATTATCTATTTATTTATACCAATTATAAAAGTGTAAACTAATGTCAAAATTTTTCATTGTGTATTTTCAACTTTGTCCTTAGTTAGTACACACTTGATAAATTCTATGAGAATACTTTTGTAAAATCAATTATTATGATAAGGTCAAAATTGACAATGTGTGCATATTAGATAAGGTTCCAGTTTTCAAAAAGATTAAAATATCAAAATACTTTAGTTTTTATTTTTTTGTATATAAAGTGAACATATTTTTTCCACAAAAAAATTAATTAAATTAAATACTTACCCAGTTTCTTAAAAGATTGAAACACCAAAATACTTTAGTTTTTATTTATTTGTAGATGGAATGACATATTTTTTCAACAAAAATTCTTATGTATTTCAATTTGCGTAAAGACCTATTAAACTAAATAATTATATCATGAGTTCATAAATATAACAAAATATCATATTTTTAAATGTTATTAATATACATATATATAAAATTAAATTACACATCAGTGTTAAAATAAATCAATTCATGTGGAGTCATGTTTTAATCCAAAATAATAAATAAAGAACAAACCAACACACAAATATCATATATGTAAAAATTGAAATTTAAAAAATTAACTATTTTTCTTCCTCAAAAAATCTAAAAAATATAACAATTATTTTATTGGATGATGTTACAATTAACGAAGGAATATTTTTACAAGAGTTGGAGATGAATATCTTCAATTGTTTTTAGCAAAACTATAAGATTGATATTATTTAAATATTATTGATGTCTGTAAATATATTTATGTTAATGAATCTACTACGGGTTAGTTAATATTAATAAATCAAAAAAAGAAGTCTAGAAAAATTATGGATGACACGTCTCACATTAAATTAAAGATTATGTAAAAATTACATTGATGCAAATTTTCAATCAGATGAATAAATAAAGAAAAATATGTAACAAAAGGGTTGAGATAAAATATGGAATGTTAACATTTGTAATTAAAGACATTAAAAATTCAATCAAAAATTTCAGCAATGAGAGCATTGTAAACAAAAAAAAAAGATAAGTAGATTTTGAAAAAAGATAAATCAAAAAGGAAAGAGGATGTCCAACAAATACATTGATCGTTCACGATACTGACATACAAGTAATGGAAGACGATAACATACCAGAATGCAAATGAGAATGATGAAATTATTGTTATTCTTTGCAAGTAAATATTTTTAACATAAAAAAGAGACCACCTGATTAAAAAATAACGATAGAAAAATGCAAATGATAGATGAAGATAGTATCACAAGAATTGTTATTAAAGATGATGATAATAATAATTCTTTCATGGAGAATAAAAAACACATGATATGAAAAATCATTAAAGAGAGAAAATCCCAAATAAAAAATAAAAAAAATATTTTACGCAATAATTTAAATTAAGATTTAGAATGCATTATATATACCTTTTTTTCATAAATCAATAATGATCAACATATAACATAGAAAATTACAAAATCATATTTAATATAATTTGATTAACATATCTCACTTATTAACAAATAAAGAATAAATCATACATATATGAGATAGAAAATAAGACGAATTCATGGTACGAAGCATGTCATAATTTCTCAAAATTAATAAAAAAAATAGAAAACTCGATCGAGCTGTAATAATTACATAAGTTTCAATATCAATATTATGTTAATGTAAAACTACAATAAACGTAATACTTATATTTATAAGCTTGCATGAATTATTGATAGTATCTTATTCTAAACTGTTAATATGGATGTAAAATAATCATGACCGTAAATAATACAAACATTGAAACTCCAAGTGTTACATTGTTCGAAAATGTTGCAAATATTTTTATTAGTTGCAATGTTGAATATTATATTGATTACATCACTAAGACATGTAATAGGGTTTTATTTTTCAAAAAGTATATATTATTACCATAAAAATCATTTATTAATTGCGTGTTAATATCTTCTCATCTCAATTAATTTATTTAACAAAGTTTATCGACTACAAAAGATGTTCCTAAGTGCATCACACGTGATTTTTACTAGTCTTGTAAAATTGATCGATGTTATGTTAACTTTTATATCTTTATCAGATATGTTCCCAAACTCAAAAAAATTACTGAATTACTTCATCTCGTATGGAAATATGAGTGATTTTATTCTCATACACATGACAACAAATTTCCGACAATCCATAAATATTTAAGACATTCATTCATTTGTCAATAAATTTCAAACAACAATGGGGACAATATTTTTCTTTTCACTTTTTAGGTTTGGGATTTAGTTTCCTATATAATGATGGGTTGTGATTGTTGGGTAAACAATGACTCTACACAAAAGCAAATATCATGAATAAGCACGATTCAAATGTAATTAATTGCAAAATAAAAAATAATTGGATAACAGGTGCAAATTAATGATATATGGTAAAGTAAAATTTTTGAATGTGTAAGTTATTCAAAGATGAAGCATAACTTTTGAGATTTATTCAATATAAATATCACTTGAGGTTTTTACTCCTAAGAAACCTAAAATTATCGTAAAATTTTCCTGTATGCATAAAACCAAATTCCAGAAAAATGATTCCTCAAATTTTTGGTTTACTGTTTAAGAGGATGATATACACACACAGTGCACATAGAATACATTCTCGAAAGCTTCTCTAAATCCCATTCTTTACTTCAATGAGAAAATCCGCATGGAGATCAGTAGGTACGCTGCGTACGTCAGTCCTTGTCAATGAAATGGTGATCATTTGTCAAATTTTTTTATAATGAGGCTACCCAAAAAGCAAGGTTCTAAAAAGCGTGAATCGCGTCGAAGCGTGTAGGTCAAGCTTAAGCGAGCTTAGAACGAGCTTAAGCGTGAAAAAGGATTTTCAATTTTTACTATAATTTTAATTATTTTAAGACAAATATTAAATAAAATGTTATATTAACTATAAATATATGATTTAATAATAGATAATTCAAGTTCTAAACTATAAATATATAAATTTATAAAAATATTTTCATTTTAAAAAATAGGGAAAACTGCAATTTTGGTCCGATATGTTTGTCACTTTGCGATTTCGATCCTCTATGTTTTCATATTTCAATTTTAGTCCTGTATGTTTTGATTTTTGGCAATTTTAGTCTTTTTTGTTCGAAAATGCTTACGTGGCACCATACACGTCAGCTTCACATCAGCACTGCATTGGTGCCACATCAGCGCCACATCGGAAAAAAGACAAAAATTGCCAAAAAAAACAAAGATAGCGGACTAAAACTGAAATCTGAAAATATAGAGGATCGAAATCGCAAAGTGACAAACATACAGGATGAAAAAAGTAATTTTACCTAAAAAAATAAATAAAATCTTCCGTTCTAAAAAGAGGTCTCTTAATCGAGCTTAAGCGTATTAAAGCTTAAGCGAGATTAAGTGTCGCTTAAGCGAGCTTTTTAAAACACTGCCAAAAAGTATACGAAGTCGCTGAAATCAAAATATTAATGGGTTAGAAACTTTAATTATAGTATCAAATTTTGTACCTGATATCATGACCAACCTCCTTTATTTTGCATTTTAGTATATATTTAATTACCAAAATGTTATTTTATTTTTTCATTGATAACCACTTATTTACGAAAATGTCATGTTTATAAAATTTATTTATTTATTTACAAAAAATCACTTTTCAAAATTGTTCTATAATATATTTATTTTTTTGGTTTTATTACAAAAAAAAAAAAAAAAAAACTGATTGCATAAGAACGCAACGCATGCTCACAAGTACTAGTATCACATACGGTTTCTATAAGTGCCTCATCTTTAATAAAATAGTATAGATACTACAGATGATAATAATAATAATAATAATAATAATAATAATAATAATAATAATAATAACAAATTCATTTTTCAAAAAAAAAAGTCTATGTATATGAGATGGATGCAGTTTAAAACATGAAAATGGAATTTACAATTTTTGAAATAATACATAAAATTCAAAGACCAGTCCTCCTCAATTTCGATATTCTCTCTAGAATATTGCATATCATACATATATAAGTCAGTAAATCCCATTGTCCTTTAGTTTTCTCTGAGTTTGTGATGTCAAACTATATTCCAAAATCAGTTGGTAAACCTAAAAATATTGCTTTTGCAACTAAATTGAGTTAGTCAGGTTAGTGTAAAGCATCACATAGTACAACTCATTTCCGAACCTTTGTTAATTATGTTGCTCCAGTACTGGCCACTATAAATTTGAACTTTAACCTAGTGCAACCTCGCATACCTAACAAATTAACTTGGCCAAAAATCAAGAGAAACTATGAGAACGGCGAGGTCGAAAAATAGAATTTTCGTTGCAGATGAAAGCGATGAAGATGGTGGGTTAGCGAGGAGGGAAAATGCCAAAATGAGGTTGGAAACTCTCAGACAAAAGAGGAAAGAAAGGGAGATGGTGGTGCCGCCTCCGGCTCCACCCAAGAGACAGTGGCCTCGTCCTCCCATGCCTTCTTCTCTGCCTCCACCTCGGGTATAAATACATTCATATATAAATAAATATTCATGCATGCACAGAGCGTTTTCTATTTCCCAATTTTGATTGAGCCCACTTAACATCCCAATTTCTATTTCTACATGCATGCACAGAGCCTAATGGAATGATTAACCACAAATTAGAGCCACGATCTCGTAATGATATAGTTGAGAATTCTTGCTTTTAGGATTGAGAATTTCGTCTAATTCCAAATTCCGAAAAAATATTTTTTTTGGTCTATTAACTTGTTCATTTTTTGGTTTTGGTTCATTAACTTTTCAAATTTTTGTTTTGGTGCACTAACTTTTAGTTTTCGGATATTTTCGTCCAACTGCTCATGTGAAACTGGAAAATGTTGATGTGACATCGGAAAATGATGACGTGTCTAGCAGCCACGTCAGCAATTGGACCAAAATCACTCAAAATTAAAAGTTAGTGTACCAAAACCAAATTTTGAAAAGTTAATGGACCAAAACCAAAATATTTCTTCGTCGCATAGTTGATCGAGAGAATCCCCTTCGGGGTCAACCCTTTTCAGAGAGAATGTCCCCTACCCTTATTTTCCAATCTCGCTCGTCTTTGGAGGCCCGGAACCCTCATTTCGGTTTTATAGAGTATTTTTCCTTTTGAAGCAAGTGACATGAACAATCTAGTCTAGATTCCATTATTCCTCTCATTTTCTTTGGATCTGTCTAAAATAAACAGTAAGATGAAGATTATCCGGGCATGATATCGACAAGTTTTACCTTTTTCGAGTGCGACAAATCGACATTATTATTAATCCACAATGTTATGCTGCAGGAAATCGATATTTCCGCCTTGGAATTCCTGTTTGAGAAGAGATTAAGGCACAGCGACGTGAAAGATCGAGGGCGTGTAGTCATCCCCAAGGTATTTTTTCCCCAAACTTTTTTTTTTATCTTATTTGATGGTTATGTACTTAAGTTATAACTTATAATCTCATTTGTTAATTGATATATATATATATGTATGTTTTCTTTCTTGTTTTGGCATAGGAATTTGCACTTAGGCATTTCCCACAAGTGGAGAGTAAAGAAGGAATCTATATGTCCATGGATGATGTCAGTAGGCCAAAATTATGGACATTTAGATACGGGTATATACATATATATTATATTTTTCCACTGACTATATATAAATACAAAATTATCCTTTGTTATTGGATATTAATATTTTTTCAATAATTTCCCAATGACGGAAATTTCGATAAGGACTCATGATTTTTATGCTTTTAGCTCTCTGATAAAAAAGAATTCATCGTCGTCGAAAATTACTGTTTATATATAACGGTATCATGTGCAGGTTCTGGTCAAACAATAGTGGAAGAGTACATGTGCTTGAACATGCATGTGAGTAATTTGAATATGCAATTCTATCGTCCATATTTCTATATAATATGTTGTGATTTTGCTACTTAATTCATATGAACTTATAATCTTTAAATGGCCGGACATTTATCTAAATCACTAATTAACTGTAAGCCATTGCAATGCAAATTATTCAGGTGAATTCTTCGCGATGCATGGCCTGCATAACGGGGACTTTCTAATGTTTTATATCGATCGTCAAGTCGGAAGATTTGTGAGTGTTGATATATATATATATATATATATATATATATATATATATACCATATCGATTATACACGTAATTATACTACATACATGTTATAATGAAATTACAAAGGCTGACTAAATTAATTTTTTTATGTCGTTGTGCCTAAATTCTAAATTCATAGGCCATCGGTTCGAGGAAAGCGCCCGACGTGCAATATTCTGCACCGGACGAGCACCGTGATCTTGGAGGTGCTACTCTATTGGACGACAATTCCATATCCTTCGCCTCGACGAGTGACGGAATTATGCCATCTGCTGTTGAAGATGATAGTTTGGCATATTTCCCCATGGATTTATTGGACGATGATTTTTTTGATTTACCAAAACTTTAAAAATGCGTCGGTTATATGGGATATATATATATATATAATTTGTGCTCTTTATCGAGATTAAGATTCCATATTGTCAAAAGAAAAGTAGCACTTGTCGAAATTTTGCATTCATTTATAGAACTAGAGGAAACATGTGTGCCATTTAAGTGCAAAAACTGCATTAATATTATTAGATGATGAGGCATGCACTTTTGTTATGCTGCTAATACATGTGCGTAAAAGTTTTTTGAATATATATTTTTTCTTATGTTAATTAATTTTAATGTTGTTTTTCAGAATTGGCATGATTAATCAAATATTCAAAAGTTTAGATTAAGACAAATATATATATATATATATAGGATTTTAAAATTTCTAAAAAATAGAAAAAATATGATAAATAATAATGAATAAGTGGTGAGATATTGTTGGAGATAAGTTTGAGGGTTTAAAAGACAATAAGAATTTTGGGGTATTTCTGCAAAATTAATTAAGGCTTCAACAAATTGATTAAAATTATTTAGTGATGGGGTAGATTTTTAATTTTAAGAACTTTTTGTGTGCGTTTACGTAATGATAATTTTTTATTTTCAAGTTAATGATTTTTTCATATTTTTTTATGAAAAAAATTATAAACTATCTAATCTAAAATTTTAAAAATATAAATAAAGATATGATTGGATTTTAAAACATAGATAAAGATATGACTGAAGATTCAAAAGGGAGTATAATTTTCAAATTACCGATATGAAAAAAAAAAATACTCATAAGTATCATTTTTGTATATAAAAAAGAAAAATAAGCATTAGTATAAATTCATTTTGGACTTCACCAATAGTGAGCTATTATTATTATTAATTAAAACTTAAAAGTCACAATAGTTCCCAAAAAAAAAAAAAAAAAACTTAAAAGTCGCCAAAATAAATATAAAAAAAAAAACTTAAATTTCACATATTATATATATGTGTGTGTATAGTCGCAGTAAATTTCACGGAGACGGATAAAAATTACCGAGAGATAAAGATACTCCTAGCTAGCTAATTCCCCGAAATTAGGAGCAAGATTTCTCTTATCAAAAGGTTTCCAACAATTTTCCTCAATCGTGGGAAAAATATAATGAATCAACGTAATACCCACAAGGAAATTAATATACAGTGAATCAACGTGATAAATAAATATTATTGTACTTATAATTAATACCCCAAAAATCTTTTTGTATGTATCAATCACACGGATGATTGGAATGGAAAGAAGTAGCAGCGATGAGCAACACCAATCGTCTCCCTATTCATGGTGGTGGGATAGCCGCCATTATCGCCCACCTCATTCTCAAAGGCTTCACTCCGATTTGCAAGGTTTTTATTCTTTTCCTCATAATAATTTTAACATATGATATTTATATTATATATATATATATATATATATATATATATATATATGAGTTTGGATAATAGGTTAGGTTTGGTTTGGTATGGGTTATGTTTGGATTTTTCGTTTAATATATCCGACTGATTTGACGTCTTATACATCCAATAATTGAATATCATATTAACAAGAGGAACGATGACGGGCTATCAAATCTATATATCTATGTGTGTGTAGACTGTAGTGCCGACGTTCTAGGCAATCCATGTGAGCACATATGTGAAAACATTTGTGTTTTATCATATATACCAATACACACAAGGCAGTTGAATTACATGTCAATTGTATGCCTTCCCAAAAAAAAATCCATTAAACTTAGCCAAGTACTGTCGGTTGCTATTTTACTATTAAAGCCTCATACTAGACCGACAAAATGGTGTGGTCAAGCAAGTGACCAAATTCCAGCATAGCCCGTGAGTTATTTTATAACTATGATTACTAGTAATTAGGAAAAAAAGACTATATAAACTCGAAAAGCGTAGTACAAAGACTGGTATATATTATTGTTATAGAAACATATATATAATGGAGGTAGATGATCATCATATGTTTGTAGACTTGGAGAAGAAGATAAAAATGATAATAGAGCTAACCGAAGACAAGGGAGACACGTTTGCGGAGAGGGCCGATATGTATTACCAGAAGAGACCCCAACTCATCAAACTGCTGCAAGAACTCTACACATCATGTAGCTCTTTGGCCGACAAGTACGATCAACATCTCCTCAAATCCGAATCCTCCGTCAAGCCTCCAACCAACCCGGGATCGGCCTCCAATTCCTCCATCAATTCCCTCCAAAAGGGCAAACCAAATCCCCACTGCACTCTTGCTTCGAGTTCTCTTTCCGAATCATCAGACCAGCATTTAGCAACAGGTTCCGCACTAGTGAACAGCGGAGATAGAGAGGAGAAAGAAGCAGCTGGGAACAACGTCGATGATGCGACGAAGTTTTCGCGACTTTTGGAGGAGATTTTGTCCCAACAGGCTGAGTTGATAAGAAGAAATGACGAGAAGAGGGAAACCATAGTTGAATTAAGGAATGAGATCAAGATTCTTAAAAGTGATCCGCGCAAACAGAAGAAGAAACTGATGAGGGGACTTTTTTGCATGCCATGATACATATATACATGCATTTCTTTCTTTCTTAGTTTTTTTTTTCTTTACGTACGTTTTAATTTTCTGAAAAGTTTCGATTTTCGAAATTGGACATGATGTTTTTTCTGAAATGTTGGAATATTGCAGGCTAAAACTTTTTTGAAGGAAACACTCACAAGTAATATATAATTATTTCGTCTTGATTGTAATCATAAAAAAATATTACATGTAGTAATTTTGTATGATATAAAAAGATTAATACTTTGATATCAGATCTGGATATTGTTTTTTTATTTCATGTACGTCGATCGGCCAATGATGTGGCCCATTTTTTAGCTAAATTTGTTGTTTCATCTCCTTCACTTTTTTGTTGGGTGTTCGGAACTTTTTCGAGTTGTTGGTTAAACTTGTAATATCTGACATTTTTAGTCTTCAATAAAGTTACAAGTTTTTTGTAAAAAAATAAATAAATAAATAAGATAACTTAACAGAGAATTAAGGATGCAAGATTATGAGCTGATTGTACAACTCAATTGTGAATAACTATAAAATAATTCAGTTAATGGTAGTGTTTTAAGGACATTAAATTTGATAAAATTAAACATTGCCGAACGGAAGCTATATATACTACAAAAACCATACTGAACTGCCGATAGAAAGCAAGGACGCAAAAGCAATGACAACATTCGAGAAAGCCAAAAAAAAAAAAAAAAGAAGCAATGACAACATTCGAGAAAGCCACAAAAAAAAAAAAAAAAAAAAAAAAAAAAAACATTGACAACGTTCGAGAATGCAAAAAAGGAGAAAAAAAAAAAGAAAAAGAAAAGGGGATCATTGGCATTCCGTAGAGCTGTCAACAGGTCAACTTATGTTGGGACGAGCCGGCCTGCAAAAACTTGACGTTTGACGGGGTCGAGCCAGCCCACCATCTTGACAGACTAAAAATCCTCAACCCAACCAATCTAAGATGGGTTAAAGGTTAGGAGGCTAGCTCGTGGGTTGGCTCACAATAAATATACATAAATAAAAATAAAAAATTATTATAATTAATTATAAATTTCGTTTCATAAATAAATATTAATAAAATTTATAATTATTGATTCACGTTTGTACAGTTTATATAAAATAATTAATACAAAAAAATGCACAACTTTCATTAAAAATATATATATCACTGTAAATCTCTAATATAAAAAAATTTAAATTTTTTTCTTCAGATCTACGGACCAACCCAAGCCCGCCTAATCACGCGACCCACACGGGTTAACCCATATTTAATTGGGTTGAAAAAGTTTCAACCCATTTTTTCAACACAACCCACCTAAATGTGATGAGTGAGCCGATCAAATGGGCCTAACCCAAATTGACAGTTTTAGTATAAAAATATATGTATATATATATATATTTATTACTTTAGATTGCTACTAAAAAGTTTTGAAAAAAATTATCTGAATATTTTTTATTTGAAATATATGGAAAACTAAATTGCTAGAGATAAAAGCTCGTATTTAATCATCGTCCGAAACAATCTTATTTTGAAACTCTCTTCTTTTCTTTTTTTATGAATTGAGCTTTAAATCAACATATTCTTTTTAAACTTAAGATCTTAGCCTTAGATAAATTATAAATTACGAGCAATTTTTTAAGAACTTAAAGACGAATGAGGTCTCAAACTCTCATGTACTAAATAGTTTGATGGATTTAAAGAGAAAAAAAAATATGATATTCCTACCAACTCATCGGAGAACATGTGGGAGTGTCATTCCTCATGAAGCTCAACTCATTTGACTTGTCGAAATTATAATGCAAATTGCAAAGTAACCAAGTTGGATTTTGTTAAATGAGAGTATCGCTAATACATATTTTTAGTATTAGCTTTGTAATACGTTTCTTTATCTTTTGAAAAAATATAATCTAATAGTAACATTAAGAAATGATTAACATAATAAAGCACATTTAATGTATAAAAATTACATGTATCAGTATATCTTCGAATTTTTCCATCGATTCCTCCAACGATTGGGACTGTTAACTTGTAGATCCAGCCATCCAGGTAACTGCACTCTGCTAGTCTCTCCATTTTCTCTTGTTTTTCAACTAACATTCCTGTTACGATTTCAGGCACAATTTTCAGTGAACAATGGAGAAATTCCGCCACTGGAGCAGCGATTCGGGCAGCGGTTCGCCGGTGCACGGGAATCACGCGCGGTCATCGTCCGGCAGCGGCATTTCGAATTTCAAGCGCACTCAGAACTATGCCGCTAAAGCCGCGGCTCAGAGGCTGGCTCAGGTCATGGCTTCGCAATCCGCCGCTGGCAATGAAGACGATGAGGATGACGACGGCGAGGATGACAATGACGGAGGTTTAGGACTACGATTCAATCCTCCTCTTCCCTTGTCTCTCTCCAGGCCGCCTATCAAAGCTAACGGCCTTAATAACGTCGGTAGTAGCGTTAAGCCTGCGGTCCAGTCTCCTAAGATTAGTAGATCTTCTTCTGATGCGGTAATTTTACATACTTCTTGCTTGTTTGCGCTAATGCGGTTTCATTTTGCTGTTTTTTTTTTCATGTAAAGAAAGATTTCGATGTTTTGTGGTGTAGCTGGTGATTTTGCATTTAGTTCTCAGCCAAGACAATCTTAGTGCTTTTTATGTTGAATTTGATTTGGCAGCTCAATTACATGTTTGACCAAGGAGTTCAGCTGTCACGTTTCGTCTCTTTCTGTGGTTATATTTCGCTTGCATTCCAAAAGTCCTTCAAATTATAACCAATTTTGTGAGCAAGGAACACGCCATTAAACTCAATTATCGAAAAATTTGAATTTCCGTGTAGCTCTTTTATATATTTTCTTCTGCTAAATCTTCATCCAAGTAGAGGAGTTAAGGATCACCTAACTGTTCTCTGGTTCGAGCTCATTGCTGTAGTTATAGGCATATAGTGCCTGAATCCTGATAGGTGACAGTGAATTTATTCCTTTGAAACCATAGAATTGAGATTTTGTTGTGATTTATTATTTATTTCAGCACGTTGAATGAGGTGTGCTTGTTCAAGCAAGGTTGCATAGCCTGAAGGTTAATTTTGGTTCTCCTTTCCTTGAGATTTTGTTGTGCTTTATGATTTATTTCAGCATGTTCAATGGGTGTGCTTGTTTAAGCGAGGTTGCATGGCCTGAATGTTAATTTTGGTTCTCCTTTCCTTTTCTTATCCTTTTATATCTTTAATTTTATTAGGTTAATCGCAACTTACTGGATGAAGTCCCTCCAGCTCGCTCAACATCTACAGGACGACCATCGATTTCAGTTGGCAATACGCACTCTGTCCCACCTAGTAGACCACAACTGAAAATTCCTGAGCCTATTCCACCGATTGATCCCCCTTCCCACCGGCAAAGAGAAAAAAGGTCTATGCTTAGGCATTTTTCAATCTTTCTAAGATCAAATAAGTACAGTGAGTGGCTTTATTGTTTGAATTCTTGGGTTCATCGGCTTTATGATAATATGATGATAGTGTGCACATGCATCTTAGTTCTAGAAGTCCAATTTCTCTCTATTTGCGCATGAGCTTCCTTTCATAATGATAGATGTTGCCAAAGCTTGGATACATGACGATATTATACGATTGCATTTGTACATTCTATTACATATGAATTTAAAGGTACCTACGTGAAATGCAGGTTCGCACCAGAGTTAGGGCAGATAAACTTAAAAGATGCAGGAGATAAGCATGCTTCTTCTGCCCTACACGATGAAGTATGTTTTTTTTTTTTTTGGTTTGCCCAAAGTTTGAACATTTGAGAATTCTGCAGTCCAAATAAAATTTTTTTATTTCTCTATAGATGGCAATTATCTTGTCCCTTTGAAGCTAGTTTGAACTATTTGAGAATTCTGCAGTCCAAATAAAACTTTTTATTCTCTATAGATGGCATTTATGTTGTCCCTTTGAAGCTAATATCTACTTATTTAACAGCTTGATATGCTACAAGAAGAAAACGAGAATATTCTAGAAAAGGTCTGTTTAACTTTTAACCCAAACATCCTTCTGCACATTATGGATTTATTGTCTCTGTGGCCTATGTATTGAGGCTCATTCTTGGTGTTTATGACTGATGTTGCAGCTCCGGTTTGCAGAGGAGAGTTGCGACGAAGCTGAAGCCAGAGTTAGGGAGCTTGAGAAACAGGTCAATACATTCTCCTCATGTGCATGTAGAAGGTTCCATAAGTTTTTACTAAATCATATCATAATTTAAACAACTTTGGAGCCTGTATTTTAGTGCTTTTGGAGTTTTGATGGTTATTTTATCTGTGGTTCAATTGTATATTTGTATGCTCTTGTTCATAGCCTGAAAATGCAAGCAATTTGATTTTCTGATTCAGTGAGTCTCGTGTGTAGCTATTAGACTCTTACGAAATATTCAAAACATGTCTCTGGCATATAAATATGCTTTTCATTGCTTGGTCCGATGCAACTTAACTGATATCTGGTTCCACATTACTAACGGTATGTCGAAACTCCAAATTCAGCTTCCTTATCCTTTCGAGACACTTCTTTACAACTGGTTTGTTGACTGACCTCTTTCTCTTTGACACTGTTTGCCTTCTACCTTCTGATGGTAATTTGATGTTATTTAAACTCCAAATTATGAGGGAAGCTGAGTGGATTACACTTGTTGTACAATTGCATAGAGTGTATGACAAGGCAAATGAATCATAGTTACCAATTTCAGTAACCAGCTTCAATTTGAATTCAACTTGAAGGCATTCTAAAAATCCTACAGGTAGCCGCTCTTGGAGAAGGGGTTTCTTTAGAAGCTAAGCTTTTGAGCAGGTAAAGAAATTTACGAAGACCTCCACCCTGGCTCCTAAGTTCAAATTTTGACAGCTGTTTTCTAAGTATCATATCAATAATTTCAGGAAAGAAGCGGCACTACGCCAACGAGAGGTACTCTTGATACCTAACCCCCCCCCCCCCCCCCCCCAACCATAAAACAATATATGTATTCTGAACCAGTGGATTGAAATTAAAAGAAAAAAAAAAACCAGTGGATTGATCTGGCAACAAGATTGCATAACTTTGCGTCTTATTTTTTTCTAATTATGGTAAATGTTTGTTTTACAGACTGCACTTAAAGAGGCGAAGCTTGCAAAGGATGGAATAGATGTAGAATTGGCATCTCTGCGATCTGATGTTAAGGTGAGTAGTATCACATTTTACTAGTTTATTTTGACTTAACCAACATATTTCTAAAACGATATATGTTTTGGTTGAATAAGATTGCAAAAGATGAGGCTGTCGTTGCCATTGATCAACTACATGGAATGGAGTCTGAACTTAAATCTCTCCGCTCCATGACTCAAAGAATGGTTTTGACTCAACATGAAATGGTAGGTGGCTGTTGTAGAATATTGCTTTGCAGTTAATCGTCTGAAGTTTCTTTTCTGGACTTTTTTTTTGCAGGAAGAAGTTGTACTTAAAAGGTGTTGGCTTGCGAGATACTGGGGCTTAGCTGCTAGCCTTGGTAATCAATATCTTCACTATCATTCATTCATTTGCTATTACATAGTTAATCTTTTACTTTTGGTGGCCTTATTGGCTGATTGAAATAATTAACATATAAAATCTTGTGTATCTCGTTTTGGTCAATGCTTATATTAACATTCGTCGGGTACGATTGCTTGAAATGCGCATACCAACCTGTACCTAATGGCTAACAAACTGCATGCTGAACTTGAAGTTGTGGACTCCATGTTGTCATATTATTACTTTAGTGTAACAATGAAAAAATACGTTTGACATGCAGCCTTTCAAATATCACCAAATAAAAAATCTCCTTTGTGCAAGATTTTAGCTCGAATTAATTAAGACTGTTAAAATAAACCTCTTTTCTTTGCTGAGGCCTATTTGAATATATAGTCTTATTTTATGCCCAGGTCGTTTAAGTCATGCTTAATTACAGCATGCCTGATTAATTCAGGGCTCCGTCTCATTCTCTTAGATCATAAATTACATTATAAAGAAATGTCTTGGGTGTTCCTAATCATCATCATTGAAATCTTATGATTTCTTGCTCATATATAAAGTTCTGATCTCTCGCATCTAGTGTGCAGAAAATCCATGGGCGGACAGTCCCTACGAAAAAAAAAAATTAGAAACTGCTAAAATACACTACCATGTTTTTAGCACTCACCCACGGATTTCCTGCACACTAAGGTGCGGGGATCAAAACTATGTATGTGTGTATATATATTGCGGAGGATCAAAACTGTGTGGGTGTGTGTGTGTGTGTGTGTGTGTGTGTAGTATAGTTCTTTAGATTAGAGCAATAATCTGATTATGTTTTTCAGATATTAGTTCTCATTGTAATTTCACTGTCCTATTAGGTATTTGTGCAGATGTAGCTGTGTCAAAGCATGAGTACTGGTCATCTTTAGCACCTCTTCCTTTGGAAGTTGTTCTATCTGCTGGACAGAAGGCTAAGGAAGAATTTTCAGAAAGAGGTTAGTTTTCCATTGTTGGTTGTATCTCTTACCCTGAAAGACTCGACCCTAAAACAATTCCTTTGCTATATCTCACTGCTTTTGATATATAGTGATGATTCCTCTCTGTGTTTTGCAGGTGATAATAATCCACAAAGGGGAAAAATTGATGAGGACTTAAATGATCTCTCTGGGGAAGGAAACATCGAGAGCATGCTAACGGTTGAAATGGGCTTAAAAGAACTTGCTTCCTTGAAGGTTTTCCTTGCTGGTTTATTGACATTTCGCTGGCCATGTCGATTTCTTCTAATTTTATGGGGAATTGTATCATAAAGTTTTTCATTTTAAAGAAACTCAAACTGCCTTCCATTTAAATGTTGTCTAATATTAATTTATCTCAAGTACTGGACTAAACTTCTTGTGTTATCGTTTCACTTTGTTTTTAGGGAATTTATGGAATTATTTCACTTGTCCTTTTTTTTTTCTTTTTCGTTTTAAACATTATATTTTTCTGTTATTAAGGTTGAAGAATCCATTGCCCTTGCTTTGGTTCAACAACGCCGCCCGAACTCTGCCAGAACGTCAATATCAGGTTTATTTTTAACATTTTGCAGTAATAATTAGTTTGAGGGATGACAATGTTTTTAACTTTTCTGAAGGATTTTGACCGCCAGTGCATGTATGTCTGGGTAGGAAGGATTTTGGCCAAAGAACTGTACTAATTATTACCTTCACTGATTGTTGTTTTAAAGAGTGATGAACCAATTCTTTGATTGATTACTTTCTGAAGTCGCTTTGAGTAGTTTTGAAATAACATAAGAATTATGAGTTTTCATTTTGCAATACTTTTACATGCTAGCAGATTTCAAGTCACCAAGTGATCCGAAGTACGTGGAAGCATTTGGTAAGTATAAGTGTCTTAATCTGTGTTCTCTTATTCAGTTGGATAAATTTTTTGTAATGTTATTAGTTAAGGGATTTTCTAAAATGATCTTATTGCATTTAGTGTTTATGATGCATGAAAGAGTATGGTTTCTGTTCACCATTTTTCATTTGTTCATTTTTCCAATATTACAGCTGACAGTGGTTTAATTAAAGTTGCTCTGCTACTTTGGATGATGTATCTGATAAATTTGATACTTGGATTTTTCGTTTTCTAAAGATGGCTGACTCCATCTTTTCCTCCAAATCCCTTCATCTATAATTTAATTTTCTTGATAGTGGTTTATAATAATCCCCTACAGTGAACTAACAGAAAATCGTTTTTCCTCGCCACCGTAAGTGGTCAAAAATAGCATCTTTAAGGTAGGTAAATTTCAAATCTTTGGGATCAAATGTTTAATGAATGTATTAAACTGTGGATCTGTAATTGCTTTAATGTGCATCTATTTTTTTTTTCTTACTCAGTGCGAAAAACTGCCAATGCCCTTTGTCATATGAGACTGATTACAGAAATATTTTAAACTCTACGCGTTCATGTTTCTGTTTGTTTGCAGAACTCAGCCCAGAGGAATCTGAGGATGTCCTCTTCAAAGAGGTGCATTATTTTGCATTCAGTTCTTCTAGTTTTAGTGTGATCTGATGGTATTTTTAAAAAAAAATCACGGAAGGCACTTTCAACCTACTTGCATCTGTTTTTCTTACCGTTATTTTTTGGTAACCAAGGTAAATTAGTTGCTATTAGTGATGTCTGTGAATCCATTTATTGAAAAGACAACATTGCACCCTAGCTTTTATTGCATGTGTCACACTCTTTTTGGCAAGGAAACACAGAGATGTTGGAAAAAGGAAGGATTAAAGGCAATAATTATGTGATACTGCGCCTAACTCCTATTAAAAAAATGTAATAATGTTCCTAATGTGATGCATTTATTGGTCGAGGGAGTAAAGGGGAGAAAATGAAAAGTTTGAGGATTACTACAGCATTAGTAATTTTACCAGAAATTTAAACCATGTTCTCCAACAAATTTATGTTTATTTTTCATGTATCATGCTGATTTATAATTCCAATCAACGGTGTCCACAACATTATCTTTCCTCAATGTAGGCTTGGCTTACATACTTTTGGAGAAAATCTAAAATTTATGGTATAGAGGAAGAAATAGCCAAGTCAAGACTTAAATTTTGGATCAGCCGAAGTGGACAATCTCCTATGTCGCATGACGCGGTTGATGGTGAGTCCTGTAGTTTTGGAATTTCTCAATTGAACATGTATTTAAGTAACATAGTGTTTGTACCAGTTCATAAGAAATATCAATGCACATATGCCTGGCATAGTGCTTGTACTAATTCGTATGAAAATATCTATGCACATATGTGTTGCGTATATTTTTTAAAATCAGAATTTTCATTTTGTCATCATTAGGATACCATGATTAAATTGCAGACAAATGCTCGACAAATGAAAGTCGTGCAAGGATTTACACCGTAGCAAGATATGTCTGTTTTGACTTCAGCAATGCTAAAAAAACTGTGATTTTAAACTTCAATTATACTAAACTTCAATTATAGTCATTATGGATGCGATGTGTTGACATGCATTACTCCAAATTCAATAAAAGCCTACTAATGTTATCTAGCTTGACATACTTGTGAGGTGAGTAGATTTGTTAGAGGTCATTCTAATAGATGGTTTTTGAGTTGCATTCTGATTGACTGCAACTTGATGATCTCTGCTCTGAAGCATGAATTATTTTGTAGATGCTTGTAACTTTTAAGCATAGTGGCCAATCGTAGTTCTTATGAGCTTGTAATTCCTGATGGTTGAATTAATTTCAATACAATTAATATCAATTCAATGCTCAATTGTCTACTGCTTACTGCTTCAAAATAATTGAGGATGTCATTTATTGTTTCAGTTGAGCAAGGTTTGATAGAACTAAGAAAACTGGGAATCGAGCAAAGGCTCTGGGAGGCATCACGCAAAGAAATTGACATGGGAGCATCCATTGGTGGACGCAGCTCTGTTGCACGGTCTTAAGAATTCTACTTGATAATTCTTCTCCCAAGATTCAGGAAAATATACTTTTTACTCAATTACACGTGCATTATTAACCATATGATATTTAGCCTTACTAAAGTATTTAATTTAGCTATTGATAGATAAAGTGTAGATCCTTGTTCTCTTTTAAAGAAATGAAAAGAAAAGAAAACTCATAGTTATCCATGGCCTTAGACTGCCAGTGATTGAAATGAGAGAAATACTCACTGAAGTAAATGTTATCATGCAACGGAGACACCGTTATTCTCCAAACATTCTATTATGAGCCTTGTTGCTGTGATTCTGGAATCACTTGTTGATATTCTGTAACAAGATTTTTGAAGTGCAAACCAATTAATTTATACCTTTTTTTGTAAGACTAAATTTTTATGTACCAAGAAGACAAAACTTAGTTGCTTGTACCGTCGAAGAATTGTTTGATGTCTGGGCTGGATCCTGAAATATCACTAAATTCATGTGCGTCAGATTGAATTGATTTGTGCCTCTCTTTGAAGTGATGTAGAAAATAAAGTTCTGAATTGGACAAAGGACATCACATGTCAAACGTTGATGGATTAAAACCTAGTCTGTTTAGTTCGTGTATCGTCACCATCTAAATTCCTTATTGAGAACCGACTTTACGCTTGCGAGACAATCACAAGAATACAGGGCGATACACTTTAAAAAAATGAATAAATTAGAGATATGAGGAATTTGTCATTTTCCATTTGGAAAGTTTCAATGTGGCCGATGGAATAAAGTATTTGCACAGAGCATTTTAAAGAAATCCTAGCTGTGCGTTGCAGCTGGTTTTGGAGTTAGGGTGAGCCCTTACATAATTCACGCCTATGTGTGGGGATGGGGGGCTCATTGAAATTGCCAAAAAAAAAAAAACAAATGGAGACAAATGAAGCATGTGATAATGTATTATAACAACTCTAGTTGGCACGCAGCAAAAGAAGGGAAAAAGTGGATTAATTTTTGGTGAAAAGGGTTAGAATAGAAAACGAAGGGAGGTCTCTTTAATGAATAATTTAAAAGGAAATGTTGGTCCAATATCCTTGTTAACAGCTAACCACTTTCTGTTGTTTGATAGGACTTAGGCACTTAGCACACTATATGTTATTAATATATATATTACTCCAAGTTGGAGCAATCCTCGAATAAAATACATATTACTTTTCCTTGATTTTCTCAAAACTGACATTAGCCAAAAACCCACTTTCTTTCACATTCGAGTATGGCCTCAACTTAATGATTCTTTTCGTTTTTGCTTCTCTTTATATAATTTTCTCGTTCCACATCTATCTACGGTGAAACATATACAAATCTCGTGATGATGGTTGTGCCTTTTTGATAATTGAAACTTACTTAACATTTACCATCTATCTTCTAGCTGGTTCTCTTTTAGTAGACCCAAACAATATGCAGCTAGATATCTACCTACCACATTCAATAAATTGAACGTAATTATGATTTGCAAGAAAGATTTGTTTATACACACATATAAATCTAATAATTATGATTTGTGTGTAATATTACTTAAGTTGGGGTTTGCAGATTTGGGTCGGTTGACATGACAGCGGTCACTTCACTTTCATTCAAATGAACCATAACAGAAGCCTTTTTCCTACTTTTTTGAAATTTTCCTTTCTGTCCCCAAAAATGGTTTATTGTTCTTTTTTTTTTTTCTAAAAAATTTTGAATCCCGAAAATATGGTTGGTCCACGTGGGTTATGGGCATGTAAACTGGCCAATAGTTGAGCATAGGCGTGCATAGGTTTTGGGTAAAATAAATTGTATTTTCGGCAACAACCTCAAGTGCACATCATTTCTATCTTGACACCATTATGGATCCTTTTGTCTATTTGCGGGAAGGCTCCTTGACGAAGAGGAAATTCGGATTCCGTCACTCTGATATCAAATATAACTTAAGTTATCTCAATAAATTATGGCTCAAATTTATTAAATTAGTGCACTCAAATTTATTTTTACAAGAACCGAGTCATAATCAAATACATGATTGAGATATTCTCTCAATTAACCCCTTATCCAGCCCTCCCCCACTCATTTACCGTTATTATTTTTCAAACAAAATAAAATCAAACCAGCTTCCATTTTCCAAAGTTCCCGTCTGAATTATAATTTCATTGAAAATTACATATTCATTAAAAAGAAAAATAGTTAATTTGACCGTATCTTCATCTAAATTTTGAGGTACTTGCAATTGAAGGCTCAATCAAACTTGAGAATGGCAACCAATTTCCAACATTGAACGCCAAAATGGCGCCTGATTTGTTGCTCCAACCCAGCGCCATTTTTGGCGCTAGGTTGGTGCAACACTGTAGCTTAACGCTATCTTATTTTTTTATTTTTTTTTTGTTTTCTAATTAATTCTTTAATTATTTAAATTAATAAAATTAAAATTCATAAATTAAATAATGAGTTTAAATATTTAAATAAATAAAATAAAATATTTAAAAAAAATTAAAATTATTCTGAAAATATATTTTATTAAAATTTTTAATTCATTAATATTTCTATGTAGAAAATATTATTTTAGAAATTATTGATATTTTAATTATTGTGTTTAAAAATATTTTGTGAAATAAATTAGTTGTTGTGAATAAAATAATAGAGAATATTCAGAGAATATTACTTTTAGTATAGAGTTTAGAGTTAATGGGTAGGTGAGTGTTGTATTTGGTGTAAAAATTATATTATTTTGAAGTTAGTGTTACACTAAAATAGCGTAATGGGTTGGAGATGGCCTAAAGGTGGGTGGAAAATTGGAGTGGCTTAGTAGCACAAGCAATGATAACTGATCGATAACTAAAAACAATGCATGCATAAAGCAAATATTGCAGGTCCTTAATTCTTGCAAAGACTATCTTCCACTTTTTGCAATAACATTTTACGTATACATATTGAATCACTTGATTATGTCTGGACTCCATGCTTTGACAACTTCGCATCACCTTTACACAATCAAGACCACTATTCTAAGACCCGACTTATGTTCTTCTACAACCAACCATTACGGTTCAATGAAAGATGAAATTGGAACCGGGCCGAATCGAACCGAATCGACATTTTGGTTTTGATTTGATCGAATGTTTGATGATATAGAAAATCATTTGTACCAAGCATTTGTCGTCGGCGTAATTATATATAATTTGATGAGTGATAGTTTCAATTAAAAATGTTGCATATCAAAACTTCGCCAAATAAATGTTAGATTTTTATTTATTATTTTTTTTTTCGCTTTAGTTCAACTGTTTAGAACAATCTCAAAAGTTTCTATTGTTCTAAACTTATAATATGATTCAAAAACAAGATGATATGGCATTCAAAAACGATGTTGTCTAAGTTTCGAAATTCTTCAAATATTCAAATATCATAGTTAATTAGTGTTGTTTAGTTGTCAAATATTAAATGTTATATTTAGATTTTTAGTTATTCATTTTGTTGAAATATTAATTTCGCCTCCCAAAAGAATAAATCTTCTAACTCCGCCACAAATTTGAATAACGTATATTTATTTCCTTAAATTTTTTTATGAAAAAAGATAATGTTGATCAAACTTTTAAATATACCGATAAAAAATATTTGTTTAGCAGGTGAGATCGCTTATTTTATAACCAATTAATTATATGATTGAATTAAAAATGATATGTAAAGTATGTTACGTATTTCTAATATTCATCGACTGCACAATCTAATTTAAGAAAAAACTATATTGACTCTAGAGTCTATGTATATTAAAAACATTAATATATTATAAGCTAAAAAAATTAGATATCTTAGAAAATATTTAGCACATTGTATACAAAATGATATATAGATGGATGTACAAAAAGATGAAAAAGATACTCCAAAATATTGACTCAATATTAAATGATTAAAAATAACAAAAAATCAAAATATACAATATAATTATAATAATTAATATTTAGATAATATTTGAGTTAGCATTTATGATTAACAAATAACATCATAACTAAAATTTCTAAATCCACTAAGTAAAGCAAATAAACGATTTTTATGATAAAGTAATTAATTAAGGGATAATTGCATATATCACTTCTGTGAAATTATGAGAATGCTGAAAACCCCCTATTATTATTAATCTCTTGTATTTTGAAATTTTGAGCACAAATACGTATTTTCAAAAAATACGTAAGAAAAAAGGGTTGTGTGCTCAAAATTTGAAAATATAGAGAGGTGTGTGTTCAAGATTAAAAAACACAAGGCCGAAACTAATAGATCATTCTTTTTCATATGAGATTTTTAGTAATTTCGATATTTCACGGGAGTTATGTATACAATTACCCCTGAGTTAATAACAAAAATACTAAATCCACTGAGTTTTATTTTCATTATTTATAATACTTTAGTCTTTTATTTCGATTCTTTAAATTTTGTGTAGGTCTTCTATTACATTTATTCGTAAGATTGGTTGACCTAATTAATGTAGATTGAAAATAATATTTTGGCATAAAAAATATGATTTTTTATGAGTTAGATCGAGCAAAATATCAATCTCACCAAACTAACACATGAGATAGTTTATATTAGATATGATATAAAAATAAAATAAATTTAAATTTAATCATATTTATAATAGAAATCGACTAAGTAACAATCAAATCATCTATTTGTTTTATTTGTTTTAGATGTATTGTTTTTTTAATGGTAGTAGCTAAAGATCTTATATGCATGGATCCTAAGTTTCTTTTGATAAATGTGAATCACGTTTTAAGCTTTATTTTTTAATAATTATCTTCGAAATTTTTTATATCGATGAATTTAATTTTCTACATTAATTTTTATTGTATAACCATTTCTTTTAAATATGTTTGGCGCTCAATGACATGTTAATACACATCACTACAAATTTTCTTAATTTTTTAATTATAAATTATTTTAAAATTTTAATATAAATATAAATA
The DNA here is from genome assembly GCF_033568475.1 of Henckelia pumila. Classification (NCBI taxonomy): domain Eukaryota; kingdom Viridiplantae; phylum Streptophyta; class Magnoliopsida; order Lamiales; family Gesneriaceae; genus Henckelia; species Henckelia pumila. Next base: position 8,268,829 of record NW_027331831.1, read on the forward strand.
ACTTAACTTATAAATTTTAAGAGTGATCACATTCAAATGCATCGATCCATTTTTTATTTCCATATCACTTAGCTTGCATATAGTATATATAGATATATTAGGAGCAAATATAAAAAAATTTATTTACTCGGTAAAAAATTCAAATGGTAGAAAATAAAACTATTAATTATCATTAAATAATACTTAGTAAAAAAGTTGAGAAAAAGAAAGAAATAATAATGTTGTAACACTTATACATGTAGCCAAAAAGAAAGATATGTAGAAATTGTAAGAGAGGAAGGATAGCACTTTCTCAACCATTTTCTATTTACCTGAATCCGAAAGTAGATTGAATTTACCGATGTTCTTTTTCTCACGTCAAACAAATCGAAGTCAGAAAAGTTTCATATGAAAGCAACAAGTGAACGCTTTCTTTCTTGGAAGTCATCATTTATTTATTTTTTTATATTCCAAAAAAAAAAAACTTTCTTGGGTGAAATAATTACCTCAGTTGTCGACTTATCGTACCACCCATTTCTTGGTTTATTTTCCCTTTGAAAATCCATTTCTTGGTTTCTTCTTTCTTTGAAGTTTTGAAAGATAAAATAAATTCTTGGAACAAATGCAACTTTTGGCACAAAACAACAGTACACAACAGAGCAAACCACAATTACGTACACTCAGCAAAAAAATATATTCTCTCTGTCATAATTCCTGATTCAAACACAGTCACAGTTGCCCACACACCACATGGCTTGGCTTCACTTCACTTTCATACCACAAATCTCTGAAACCACACAAGCTGCTATTTCAATAGTTTAATAATTATTACAATAACAATCACGAATTCAGAAAGAACAAGGCTTCCACTTTCATATATAAATAAAAACTCGTCCCCTTTTCTTGGCAACACAACGTCTCTCACACTGAGATGAAAAATATGGCCTCTTCACAATGGAAAACTATGGTAAAGTTCGTATCTTTAGCTTTAATGAGCCAAGTGTGCCTTTCGATGAGGTGGGATGAGTCTTTCGGTAGTACTCTTTCGACTGCTGACAAGATATGGAAGTTACCCGGGCAACCCCAAGTTGGGTTCCAGCATTTCTCTGGTTATGTGACCGTTGATCGGGAGAAAGAAAGAGCTCTCTTTTACTATTTTGTTGAAGCTGAAATCGATCCAGCTTCTAAGCCTCTTGTTCTCTGGTTGAATGGAGGTCCATTTCTCACTTTGTTTTTTTTTTTATTGAACATTTATTTTTTCATGGAGAGGAAGTTATAGATGGATTCTTGGTTGCTATGATGTGCAGGGCCTGGTTGTTCATCTTTGGGGGTTGGGGCATTCTCCGAGAATGGGCCGTTTAGGCCTAACGGGAATGCGCTGGTTAGGAATGAATATAGCTGGAACAGAGGTATGTATGATTATATCCAAGATTTGGGTTTCGGGAGCAAAGAGATCATATTGTTATGTTTTTTTAGTTCAACATTCTTTATCTTGTGTTTTCTGTGATTTGTTTGTCAGAGGCGAATGTTTTGTATTTGGAGTCACCCATTGGAGTTGGGTTTTCTTACGCGGCAAATTCTTCGTCCTATGAAGGTGTGAATGACAAGACCACAGGCATGTTTCCTATTCTCGTGTGTGTAAAATGTTCGATTTTCTTGTCTTATAGGGAATTGGGTTGTCTTCTCTTTCATCGGATGAAATAGTAGGAATAGGTTTCGAATTGCAAGCCTTTTTCAAAAGTCTTTGTAAATCGTTCATAATATTACCTTTTGATGCCATTTTCAAAAGTGAAAAAGGATACTAGTGGACTTGTAGTACAATGTACGCGTTCACTTTGGTTTTTTTTTTTTTTGGGCTCTCTTTTTTTACTGTATTTGGTTTCTCTTTGGACTTTTTTTACTGCTGCATCTTAATTTTGTTCTTAATATAGCCTTGGATAACTTGATGTTCCTGCGAAACTGGTTCTTCAAGTTCCCGCAATATAAAGACAGAAGTTTGTATATCACTGGAGAAAGCTATGCTGGTAATATTAAACTTGAACTCCATCTTTATCACGAGATAAATAAGTTTTTAGACATAATGTTTGTGTCATTATTTTCACAGGACACTATATTCCACAGTTGGCAAAGCTAATGCTTCAATTCAATGTGAAGGAAAAGGTGTTTAACCTGAAAGGAATTGCTGTAAGTTGGTCTTCATCTGTGAAAAGAGTTCGATTTACGTATCTCGAATTCGATTCTTGTGAAATTGAAATTTGTGCTACCAATGCAGCTAGGAAATCCAGTGCTAGAATATGCAACAGACCTCAACTCAAGGGCTGAGTTCTTTTGGTCTCATGGATTGATATCCGATACAACTTACAGGTTGTTCACTTCTGCGTGTAACTATTCAAGATATGTGAGTGAATACTACAGAGGCTCTGTGTCTCCAATCTGCTCCAGAGTGATGAGCCTTGTTACGACAGAAACCAGTAAATTTGTGGACAAATATGATGTTACCCTTGATGTTTGTATCTCCTCCGTGCTCTCGCAATCCAAACGTCTTAGTCCTCAGGTGTCTAATCTCTATCCCACCCTTTTTTCGACCATTTTGATTCGTGGAACATACTTAGGAATGATGCTCAATGTTTCATTGTGAGTTTGCAGCAAGTCTCCGAGACAATAGATGTATGTGTGGAAGATGAAACTGTGAATTACTTGAACAGAAGAGATGTTCAGAAGGCTCTGCATGCCCGTCTCGTTGGAGTTCGTCGATGGCTCGTCTGCAGCAAGTAAATGTGGATTCCCTTTGAGCTAATTTCAAGTTGGCCTACATTTTATTCTGAATAAATTTCTGGTTGATCATGTTTCAGCATATTGGATTATGAACTGCTCGATCTAGAGATACCTACAATCACCATTGTTGGTCAGATTATAAAAGCAGGAGTCCCAGTGTTGGTGTACAGGTAGAATTTTGGCATTTAAAACTCATTCCATCTCCACCCTGATTCCAAGATTTGATTGTTGGGTCATAGATTCGACGGTGTGCTCGTGCATAAATAATTATGTATCGTGGATTGTCGATTAAGGTTTAAACCGAATCAAAATTGATCGATTAAGACGTGGACCTTTGAACCTAAATATACCAATGGAAAAAACAAAATCAAAACACATGAGACTCGGGTTGTGTTTGAGATTGCTTAAGCACTTTTTGTAAAAGAGAAGATCATAAGCACTTTTGGAAACACTCATATGTATCTGTTATTGCACGACAGTGGAGATCAAGATTCGGTGATACCTTTAACAGGGAGTCGAAAACTGGTTCATGCACTGGCAAGGGAATTAGGATTGAAAACAAGCACACCTTATCGGGTGTGGTTTGCGGGGATGCAGGTCGGTGGATGGACGCAGGTCTACGGCGATATCCTTTCATTTGCCACCATCAGAGGGGCATCACATGAAGCACCATTCTCTCAGCCAGAGAGGTCACTTGTTCTATTCAAGGCATTTTTGGAAGGAAGGCCTCTACCAGAAGAATTCTGATCACAGATTTTGCATGCTGTCACAGCAAATTTTTGTACAAATTTATAATGTTTTGATATATGAAAGGGATCCAAGCTGAATGAATCATGTTTCCATTTTCAGCTTAGATTAATACCGACATAATCACTAATTTTACCTCGCAAGTATTCGTAAATCTTTGCTGCTGCAACTGCTCTCACCAAGCAAATGATAATATTATTTAATATTGAGGTAAAATCAATCTAAAGTTTAAAATTATCGCTAAATAAAGTAGTTTATAATATGTTTTGATAATAATATGTACATAAGCAATAGGGAGAATTATATTTTTGGACCTGTAATTTGCACATTTTTCATTTTTGATCTTATCAAAAGTAAATTTATAATTTTAGTTACGTAATTTGCATTTTTTTTCTTTTTTGGTCTTATTAACATTGAATTCGCATTTTTAGTCCCGCAACTTAAATGATTTTTTTTTATTTTAAGTCCTATAATCACTGAATTTACATTTTTAGTCATGTAACTTGCATTCTTTTTTATTTTTAGTCATGTTAACATTGAATTTTCGTTTTCTATCGTGTAAATTACATATATTTTTATTTTTATTTTTAGTCATATTATCGAATTTAAATTTTTAATTCCATAAATTTCATAATTTGTTTTATATTTTTAATCATAATATATTATGATTTACATATTTTAAAACTTTTATAATTTAAATGAATTAAATAAAAACAATTAACTAAAAATTATTCAAAATATTTTTACATTAAATATCATCTTATAAAATACATGATATAAATAAAAATATAAATAAAACTATTAAAATAAAAATTCACCTTTAATATGATTAAAATAAAAATAAAAATATAGGGAATTGCAGGACGAAAAAATGAAAATTTAGTGTTAAAAGGAATAAAAAAAAATGCAAGTTACATGACTAAAAATATAAATTCGGTGTTAACACGACTTAAATGAAAAAATCATGTAAGTTACAAGACTAAAAATGTGAATTCAATGTTAATATGACCAAAAATGAAAAAAGACTGCAAATTACAGGACTAAAATTACAAATTTACTTTTAACAGGACCAAAAATGAAAAATGTGCAAATTACAAGACAAAAAATGTACTTCTCCCTAAGCAATATTAACTCTTGATTCTTCATGTATACTAGCAAGTGGGCACACACACGTTGTGTGTGAAATATAATGGATAAATAGATATATTGTTTGCATGTAATATATTTTAATTAATAAAATATATAATATTAATAATAAAGTATATAATATGAAATCATGTAATTATGGATACATATTTCTTAATTATGAGCAATCTATTATTTAGTATTTGGTGGAAAAACAAAATTGAGGAACATGTGATATTAGTTTGGAGAAATGGGTGAAGAAGTTGGAATAACCATACCAACATACCAAACAGTTTTTAAATGACTCTCGCTTAATAAAATAGAAAAGATATATCACTTGAAGACAATTAATTTCAGTATAATGTGTTTTTGAAAATACATAAATGTATTTAAAATTTTTACTTAATCTATATTACTATAGCATATTTAAAGTGTATTTATTTTGTTATCAAACTAAAAAAACCCACTTTAAATACTTTACTTAATATTTTGTACAAATAATAATAGTGGTAGTAATGAGAAAATCAACACAACAATAATATTACTTTGCACTTCGATTGAAGAATTTAAAATCTATAGATTTTGATTATAGTTTTATTATTAAAAATAAAACATATATCAAATCATAAATTTATATGTACATATTAGTTATAAAAGTTATATTGTATTTCAAATGACACTATTATTGAGTTGACTTGAATTTCATCATAATCAACATGAAATATTATATAAACAGGAAAAGAGTGAATTTGAAGTTAATGATTTTATTTTTCTCAACAACAAAAATACATTTTGTTAGGTTTTGGAACATAAGCAATCCTGATTTTGATGATAACAAAATTTGTTATTGTGTTTCTGACATATTTACTCTAGTGTGAAGTTGTTAGACTCAAGATGGAAGTCTAAACTCGAAATTAGCCAAACTGATTTTCTGGCGAGCTCCAGTTTTTCAATGATATCTTATACCTTATTGATCCAAATGATTAGCCGCCAAGATGAATTCATAGAAAACGCAATTTGGAACATATTGTATTTCACGTCAGTTGAGCAAAAACGGATTTTATCTATACCAAACTGACGTCTCACTACCAAACTGAATCCGATCAGTTTAGCAGCAAACACACCATCTGTAGTAGCCCGGTTCCATTTTTACAAGATTAAGTGACTTTAAACATGTTAGAAAATGACATATAATTTTAAAAGTGTCAAAACATGTTTAATGAGTCCTTATTTGGTGAAAATAAGTGGAAAATCAGATCTGAGACGTCCGAAAATGGTGGGGTAGGTCCCGGGGGTCCAAAATTGACTTCGGAAGGACCAAAACAGTTCGGAGCACACGGACCAGTTCGGGCCCTCCGAACTCAGTACAGAACATGTGTCAAAAGTGGCTCGGACAAGTAGTAGTTCGGACCCTCCGAACCCAGTTCGGACCGTCCGAACTCCCGCCAGATTGAGGTGTCAAAAATGCACTCTACACGTGGAAATCATGCCCGGTTCGAAGCCTCCGAACCCAGTTCGGATCGTCCGAACCCAGGCCTATAAAAAGGGGTCCAAGGCTCTCATTTTGAATGCCAAAATTCATCTCCTCTCCCGGTAATGGCTCTATTTTAAGGGCTTCGGGACTCTTTCTTTAAGAGTTGGAGTTGGAAATAGTATTTTTATAGCGGACACTGTAGCAGCCAGGCGGCGGAGCTCTGGCGAGGCGTCTAGGGGTCATAGCTAGGCTATGCCCAGGCTTTGGGGCATGCGTCATCAGCGCGCTGACGATGAACGAAGGTATGACTTTGGTTTCCTATAGTAAATAGGGAGTAGGCTATAGTTTAATTAAGGCTTTTAGAGCCTAGTAGGTGATATTTGGCATGATAGGTAATGCATGAGTATTTATGTTTTAGTGTTGCATGGTAGGCTTGGACCTAGATGAGAGCTTCTAGGATCTGTCTTAGTAAGGTACGGAAGTATTATTCGAGATATCCAGATTGAGTATGCATGTATTATGTGTTTGTATGGATTATGTGACTGCATGTTTTATATGCATTTATATACAGCATGTCATGACTGTATGTTGCATACATGAGCATATTGAGCCTGTATCCTTGTGATATCCGGTATTGGGATATTTACCTTTTCAGTAGATGGTTGGACACATAGGCTCGTGTCAGGTCACCAATATTAGTTGGACACATGAGCTCGTGTCAGGTCACTGATATTTGGTTGGACACGTGGGCATGTGTTAGGTCACCATCAGGGCATCTAGGTATGTTTGTCACCTCCTGTAGCGATAGCTCAGCGTGGTACATACCAATGCCCAAGTTATTCTCTATCAGATATTCTGGACCTCGTGTCTTGATACCCAGTTCATTTGCATTCATGCACATATAATATTGTATACTCATACTCTCGTATTGATCATGTTAGGCTCACTTTCGGTTATTTTCTGTTGGCTGAATGCCCTATTCCATGGAGCAGATGCAGGTAGTTCTCCCAGATACAGGGAGGTTAGGTAGTGACCAAGGCTGGATACCGGGGTTGACCATTAGATTTTGCTTACCTGGTATTTGACTTACTTTAATTCCGCAGCTTCTCTGATCAAGATTATTTTATTGATTAATTGAATGCTTAAGTTCTAATTAGTAGGTGATCACGGCGCGGGTCACTACATTTATGGTATCAGAGCATGCAATAAGATTCTTTGGGACATAGTATTGATTTTGGGTTATCCTTTATAGGATTACAATTTGGTTTCAATGACGATAGCAGTATCAGGAATTGGAATAGCAGGATGTCTAGGCTTTTCCAAGATCGTCATTGCCATGGTTGGCAGTAGAGGATCGTATTATGTGGATCCCAGCAGGATGGAGCTGGAAGAGAAGATCCAGTTTTCAACGCCAGGAGCTTCGTAGGGTTGAACGGAATGTGTGACATGTAGTCATCCATTCTGCGTCGACCAAGGAAGCCACCCAGATAGATCCTACCAAGAGGATGTCTCAAGAAGCTTTGGACATCTCTAGTAGGATGTATTTTTATTTATTTTTGAGATCTTGCGATGAAGAAGGTCTGCTGACCTGAGGAAAACTTCATGTTCAATATCAGTAGACGGAATGAAAGACTTCCGCAGGAATTTAAATACTGAATTTCAGTTGTAATCAGAAGTATTAAAATATTTCAGTATTTGATGTACTCAGTTATTGTTGTATTGTACATCTTTCAGTGTAATCTTTTGATTAAGTTATGTATTGCATGGAATTGTAATAAAGATTGTATTAGAACCTGGATTTGTGATTCAAGTATTGTAATCATTGAAGATTAACTTGGTTATATTAAATAAAAGACTGATCATTGTTTTAATGAGTACTTGGGATTTTGCATGTTTTCAATAAATAGTTCTAGATATTTTACCTAGAATATTCTAGTAAACCAAGTGTTTTCAAGAGGTGATGGAATTTTCATCAGGAGGACAGACTAAGTAATACCAAGAGTTGTGGATTGTGACCAGTACTAGACGTGAGGAAGCGCGACCTTAGTCGGTATTACTCTGGAAGTTTTCATACTTCAGAGGTTGTTTTGGAGGCCTTGTACTCCAAGGACTATATAGGGAAGGTTACCCAGTCTGGAAATTTGCCAACAATCACAACAGGGTATGGCTTTGGATAGGACAGATACCAGGTGTGGTATCAAGGTTTAGTTATCGTCTGTTTGAGATAAAGATGTTTCGTTGTCAGAACAGTCTTGAAATGGATTTTTCCTTGACAAGTAATTGTTCTGAGTAGACAAGTTTTAATCTTGATTTGTGATTTCGGGATTTAATCCAGGAGATTAGTTGAATTGATATTCAACAGGATTTAATTATCAGATGCTTGCAGACTCAGGATTTGAGTTGTGCCTCTACAGAGAATTTTTCCTTGACCAATGATTTTGGTCCAGATAGGAATGTTGCATAATATCAGAGACTCGGGGATGAGTTATGCCAGGGTGCTCTTGACTCTCGGGTTCCGAGATGGTATAGTAAGTGCGACCTTATGCCGGTGTATTCTGGAAGGATTCTTTTGTTTCAGTTTGGCATTATAGGAAGACTTACCTCAGTCTCGTTGTATGTACAGTCATAGCAATGGGTATAACTATCAGGAAAATATTCAGGATTTATTTGAGTCTTCTGGAATTATACTTGGTACTGGATTAGTTCCAAGGGATTTGAGTTATCGTCTGACTTCATCAAAGATACAGACTTTGGTTTCCGTGGACAGAATAGTCTTGGAAAAGATTCCTTGACAAGTGAATATTCTGGACGGGTAGTTCTCGCACGTGATACTGGGGGAGAACCATGAGGTTTTACCAGTATTGTCTGATTCTATCAGAGGTATATTAGTAATCAGGATCTTGATTACGAAATTAACAGGAAATTCTAAGTGATGAGTTTACTTAGGTAAGTTTTCCTTTCGACTAATGGATTGTCAAGCAAAGAAGAATTTTATCAGGGCACTGTGATGACTTATACTGGGAGACGTGAACTGTGATCAACGATAGACATGAGAGAGTATAATTCCATTGATATTCTGGAAGTCTTTTGTACTTCAGAAGGGGATGAAAAATTTACTCAGTCTGGAGATCATTGCAACAGTTACGTTAAAATATAATTTGGTGTCAGTTTGATAACCTTGAAAAGATACTTGATTCTATTGACAGATGTCATGAGCCTGCTAAGTTACGGCATGGATTCGTCAGTATGAGAATTCACTTGGATAGTGAAAGTTGAGCACTTAGGTGTTCATGTATATTTTGAAATGGTTAGTTAAATTGGTGCAATTTTGGTGCCCAATGACTATTTTCAACTATTTGTTTGAGGTAGATAAAGATGTTATAACCCCGTGATGGGGGAGCTAAATATTCTTTTGCATAAAGAACGATTGAAATTGTTTACTTTTTGGTAGACTGATAAGATGAGTTTAGTACTTAGATATTTAGTTCTCAAGAATGATTTGCAGTAATTCTCGGACTTCAGTGTCAGAAATTGATCTAGCAAGCGTTTGAATTTTAATGAATACTAACATGATAGCATCAAGTCTTTAGACATGGAAAAAGTATAGCAGCTGAGATCTAAGGTTATCAGATCCAGCGGGATTGTTATCACCAATTTTTCGAGATGTCTATTGGATGTGTTAGGTCATTTATAAGTCTGATTCAATGAGATTGAATCAGGGGTTAGCTAGATTGTTTTATTTTAAGGACTTTGCCAAAGAATGATGAAACAATTTTGTTCATCTAATAACGTAAGTCAGAATTCAGCAAGGAATTGTTATCCGTGGTAGGATAATCAATATTCTCATTTTCAGATGTTATCTCAAGTTATGAAATAGATGTCATTATCTTAGTACTAGATATAGTACTAATAAACTTTTGAGTCAATAAGAATATTTGTATTAATATTTCCAAGAAAAGAACCTGAGGGATTCAGGAAATCAAGAATTGTGGACAACAACGTTGTCACAGGTGTTATGACAAGTGTTAGTCGTAAAGTATGAGAACCCTTTTGGTATACAAAGATTTGCGTACGAGGTTCTTTCTGGTGGAAAGGAATGAAAAAGAGTGTGTATCTCTATGTTTCTAGATGTTTGGTGTGTCAGCAAGTCAAGGCAGAGCACCGACGACCTGGGGGGTTGCTTCACAGTTTATCCATTCCTGAGTGGAAATGGGAGTTGATCATTATGGACTTCGTGACCCATTTACCGGTGAGCTCGAGGAATTGTGATGCTATCTGGGTTGTGGTGGACCGACTCACCAAGTCAGCACATTTCATTCCTTATAATCGGGACTTTAGTTTTGACAGGATGACACGGTTGTACATCCAGGAGATTATTCGATTGCACGGAGTGCCTGTGAGCATTGTCAGTGATCGAGACCTCGGGTTTACTTCCAGGTTTTGGGGGAGTATTCATCGCGCTATTGGTACTACTCTTAGTTTGAGTACAACATATCACCCAGAGACTGACGGACAGTCAGAGCGCAAGATCCGTACTCTTGAAGACATGTTGTGAGCATGATCTATGGATTTTGGTCCAGCTTGGCAAGATCAATTGCCATTGATTGAATTTGCCTACAACAACAGTTACCATCGCAGTATTGGGATGTCTCCGTTTGAGACGTTGTACGGGCGACGGTGTCGTACTCCACTGTTCTGGAAAGAAGTGGGGGAGCGACAGGTTGAGGAACCAGAGTTAGTCCAGCAGGCTGTTGATAATGTTGGACAGATCAAGAAGAGAATTAAGGTTGTGCAGAATCGACAGACTAACTATGCAAATGTTAAGCGCAGACCTTTGCAGTTTGAAGTGGGTGAGAAAGTATTCCTGAAAGTCTCACCATTTCGCAGGATTTTGAGATTCGGTCTCAAGGGTAAGCTATCTCCTAGGTACATTGGTCCATTCGAGATTCTGGAAAGTGTTGGAGATCTGGCGTTACCGCCGTATTTGTCTAGTATCCATGACGTGTTCCATGTTTCACTGTTACGACGGTATGTGGCAGATGAGTCTCATATCTTACAGCCGTCTGAAGTACAGTTGGACTCGAATTTGACCTACGTGGAGAGACCTTTGCGTATCATAGGTCATAAGGATAAGGCGTTACGCAACAAAAACATTCCTCTTGTTCTAGTTCAGTGGCAGCGCCGAGGCGCTGAGGAGGCCACTTGAGAGTCGTATGCGTACAGATTATCCAGAGCTATTTTGATTGTTGTATTTTCAGATTGTAACTTGTAAAATGAATCAGTTTGAATAAAAGATGTTTATTCAGTATTTTATTGCATTCAGTACTTAAGATTGTTCGAGGACAAAATATCTTAAGTAGGGGGAGAATGTAGTAGCCCGGTTCCATTTTTACAAGATTAAGTGACTTTAAACATGTTAGAAAATGACATATAATTTTAAAAGTGTCAAAACATGTTTAAGGAGTTCTTATTTGGTGAAAATAAGTGGAAAATCAGATCCGGAACGTTCGAAAATGGTGGGGTAGGTCCCGGGGGTCCAAAAATGACTTCGAAAGGACCAAAATAGTTCGGAGCACACGGACCAGTTCGGGCCCTCCGAACCCGAGTTCGGGCCATTCGAAATCAATACAGAACATGTGTCAAAAGTGGCTCGGACAAGTGGCAGTTCGGACCGTCCGAACTCCCGCCAGATTGAGGTGTCAAAATGAACTCTACACGTGGAAATCATGCCCGGTTCGGAGCCTCCGAACCCAGTTCGGATCGTCTGAACCCAGACATATAAAAAGGGGTCTGAGGCTCTCATTTTGAATGCCAAAATTCATCTCCTCTCCCGGTAATGGCTCTATTTTAAGGGCTTCGGGACTCTTTCTTTAAGAGTTGGAGTTGGAAATAGTATTTTTATAGCGGACAGTGTCCGCAGTAGCAGCCAGGCGGCGGAGCTCTGGCGAGGCGTCTAGGGGTCATAGCTAGGCTATGCCCAGGCTTTGGGGCATGCATCATCAGCGGGCTGACGACGGACGAAGGTATGACTTTGGTTCCCTATAGTAAATAGGGAGTAGGCTATAGTTTAATTAAGGCTTTTAGAGCCTAGTAGGTGATGTTTGGCATGTTAGGTAATGCATGTGTATTTATGTTGTAGTGTTGCATGGTAGGCTTGGACCTAGATGGGAGCTTCTAGGATCTGCCTTAGTAAGGTATGGAAGTATTATTTGAGATATCCAGATTGAGTATGCATGTATTATGTGTTTGCATGGATTATATGATTGCATGTTTTATATGCCTTTATATACAACATGTCATAACTGTATGTTGCATACATGAGCATATTGAGTCTGTATCCTTGTGATATCCGGTATTGGGATATTTACCTTGTCAGTAGATGGTTGGATACATAGGCTCGTGTCAGGTCACCAATATTAGTTGGACACATGAGCTCGTGTCAGGTCACTGATATTTGGTTGGACACGTGGGCATGTGTTAGGTCACCATCAGGGCATTTAGGTATGTCTATCACCTCCTGTAGCGATAGCTCAGCGTGGTACATACCAAGGCCCAAGTTATTCTCTATCAGATATTCTGGACCTCGTGTCTTGATACCCAGTTCATTTGCATTCATGCACATATAATAGTGTATACTCATACTCTCGTACTGAGCATGTTAGGCTCATTCCAGTTATTTTTTGTTGGCTGGATGCCCTATTCCATGGGGCAGATGCAGGTAGTTCTCCCGGATACAGGGAGGTTAGGTGGTGACCAAGGCTGGATAGCGGGGTTGACCACTAGGTTTTGCTTACCTGGTATTTGACTTACTTTAATTCCGCAGCTTCTCTGATCAAGATTATTTTATTGATTAATTGCATGCTTAAGTTTTGATTAGTAGGTGATCATGACGTGGGTCACTACACCATCAGTTTATCTCGAGCAGTTCTGGTATTTTGGCCATATCTTGCAGCTTAAACTCGAAATTAGTCAAACTAATTTTTTGGCGAGCTCTAGTTTTTCAATGATATCGTACAGCTTAGTGATCCAAATGATTAGCCGCCAAGATGAATGCTTAGAAAACTCAATGGAACATATTGTATTTTACGTCATTGAGAAAAAATGGATGTTATCTATATCAAACTGATGTCTCACTACCGAACTGAATCCGATCAGTTTAGCAGCAAACACACCATCAATTTATCTCGAGCAGTTATGGTATTTTGGCCATATATTGCCCCTCGATTATCTGAATGGAACGATTCACCCTGAGTTGGAAAGATAATACAATGATCTACAAATCATATTTACAAGTTGAAGACTAACTCGGATCTTAAAGAGATGCTAAACTGCGTTGAAATTACTAGTTTGGAAATGAAATTCTGCATAGCAGAATTTCTGACACAGTCCGGTATATCAAGCATAACTCTCTCATTTGAAATCCAAATCGAGTGATTCTTCATTCCGTGGAAATCTAAGAGAAAGGACTACAGCTTTCACATTTATCACTTTTCCCAGAAATCAACGAATCAAGAGATATAGAACTAAACTGATCATATGCACTCAACTGATTTTGTGCTCAACCGAAGTTTGAGCAGCTCTGGTATTTCGAGCATAAATTTTGCATATGAACTCCAAATTGATTTATTCTGGTGGCGTTGGAAAGCAAAGATCAAGGCTACAACTTTTGTATTCATCACTTTGCCTAGATATCAACGGATCATGCAAAGATATTCGATTAGTTGATCTCCAAGCTATTCAATAAGTTGAGCTCCAATTTATTCCATCTGTTTAGTAATCCGAGTTATTCCATCAGTCTAGCAGTCCGAGTTATTCGATCAGTTTAGCACTCCAGAAACAATACAAAATCTTCTAACGACTCTATTTTTGTGTCTAACGGCTATATTATTTTTGGAGCCTATAAATATTGAAGTTTAAACACAAGTCTGTGGAAGACATATTCAAGGCAGAGGGCATCAAAATCATATTCATCAAGCTAATTGAGATCAAAGCCCAAGGTGTGAAGAACAAGAAGAAATATAAGCGTTCACTGCCAAGTTCTTCATACCAAACAAGTTTTTAGAACACTCGTCCTTGTCCGAAATCTTTGTATATCAGTTGAAGAGAACTCAACTCACTCACATATTCGAGAGATGTATTCATAGATTAGTTGAGTGAGAGTCTTAACACAAAGACATTAAAGATTGTATTTGTAGTCTTGGCATAAAGACGTTAAACATTATGCGGATTATGAGGTTGCGTCTTACAATCATTGGAGTGGCTAGGAGTTCTTTTTTAGGCAGTGAGTAAGCCCTAAACCGGAGTGAGTTTGTACAAATGAGTTGTATAAATCAAAGTCTTCTAGTGATATCCTTCCGAGTAGGAAGAAGAAGTGACGTAAGAGTTGTTGAAATCTCCGAACATCCATAAAAAATCCGGGTCTATTTATTGCATTTATTTTACTTATGCTACTGATTTTTAAGATGCATTGTTGAAGCATTTTATGTGTTCTTCATAGCATACAAAGTGTTTGATAAAATGCTTCAACCAAACCGTTTTCATTATTTCAACTTGCATCCTTTTAAAATGATTTACACAATGTTAAACTAGTTTCTACGAAGGATTACTTCGAGTTTATTTCGCTTGGTTTGAAAATCAAACTCGATTTAATTAATCGGTGCTCAATATTTCAAGAACTGAGCTATTGTAACTCAAATATTTTAAAAAGTGTATATTCACCCCCTCTACACACCCATTTCGATCCTATCATATTTGAATATATTTAAAATCATTTCATCAAAGCACAACCATAAAGAATTTGATTCATCTATAATGACAATGATAATAGAAAGCTATTCAAGTTCTTATTATAAACAAACTGAGTGAAGAAAATCATTTTAATATCATGTTTAACATAAAAATATGAATTAAGAGAGTTAGTTTGTGTCTAAATTCATAGTCACATAATTAAAGGGGGAAAAACAGATGAAAATATTAAGGATAAATGGGAAGGAAACACCCCAAAACGATTATTAGAAGATATGCAACTATTACATAATATTATAGGGTTGCGTTTACTTAGTAAAATTAATTTTATATAGATAAATAATACTAAGATTATTAAAATATTTTTATAAGATGTGGAATAATGATGGATAAGCAATAACGTGTTTACTTTGATTCCCAATTTTGTGATTGTTGTCATTTGCTTATCACATATATAATCTTATTTTTAGTTTGTATTTGTAAAATTGAGATTGTGATTTTTATTGAATAATGCAAATCATTATTAATTCACTTTTAAATTATTTTAATTAACAAAATTATTGAGTAGAAATTTTATTTTCAAAAAAATTTTAAAAATTGATTAAAAAAAATTTCATGAATAAGAATAAAATCCAATGAAATGTATTAATCATATCTACAATTATTAGAATTTTTATTCATATTTTATAATTTTTAAATGTATTTTTGAATATTAAAATCAAATGAAATGTATTAAATATATCTTAAAGTATTTGAAATTTCTATTCATGTTTTATAATTTTGGAAATGGGGTTTTCATATATTATTTTTTGGGAAGTAAATGATATTATGTAATTTTAGAAAGATAATTAGTTAAAAAGGATTATTTATCACACATTTTATTTGTGATAAATCATCAAAATTTAAAGTTTAAATTAGATAAATATGAATGGACTTTATAAGTTAATACGGGTTCTAAAAAAAATAAGTAAACATGAGATTGATAAGATTATTAGGGTCCTCAAAAAGCAAGTAAATGGTGTGATAAATAATCATTTTTAACTAATTATATTTCCAATTGAAAAAAATTACACTAATATCCTTTAATTTCCAAAAAAATAATATATGAAAACCCCCATTATTTTAAGATATATTAATAGATTTCATTTGATTTTAAAATATGAAAGATCTATTTAAAAATTATAAAACATGAATAAAATTCTAATAATTTAAAATATAATTAATACATTTCATTGGATTTTATACTAATTCATGAAAAAAAAAAATTTAACTCAATTTATTAATTTTTTTTTAAAAAATAAATAATATTTATACTCAATAATTTTGGTCAATTAATACATGTGGATTAATAATAATTTACATTATTCGATAAAAATCACAATCTCAATTTTACAAATAAAAACTAAAAATAAGATTATATATTATAAGCAAATAACAAAATTGTAACTCGTTACTTAATCATAATATCAATCACAAAATTGATCTATCAAAGTAAACATGTGATTGATTATTCATCATTATTTAACATCCTATAAAATTAGTTTAATAGTGTTAATATTATTTATCTATATATAATTAATCTCACTAAATAAACATAGCATTAATATAATCATATGTTTATTATATAAAGCAAATAAACGCAGCCTAGATAGTATGAATATATAATATACGCACACAAAAAAATGGATATATAATATAAGATATGGTGCGCAATAAACTAGCGGATGAAAATATAATCATTAGAAAACGAGTTGTTATGGTAAAAGACAAGTACACATTAACCTTTCTAAATGTTTTGGAATATTGTTTGTGTCGGATCATCTCCATTTCTTGAAAACTCAATTTCCCCATCAACAGATCTATGGTCCAAAAGCACAAAAAACAAAAAAACAAAAAAAAGTCCAGCCCAATATACCCCGTCTGACGCACGAAGGCCCAAACGAACAAGAGGCCCAGATTCTTTATTCCATATAAAGCCCATTTTTCTTCTGAGTACGAAAAAGTTGATCCAAATGTGAAGCCCACATGACATCCATATTCCCAGTCTACTGCCACGTGTAAAGGTTTCACATTCCAACATTTTTATTCTAGAATTTGTGGCTTGTATACTAATCAATATAAATTCCCATGTTATGTACACTATAAATAGGGCTTGTTTGATACAAATATAAATAATATTTGTATAACTTATTTTATCTAATCTTTCATTCTTCTCGTCATACTATTTATTCATCTATTAATTATTTATTTTACATCAATCAAATCATTAATTATTTATCTTATATCAATCAAATCATTGAATTTAAATTACTATATTATCCTTATAAATAATATTATTCATATTTTATTTATTTTTAAAAAAGACAAAATGGTACTTTATTATTTTTATATAAAATTCAATCAATCAAATCACATAAACTATAATCTATCAATCAAATCAAATACTATATCAACTATTATTTTTTATTTATTTTATATTACATTATATTACTTATACAAGTACTATTTATCTTGTCCTCGAACCAAACGGTACCATATATGAATCAAGTGCTAATTCATTTTATTATTTTTATATTAGTGATTATAATATATAATTCACATTTTACTAGTTAACGGAAGACACATTAAATAATATATTTCGTTGTAAAAATATTCAATAATTGGCTCTACAATATTCAGCTTACATTCGAAAAATCAAATGCATTTTTTAAAATAATAAAATAATATATTTTTATAATTTTTTTAGTATCTCGTTATATACATAAAAACGTACTATAATTTTATTATTGATTACTATCGTCTATTATTTTTTTTTAAAGCCGCCTGTTGTGGCGGAGGGTTAGGCGAACCCCTACCCATTTATTAAAAATAAAAAAGAATTACATGAGAGAGGGACTAAGTCAAGACCTCTCAAAAAATTATAAAACATAAAAACAAAAATTACAAAATTCGAAAACAAAAACTTAAAATCAATTAAATCTAAGAGGAGAAACGAATATAAAACATGTACAATCTAATCTACAAATCCCCTTGAGTTGTCCATAAATATCATATGGCCCCAACAACGCCGAGCCCTTAGCTAAACCCATATTGGCTAACTCATCAGCCCGTCTATTGATTTTTATTATGAATTAGTAATAGATAATAAATAATATGTATGTATCCAAAACTCCAATATTGCTAGCATTTGATTAATTTAAATACGTCCATATGATATTTGTTTGTTCCAAATGTACGAGTAAGATCAAAAAATCCCATTTCAAAGTGTATATATATATGATCAGATGCATTCTTCAACACTTTTTAATATTCAGAAAAACTCTTTTTTGGTACACGGGTTTCCGACCCATGGAAAAATACTATTTGTTATATCAAAAATATTATTTTTCAGTACTGCAAGTCGATTCGTTTTACGAATATATATATACATGTGAAATCATTTCATATGTGACATCCTTTAAAATATTTCAGTCATAATTATAACTTTGTTTTTATCGTCTCGATTTTAAAAGCATGCATGTAGTCACCCAAAAGTTTTCAAGACATGGGTTTGACATGTGATTTTGGGGAGAAAAAAACATTTATTTTGTGCTGGATTTGAAGATGGATGACAGAAAATGAGAGGTTTCACGTGTCTCACCCAATCCTCCAAATTCAACCGTTAGAGAACTTCAATGGGACCTTACCATTTACATTGATTATGTTTCGCATAGCTAGGCTGAGAATTTGCGTTGGGTTTTCGAGGACGACACTAATTAGCACTTATAGATTTATATATAGTACTTGCATGTCATTTATCTTGGAGTAGCTAGTTGTAGTGATCCAATAAAATATTAAACAAGATTAAAATGACCATTACTTAAGTAAAACAAGGGATTAAACGATTTGGAACCAAATAATTTGAATTCGGACCCTTCGAAGAGTGCGGATCAGCCGAAATGAGTTCAGAAGCATCGAACGTAGTGCTACAACTTAAATTGTAATTCACCCAAGTGTAGGTTGTCTGCAAGTAATATACTCGTGAGTACGAGATCGATCCACAGAAAGGATGCTGTAAGTTTAATTTTAACAATGATATATTATAGATGGAAATATTATTATAAAACTTCAAATATACAAATTATAAAATTGTCAAGGCTTTAAAGATTCATTGTTGGTTTATTTAAGATTGCTTAACAAAAATAAATAAAAGAAACTAAAATAAGAATAAACATAAAAGAACAATAAAATATTTAAACAAATATATCATATAATATAGTTCCCACTATATTAATATCAGATTAACTGATATTTAATACATGGTACCCATAATATATATATATATATATATATATATATATATATATAGATGCATAAATATAAACATAAAAGAACAATTAAATATTTAAACAAATATATCATATAATATAGTTCTCACTATATTAATATCAGATTAACCGATAATTAATATATGGTACCCATAATATATATATATATATATATATATATATATATATATATATATATATATATATATATATATATATATATAAGTGCATAAATATAAATTGACATAAAATTAAATAATAGATCAAATCACCATATTTCATTTAGAACAACCGGCAGAGCCACGCTATCGTCTAAATAAAATATATGACTTTTGTTTTATGTTAGATGCGAGAAAGTAAATGTTAGTTGCGAGAAAGTAAATGTTAGTTGCGGAAAAGTAAATGTTAGATCAAATCACAATATATTATTTAGAAAAACCGGCAGAGCCACGCTATTGTCTAAATAATATATATGATTTTATTATAAATTGATACATACATTTATAGTATATAATTATTGTAGTATTTATTGTATTATATTAGACAACAAATCAAGTTAACCACATTCAAGGTACCAAGTATTTGATGTAAATAGATAACAATAAATCATCCAAATTACAACTACAAATAAAGATCAATTAGTAAAAATAAAAATAAAAAATGAAAGAATATACAAAATATAAACAATCTTACTTGACCAACAATGAAACCATTTCACCTTGACATAAAAGGATTTAGCTTGCCATGAACATAAGACTCAAGAGTAAGGATAAAAGAAATTCATACTTAAACTTGGAGAAATATGCACACTCAAATTCTTATTCTTACACACACAATATTTATTTTACAAGTGAGAAATTTCTCTACACTTTTGCACACTACAAAGCTTATACAACACATCTATTTATAGGCCAAATGAGAGCAAGAGTCCAAGGCTCATTAAATGTGGAATAGTAAATTTGGTGGGTGCTTGTCTCCTTGAATTTCAATACCATGACCCAACTTTAATTGGCATGTTTGATGCCTTAGACCACCGATTCAGCCTTTTCATTCAACATAGAACACGTAGGATATTTTGTGTAGATGTGTTTGGACATATAATTCACCTCTTTTGGATAAAAGGTGAAATAGTTATGATATTTTTACTACAAGCTGGTCATAATAAAAGTAAATCTTTCTCCTTTTTGATTTTTGATAATTTGATCATCTTAATGAGGTTTTTGGAATTTATTTTCTTCTACAAAGTTGAAGATGCTTTTTTTGTGATTCTACAGGATTTGAGATTACTCCAATATGGCCTCTGTAGCTTGAGTAATTTTATTTTTATCAAACTTGCGCAAACCGTAAAATACAACATTTTTAATAAAATATTTAAATATAAACATATAACACTAAAATAATACAAATTCATAATTTTAATGAAACTTTAATTTTAAAACACACTTTTTAACATATAAATAATTACAAATTTTAAGTTTCATCACACCCCCAAACCGGCTCATTACTAGTCCCTTAGTAATAAAATATCATAAAATATCATAAAATCACAAGTTAGATTTTTATTCCTTAATATATATATTCAAATTTGCAAATTTTAACATTTTAAAACATACTTGTAAGGAGATCATATGTTTATTTATAAATCTTGTTATCAACTAATATATTAATATATAATTGGATGGGTTATACATATATATTGCTCACAATATCAAAATATTAAATATATATAATTTTTTTATATAAATATTTTCTAAAAATTTTGAGAATAATATAATCAAAATGATAATAGAAATCATTTTCATAACATGTATAATATCAGAAATTTTAATGTAAAAGTCTCAACTACATATCCTCTCGGGTTATGATATTTCATATATAGCTGTTTTTCACTCATGGAGTTGGAAGAAAATTATACACTCATTGAAAATGACTAGTAAAGCAGACAATCAAATAACCTAATATTGAAAATAAGATAGGATAATTTACAAAGAATAAACCCAATTTTTTTTTTCCTATTTTTTTTTTGATTGGCTGCAAAATTGTTTTTACATAACCAAATACCTCCAATAAACTTTGAAAAAGTAACATTTTTTTTTAAAGCTTATTTATTTGTTTATTTTTTTATGAGGTAAATCTATTACATTGATAATTATAGTAGAGATATTAATACTCTACATCTTTACAATCAAACTCCAAACAACTTTGCAGCCAATTTTTATATGCACAAATTTTTATTTATTTATTTTTTTTTTCAAAATGGGTTTAATCTAGTAATCAACAATTTCTTAATAATCAATAAAAGCTTATAAGTTGTTTTCTCAATTTTCACCTCTCACTCACAAAATTTATGTGAATATATATTGCACTTTTACAAATTAATTTTTTCAATTATACATGTTATTATTCATTCAATCAATATCACTTTAACTATGTATTCATAAAATTTTTAGAAAATATGTTATTTGAAAACACACAATTATATATTATTTATAACTTATATCCCATCAATTATATATTTTCTATTAAATTGATAAAAAGAAGAATAAATAAACATCTATACAAAAAGACTTCATTTTCTTAGTAGTTTGCAATTTAAATATATACGAAATATTAAAATCTAATCTATTGTGATAATATGATAAATAAAAACTAATGCGTGTCAGGAGTTTTTCGCTCCTTACTCTGCCATTGAAAAAGAAAAATAAATATTATTATAGCAATATTTTTTTTTATTTTTAAAATTTTAATAATTTTTTTTTAGAGATAAACCCTCCCCCAAACCTGAATATGACATTGTTTTTAGTTTTTTTTTCTAAAAAAATAAAGAGTACATGATGAAAGAGATATCACCTGGAATTTATTGAAGATGGGTAACTAACACAAACCATTTCGTGACACGTTGAATCAATGATCCAGTTTCCTTTTCTTACTGGTTGGTTGAGACCAATTGATATTTGTTATAGCCGAATCAGGTTAACGAACAAAAGCTTGGAGATCATCAATTAATTGGCCGTCATTCGAAGCAGAGATGAGCATCCTTCGTGCATTTTCTGAAATGAAATTTTGTTCAACAGCTACATCAAGAAAAGTCAACAAACCATCATAATAGTTATTGATATTCAACAAGCCAACATATTTATTATGATTATTAAGTTGTGCCCAAGAAACAACATGAAAAATTTCTTCTAAACTACCAAAACCACCTGGTAAGGCAATAAAAGCATCAGAATTATCTATCATTTTAGTTATTCTCTCGTACATTAATGAAACTTTCAACTCTTCCCCAACCGTAACACTTGTAATATTTCCTTCAGCTAAAGCTGTAGGAATAATACCCAAAATCTGACTACCTCCAAGATGAGCTGCTGTTGAAATAGATCCCATTAGCCCAATATTGCCTCCTCTATATACCAAGTGAATTTTTCTCTCTGCTAACTTTTTTCCAAGATTAATTGCTGCATCAACAAATATTTCATTCTTTCCAATATTAGAACCACAAAATACACAAATATTTTTCAATTTTTGTGAAGCAGATCCTGCCATGTTTTTTTCTTTTCTTAATTTCTCTCTCACACTCTTTTTTTTTCAATATGTAAAGAAAATTCAAGAATGCATTTATAGAAAAACAATTGTACGAAAAGTCAAAATATGAATAATAGAAAACATACACACATAAAAGTTTAAGAAGTTCATTTTGCACGTATCCACTGGAATGCGTCTCAAAAGACATTGGAAGTGGATCCAATGGTTCTTTACTCAGCCCATTCCTAATGAATAATATTTTATCTTCTCTGTTTGCGGATGTCATTCCAACATTCTTACAATGTCCGTGACAAGTCCACCTAGCACATTTGTAACATTTACCTATATTTTTAGCTCTACTATTTTTAGCATAAGTACTTTTTCCAAATTCAGGCATTTGTTTGATAATGATCTTACTTGCTTCCCCATCAATTCGAACCTTTGCTTCAATAATAAAGAGAATATCATCAGAAATATTATACGACATAAGTAAACGTAATCTCTCGCATCTAGCTTTATAAATATTTTTCAACTTATTATGAGCTATACCACAAAATATTTACGAAGATTAAAAATACAAACATCCATATTAATATATATATATTCAATTATTTTGGGAAATTTAAATAAAAACCGACTAAAAGTAGTCACGGAGTAGCGTTATCCGCCACTTAACTGGGAAATGAACTCAATTCTGCAAAAATAAAATGAAAATATAAGTAACAATTAATTTGGATCATATAAAGGCATAAACTCATCATTAAGAATTTCATTTTCTAAAAATAGTTTAAGCCTTTGCCCATTAACTTTAAACACATTATTTGTTGAATCCGACATTTTGGTGATAACAAACAACAACTCATTGTATAGGAATGTGCTGCCAATATTTTGTATTTCAGGAATCTACTACAACTCCTACCGCAACCGTCTAAACCCTTCAAGTTATCTACCGAAAGCTTGTCAACCGCCTTTGTCTCTCGACCGATTGCAGTCACAAGCCTATCGACTGGTTATTCAAACCAGCAGAGGATAAATCTATCTACCGGTAGAATGCCAACTGTCTATCAAGATATCTCAAGACAAATACTTGAGACAAGACGTTCATTGAAAGATCTTTTATCAAAAGCAGAACCGGCGTATCAGAAGATCTGTTGACTCTTGCATCGAGAGATAAACCGGCGTATCAGAAGATCTGTTGACTCTTGCATCGAGACAACAGGTTGCACTAAAATGGCAAAAACGCAGAATGGCTACAGATAAAGCATTCGACCGTTTATACCAGTTTTGGACCCTGGAAGTTGTCTGCATTTAAAGAAGTGTACGATCTTCATGCAGAATCATCAATGCATTTATGAAGCATTAAATGTGCATTCAATGCAGCATCAGAACGTTAAAAATAAAGACGTTGATGATTGACCTATATAAAGGGAAGATTGCTCAAGAAGTGACAAGAAGACAAGCAACACGAAAAATCTCAATCAACTCAATCACTTGAATAATATCAGAAGTCCTCATCTGATATACTGAAGCAATACTTGAGCACACTTACAAGATCATTCACTTTCTGCTCAAATAAACCCTCGCCTACAGTTTACATATCTGATCTTCAAGGATCATCCTAGGGTTTCCAAGCCTCTCGACCGCTCTGCAGTTTGAGAAGCTCAACCGGACTGTATTCATTATTGAAGAGACTTGAAGCTACTCTGAAAGCTTCCACCAGTCTGATAAGAACTGAGAATCTTATCTGTGTAAATCTAGGAGTTTCGGATTAGGCATTGGATAAGTCCTAAATCTGAAGTGGGTGTATTGCAAGACGTTGTAATAACCAAAGTCTTCTAGTGAATTCCTTCCTAAGTGGAAGAAGGGGAGACGTAGAAGGATTAAGCCTTCGAACTTCCATAAATCGTGCCTTAGTCTTTACTGCATATTTATCTTATATATTGCTCATACATCGTGTTATAACTTGCCTTTGCATCACTAAAACCTCTGAACTATTTCCGCACTATTTAAGTTGTTCAAACCATTTTAGAAGTTGAGAAAACAGATTAAGTGAACTAAACTTCACTTGATCATTTTGAAAAGAAAGAAAATAAGTTTCAGAGTGTATTCACCCCCCCTCTACCCTCTGAACCGATCCCAACATTATTATTTTTAGGATTTTCAACATCAACAGCACCATGAGGATGGACAAATTTAACAATAAATGGTCCAGACCATCGTGATCTAAGTTTTTCTGAAAACAAATGCAAGCGAGAATTATAAAGTAAAACTTTTTGTAAAGGCTTTTGTTTTATCTTTATAAATCTTTGCATTTTCATATGCATCATTTCTTAATTCTTTTAGTTCATTTAATTGCAATTTTCTTAATTTAGATGCATCATCTAAATTAGTATTAAATATTTTAATAGCCCAATAAGTTTTATGTTCAATTTCAACCGGTAGATGACAATGCTTACCAAAAACTAACCTATATAGTGACATCCCCAATGATGTTTTAAATGCAGTTCTATATGCCCATGATACATCACTCAATCTTAAAGACCAATCTTTTCGATTTGGACTGACTGTTTTTTCCAAAATTTGTTTTATTTCTTTATTTGCAAGTTCAACCTGACCATTCGTTTGAGGGTGATATGGATAGAAACTTTATGTGTAATACCATATTTTCTTAACAACGAAGAAAATGATTTATTTATAAAATGACTTCCCCCATAACTGATTATAGCTTTAGGTATTCCAAATCGACTAAAAATATTTTCTTTCAAAAATTTTATCACAACTTTATGATCATTAGTTCTACATGCAATTGCTTCAATCCATTTTGAAACATAATCGACAGCCACTAAAATATAAGTAAATCCAAAAGATAATGCGAATGGACCCATAAAATCTATTCCCCAACTGTCAAATATTTCAATGGATTTAAAGGCATCATGTTTCGTTTTGAAATTGAACCCATTTTCTGACAATTTTCACAAGATTTGCAAAATAAATGCGTATCTTTGAATAAAAAAGCCCAATAAAATCCACATTGAAATATTTTTGCAGCTGTTTTCTTTGACGAAAAATGACCTCCACATGCCTCATAATGACAAAATTTAATGACACTACTTACCTCATTGTCGGGTATGCAACGTCGAAAAATTTGATCAGGACAATACTTAAACAAATAAGGATCATCCCAATAAAATTTTTTGACCTCTTTCAAGAATTTATTTTTATCTTGTGAACTCCAATGAGAAGGCATCTAATTTGTCACAAGAAAATTTACAATATTAGCAAACCAAGACATAGTAGTAGCATAGAATAGTTGATCATCCGAAAAATTTTCATTTATTGGTATTTAATTTTGAGACGATTCAAAAATTATTCTTGATAAATGATCGGTTACTACATTTTCTTTTCCTTTTTTATATTTTATTACAATATCAAATTCTTGTAACAACAAAATCCATCGTATTAATCTCGGCTTAGCATCTTGTTTATTTGATAAATATTTTATGGCAGAATGATCAGTATAAACAATAGTAGTAGAACCAATTAAATAGGATCGAAATTTATCTAATACAAACACTACTGAAAGTAATTCTTTTTCAGTTGTTGAATAATTGATTTGAGCACTATTTAAGGTTCTACTAGCATAGTAGATCACATGAGGTTTATCTTCTTTTCTTTGTCCTAACACGGCTCCTACAGCATAATCACTTGCATCACACATTAATTCAAAAATGGTAAATACCAATCAGGAGGTTGTAAAATAGGTGATGTAGTTAAAAGATTAATTATCTTTTTAAAAACAGTTTCACATTCTTGAGTCCATTCAAATTGTGCATCTTTTGTTAAAAGATTTGAAATTGGTTTCGATATTATGCTAAATTTTTTTATGAATCTTCTATAAAATCCCGCATGACCCAAAAATGATCGAATTTCTTTGATCGTGTTTGGTGATGGTAAATTAGCAATAATATCAACCTTAGCTTTATCAACTTCAATTCCTTTTTCAGATATGACATGCCCTAACACAATTCCGGATTTAACCATGTAGTGACATTTTTCCCAATTTAAAACAAGATTTTTTTCTTCACATCTTTTTAAAACTTCTTCCAAATTTTTAAGACAGTTTTCAAATGAGTTTCCAAAAACAGTTATATCATCCATAAAAACTTCCACAAATTCTTCAATCATGTCACTAAAAATACTTAGCATGCATCTTTGAAAAGTAGCCGGAGCATTACATAAACCAAATGGCATTCTTTTAAATGCAAAAGTTCCAAAAGGACAAGTGAAAGTAGTTTTTTCTTGATCTTCTAATGATATTGGTATTTGATAATACCCCGAATACCCATCAAGAAAACAATAAAAAGGATTACCTGCCACTTTCTCTAAAATTTGATCTAAAAATGGTAACGAAAAGTGATCTTTTCTAGTTGCATCATTTAACTTTCTATAATCAATGCACATACGCCAACTAGATGGAATCCTAGCTTGTAATAATTCTCCTTTTTCATTTTTTATAACAGTGATGCCTGATTTTTTTGATACTACTTGTGTTGGACTTACCCATTTACTATCCGAGATTGGATAAATAATTCCACCATCTAATAATTTTAACACTTCAGTTTTAACAACTTCTTTCATGTGTGGATTTAATCTTATTTGTGGTTGTTGATATGTTTTAGCATTTTCTTCCAAGTGAATTCTATGCGTACAGATTAAAGGATTTATACCTTTTATATCTTGCAAAGTCCATCCAATTGCATTTTTGTGTTTTTTAAGTAATGTTATTAAATCTTCTTCTTGTTTTGGTAAGAGGGTAGAAGATATTACAATAGGATATGTTTGATTTTCACCAAGAAAAGCATATTTTAGTTCTATTGGTAAATGTTTTAATTCAAGTTTTGGATGATCATCTTCTTTTACTTCTTCAAGTTCATTAATTTCTTCAAATAACTTTGATTTAAAAACACTTTCCACAAAACAAACTTCTGGTTGTTGATTTAAGTTTTCTTGGTGTATATTTTCTTCAAAGATTGTTTCTATTGCATTATCATCTTCATCTTCATTCATACTTGGTTGTTTACATAAATTGAACACATTAAGTTCTAAAGTCATGTTTCCAAAAGATAATTTCATTATTCTATTTTGAAAATTAATTAAAGCATTTGAAGTTGCTAGAAATGGACGTCCCAATATTATTGGAATTTCATTATGCACTTCTATTGGTTGTGTATCCAAGACAATAAAATCCACAGGATATATGAATTTATCGACTTGAACTAACACATCTTCTACGATACCTCTAGATATTTTGATTGACCTATCGGCTAGTAAAAGAGTGACAGATGTAGATTTTAAATCTCCCAACTTAAGTTTTTCATAAACTGAATAAGGAAGTAAATTCACACTTGCTCCCAAATCTAATAAAGTTTTTTTAATTTTATTTTTTACAATAATACATGAAATTGTTGGACAACCTGGATCTTTATATTTCAAAGTAGAATTATTTTGAATAATAGAACTTACTTGTTCAGTTAAAAATGTTTTCTTCTTTACATGCAATTGTCTTTTAACAGTACATAAATCTTTTAAAAACTTTGCATAAGAAGACACTTGTTTAATAGCATCTAATAATGAAATATTTATTTTTACTTGTTTAAAAATTTAATAAATATCATAATCATTTTTTTGTTTTTTTATTATTAACTAATGCATGAGGAAAAGGAACATTTTTATTTGACTCACATATTACTTCAGATAATTTATCATCAACTTTCTTATTATTAGGACCCAAAGCATCATCTTTCTCAAAAGTATCGGGATTTGAATCCTTACTCTTTGAGTTTAATTGATCTTTGTTTTCATCACTATATGGATCATTAACTATTTTATCACTTCTAAGAGTAATAACAACTTTTACTTGATCAAATTTATCTTGATTTTGATTTTTAGGATTAGGTTGTGGTTGAAATGGAAATTTTCCTTTTTTCATGAATATTAAGTGCAGATGCAAATTTTGCAAGAGTTTCTTTCAAATCATTCATAGATTGAATGTTTTGAATATTGATAGACTCTTGCTTTTGAATGTATGCATGAATTTCATCTTCAAAATGTTTTTTTGGAGGTGGGATATAAGGAGCATAACCTTGATGATTTTGGTTATTTTGAAAAGGTTGTTGTGAAGGTTGTGCATTATTATCGTTCCTCCAACTAAAATTAGGATGATTTCTCCAACCAGGATTATATGTTTGTGAAAAGGGATCTAATGTTGGTTTTTTAAAATTATTAACATAATTGGCTTGTTCATGGAGACATTCTTTAAATGAAGGCAAAGTAGGACAATTTTTTGTAAGATGGTCATGTGTGTCACATATATGACAAATAATTTCTTGAAAACTTTTTAATTGATCACTCTTTTTCATTTCTAATGACTCGATTTTTCTTGCTAAAGATGCAAGTTTGGCTTGAATATATACATCATCTTTAAGATTATAAATACCAACCCCATTTGTTGAATTATTGGTTTTACTTGGTGGTTCAATTGAGTCTATATTATCCCAATTTTGAGCATTTTCTGCTAATGATTCCAAATATTCCATAGCTTCATTTGGGTTTTTATCTTCAAAAGTTCCATTACACATGAATTCTATCATTTGCCTATCTTTAGGTATTAAACCTTCATAAAAGTGAGAAACTATTTTCAATATTTCAAAACCATGTTGTGGGCATGTATTAAATAACTCTTTATATCTATCCCAACATTGATAAAATGTTTCCCCTTGTTTTTGAGAAAAATTTGTAATTTGTCTTTTAAAAGAGTTTGTTCTATGGGAAGGGAAAAACTTTTTTAGAAATTATTGTTGCATTTCTTCACATGATCTTATTGAACTTGATCTCAAATTTTGCAACCATGTTTTAGCTTTATCTTTTAAAGAAAAAGGAAAAAGCTTTAATCGAACAATATCCATGCTACAATTTTGATCATTATAAGTGTTGCAAACCTCCTCAAATTCTCTTAAATGCAAATATGGATTTTCAGAATCTAGGCCATGAAAATTTGGTAAAAGTTGAATAATTTGAGGTTTAAAATTGAAATTAGATGCATCAGGAGGAAAAACTAAACAAGATGGTGTACTAGTTATTATTGGATTCATATGGTGCCTAAGTGTTCTTGGTTGTTCATGTTCTTGATTATTATTATTATTATTATTATTATTATTATTATTATTATTATTATTATTATTATTATTATTATTATTATTATTATTATTATTATCATCTTGATTATTATAATTATCCTCCATGTTTAAAATATTTTCAGATACTCGAACAAGTCTACCACTTTGTTTACGACTCCAAACAATCATACAGTTAAAAACAACATACTATTCACATAAATAACATAAATAACAAAAATTAAACTTAATTTATACCTCCCCGGCAACGGCGCCAAAAACTTGCTACAACTTAAATTGTAATTCATCCAAGTGTAGGTTGTCTGCAAGTAATATACTCGTGAGTACGAGTGTGGGGACCTCGGGTTGCTAATATCGTCTTAGGACAACTAATGATTAATTAAACAATTAATCAAACAATTAAAGAATAATAAATCAAGAGTAGAATTTTTTTTAAAAAAAAAATCGGAGCCTCGCTCGATCGGTCAAAAGCAGCCGATCGAGCGAGCAAGAAAATCATGCCCTCGGGTTTGATCAGAATTTGGCCTCGCTCGATCGGTCAAATCCTGCCGATCGAGCGAGCAAGAAAAATCAAGTTTTCTGCCCAAGAAAACCAGGCCTCGCTCGATCGGTGAAATTCACCCGATCGAGCGGGCACCATTTCCAGAAAAATTCAGAACATTCTTTGCTGTCAAAACTTGGAACCATGGCATGAATCAACCATAAATCTACTTCTAAACATGGTATACAATCTGGGAACATACATATAGACATGTACCAAGTCCTCAACCTCAAATCATGTGATTCTTACATCAAACAAATAACATAATAAACATTTATCGAGCAAGCTACACAAGGACTCAAATGTGAGCTTCAAATATAAAAGTGTTTATCAAGTTTTATGCTATCTAACTACCATTCTTCATCTTAAACCCGAGTCCACACTTGCTAAATCTCGCTCCCGAGCTATCAACATCATCTCAGACTAGCTCATGCCCCATCTGTTGCAATGCATACATACAAAACAAAGCAACAACCGGATAAACTCCGATGAGAAATCATCTCAGTATAAGCAACATATAAAGCATTAAATAAATCATAATGACTCTATTCAATCGACTCAAAAAATAGAGTAAATAACGCTTCTTTCGATCGATCGGGAATTGATTCATACTTCTTCGTTTCCATCAAGATTCGTATCCGATCTTGACATGAATATTCATCTATCGAAATCATTCCGGATTCGAAAATAAGGTCGTCCTCCGACCTCGGCATAGAATCAATTCGTATCATCATCGTATCAACATCATATCAACTCAAAATCAAAGATCCACTACCTGGGATGGATCGACAACATAAAAATCAAATCGAAATAATAAATACATATGTGGTTTTGGCGGGACAACTCAAGAAGAATCGATCTTGAGTTTCAAAATCCCTGACTCTCGATGTCGTCATTATACCTTCGTATTTATTCTGTTTTGAACGCTTTAATCTGAAACATAACATCAAAACATTCATATCAATCTTCATTCTAGTCAATCATTTCAGAATCGAGTCACAATCATCAATATATCTTCAATCAAATTCATTTCAAACCTCACATCTTCTTCTTTGGTTCGAATTCGGAGTCTTGAGTCGTTAGCCTTCAAAACTAGTCTGAAACGGAGAAATAAAATTGCTATATCATCGATAACATCTAAAAGAACATCTCATCTCAGTTATAGGCTATCAAAACGGCTTCAAATCATCAATCGACGGCGTAGCGATTAAAAATCGGTAACCGATGAAATATCGAATTCGAATCTAACTTATTTAACTTCATGAACGTGTGATATATCAGCACTATAACCTCATACACCAGCATATCAACACAATCAGCTGCTATAACTCTCTATATACATGCTGGAAATCATAACAAGTTCATTCAAGAATCAATCTTCGATTCGTTTTCGATATCGGAATGTAAATACGTTGAATAACGTAAACATAACATCAATTCCTGATATCTATCAAATTTCAATCTTCAAAACTTGCCAAAGTAATTCAAAACTTACATCAAGTCGAAGTACTCGTCGCAAGTATTCCAGAACACTTTTCGAAATTGAAATCGGACGATAGGATCAAAAGTTACGGGATTTCGAAAATCAGAAATCAAAAGAAAGGAAGAGGATCTCGACCTCTGTTCTGAAAATTCTGAATTACACATTTGGAATACACGTATCATACTGATAAATCTGATTAAAAATCGGATATGTATTGCATATTTGCAATTTAACCCCAGTCTTCATGAATTGCAATTCAGTCCTCGGCCTTCGTTTTAATTCAATTTCAATCCAAAATAATTTAAGAATATTATAATTTAAATCGAAACTCTAAATATTCCCAAATTAAATATACTCGAATTAAAATTAAATAAATTTGGATTAATTAAATAATCCTGGCCTTTTGCACTTTATCCCTTCAAACTTTGATATTTGCAAATCAGTCCCTGATCGGGTTGTATCTTCAAAATTAATCTTCTTTAATTCCCGAAACATGGAATTTAATCTTAAATTCCATAAATATTCAAATCGAATATTTATTCTTTTAATTTAAGAATTCTCGGAATTTAATTCTCAAAATCCGTAAATTCTCAAATTAAATATTTTCGGCTCGGAAATTAAATCTATCATTTTCATAACTTCTCAAATCAATATTAGCCCATAATATGAAATTTAATTCTCAAATCTCATAATTAATAATTTAATATTTCTGGGCCTTACAATTCCTCTCCTCTAAGGAATGTTTTCGTCCTCGAAATCGCATTCAATCGAACTATTCAATCTGATAGACTGAATGATTATCTGAAGTAATTCTCACTTCAATCATCCAACTCTGATCTTCGTATCTCATCTCTTCATTTCTTATCAGACTATTTCTTTGAATCTGCTTCTATTTTCTTGTACTTTAATTAACCGATAAGAATCCTTTCTGAGTGGTTTCTTTCTCAATCAAGGATCTGTCAAATAATCGACTTAACTCATAATATTTTCAATATATATCTCATCGGATTAAAGCACGTAGGAAGAATCGACTGATACTTCCTTCACATAGATACGTGGAACAAATCAGATCCATCATATCAAGCTGAAAAGAATAAATCGTTCAATCAAATCATCAATTCTATCTGACATCTCAGTCAATGAAATTCAGCTTCAGTGACGACTTGTTTCTTTCTCCATATTATTCCATGCTCTACATAGAACATATATCAAATCTACACTGTCATTCTGTTCATCGCTTCAAAATCAGTATTCTCATTCATATTCTGAATCTGTAAAACAACTCTGCTCTTTCTCAATTCTGAATTGAATAATGTTTCAATAATAACTCTTTCGCTTAACGAATCAGTTTCAGCTTCAAAAGTTATATCTATCATTCAATTACTAATTATGTTTCTTCTTCTTTGTTTTTATTTCGTACAGATTCATCTTCAACATCTTTGTGTGTCTCAAATCAAATCTGATCTGATATCGACAAATCATGTCTGATCTAATGTCATATACTTAGGTAGTATCATTTCAACACAAAGGAATCAGATTTCTTTTCATCATATCATCATAGCATTATCTCAAAATCGACTCAATAGCTGTTACAGGAATTATAATCATCAAGTGGCAACACATCAATTCAATTAATACCGAATCAGGTATTAAAGTTCTGAGAATATTCTCAACATCTGGAAAATCAACTCAAATAATCCATCAATCGAAGAATGATATAATGTAATCACATATAACCAACTCTCAGAACATCAATCAATCAATTGATGCCACATCCTGTCGAATAAAATCTAAAGTCTTAATCCTGACAATAGATTTTAATCATTCCTGTAATTCCATCATATCTCTATCTTTTCCACAACTATCTAGTCATATCTGTATCACATCTTATACAGCGTATTCTAAAATTCTGATTAGTCTATTCGGACTATCTATTAATCAGAGTATAATATGTTGTATTCACATATTTCAAAGTATTCAGAGCTGTTGATAATCGGTATCATGTCAGATAAAGTTCATTCTCGAAATTCGATTCATCTTCTCTGACTATTCTTCAATTCAAGATTAACATTTTGTACTTTCACATCCAAAAAGTACTCAAAGCCTTCTGTTCGTCTGTATTACAATTCACTAGTAAACCTAATGTCTCAATTTAAAACAATAATTCTTGGCTTAATGTGACATCTCGCACAATTCTAATCACGGATCAGTGATTTATTCGTACAGACAGATCATCTTATTCAGTAACTTCAATCAATCTGATCATAACTAACACATGTTTACCTCATCTATACTGCTTCATCATGGTAGTTTCGCAAAATATTCTTTCAAATCATAATCTCGTAACAATTCTGGAGATTCTAAACTGTTACTGAACTAATCTAGTCAATGATTTTCAACTTCATAAGAAACTCTCTATACGTTTAACTTCGAAAACGTACTAATTCTGTTACATCTGTTTGCTTAATCTTCTGATAAAACAATTATTGAACGAATATTGAAGTCATTGTTGTGCAATTCTTCAAATTCTGATATTTCTTTTCAAAAATATCAGTCACAATCAGATAATCAGTCACAAATGAATTCATCCATTCTGATCTGAGGCTTCAATTCATATCTCAATCTGGCATTCTTTACTGAATTCTCATCGTTTCAATTTACTTTCTGTGTTTCTTTCATCTTCTTGAACAGTTCTGGCTTACTTTCAATCGAAAATCATTCTGATTGGTGATATATTCGTCTGAATATTCAAACCAGAATACACAGAAATCTGGAATCAATTCATCGGATGCCTATTCCATTCCTCATTTCTATCTCCAAATACCGACAATTCATATCATCTAACCAAAAATCATGGATCATATTCAAATTCTTCTATCAGTTACGAGCCAACAATCTTAAAATACGCTGAAATATCGTCAAAGGATCAATAATTCTCAAAATCAAAAGAAATAAATCAAGATTGAGAAAATCCCTCAATCAAGGTCATCCAAAATCAAATCTTTTGGATAACAAACTCTGCAAAGTGAAAACAACTCACTTGCATCACCCAACTCAGAATGAGTGAATCAACACAGGCTCTAAACGAAAGCAATGTGCCATGAGAGCCAATCAATATTCAATCATTTCAAGAATCATATTTCCAATTGATGTAATCGATTCAGCATAATCAAAGAAAAGACTCAACTGTAACTGATTTTCATATCATCGTCTATCTTATAAACCTCAAAAGCAGTATTCAATTCATCAATTCATCAAGTCTCTATAAAATTCCAATTCACAACTTAAACGAAAGTCGAAATCTTACTGGAATATATCTGTCATCTCTATTCATCGGCATATCTATCAATGCTGATTTAGATCTTGAACATATCTAGTGCATCGAATATACTGATTTCGGAATATTTCTGTAATCCAACATCATATATCAAACCGAAATCACAGAATCTTAATTCTAAATCTCATATCATATCATCTTATCCATATGCACATTATGTTCTGGCTGATCTAATTCAATCGCTTCTTATAATCAATTTTATAACAATCTGTAATAGGTTATTGCATCATCATCTATCATGCAACCTAACTGATATCTCAAATACGAACACAATCATATTCAGTTTCTGTTCTTTGAAGCAAAATCATGTTCAGTCTCATTTCATCAATTCAGTAGTTCAATTCTTCAGTTCAATTCACAAAGTCTCTTTTCTGATACAGAGGTACGATATAACACAACTTCCAGCTATCATATATTTATTGCACCAATAACATAAACAGGTTAAAACAAAATAAATCTGTTACCTGCAATTTCATTCTCAGGTGCAATTTTATTCTGATCCTTTGTATACTTCTGGAACCATTCTTCATTCAAATCATCTAGAATCTGATTTACTTAGGACATCGCCTAATAAATCTGCCTGAACTGTTTTTACACTGATCGTTAGGATATCTCCTCCCACAATCAGTGTAATAATCATTAGCATACTCTGCATTCAGAACCAGACTAATTTGTCTCAGTTCGCTATAATTAAAGAACTACTTCTAGACCTTTCATCTCATATCTGCTCTAAAATAGAAATTGTAGCTAAAGTTGTGATTATCTCACATACTATGGCATGTCTACAATTTCATTCTTTCTGCCTCATCATTCAAATTCAGTTCTCTTAGCCGTATTTATGTCTTTCATAAAATGTTTCAGTCGTCCACATTTATTCAGACATAATCCCCGAATCCAAGCCACCACTAACAATTCAATGTTGAGCTTCTTCATCATCATCATCAACAATTCAAAGAATTGTAGTAAACTTGAAAATCAATTAAGGCATTCTCCAAGATTCAAAATATTCAAAATATTCGACTTCTAATGGGTATATCTTTCTTTCTGATCATTTCTATCTGTTGTGACAAAGAATCATGAATCAAAATCTGTTCTGAGCACTTACCAACAAATAAATATACCTCAAGTCTGTCAGAATTTTTTCATCAAAATCTATCAGCTGGTTGCTAGGTCTTGAAGTTGATAAACAGTCAATCTGATACGTCATTCATCAGTATCTTTCAGGTATCTGAACGACTGATCAAGTTTTTCAAGCCAACTTCTACCTGCAATATCATCTATTCATTCGCTGATATTCTGTTCTGTTCAATCAGAGATACTTCTTTCAGCTGAGCAATACGGTTCTGTTCAGTCTGACCATACCATTCTGTTTAGTCTGGGGTGCTTACCTCACCCAAAGAACATTGTTTTCTTCGATTCTGGGTGCTTACATCACCCGAGGAAAATCTTATAACAAAATCAGTAAAAAATTCAAAAATTTAAAAATCAGTAAATCAAGCAGTTGAATTTCAACGATAGATCACGTTCACATGCAATTTATCAAATCATCGAATCATCAAATCAAGTAATGCACAATCATGCAATACTATAAATGCATGTGACTCAATCTACCCCGCTCAGTTTCTATCTCAGTCCAAGAAACTTACGCTCTGATACCACCTGTTGTGGGGACCTCGGGTTGCTAATCTCATCTTAGGGCAACTAATAATTAATTAAACAATTAAAGAATAATAAATCAAGAGCAGAATTTTTTTTAAAAAAAAATCGGAGCCTCGCTCGATCGGTCAAAAGCAGCCGATCGAGCGAGCAAGAAAATCATGCCCTCGGGTTTGATCACAATTTGGCCTCGCTCGATCGGCCAAATCCTGCCGATCGAGCGAGCAAGAAAAATCAAGTTTTCTGCCCAAGAAAACCAGGCCTCGCTCGATCGGTGAAATTCACCCGATCGAGCGGGCATCATTTCCAGAAAAATTCAGAACATTCTTTGCTGTCAAAACTTGGAACCATGGCATGAATCAACCATAAATCTACTTCTAAACATGGTATACAATCTGGGAACATACATATAGACATGTACCAAGTCCTCAACCTCAAATCATGTGATTCTTACATCAAACAAATAACATAATAAACATTTATCGAGCAAGCTACACAAGGACTCAAATGTGAGCTTCAAATATAAAAGTGTTTATCAAGTTTGATGTTATCTAACTACCATTCTTCATCTTAAACCCGAGTCCACACTTGCTAAATCTCGCTCCCGAGCTATCAACGTCATCTCAGACTAGCTCCTGGCCCATCTGTTGTAATGCACACATACAAAACAAAGCAACAGCCGGATAAACTCCGGTGAGAAATCATCTCAGTATAAGCAACATATAAAGCGTTAAATAAATCATAATGACTCTATTCAATCGACTCAACAAATAGAGTAAATAACGCTTCTTTCGATCGATCGGGAATTGATTCACACTTATTCGTTGCCATCAAGATTCGTATCCGATCTTGACATGAATATTCATCTATAGAAATCATTCCGGATTCGAAAATAAGGTCGTCCTCCGACCTCGGCATAGAATCAATTCGTATCATCATCGTATCAACATCATATCAACTCAAAATCAAAGATCCACTACCTGGGATGGATCGAAAACATAAAAATCAAATCGAAATAATAAATACGTATGTGGTTTTGGCGGGACAACTCAAGAAGAATCGATCTTGAGTTTCAAAATCCCTGACTCTTGATATCGTCATTATACCTTCGTATTTCTTCTGTTTTGAATGCTTCAATCTGAAACATAGCATCAAAACATTCATATCAATCTTCATTCTAGTCAATCATTTCAGAATCGAGCCACAATCATCAATATATCTTCAATCAAATTCATTTCAAACCTCACATCTTCTTCTTTGGTTCGAATTCGGAGTCTTGAGTCGTTAGCCTTCAAAACTAGTCTGAAACTGAGAAATAAAATTGCTATATCATCGATAACATCTAAAAGAACATCTCATCTCAGTTATAGGCTATCAAAACGGCTTCAAATCATCAATCGACGGCGTAGCGATTAAAAATCGGTAACTGACAAAATATCAAATTCGAATATAACTTATTTAACTTCATGAACGTGTGATATATCAGCATTATAACCTCATACACCAGCATATCAACACAATCAGCTGCTATAACTCTCTATATACATGCTGGAAATCATAACAAGTTCATTCAAGAATCAATCTTTGATTCGTTTTCGATATCGAAATGTAAATACGTTGAATAACGTAAACATAACATCAATTCCTGATATCTATCAAATTTCAATCTTCAAAACTTGCCGAAGTAATTCAAAACTTACATCAAGTCGAAGTACTCATGGCAAGGATTCCAGAACACTTTTCGGAATTGAAATCGGACGATCGGATCAAAAGTTACGGGGTTTCGAAAATCAGAAATCAAAAGAAAGGAAGAGGATCTCGACCTCTGTTCTGAAAATTCTGAATTCCACATTTGGAATACACGTATCATGCTGATAAATCTGATTAAAAATGGGATATGTATTGCATATTTGCAATTTAACCCCTCAAGTTTTCATTAATTGTAATTTAGTCCTCGGCCTTCGTTTTAATTCAATTTCAATCCAAAATAATTTAAAAATATTAGAATTTAAATCGAAACTCTAAATATTCCCAAATTAAATATACTCGGATTAAAATTAAATAAATTTGGATTAATTAAATAATCCTGGCCTTTTGCACTTTAGCCCTTCAAACTTCGATATTTGCAAATCAGTCCCTGATCGGGTTGTATCTTCAAAATTAATCTTCTTTAATTCCCGAAACATGGAATTTAATCTTAAATTCCATAAATATTCAAATCGAATATTTATTCTTTTAATTTAAGAATTCTCGGAATTTAATTCTCAAAATCCGTAAATTCTCAAATTAAATATTTTTGGCTCGGAAATTAAATCTATCATTTCCATAACTTCTTAAATCAATATTAGCCCATAATATGGAATTTAATTCTCAAATCCCATAATTAATAATTTAATATTTTTGGGCCTTACAACGAGATCGATCCACGGAGAGGATGTTGTAAGTTTAATTTTAGCAATGATATATTATAGATGGAAATATTATTATAAAACTTCAAATACACAAATTATAAAATTGTCAAAGCTTCAAAGGTTCATTGTTGGTTTATTTAAGATTGCTTAAAAAAATAAATAAAAGAAACTAAAATAAGAATAAACATAAAAGAACAATAAAATATTTAAACAAAAATATCATATAATATAGTTCTCACTATATTAATATCAGATGAACCGATATTTAATACATGATACCCATAATATATATATATATATATATATATATATAGATGCATAAATATAAACATAAAAGAATAATTAAATATTTAAACAAATATATCATATAATATAGTTCACACTATATTAATATCAGATTAACCGATAATTAATATATGGTACCCATAATATACATATATAAGTGCATAAATATAAATTGACATAAAATTAAATGTTAGATCAAATCACCATATTTTATTTAGAACAACCGGCAGAGCCACGCTATCGTCTAAATAAAATATATGAATTTTGTGTTTATGTTAGATGCGAGAAAGTAAATGTTAGTTGCGAGAAAGTAAATGTTAGATGCGAGAAAGTAAATGTTAGTTGCGGAAAATTAAATGTTAGATGCGAGAAAGTAAATGTTAGTTGCGGAAAAGTAAATGTTAGATCAAATCACAATATATTATTTAGAACAACCGGCAGAGCCACACTATTGTCTAAATAATATATATGACTTTATTATAAATTGATACATATATTTATAGTATATAATTATTGTAGTATTTATTGTATCATATTAGACAACAAATCAAGGTAACCACTTCAAGGTACCAAGTATTTGATGTAAATAGATAACAATAAATCATCCAAATTATACCTACAAATAAAAATCAATTAGTAAAAATAAAAATAGAAAAAGAAAGAATATACAAAATATAAACAATCTTACTTGACCAACAATGAAACCATTTAACCTTGACATAAAAGGATTTAGCTTGTCATGAACATAAGACTCAAGAGTAAGGATAAAAGAAATTTCATACTTAAACTTGGAGAAATATGCACACTCAAACTCTTATTCTTACACACACAATATTTATTTTACAAGTGAGAAATTTCTCTACACTTTTGCACACTACAAAGCTTATATAACACATCTATTTATAGGCCAAATGAGAGCAAGAGTCCAAGGCTCATTAAATGTGAAATAGTAAAGTTGGTGGGTGCTTGTCTCCTTGAATTTCAATATCATGACCCAACTTTAATTGGCATGTTTGATATCTTATACCACCGATTCAGCCTTTCCATTCAACATAGAACACGTAGGATATTTGTGTAGATGTGTTTGGACATATAATTCACCTCTTTTGGGTAAAAGGTGAAATAGTTATGATATTTTTACTACAAGCTGGTCATAATAAAAGTAAATCTTTCTCCTTTTTGATTTTTGATAATTTGATCATCTTAATGAGGTTTTTGGAATTTCTTGTCTTCTACAAAGTTGAAGATGCCTCTTTTGTGATTCTACAGGATTTAAGATTACTCCAATATGACCTCTGTAGCTTGAGTAATTTTATTTTTATCAAACCTGCGCAAACCGTAAAATACAACATTTTTAGTAAAATATTTAAATATAAACATATAACACTAAAATAATACAACTTCATAATTTTAATGAAACTTTAATTTTAAAACACGCTTTTTAACATATAAATAATTAAAAATTTTAAGTTTCATCATGTAGATCAGAACGTTCGATTAAAATTTAGCTCATGCAGATTCTAATTCGGTGTAAAAAATGCATGAACATATGGAGGGTCGGATCCATCGATTCGGATCATCCAAACACAACTGTCTACTTATGTATCAAGACAATGTTAACACGTCATTGCATGCAGGAATTCGGATCTTCCAAACTGGGATCGAATCGTCCGATCTCCGTCTACATAGATCGCATATTTATGTAATCAATGCGTGTTGAAAGAAGCGGTGTACGCAGTTTGTTATGTAAACAGACAGTGTTGTACTTGGTGTTGTAACACCAGAGACAACACAGTGCAGCGGAAATTAAAGCGTAAATAAATAACATAAGAAAATAATTATGCACGAGTAAAGAATACTCGTGCGGGTTTCTTAGGGCTAAATATCACTAGAAAAGAGAATATCAGTCTTACAAACTAATACTAGTGATTTTACGAAAAATCAATATATAGATCCTAAATTTCTCAAAAAGTTGAGAAATCAAACTTGCATCCTAAATAAATCAGAGTAAAACAAATAGATGCAACTCATGTAGCCTAAATTTGAAGAGACATTAAAGATCTTCGAACAACACTATTCCCACAGTTTTGTCTCAGATGTCTTCAACACCAACGACAGCACGGGGACATGCAATAACGATGATTGCAAAACGTCTTCAAAAACCTTCAACTCTTCGATCAGAATTCTTCAATGAATGCTCTGTGAGTTGTCGTCTGAAGCTCTCTGGACTTGCAAGATTAAGGAAACAATTATAAGTAGGGATAAAACTCTATTATTCATATCAAATCAAATCTTGATAATATCATATAAGAATATATCTAAGATTTTCCTTATCAAGATATATTTGATCATGGTAAATATATTTCATATAATATACGAATTGCACACTAGATATTTACCAAATCTAATTACTTGTCTAGAAAACAAAATTAATTAATACGCAATATTCTAAGGGCCGAATGTTTCAAGGAATAAAATTCCTTTCACGTGTTTTAGGTGTTTGTCATGCCCCAGCCCCGAGGCGGTTGACATCAGCATTGTTCTCAAATTATTTATTCGAAAACAACAAGCCTCATAAGTACAAAATTCAGAAATATACACCAATCTATTTATTCATAAACTGAAATACATTGTTATTCATAAAACTGAATTTATGGTGTCGTTAAAA
The DNA here is from genome assembly GCF_033568475.1 of Henckelia pumila. Classification (NCBI taxonomy): domain Eukaryota; kingdom Viridiplantae; phylum Streptophyta; class Magnoliopsida; order Lamiales; family Gesneriaceae; genus Henckelia; species Henckelia pumila. Next base: position 8,311,077 of record NW_027331831.1, read on the forward strand.
TGCTTTAAACTGATAACAAGAATCTAACGCAACGGCTTAACAAAATAAATTAAACATAAACTAAGCAGAATTCTTGGTTCTTTTTCACCAGCCTCAAAACTGGTTTTGTTCATCCTCGTCTATGTCTTCTTCGTTCTTATCTGATATGATGTTTGGTGGGTGAGTGATATGATCGTCACTCTATAAATGAGGGAATCATATCAACTTTTAAATCATTTTTAACAGAAATTTCATATACATATACATATCAAAACAAAAATCACATAACTTTTAGAGATAACAGTAATCATATTATGCACGAAACTGTTTATCAATTTCGTGGCTAATTGATATCAATCCCCTATATTTTAGAATATATATTTCTATCACTAGTTCATAAGATTCAATGCATCATAAATACAAGTTTTGAATTTCATACTTGAATACAAGGCATCATGTTTTGGAACAATTTTAAAACATATTATCAGGTTTTAATTCAGAAAGCTCACTTACAAAATATTGCTAAACTGATTTCGGTTGTCTTTGACATTATTCTGCACTTGTTCAACTGAACTGATAGCTCAACTGATCTTATTTCTCGAAACTGATCTCTTTTCACTTGAATTTATAGGTGCTTATGCTCAGAATTTGTGTAGCATTATCTCAAGAATCTGAGTGTTATTTATAGGGAGAAATATGAATGTTGCTCTCTCATTTAATGTCATTATTTGCCATGATTTCAAGTTAATGTGTCAGTTACAACTTTGAAGTAATTGGTCTATCGAACGGAACCTAACTCAACTGGTTTGCTGAAATGAATTGAACTTGCTAAACTAAACCGAACTGGTTTGCTGAACTGAACTTTGCTATAATGATCTGCTGAACTGATCTCATCAGTCTAGCTGAGTTGACCCGAACTGAACTGAAATTGGACAATTTAACTGAACTGATCCAAACTTAACTAAAATGAATTGTGAATTGAAATTTCGGGTGCTCACGGTGTTTCCTAGTTCAAGTGTATATTTTGAGTGCTTTCAGTCATACTATCGAGGGTTGGGCAATAAAGAGGTGCTACCAGGGCTGTAACGGAGCGGTGCTTGAGCTGTGGTCTTCGACAAAAAAGGATTATCGATGAACACATGTATAAGTATAAAATTTTAGTAAATCTTGGGTAGTTATTATCTTATTTAAAGTTTTTTAGCGATGAGTAATAACAATATTATATTCACTTGATTATAGACTTGGACCATATACCTGGATTGTTACATAGAGATATGAAAGTACTATCCGAGATATCTTAATTGACTATGCATTATTATGTGTTTTATTTTATCTGTCATGATATGAATGTATTATTCTTGTTCATATATGTTGCATGCACATATATTACGTTGAGTCTCATCTCCCTTGAGATAGCCATTACCAATAGGGTCGTTCGACCTTGTTTTTGGAGGGAATGACATCAATATTACATAGATGACGACGGATCGAGAGGGTTGTGGTGTTCCTGTACATTAGGATCCACGTACGGATATGAGTGTATTAAGATACCCAGGGGGCATTCGCGTGGTACTACTCATTCATGGTGCCTAGTCTAAGTATGTTGTTGACCAGATAACCTGTACACGTATAGGGGTGTATACTCATAATTTTGTACAAGGTATTCCTATCGCTCACGTCCTTGATGTTTATGTCTTGGACACTTCATTCCATGGTGTAGGCCTTAAGTTGGATAGACCTAGCGAGAGCGGTCGCCGAGCTTGCAGGAGCAGCGTTGTCTGGACTGACATTTTTGTTCCATGTTTCATTTCGATTTTACACACTGTTTCCGATATGTTTGTATAACATTTGATAGTCACAGGCATTTTTCGATGATGTTGTATAACAATGCTTAAGTTTATTTTCGTTGTTATCTGATTGTGTTTTATTAAGTTAACTGCATGATTTAATTTTGTTTAGTATGTGATCCGAGACGGGTCACTACAGTAGGTCTCTTGTGAGTTGGGTCAACACTTATTATATTTACAATAAAAAATAATATTTTTTAATGAAAGACCCAAATAAAATATAGTGACCCATATCCAAAAATTAATGATTAAGTGATATTTAATCAAGCGATCATGTTGAGATTAAGTAAAAAATGATTAAAGGATTCCCTAATGGAATTATAGAGTTGAGAAATGAACCCAGGACGATAGAAACTGGGTCGGTAAGAGCTTGATCATTGAGCAAATTGGACACTCCGAATAGGGTTCGGAAGGTCCGAACATGATCAAAGCTATTGTTCCAAGTTCGGGAGCTCTGCTGAGTTTGGAAGCTCCAAACTACGATCGGACGCTCCGATCGTCCCCGTTGCCAGCTGTCTGAAGTTAATGTGTAAGTTGTGACGTCAAGAGATCGGAAGCTCCAAAGGGGGATCGGAGGCTCCGAACTACTGTCGACAGGCATCCTCTAAAAGCTAGACACGTGGTTGGCGAAGGAAGTTCGGAAGCAGAGATCGGAAGCTCCGAACGTGCGATCGGAGACTCCGATCTCCATTTATTTAAGGGGGTTCCGAGGCTCATTTTAGCTTGCTCATTCCTCTTTTCTCTCTCTCTCTCGTTCTTAGCTCCTTCTAGTCGATTTTAGAGGTTCCTATGCGTCCTATTGAAAATCCGGGAGTGGCCCGCGGAACTCTACGGGAATAGTAGCGAAGTTGTGCCTAAGTTTTGGGGCTATCGCCATCAGAGAACTGACGACGGATGCAAGTATTATAACTTTGGATCCCCAAAAATATTAGGGTGTATCTATTAGCTTAGTTAAGGCTTTTAGAGCATGTTTAGTGATGCATGTGCATTTTGCATTATAAACTTGTAGTTCGGGATGGTAGACTTGGAACCTAAATGGATGCTTTTATGACTGCTTTAGAAAGATACGTAAGTACTGACTGAGATTTCCAGCGAAAATGCATGCTTATATGTTGCATTTATGTATCATGATTGCATGTTATTATTATGCGGCATTTGCATATCATATTGAGCATGTACATCTGTTGAGATGAGCCAGTAGGGTCGCTCAGCCTTGTTTTGGACGGCTGATGTCGAGGGCTCCGCAGACCGACGAGTTTTTCCAGCACTGACATCTAAGAACATTCTAGATCCACGTCCAGTTAGGAGTGAGTGAAAGTACCAGTGGTTTGACTCCCCGTTCGGTACTACTCATATCCTAGACGCCAGTCTGAGAAATTTGGATTTGTATATCCCAGATATGGATACCAGACATTGTATTTTGCATGCATCATATGTGTATGTTTACCCGTACTAGCGTATTGAGTTTTAGAGCTCACGTCCAATATTTTCTGTTTTCTGGACACCTCATTTGATGGGGCAGTTGCAGGTAGTTCTTCTAGGGATTGGGAGCGGTGACCAGAACGAGACAGCAGGATTAGCTGTTGGGTTATATTTCATTAAGTATTCGATTGGGTTGTATTTATTGAATTTATTTAACCGGTTGTATTCTGTCAATCCAGTATTTATTTTGGGTTTCCGTAGCATATCTCTAATTATGTTAACTTGCATGCATAATTAAGCACTAATCTTTGATTAATAATGGATTCGAGTTAGGTCGCTACATAAAAGATCTTATTAGTGAATTAAAGGAAACTTGTTCAGAGTGTCAGACCCTTGCGTCTCTCTAAATATTCATTATTCAAATTTTACTTCATAACACCGAGTGTTCAACAAAATTGGTATGACTTTCATAAATATAATATGAACTTTTAGCAAATTATAGTTAATAAAACTACAATAAAAAGTTATATGAATTTATTTTATCAAATATTTTTTAATAAAATTTAATTTTTGAAGTACATTTAAAATATACTAAAGAAATAATTTCAAAAATTGAAATTTTGAATTAAGTGAAACTTGTCAGTAAATTGCGAGGTTGCATATTAATTTAATTATTAATAGGAGAATTTTGAAAAATGATAATGGACTAAAAAAATAGTTTCAGAAATTGAAATTTTGAATTAAGTGAAACTTGTTAGTAAATTGCGAGGTTACATATGAATTTAATTATTAATAGGAGAATTTTGAAAATTGATAATGGTTAAACTTCGTTTTTGAAAATAACTATCGTCTCAAATACATTTGAGTATTTCAAAAATGTGATTGATCATTTTGTTAACTATCCTCATATTAATATCCATATCCGATTTATTGCATTTAAGTTCGAGCATTTCTCAATTTTATTTTCTGGATCCGTCCCTGATCTCGTTGGTTGGAAGAGCTCGCCACACTCGGATTATCACTACTTCATTATTTACTACAATTTTGGAGTTATTTATTGAGGTTGGAGTTTAATTTATTTCTAACTCTATGTGCACGTATTGCGTGCATTTCAGTCAATATATATATATATAATATATATATATATATATATATATATATATATATATATATATATGAGTTCTTTTATGGTGCTCAACACTATATGTTTACTTCATGTCCATCATATACAATAGATGAGTTGACCGGTACAATAGATAAGTTGACTTGTACATGGTGGGCATGAAGTGGGCATATAATGTTGGGCACCATAAAAGAACTATATATATATATATATATTCCTTTAAAAATTTTGAATTAAAATTGAAAATAAAATATAAAATTTCCCGATTTTAAAATTTTGTTTACGTAAATTTAAGTTTCATGAAAAAGGAAATAAATAGGAGGCTGAAGAAAATGTATTTTGAAGATTCTAAAAATTATATACTAAAATACTATTGTATAGTTATTTAAGTACTAACGCAGATAGATAAACGAGCATTAGTTTCAAGGTGAGTGCATGTGTAACATTTATCTCTCAACGTAAAGTCATGGCATATCATATTTGTTTACGCAAAAAATTTTATGAGACAATTTTATAGGTCAATTTTTTGTGAGATGAATCTTTTACTTGACTTGATCCATGAAATATATTAATTTTAATGTCGAAAGTATTACCTTTTACTATAGATATGAGTTGAGATTGTAGTAATCCGTACCCAAAAATAATGATTAATCGATAATTAATCAAGTGATCATGTTTAGATTAAGTAAAACATGATTAAGGGATTTTCAAAAGGGTTTAAGGAATTCGAAAATGGATTCAGAGCACTTGAAAATAGCTGGAAGGATTCCAAGTCTTTGGAAGGATCGGAGGCTCCGAGCTAGGATCGGACAGTCCGATCTCCACCTAATAAGATAAGATAAGGAATTATTTGATTGACTAAGAATCAGACTTCGGACGCTCCCAAGTAGAGGCAAAGCCGGTCCTTGTTGTCCAAAGGCCCTGGGCGAAACCATGAATTATGCCCTTATCTTCCAATCAATAATTTATCTTTCACCCCGAGCACCGCTTCTTTCGAAAGAAACTTTTACACCATCGATCATAGAATATATATGTACATACAAAAAAAACATCGAAGTAACTCATTTAAAGTAACTCATTCTCATCATTCTTTTTTTCAACAAAATCTTTATTTGAACCAGATTCATTAGTTAAAATATTCAACAAACTTTTAGTTGTGTCATGTTATTCTTTCCTAAAGTATGTATTTAGTGAACCTCCGAGGCTTTCGGCTATTTCTTCTTCTTTCTTATTTTCTTGTCTTTTTTGATGTCCAGATAGTTGTTTCATTCTGATAAAATAATGCTTAGCTAATTATAACAAAAAAAATGACAATCAAGGAAAAAAAACAAGAGTAAAATAATAAAAAAACAACAACTTAGCAATGACCAAAGAACAATAAAACCTGCATTCGATGGGAGTGGTTGGACCGTTGGATGCCTATAATATGAAGAATTCAAAATCCACTTGTTTAAGACCTAATAACACAAACTTCGTCTTCCTAAATGCTGCAAGTTTTAAGAATTTGATCAAAATATTATTTTGAAAATTTTAATACTTATCAAAGCAATTAAAGGACAATTATTACATACCTAGGCCCGTGTTCTCTTGAATCTTCACAAATTGATATTGTTGAATGTTGAGAAGAGGGCGTAAGAGATTGAAGAGTGAAGGTTTTTTTTAAAAAACAAATTGCTGCAGCGGAGAAGAGTGAAGGGTTAAGGATAAAGGGTTTCTGACTCTTCAATTCTGTTTCACGCAAAGAACTTTGAGAATGATAAGTATTGGGAAGATACTAAGGCTTAAGATATGATACAACGGACTTATATTTGGGCTTTTTTTTTTTGGAATATATATATATTTAAAAATTTTGGGCCCTAATTTTTTTTAATTTTTTTGGGCCCTGGGTAAGGGCCCTGGTAGACCTCCCCCAGGGCCGGCTCTGAGTAGAGGTTCGGACGGTCCGAATAGTATCCAAGCCAGCTGTCCGAAGTGGTGACGTCACGGATAACATAATACTCGAGATCGGACGATCCGAAGTCCCGTTCGGATAGTCCGAAGAGCTGGCCGAGACACGTGTCATGCATGCAGGGATCGGACGATCCGAAAGGGGGTTCGGATGGTCCCGTGTCTATAAGTATGGCCGAGGAGCTCATTTGTGAAGCGCTCAGTAACTTCTCTCCTTCGCCCACGAGGCTCTATTTTAGGGCTTGTTGGGTACTCTAATTTTAGAGTTGGAGTAGGAAGTATATTTTAGTAAAGTCAGACAGTATCTGACATAGTAGCGGAGCAGTGCTCAAGTAGCAGAGCTGTGGAGCTGCAGCAGGGGTGTGCCCCTAGTTGCGGGATAGTCGCCATCAGCAGGTTGACAACGAACGCATGTATAGCTTTTGCTTCCTAAAAATATTTAGAAGTATGCAATAGGTTAGTTAAGGCTTTTAGAGCATAAATATTGATGCATGAGTATTTGAATTGTAGAGTTGATGATAGGCGTGGAACTTAGAGTGGGACTCCTAAGACTACCTATAGTAAGATACGTAAGTACTAACTGAGATTGTCAGCGGGTATGCATGCTTATATGTTGCATTTATATTTTATGATTGCATGTTTATATTATGCTACACGTGCATACATCTTGATTAGCCGGTATTATTGGTTTTCCCTGTATAGGGGTTGCTCAGCCCCCATTGCATGTGTGGATGGATACCATGGTTTTGGTTCCGGATATATCCACGAGTTATATGATATGGGAGCCACCTCCTGATGCGACGTCCCAGCGTGCTACATATCATGACGCCTAGACTGAGCAGGATATTATTCCCAGTATGACACCCAGATATACATATGCATGCATCATGTTTGTATGTTATCCGTACTAGCGTATTGAGCTTAGAGCTCACGTCCAGTAGTTTGTTGTTGTCTGGACACTCCATTCGACGGGGCGGTTGCAGGGCAGACAGTGCGCCCAGAGACTCGGAGGAGTCAGTGACCAGTAAGAGAGACAACAGGACCTAGCTGTAAGATTTATTTATTAAAGATTTATTTGATTGAGTTGTATATATCAAATTTGTTTATCGATTGTATTCTGTTGTGACATTATTTATTTAAGTTTTCGCCGCATATCACTGATTATGTTTATTGCATGCTTATTTAAGTTTTAAACTCTGATTAGTAGTGGATTTGGGTTAGAGTCACTACAGAAATGGTCCGCCTGAAGAATATAAATATATGATACCATCTCACATGATACTTACTCCAAATTCAATATTATATATCTCTCAATTGTCTCAATTTGAAATTCATTATTCATCATAATCATTCCAAATCACCCCCACGAATTCAAATATTTCCATCAAAACTATCTGGGGAGGAAAAAGAAACCCCACCATATTTATTTCACAAAGATTTCTAATATGTTGAATATCTAACATGTCATCTGTAAGAAAAAAGAAGTCCTCCAATATTATCATGAGTCGAATTAGCCAAGACACTCTTATAATAGCATCCCCTTCGTGAACAAAGTGAGCATAATAAATCTAAAGTTGTGTTTTGGATTGATGTATTTCGAATGTATTCAAATGTATTTTTATCGATTAGAGAAGGAAGATCATAAACTTCAAATTCATTCATCGTATGTTTATATATTATTTTATTTAAATTATTATGGATTTCAAGTTCATCCAATAATAGTATTATTTGAAATACATTATATCTTGTATCACTTATAATGTGTAAATAAGTAAGACGCGAATTAAATATATGATTTATAATTTCATTGTAAATAATAAAACTATAATCGAAATCAATGAATTTGAAATTCATCGATCCAAACTAAACCCAATGTTTTGATACTAAATTTGACTTAGAATAACTAAATATTTACCAACCGAAAAGATTCTTGGAATTGGTCCTCATCTATAAGAGGAAAATATTATTATGTTAACCAGTACGAGAGTACAAGACCTCAAAGAATACGCTTAATATTGGCTCAAGTGTTTGAACGGAATATATCCAATATTGATCCGTGTATTCATCATTGAACCAGAGGAAAAAACAAAAAGGAAAGAAAAGAAAAGAAAAGAAGAAAAGGTGACATGTCATTTCAAAATAGGTTATTCTAATTACTTACAAAATGAGACGATTTTACAAGTTAATTTTGTGAGTTGACCTCTTATTTGAGCCGACTAATGAAAAATTTATTGTTTTATGTCAAAATATTAATTTTTTATTCTAAATATATGTTGAATCAACTCGTTTCGAGAATATAAATTTGTGAGACCGTTTTATAAAATACTTACTCCATCTATTATCGCCACATTTTGTATCTCAATGTAATATAGATCATAAGAAATATTTTGAGAACGTGTTGTTAGGATAAAATTAACGTAACTCTCAAAAAAAGAATAAAATTAACGTAGATGCGATGAAAAATAAGGGTATTTTTGGATAATTTTTTGAATTAAAGACATTTTTATTATATTTTATAAGTAAAAAAATTTATGTCCGACACCATATTTATTCCTAAATTTTTATTGTAAAAATGTTTTTTTATAGAGTGTCCGACACCATATTTATTCCCAAATTTTTTTAAAAAAACATTCTATTAAACTTTTTTAAAAACGTTTTATAAGTAATTATTCGAATGAAGTTTTAAAATTATTTATTAATTAATATTAATATTAATAAAAGAGAGAGGTGGGATGAGTGGGCAACAGTTATCTTATCCTGAGAACAAGAGCAGATGGTGTGCTCCATCCAATTCAATTCAATTTATAGCGCCGCCTTCTCCCCATCTTCATTTTAACTCTAACCCATTCTTACGTTTTAAACAGATGTACTTCACGAATTTCGCGCATCTCCAATTAAAATTTTTTATATATAATTATATTTTATCCAAATTCATTTTACAGAAAAATATCGATTCTTAATATATATTTTTTTGTCGTGATAAAAATATGGTAAACTGAAGTAATAAAAATCACATAAACCTCTGTCAGAAAGTTTAATGGATTAATTTTATGTGACATATCTCATGTTCGATCTGGCTAATGAAAGAGTATCTTTTTTTAGTGCCCAAATAATTATTTTTCAGTTCAAATATGGATTGGATCGATCATTGTCTCATACTAGACTTATTCAATAAAAATGTGTAATAAATTTTTACTTCCATAATTTTATTTTCTGAAATACTTAAGTTTCATTCAGATAAATATTTTAAAAGCATTTTTTTCGATTTTTTTTTGTATTCTTCAAGTATAGTTTTTTTAAAAAAATAAATGAGAGTAGTACTTTTTGTATAATCGAGCGCTTGCCGCTTTAACATAAACTTTAGTTGGTGGTAATGGTGCAACTCAAATCTTTTAAACCACACAGCAACCTAAGCAATATAGTTCAATCTCTCTACCAACCAGGGCCAATCCTAACAATTTTTGGGCATGAGTCTAACTTTTAAAAAAGGCCCCTAAATCATAATGTGTGTTCATATTCTTTTAGACTAATAACAAATTTTTCGATTTAAGAAAGGGTTAATTGCATCCACACCCCCTGTGAAAAGTGTAAAAGACATAAAACCCCTTAAAAATATTAATAGGCTAATGCATCCCTCAGTTTTTTAAAATGTAGCACATTTCACCCCTATGTTATACAAACTCGGGCACATTTATACCCTCTCATAGGGGTTTTTATGCTAATTTTTTTAAAACATAGAGTCTAACATGCTATTAATTTTACATAGGGGGTTTTATGCCTTTTAGATTTTTCACAGGGGGTGTGGATGCAATTAGCCCTTTAAGAAATGTGCAATAGTCAAAATATTTCTATTTTAATTGAGTAATAAGATCATGCATGTACAAAATGATTACTATAAAACAACTCGTCTAACAGTTTAGAGCTAACAATATTGATCAAATTGTTCAGAAATTTTTTTCTCAATTAATAGCATAACCAATTCATTCAATATTTTCATATAACATGGTTTATTGAGAAAATGTTTTGAAAAGCTTTAAATTTGAGAAATTTTGTTTTGCACTTACAACTCTAAAAAAGTATAGTCAACAAGATTTTATAAGCAATATGAGTATTTGAGAAATATCCATCAATTTTTTTTTTCAAGTAATTCACTACATCCATTGTCGATTTTGTTTCTCTTGGTAATGAGAACTTCAAAAATGTTAACTCCGAAAATAAATCGTGCTCATTAATATCAGAACAACCCTTATGAGTCAAAAAATATATTTTTATATTGGTCCAATTACACTAATATATAATAAATTTAGGGAATAAAAATGTTTTTTGTTTATATTGGGCAAGATAAAAATAATTTATATTTGAAAAAAATTATCAAGAGACATAGGAATAATAAACTTCATAAATAAATTTATCAAAAAGCCTAGAAATAATAATAAAAGTTTATATTAGGCAGTAGACAAAAAAAAACTAATTTTCCTGAGATATGAATGAAAAAAGCCCAAAAATAATTAATTTATATTGGATCAATGTAAACTTTTATATAATACATTTTTTTTCAAAATTATGGGCCTCGAAAAAAAATGGGCCCGAGTCGGACGAATCTTCGGCTTCCAAATAGGAACGACCCTGCTACCAACAGAGACAATTATTACACCCAAAAAATCTCTCTCTCAATAATTGCTCTTCTTGCAATCAATGGGAATCGAACTCATGACTTTGTTTATGATATCAATTGCAGGATCGAGCGCGTCATGCTTCGATCGCTCTACCAGCAGAGACAATTCTTGCACCCAATTGTTTTTTTAAAAATATATTTATATTTAGAATAAAAAACAATAGTTAAACAAGAATAAATTTTTTTTAAAGATGTCGATGACGTGTAACTCATCTGGCACTCTTAACTTTGGAACGAGATCTCGAGTTCGAGACGCAATTGTAATTATCCCCTCCGTCAACTCAAAAAAAAAAAAAAATTTAAAAAACATTTGTTCAAGCATCTTCTTAATTATTTTTAGTAAGTGTCATATGAGATGTGAAACGGTATCACATATCTATATTTGTTATATGGGTCAACTCAATCCATATTTGAGATGAAAAATAATATTTTTTTCATGAATCGGATCCGTTAGAAGATCTGAATCACAAAATTGACCTATGAAATTGTATTATAAGAGTTTTGGTAAATTATTTTTAATTATGAAAATATTTTTTAAAAACAATAAAATTTCAGACACCTTTTCAACTCTAAAAAACATTTTTAGAAAATGTGTTCAAACACATAAGTATTCTTAAACAAATTTTAATTTTTTTTATAATTAAAAAAAACACTTTTATAAAATTTTTATTGATATTTATCAAAACAATGTGATGGATTTATTTAAGTATTTACTATGAAGATATCATACATATCTACATTGTTTTTATCGAACACTTTCACATCGAATAATTGGTAAAATCAAAGTGTGATGGACTTTGCGAATTAGTACTTTCTATTTTTTTTTAAAAAATGGAATACTAGTTATTATTATTTTTCTTAAAAGAGCCTTATTGCATTGTATTGTATTTATCTAACACCGTGGGATGTTTGGTAGTATTGCCATATGGGCGATTGAGTAGGATTATGGGTTATTTTTGGTGTTTAACTTTTGTTTGGTGTATTTTTAACAAACTCATTTAATATGTCATGTATACTCAAGTGTATTTAAAGGTGAGAATATAATCCTACTCATCCCCCTTTTATTAACCTTCACTCTTTTAAACCTCCTTTTTCTTTCCACAAAAGGCAAAGACTTATGTGAGACCGTCTCACATGTTAATTTTGTGAGACGGGTCTATTATTTGGGTTATTCATAAAAAATTATTATTTTTTATGTTAAAGTATTACTTATTATTGTAAATATGGATAGAGTTGATCCGTCTCATGAATAAAAATCTATGAGACCGTCTCACAAGATATTTAGTCTTCCACAAATATCCCATGCCCTATCAAAATAAAAGAGAAATTTAAAGATTGATGGGATTTGTAATAGTACTATATATGTTAGAAGGGTAATTATGGTATTTAAGTAAAAATATTTTAAATGCATCTCATACATATAAAACACTAGTAAACGTGGCACACACATTGTGTGTGCAACGAAAAATTCAATTACATTCCCTTTTTATTTTATTTTTCTGAATTTTTTTGTACTTTTGATTAACATATTTTTGCGAAAAAAAATCATATGAAAAATAAAATTTAGAAACCAAATAAAAAATATGATCAAAATTAAGAAGTCATTAGATGATTAGAATTACTGTATTATAAAAAAAAAATAGTTTTTTATGTGAAAATGGAGTTAGTGGGAGGTTTTTAGTGGGGAATTGTGGGTAGGAAGGGTAATTATTATGGAATAATAATATAAGAAGTGGATGAGGGGCAAAAATGGAACAAAAGATGGTGTCCAAATAGTTTCTCTAGGTGCCTCAAGTATTATAATATAGTATAGATAGTATAGATAATACTATTTTATCACCACATATTACATTTACTTAAAAATAATTTTATTTATTATTTTTAGTCAAAAAAAATATTTATCATTTATTTATTAACCATTTATTTATCTTATTATTCCAGCCAAAGTGACTATCTAAAATTCTTATATCTAATAAAATAAATCATATTTTTATAAATAAAATGTACTAAAACTCCCATAAAATGGTAAACTTGTGAGACATATATTTTATTCGACTTGACCAATGAAAAATTACTGTTTTTATACAAAAATAAATAAATATTACTTTTTGTTGTAAATTAATATGATTCGAATCGACCCATATCATAAATATAGGTTCGTAAAATCGTATAACATAAAACCTACCCAATAAATAAGTATATTTTTACTATAAAAAAATAATAAGTATATTTACCATTGTTAACCGACAAACACATTATTATTATTTTTATATTAAAAAAAAGATAGAAAACGATGCCATGCGTGGGATCTTGATAAAGAGATGCCAATCGGGTGGTGTATCTGAGCCATTTATAGAGAATTCACTGATGATTGGCAAGGAAAAATAATGAAAAATGATTTTTTTTATTTTTTTAATTAAGAAAACTGAGATAATTGATATGGGGTTTGTGGGGTATGGATATGCTTAAATGCATCTTCGTTTATTTCCCGCTCTATAATTTTTTTTTTTTAAAATATGCTCTATAATATTTCCAGTAATAAATAGTTGAGTTTTAATATGTTCACAATCATATCCTAACAATTCGGGTAATGCTTATCATCTCATTATTACCCATCCAAACGCAGCGTTGTCATAACTGCATGACCGCGGACCAATTTTATGGATTGTTTCTTTTCTTGATGGTAAATACCGAGAGATATAATACATATATGTCATCATTTCTTAACCGCTCGAACAATAGTTGATACTCATATTATCCATCCAAATATAATGATATCGCAACTATTGACACGCGAACAAATTTTACACGCCCGAGATTTCTCAAGACTCTCGAGTTAACGGTTTTCGTGTCTCGAAGCTCGTAAATTAACCGTTTTGTTGTCTCACAGCTAGCGATTTAACGGTTTCCCAATCATATCATATAATCAGCAACTAGCCAATGAATCTTGAATCCCGAATCCCCGTTATCCGAGCTCCAAGATCCTCGAGACATGAAATTCGCATAAATCATAATCCAAATCATGATCACTTAAATGTAAGTATGTAACCACATGAATTACCGATAGACATTCCGTACGATCATGATGTTTAATAATTCGATATTCAGTAACTTCAATATCACGTTTTCATAAAATATAATAAAATAAACCTCATCGACCATCAATTTAGCATAACTGGAGACATAACTCAAGACTAAAATGAATCTTTAAAAAAATAATATATCTAGTTAATTACATTCTTTTTTTTTTTTGGAAAATTCGTTAATAACCTTGAGATACCCCATTTTTTTAAATAGCATTATCCAAAACGGTAATGATGATACTTATAATAATAATTATTATTATTGTTTTATCTCGAAAAATATCATTATCATAATTATTATTATTTTTATAACAGCAGCAACAACTGTTTACCACTGTCCTTGTTCGGTTCAAAAATTTTTCTTTCCTATTTCAAACAAAATATATATATATATATACAATATGTATGCATTCACACACATATAAAAGAACCATCTTTCTTCCTTTCTTTTTCTTTCTTTCTCTCTCCTTCCATCTATTATTTCTCTGTTTGATATTAATCTCTCTGTGTGCCCAGCGATCTGGTGGAGATAGGAATCTCCACCGTGGCTCGCCGGGCGTGACGTAATCAACGATCGGATGTGCAGCGGCGGCGGCGGGGAAAGGGGGAGGAGAATCAAAAGCGAGCTGAACAAAAGGAAGTCATTTCCTTCTTCAGGTAGGTGCAAACTCATGGGAGGAAACGAGAATTTTCACATGTAAATTGTTGAGGTACATTAACGTCCAATGTGGGAAAACACCGCCCAGAAATGGAAGCAATTAAAGGATATGGGAAGATGTTGTTTGCACGCCAAAGATACCTAGATCTCTCCTACATTTTCCCTTCCCTTTGCCTTCTCCCGCAATTTATTCCTTTTGTCCTGTTATTTTTAAATTCTCTCTCAGTTTACTTGGCTTTCTTAAAATTCTTCTTCTCTCCGCTCACCTCTTGCTGTTTCCTGCACCCTCCACCACTTTGTTTCTCTCTTTGGTACGGTTTTTTGAGCTTTGAGAGATGTTGTTTTGATTCTGGAGCTGGCCTTTCTTTGACGGTTTTTTTTTTTTTTTGGTTCACTTTTTGTGGAATTTGAGTTGTTTGGACTTTGATCCCTTGAGAATTGTGGTCTTACAAGTCCAAAGGAGGCAACTTTTGGTCGTCCGAGGGTTTATGTTTGTGATCTGATGTTGAATTTTGTGTTCACGTTAATCTAGAGTTCGAAATTTAAGATGATCTTTTCTCGATCTGCTTCAATTTCTAACATTTATTTTAAACATCCGTGAATTGTGGTTTGTGGGTTGCTGGATCTCGATAACGTTCTCTTTTCTTGTTTCAAATAGACTTATCCATTTATTCGAAAAATTAAGAAAGAAAATAAGCGATTCGTTATGAGAATTGAAGTCCGCTCTTTTCACGTTAAATTTCCTGATTTGGGAAATCTAATCGAGAAACTTAAATTTCCATTAACGTCTTGCCTGATGGTAAATGAAATATGAAACATATGGATTGTGTATTATTTGTGCGTGTTTCTCTCTAACGCTGGATTTTTTTTTGAACTGTCTTACAGAATCAAAGCGTTTGTTCTTTGCTGCAAACCAAGGACAGGATTTCTGTTAAATCAATCGTACCCTCCATTATGACTAACCATTCAGGTGTACCTCCTTCATCTTTTCTTCCGGAGGAAACTCGATCTTTGCATGAGGTATGTGCTGAAATGCAATGTTGGAAGAATTTCACTGAAAATATCGTGGAAAAAAATTATAGCAGACTTGAATTGCCCGGTGGTTCGCCTTGCATCAGTCTTGGTTCCACCCGCATTCTGTTGAGCATCTTTGCACCACAGCCATGATGATTCCTGATTTCTTCTTTCCATTCTTTGCAGAGACAAGTTGGTGCATGGACGATGGACCACGGTCCTGGTTATCTCGGTGAGTTGCCCATGGTCTTAGTTTATGGTGGCTTTTACATGCAAAGAAAACAGTTCAGTTACTCGTTTCTCTCTCTCTTTCTTGGGTCGAGGGGGGCGGGAATGGGGAGCAGGTGGGGAGGGTAAGGGTTAGTTGTTTACTTTTATGCCAAATATGGAGTCTAACCTAAATTACAATTGATGCATTTTCAAGTGATTATTATTTGTCAAAAGCTTTTTTTAGTTTGAAAATCCTATTATTGTCTATTCGATTGTGTTTTGTGAATTAATATTCCTCCTTGAGCGACTGACACAAACAGAAGGTTTACCAATGGATAATTAAATTCCTTTGGTGCAGATGGGGTTAGTTTTTGTTGTCTGATGATGATTATGAAGAAAGTATTCATCTATTATTTTGTTATTTATGTTTGTAAATAAAATAATTTACTAGTTTTGATAAAAACGAAGAAATAACTAAAGGATTTATGTGACATTTGGCTTTTACGTGGTAAACATTTCTATCCATAAAGGTGAAAGGTTCCGGTGAAATATTGTTCTTATATTCAGCCGCAACCTGAACATATTAGTTGCATTGTTAATAATGTATTAATTTCCTCCTAAAAAATTCTTGAAATGTCATCTCGAGTTCTGGTTAAGGTAATCGAATTCCAGCAAAATTCCACAAGTGTGCAAGCATTTTGACAAAAAATAGTTATATTGACTTGCCTTTGTTTCACAATTCTTCAAGCTATTAGACTTCTTGGATCAATATTGGGGATTGCATTAAGTATTGTGGATTATTTGCAGGTTTGAAAGCTGGTGGCGCATTAAGAGCCGCAGGTGTTGCTTCATCACCTATTGAGAATAGAATCCCGTTGGATCCTCAGGGTTTTGGTATTCCTGAATTTTATCTCAGTCATGGTCGAAATGTTAACCTTTCATTAGGGAAGCACATGTTTGCAGCTGATAGAGCTGCCAGTCATTCCTTGCCAAGTGCTCTTGACCATGATCAAAGGATTAGAACTAATATTAATCCGGAGTCTGCATCTGGTTTGGTCGGTGGAGATAAAATAAGTATCATGGGTTCTCAGGATGAAAACAGCCTCTTTTCAAGCTCAATGTCGGATTTATTTAGTAAAAAGTGTATGCACTGCATTTCCCCTGTGCCAACTAATTCGTTGAATGTGTTCTTTTCTCAGGAACTCATGCCAGAAAAAGCACTTGAACGATTTCATTTTATTCATTTTTATGTTATTTCTTTTGAGATGCAGACTCATTATTCCTTCTGTTTTTGTCTCATGTAGTACTATTACCTTCGAATCATTCTGCTTATGGTTACTCTTTTGGTGCCGCTGCCTCCCACTCTCAAGGGGAGGATGCTTTTGTGTCCCTTAAAGAACTTGAGGCTCTAACCATTGGTAATCTTCTTCCCGATGACGATGACTTGCTTTCTGGAGTGACTGATGGATTGGATAGCATTGCCCAATTTAATGGTGGGGAGAATGCAGAAGATCTAGACCTGTTTAGCAGTGTGGGAGGGCTGGAACTTGGAGAAGATGGCTCATTGCAAACAAAATATGAACTTTCTGATGTAAATCCAAATACTGAAATGGGAGTATCTGAGGTTTCTCAATGTGGGGAACACCCTTATGGGGAGCACCCTTCTAGAACACTTTTTGTGAGAAATATAAATAGCAATGTTGAAGATTCTGAACTACAAATGGTTTTTGAGGTACACTGTGACTATATTTTGGCTCTTCAAGTTGTGATTCAAGCAATTTCTTTTTTGGTAACATTGTTGTTGTAGTGGATTCTTATTTTCAAATTTCATATTTGTAGCATTATGGGGACATTCGCACTTTGTATACAGCATGCAAGCATCGTGGCTTTGTTATGATCTCATATTATGACATACGAGCAGCATGCAATGCATTGAAAGCTCTCCAAAATAAGCAATTACGGCGTAGGAAGCTTGATATACATTTCTCAATTCCAAAGGTAATGTCAGCTATCTTGCTCTTCTGCACTGGATTTAACTAACATCATTTTTGTTATCCGTTGCTTATCTTAAACATGCAGTATGTTATGTAAACTGTCTTTGCTGGATACTTTTGACAGGAGAATCCATCAGAGAAGGATGTAAATCAGGGAACTCTTGTGATTTTCATCCATGATTCTTCAGTTTCAAATGATGAGCTCCGTGAAATCTTTGGAGTCTATGGTGATATCAAGGAGGTGACTTTTGGTGCCAACTGCCAACTTAGTACCTTACTTAGCAAGCAATTGTAGCTATTAACTATTGTTATTGGTGTAGATTCGTGAAACTCTGCCTAGAAGTCAGCACAAATTTATTGAGTTTTATGATGTTAGAGCTGCAGAATCTACTATCCGTGCGTGGAATAGGGGTGACATATCTGGAAAGCGGATTAAGATTGAACCTGGACTATCTGGTGGCTCTAAAAGGTGGACCAGACACTTATATCTGCCTTCATTTCTAATCCTCATTGTTGTTACTTTTCCTTCGTTCTGGAATATCTTCATTTATGAAACCAACCTTGCAAGTAAAACAATACGATTTTTTAGGTTTTCCAGTTAACTGAGCCTTGTTGGCTGATGGACTTTACAGAGAATACTTTATTTCCGCTGACTCCGTTGGATTTTCTGTGCTTTGTATAGAATAAGGCAGCCGTTTTCTTCAGAGCCGGAACTAGCAGAGTCTGGTATTCAATCACAACACCATAGCCTTCCTAATATCCTAGCTACTGGATTTGTTGGTAATTATAGTAGTTTTTACTTAACAGCTGTTTCGTTTCCAATTATCAGAAAAAGCTGTTAATATGTGTTCGAATGATTATTTCAGGATCTATGTCTCTTGGAGGAAGCACATCCAGTATGGATAATGGTCCATACTCAGGAACTGGAGGTCCTCCTAGTCCGCTCCTGGATAATGTGTTTCAATCAGGAGATCCATCTAGCGTATCTTACAGCTTGCCCTCTCTAATAAAGTTTGGATCAGGAAATCATTCGCTTACTAGTGAATCTGGCCACTTGAGGAACCACCTGAAATTTGAACTTCAGGGAGTGACAAACACCCATCCTCATTCACTTCCAGAGTACAAGGGTTGTTTAACAAATGGGCTTTCCCCTCTCTTTGGTTCACCAAGTAACATGGCTGCAAATATTAGTGCTCGCCCACCAGAAATTCTTGACAACCAGCAGTTTTGTAGAGTTGGTAACGATGGCAAGTCGTATGAGTTAAATGACAGTAAGTCTTCACAAGTTCCTCTGCTTTCTTTTGTATCTTTGCTAGACTTCCCGAGTTGCTGCTTAATTTGTGGGCACAAACCAAATTTGTAGGTTAATTGCATTTAGAAAATAAGTTGTCAAAGGCAGGAGTATAAACTGAGAAAGATTTTATGTCCCTTGATATGTTTGATGAAAAAAGAGATGGCATCCTTCCATTTACAATATTTCCTCCGTTTACTGTTTTTTTCCAACTGTGAGACTGTAATGAATGATATGAGCTTCATTTCAGGTTTTGGTTCCTCTGGAAATGGCAGCGGTGCTCCACCTGGCCATCACTACATGTGGAGTCATTCTTATCACCGACAACCTCAATCCAGTGCATGGCCTAATTCAACATCATTTGTCAATGGGATTGGTGCTTCTCTTCCTCAACATTTGCATGCAGTTCCTAGGGCACCTTCTCATATGCTGAATGCTCTTGTACCTCTTAACAATCAACATGTAGGGTCGGCACCATCTATGAATATCTGGGACAGACGACATGCTTATGCTGGAGAGTCACCTGATACAACCGTACTTCACCCAGGTTCCCTTGGGAACATGAGAATGTCTGGTAATTCACCACATCCGCTGGAATTCGTCCCTCATAACATCTTTTCTCGTGCTGGTGGAAATTGTATAGACCTGCCAATTCCTTCCAAAAATAATGGATTGCATCCTCAACATCAGAGAGGCATGATTTTTCCTGCAAGGGGCCAAATTATTCCTCTGATTAGTTCATTTGATTCTCCCAACGAACGTGTGAGAAACCACCGAAATGAAGGCAACTCTAGTCAAGCTGACAACAAGAAACAGTTTGAGCTCGATGTGGACCGAATTTTAAGAGGAGAAGATAAGAGGACAACCCTTATGATAAAGAACATTCCTAACAAGTAGGGCCCCTTTGCTTTTTTATATTGTTTATTCATTTCCCCTAGCTGATAACATTTCCCTTGGTTTCACAATCCCTTGATGATTAGCATTTTTCCACAAGTCCAACGGGTTGTCACACGGATATAGATGTTATAGTATGAGCTGCATACCAGTGACTAAATGAATAATTTTTAAGGTTTTATCTTTCCATGTACCGTAGGATGGTGTTGGACTGTCCAGATAACTCTTTGGTTTGAGCAAGCTCATCTTACTGTTAAAGTACTTGATAACTGTTATCTGCTGACGCGTGTTTATCTGAGACTGATGTTTATTTCATATCCTGGATTTCTGTATTTGAAACATACACCACCGACATTGTTTTTTAATTGCATCGAATTAAATGCTTTTCCAAGCCATGTGAAATATACTTTCTTTTTCTTTTCTTGTTTTTTTCAAAACCTGTGCTTCCCTTTATATCCATGATGGTTGTGACTTCAGGTACACTTCAAAAATGCTTTTGGCTGCAATTGATGAACGTCATAGAGGGACTTATGATTTCATTTACTTGCCTATTGATTTTAAGGTACTCAAAAGAATTTATCTCTATTTGTTGTTAATTTGTCAAGGGCTTTCTAGGATGCTTATTACTTTGGCAAAAAGTTGTTTCTTATTATTTCATGTTGGGTTTTGGATGCAGAACAAATGCAATGTAGGGTATGCTTTTATAAATATGACCGATCCTTCCCTCATCATCCCTTTTTATCAGGTATATTACAGATTCTTCAGACACTTGTTTGTGTGTGGGATTGGTCCAAATGTATTTTCTTTCTTGACTTTGCAGACATTCAATGGAAAGAAATGGGAAAAGTTTAACAGTGAAAAAGTAGCATCCTTGGCATATGCTCGAATCCAGGGAAAGGCTGCCCTAATTGCGCATTTCCAGAATTCTAGCTTGATGAATGAAGACAAGAGGTGTCGTCCCATACTCTTCCATACCGAAGGTCCCAATGCTGGTGATCAGGTATGAGAACAAGGTGCCTTGCACACTATGGATGAATTTTGAAATTTTATGCCTGTCTCTTTTTTTCCCTTAGATAAATTAACTTATCTTATCCATTCCATACTCAAGAAAATCCATGTGGTAGGACTTGGAGTGACCTTTTAGTTGTTGCATTGATTCGCTTTAAATTGATATTGGACTTCAGAACTCTTAGATGTGGATTTAAGTTTAACCTTGATGTAACCTTCAAGAAAAATCAAGAGTCTTATTTTTGTCTACTTCTGCTGCAGGTTCCCTTCCCTATGGGTGCTAATATTCGACCAAGACCCAGCCAAATGCGAGCCACCATCTCTGGGGAAAACAATCAAGAAATCCTATCTGGTTCTGTGATTGGGGAGGATGTCTATGGGGATGTATCAACTGCTTCAGGCAAAGAATCAGATTAAGCTGCTGCTTTTCTGTTTTGACTGCTAATCGTGGTAGAATCAAATGTTTTGCAGTAGTTTTCCTAACTGAATTTTGTTTGTACATTATGTTATGATAAGAGTAGCAACAGACGGCATTAGCTAAAATTAACCTGGGGAAGCTAAATCTCCTACTATTGAGAAACTCTAGAGGTTGAGGGATTGCCTGTCTGAAGAATTGCACCTTTCATCTGTGTCATGAGCCCAACACAACAGTGGCAGGCACAATGAGGAGCAACATATGGAGCTTCAAAATTTTGTACTGTTTCGATGAGTTTGTGATTCTGTATGTGTGCATAGAGTTTCTGAACTACAACAAATTATGCTGTTTGGAGGCGCTTCTGCTGCCGTATCTTCTTTTATCGGGCCATTTTTGTTTCTTTATTGTGCCCTGTTTTGTCGTCCTTTATTTTCTGTGTCTATTTTTGTTTTTTGGAGCAGTTTGCTTAAAAAGTCAGTGTTATTGAATTTTTGTTGTAATGATTCAGAAATGGATAGAACCAGTTGCTAGAAAACTTTTCGTTCTTCTTTTCTTGCTATTCTTTCTTGTTGAATGAAATGAAAGAGATCAAGTAGACTAATAGAATTTGAACGACCTCTTGTAAATCTGCAATTGAAACAAAGAGAAGAAGGGTTGTATGTTGTTTATCAACTAGAGTGAATATACAACGGAGCTTAACAGATTCAACATGGACAAGTTTTATGTTGTACCAACGCCGATGAGATCTAATTTGATCAATATTAAATAAAGGTGAATCATGTAAAGTATTTAGAGATGACACAATATCAGGGTTTAAAGTTTATCGATAGAAGTTAAAAGTTTGCAACCCGAAGAAGTGAAGTATGAGTAATGAGTTGGTTGATAGTAGTTATCATAATTTAATATAAATAGTATTGTAACTTAAACTAGAATTCTCTCATTTTTTGCCCCATTCTCTCTCTCATCGATCTATTTTCTCAAGAAACTGGCGATCTCGAATTCGCTCTTGTATTGGTCTCAACCGACGAAAGCCCCACTCACCCCAACCAAATTCCTCACACCAAAGGTGTTGAATTTGTTCTTTCTGATCCTTTTGTCCCTTCTTTCATTTCCATGCGGAATACCAAGAACATCAAATAAATTCTACACATAGATCATATATACTAGTCACTAATGCACACGCAGTTGTGTGTGGAATGAAATGGATGACGTAAAACAGTATTTTTACAATCAATTTTGGTGTATTGGGAAAAAAATCAAAGAAAATCTCCATTTTACATGTTAAACGAATTAGGTTTTCTGTGAAATAGAATGGTGTAGTAGGGTGGGAAAAATTTTAAAAAAAAAAATTTTTTTAAAAAGGTAGTTTATGGTCATACCAAGCATACCAAGGGCTCATTCTTAATAGAATAGAAAAGATACATATCAAAGCATTTATCCAAATCAAGTGAATGTCATCTCTTCTAAATTTGTAGAAGCTACGATTTCTTGCGTCTTCGCCGAACAAACTCACCCATGCATGCCATATATTACGAGAAGGCAAGGGGTTTGTTTACTCACGTCGAATAGAAATTCTCCGGGTCCAGGCTGGTCCTCCTGAACTTGGGTCGGATCTGCTCGGACCCACCTTTAGAACTTGGGCTGGACTTGGCCGTTTCTCATGAAATTGGGCCGGATATAGATTGGCCCATTAAATTAACTTATAACCCATCGTGAAACTAGGCCCCTTTTCCATGGTTCGGTTCCAAGTCTAGGTTGGGACCATGTTTACTTACATTAACTCAACATTCTTTATACAGACAGCCTTGTAAGTTCTAATGTTAGGCAGTCCTCAAGTGAGACAAATGCTGGGTTGGGCTGCCCGACAATTATAGTATTTTGGGCCGCTGATCCATCAACCCGCACGAGTCCATTTGATATGTTGAGGACATCGGGTAATGGAGACTCTAGTGATTGGAATCCGTGTTGGCCTTGTGAGTCGTGACTCATCTATTTCAAGCCAAACAAAATAAAGGGTTGCCATTTTCAACCAACATATATATCGTAAAAAAATACAATAATAAATTGGCAAAATAAGTACATAACTGACATAAAAAGCATAGAGATGGAGTTTAAAAATACATATACAAATATGCAATGAAAGCAGCAACAGCAAGAATTCACACACAGCAAATGAATGTATAATGTCGATAAGATCATAGTAAAAAGACCGAGTGCCACAAAAACCAAGAAACAATATTCAGGTGGCTGCATAATCTTCAAAACATCCCAAAAGTGCAAAAGAAAACTTGGGGTGGGGATTGTATTTTAGTAGAACTAATGAGCAGCTGAATCATCAACCACCACTTTCTCATCATTTTCAGCAGGAATGTTGCCTTCGGTTGCTTTATCTCTGTTGCTTTCATCATCACTTTCGCTATCCACAACTTCCTCAGCATCTTTAGCCTCTAATGCTTCTTCCTCCTTCTGCAGCGATTCAATGACATTCATCAACTCCCTGTTCACCTGCATAACAGAAAACATACATGTTATCTCATCGTCTGGAAAAAAAAGACCCTGAATTCTACAGCAAAAGTTCCGTAACACATCATTAATTGTTGTAATAGCATTCATTACCTGTGGATTCTGAAGGAAGTCAGATAAATCATTTGTGCAAGATGGGCATTTCATAACGTTCTTCTGTGCTCTTAATGTCCTCCTCCCCTCGCATGTCCTCTGTTTTACAAAGGATTGACCAGCAAATGCACCCTCTAGGCATGCCTTACAGAAATTATGAGCACATGGTGTAGTGAGCGGTAGAACCATCACTTTTCGACAGATGAGGCACATGAATTCTGCAGACATATTTATGTTCAAGGCTTGTGAATGCTGATTTTACCATGTGGAAATCATAATAAATGAGACCTCGGTCTAATTTCCAGGAGACCGGCAATTGCAAGATAGTTGAATTGAGTAGCATACCTTTCAAAAGTTTTTCTTTTACATACCCATTTCGGCTTGGAAGTTTTCTTTTCTTTGAAATCTTACCAACATCACCATCACCTGGGGTTCTTCGACTTTCTGGTGGAGGTTTTTTCCACGTCCATTGGCCCTTTTCCTCCTATATTACAGAAAAGTAGATAGCTGGATTGTTTTTCTTCTCAAACAAAGAGAGAGCACATGAAAATAATTGAAGTTTTCTGCAGTCGAATTCATTCCAGCCACTATTGCAAAAAACAATTCAAACATGCCACACAATCTAAGAGTAATTTGTTGAAATTAACAAAGAAGTCATCCCATATCTCACATCATAATCCCAGGCAGGACTCCCTTTCCTTTCAGTAGTATCAGTAGCATGCTTCAACTCTGGGACATTAGGTGGTGGCCTTGGACGGTCTCCTTGATTGTCACTGCATCAAAATCCATAAAAATTAACGATACAAGCCAAGAAAATAGATAAATTAGGTGAGACAGAAACAACCAACCTTGTCCATGGCGCGGGTTCATTATCACAGCGAACAAATAGATATCGACAAACCTTAAATCCCTGCGAACAAAATCGACAAGAAAGTGTTAAGCTTACATAAAGAAACATATTATGGCAAAGATATAGTCTTAGCAAATTTCCCACTTGAATTCCAGCTTTGCGCCAACACTTTTCAATCCTGTAAATCCCATCATAACGCACACCTGCTTGCGGGGCATAAGAAGAGCGTTTCTCCTTATGAGACCTGCTTGTCAGGGAAACAAAGCGGAGATGTGAAATAGGGAATTGAGAGCATAAAACAGTAGATAAACTTTATGATACAGATGATGCCCTCCACAGTTCATATCAACGGCCACTTTGCCAAAAACTAACCAGGAACATTAACTACACATTTGACTGCAGGAATAATGCTCAGAAACCCACTTGTCTCTGAATAAGATGAAAAGCTTACCTTTAATTTTCATCAAAGAAATGGAAGGATTAAGCAACAAACTAATGACTAAAGCCATTTCGTTTGCAAAGGGAAGTTATACTTACATTTCTCGAATTGAGCTAAGTTAAATTACAAAGTACTGAGCAGAAAAAATGGAAAGAGACCAACCGATCTTGCATCTCTATTCAACTAAATAAGCTTAAATTCCAAAAAAATCTCACAAAATCAAACAAAATGCACAGGGCAAATAAATATATAAAATTTACCTTACTACTCGAACAGGATATCCCTCACGACAACTGACTCGCAAGGCTTCATTTTGCTTTGTAAACTTTTGGTCAAATGACTGATTTTTGGCTGTCCTTTTATTCCCACTGAGGTCACGCCCACCACTGATTACTCGAATAACACACCAAAAAGAAGAAAATAAGATGCTAATAAGAAAAACGTAGAGGATGTTTATATAGACATTCTATGGACAACAAAAATTATCAACCAACAACCTAAACCTCGGTTTCTTTACAAGAAAGCTAACAAATTAGGTCGTCAAAGGAAATGTAATCTCGGTTTCTTTACAAGAAAGCTAACAAATTAGGTCATCAAAGGAAATGTAGTAGCTCAGATTAACGCGGGCCATGATTAAGTTCCAACCAAAAATTTATTGTGACCAAACTAGTAGATGTAAGAAATCTTAGGGATTACTTAAAAAGTTAGTTCGCAAAATATGGAATAGTGTGAAGGCTTCAAATAGCCTCAGTTTTTTACCTTGGATTCGTGGAGGAAACAAAATCCATAAAAAGAACAGAGTTAAGCAAACATATCAAAATATTCAAGACCAAAAAAAATAATATAAAATAATAGACACAACTGACTTTGGATGGGAAAATGTACTGTTAAACATAGTGCCGTATCAAATCTACCAAAGACGGAAAGTAATAAATGACATGGATTACAAGAAGAAAATCAGAGAACCCTGGTAAGAATGAGCAGCCAGAGTGTTCACAAAAATTAATTCCTGCACCAAGGCTTACTCAAAAAACTAACAGTGTAGATGAAGATCAATTCAAATTCAAACATAGCCATAGCAGCCTCGTCATCTTGTTTCTACTCAAAAGATTTTTAAAAAAAAATCAGTCTTGATCAAATTCACTTTGACATCAAGCAAATAAAACCTAAAACAGAAACAATATTTAAATGTTAAATGCATAGAATGAGAATTGAATACACCTTCCTGTGTAGAGGAACCAATCGCCACAGTCCTCATCATCTTCATAACCCCCAGATAATGCAACAGATTGAGCCCCATGATCTGACTGGCCTGAAATACCTGCAACATGGGGGAAATGAGCCCCCCATTGCCTGCATTCCATCCTGTCTTCCCAAGTCTCTCCAACCATAACACCCAAATTTCTTCCCGGGTCATTCTCCGCTGTAATTGGACCAAAAAAATCCAGAGGAATTGTGACAAAAATCTTCCCACTGCAAGCATTAGCCTTTCCAGATTTTTGTGCCCGCTCGGTGGTAAATGCTTTGTCAGGACGATCTTGGTTGTGAATAAAATGGTGGACCTTCAGCGTGCCAACAGAAAAACCAGACTGGGAAAGTTTAGCCATTCGAATGGCCATAACCATCACAGAGTTTATTCGAGGTTCCATTGCCATCTTGGGTGGAATTGCCTTGCGACAGATAGCACAAGTTTTCTTCTGCTGCTGCCCTACCCATTTTTGGAAGCATTTCAAGCAGAAGTTGTGGCCGCATGGGGTCTGAAACAAGAGTAAATGTAAATTAACAACCACTGCCACATAGTAAGAGATAAATTTCAATCAATGCACTTGGTTACAGTTCATTGAGTTTATCATAAATATTCACACAATCGTCAATGAGCAACACGTGTAACACATAAGAAAACGAGGAAAAAAAACAACAGTTTCATAGCGTAGGCTAACACAATAAGCATGCCACGATATATCAACCATGTACCGTTACAGGTGTTTTGTCGTTTTTTATTTTTGTTAACAACCAAGAGAAATCATCTTTGAAAAAATTTGAAGGCATACAATTGCAATAACTAACCAAATTACCTATCTAGGCAATCTAACTATAAAAGGGTAAATCGATATTGTATAAAATTATGGTGACAGCTTACTTTTTGAGGTAATATCAGCTAATAAACAGCAAATATAAATTTAAATATTCTATACCGATATATCGCATGACGTCGATCTATACGTATATGGAAAAGCATTTGGCACCAAACATGTAATTTAAAAGCAACATTATGTCATGAGAATCATGCGGTGGCAAGTGATCTCCAATATGTTTGCGTTAACGGTACTCTTTTTAATTCGTTAATTGATTTAGTATGTCCTCATATGAAATATTTCTTTCTTATTACATGCCACGATAGTGTTTTGGTCCACGTCAACCACAACGGACACCCCGCCAAATTTCCCCTCAGATCCACTCTCCACTAAATTCTCAAACCTTCACAGACATATTTCTTTCATGTTGTGTTTCTTTTTCATTCGTTAATTGATTGATTATGAATATTTCTTCCTTTCCTTCTATGTTTCCTTTTATTTCATCATTTTTTTACCAAGATCTGTGTTCTGCCATGCTACTACACCGGTCCATGTCAACTATAACAGACATCCCCGCCATTTTCCCCCCCTCAGATACACTCCACTACATTCTCAAACCTTCATAAACATGAAAGTTAGAAGAGAAGCATTTGTTCACATTACATCTGTGATCTGACATAATGGCATTCTATTGAACCATGATAGCAAGTCAAAATACACATCCGAATCAGATGGCAGTCGAGCATCTTGATTTGGCGAACATAACCCAATATTTTTTAATTTAGTATTTGATGCATTGTGATTAAATAACTTAAAACTATGTTAATTAACACTTGGAACACACAAAGAAACTAAATCTCAAGTATCCCGGAAAGCAGATGAACCCCAAAATCCAAATCCTTAAAATGATACAAGAAGGCATTTTGCTTGGCACCAAATATCGTCAGGGTTTTACTTGAGTCGCACTGATTTACAAGAGGAAACAAAGACCCATATCAGAAAACGGCGGAATGTCAAATACCCAAAAATAAAAAAAAAAACACACACACACACACACGCACACCATTAAAATTCCAAGGATAAACAGGTGCATTGAGATTTAAAGAAAAAAGCGAAAAAAAAAGACATCGGGTAAGAGTCAACATACGGAGACGGGCCTCTCGAGAAGCTGCATGCAAATGGAGCAATTGAACTTATCCCCCAAAATCTCCAAAACGCCCCCGCCCTCGTTCGTCCTCTGCTTCTGCTCATCGGTACCTCCGCCTCCGGCCCCGCCCAACAGTTGTTGGCGCCGCTTTGCCTTCTCCTGGTCGGTCAGCGAAGCGTCGGACTCGATGGCCCGAATCTTTTCCACAAGCCCTCCCGCGTCAGCAGCGGGTTTGGCCGCGGGCTGAGAGACGCCGGAGCAATCGGGGCAGTCCCACTGAGCGACATCGACCAGAGCTTTCGGCGGCGCCGTGAGACACGTGGCGTGCCAGGGGGTGACGCACGTCTTGCAAGTGATGGTGTCGCTTTCCAGAGCCTTTTGCTTGCAGACCATGCACATTCCGTCGGCGTCGCAGGGGAGGTCGCTGGGTTCCGCCATTGAATTGCAGAGAAAAATGGGAAGAAATCAAAAGTATGGTTTCGGATGAATAACAATAATAATTAGTATGAATGAAGTAAAGAGAAGTGGAGTAGTTGGGGGCCGTAATTTATAAAGGGCGAATAATATAATAATAATTAATAAACCAACAATATAGTTTTGAAATTTTTGAAATCGTTTGGGAAACAGAGAAAAGCGTTTGAAAATTTTCATTTTCGGCCACCTTCCCTCTTACTCTTTTTTTACTAAAAACAAGGCTTTCAAAGCCCACACACCACACTGGATCATATTCATATGTATACATTTGTAAATCTACTCAAATACCTTGAATGCTATGCTTACTATATACATATAATATAATTTTGTTTTTTTTTTTTGTGACGTGGGACTCCGCAGCCGCTACCTTTCGATACGCTCTGGATAAATCCTCGGACTAACGCAATAATATAATTTTTTTTTATCAGATTGTCTCACGGTTTCATATCTATGAAATAGATCGATCTGACTCATATTTATTATAAAAAATAATATTTTTTTATGAGTTTGATCAAATAAATATCCATTTTATAAAAATTATGTGTAATAAAATTAATGTTTTTTATAGGTCTCGTCAAATAAAATATCAATTTACAAAATTGACATTCGAACTAGTCTGATGTAAAATTTTATATTTGTGGGTAATAGTTGAAAAGAATTACTTTTGTTTCTCGAGACATGATTCAACTATTTTTTCCTCAAACATTGTCCAATTTGCTAAACAACGAAATAAGGTTTGTCTTTAGATTTGTGATATTTAATTTAGGTTTAGATAGAGTAAATGTATATTAGAATTTGGAGATTGTATTTCTATACATGGTTAATTATAGATACATTTACATTTATATATATTTATACATGGTTAATTATAGATATATTTGCTTGAAAATAAATAAATAAATCTTGTGAAATTAAAAGTAAACAAATTAAGTAGAATAGATTTAAATCTCACGGCCAAATCCAGACAAAAATTAAATTGTTGTCATTTCAAAAAAAAAATTATATTTATATTAATTATTAATTAAAAACAAAAATTGATGAGTTGCGACTCTACTGACTCGAACACGCGACGACAAAAGTGAGGACTAAGCTTCCACCGGTTGGGCTATGGCGGTTCCACAATCGATGCAGCCAAAGCATTAATCTATATATATATATATATGTGTATTATAATATTATATATTAATTAATCTGTTGAATTTCCTTATATTTCTCGTGCACACCACATTTTGCATATCATCGAAGTCGATCGAAATTAATCTGAGAAGAGAGGAGAATCTCCATCAATCTAAGATGTTGAGAGTAGCAGGGCGGAGGCTGTCGTCTCTTTCATGGCTATCTGGTCGGAATTCGTCGGCCGCCTACTCGGCCCGAAACCCTCCCGCCGCCTTCCATCCATCTTCAGATGACCGCGCACCATTCATTTCCTCACCTCCTCCTACCAATTCATATCTCGATCAAATCAGAGGTTCGGTGCTGTTCTTAATAGTTTCGTTTTGTTTTTTCCTCGTTTTACTGGACGATTAGGTGATTTATTTTGTAGAAAGTTGAAGTATTGTGTTAGTATTACCTTTTTTTACGAACGGCAGATGGGATTGTGTGTGGTGTTTGATTGTTTCTTCCGGTGAAATGAGCTGTCTTTGCAAGATCTGAAATTGCCTTTGTTAGATTGTGATTTTGGTTGTGTGATAATTATTTTGTTTCCTACCTCTTGGATTTCTTGAGGTGATATTGACTTTTCGGTGATTATTTAGTAATTGAGTGGCCGGGATGATGTTTGATGTGGGCGTCTGCTGGTAGAAACGAGTTTTGATGCTGAATATGCTGTTGATTGTGAAAAATTTTGCGTTTGCTTTCAATGGGACGAGAAAAATAAATCTATTGAATGAGCTTTCTCTCTGCGGATTTGGGGTTTTACTTTTTAGGCTCTGTATACTCTACCTTTTGACGATATTTCTTAATTTGTTTCCCAATCGTGTGGTTCGAATGAACATATGTTTCTTTAACCCATCTTGTTAATGATGTTATCTACCATACAACATTGGCTGAACGAGTGTGAGCCATTGGAATTATTGCTTATGAGGAAAAATTTTTATAGCAATTATTTTTGAAGGACAATAATTCTTTCAAAGGTGTCATAGCATCTGCTTTACCCTGTTTTGTTGAGTAAACCACCTGAAAATTTTCTAGCCTTGAGATATTCTAGAAAGTTTGCATGCTGTTTCAATCTGTTGACCAGGATACATGCTGTTTCAAAAAATATTCTATGTCAAGCAGTTAAGCTTTGTCTTGTTCCTGATTGAAAGAACTGAGTAGGCGATGGTGGCTTGAATTTGAAATGTATGTGTATATGTTGGAGAGGTTTCCATTGAAGAGTGCTTGTTTGGCTGGTTGATTTTGTTTGTTCGTGATTGTTTTGAGGCCTGAATTTTATTTTCATGCCAAAGTAGAAGAGAGTGTAGGATTGAGTGTCTGCGTTAGGATGAGCTTTCTTACAGTTTCCACAGCTACATCAGTTTCACTTGGTTGCTTCATTCTAGCTGTACTTATTTGCTCCAGGCATTTCATTTGGATGTGTTCTTGCAACATCTTGTTGTAGTCAGATCCTGGATCCTTTAATTTGATTATTTTGGTATTATTTTCTCTTCTTTTCACTGTTCAGTTTCTCAGAAGTCAATTCCCTTTATCAGTGTCTTAAAGATGTTTGATTTGAAGATAATCGGGTGTTTGATTATTTGTATTAGCCCATTGTGTTGCAACATTCAACTCTGTTCCAATCTAAATATTGTTAATTTTATGATTTTGAGCATCACAATTTCTTAAATCGGTACAGCTGGGTACCACTAATCATTGGTGTTAGCTCCTATTTTTAGCTCAATTTTTTTTTTGAAATTTTTCAATGATTTACAAACTAAGGTGCCTGACAGATTTCAATGATATATAAACCTTGATGAAATTTTTCCAGGATTTTCATCTGGTGTCCTTGCGTCTGGACAGGAGATTGGTATGATTCCAGATCTCCCAGCTACAGTGGCTGCAATAAAGAACCCCAGTTCAAAGATTGTGTATGATGAGCACAATCATGAGCGGTATCCACCTGGTGATCCCAGTAAACGTGCATTTGCGTATTTTGTTTTGACTGGTGGCAGGTTCGTGTATGCATCACTGGCCCGTCTCCTAGTCCTCAAATTTGTTTTGAGTATGTCTGCAAGTAAAGATGTCCTTGCTCTTGCTTCGCTTGAGGTGGATCTAGCCAACATTGAACCCGGGGCAACTGTTACCGTGAAGTGGCGTGGGAAGCCAGTTTTCATAAGGCGTCGAACTGAAGATGACATAAATTTGGCTAACAGTGTTGATGTTGCATCTCTTCGTGATCCACAACAAGATTCTGAGAGGGTCAAGAACCCAGAATGGCTTGTGGTAGTTGGGGTGTGTACCCATCTGGGGTGTATTCCATTGCCGAATGCTGGTGACTTTGGTGGTTGGTTTTGCCCTTGCCATGGATCCCATTACGACATCTCAGGCAGGATTCGCAAAGGACCTGCACCATTCAACCTAGAGGTTCCCACTTATAGCTTCTTGGAAGAAAACAAGCTATTGGTTGGGTGAACATTTACTTTCATAGGAACGTATTACAGCAATCAAATCTGGGACCAACTCTTTGTTTGTGATCATCTGTTATGTGATTTGACTTAAATTTTGTATTGGCTGGGCAGTGTGTTTCTAATAATGCTGGCTACTAGTCATTGTTTTCCTTTTAAAGAGCTTGTTTCAAGATCATCACATCGAGTTCTCAATGACGTTATCATTATTATTATTTTGGTCGTGTTATGACATTTCATTTTTATTGTACTCGAAGAATAGAATAAGAAGAAATTTTTTGTGCATCATTGTCATCGTCATAATTTTATAAGGTGGGTTGTTCATGTCGTCAGCTATAAGTTTCCAGTCGTGGAATTTGAACGAATGCACAGGAACTAATACCGTAGATAACCAAATTTGTCAGTATGCTACTTTCGTGATCAAACATCAACAGTAAATTTTTAGAAGAAAAACGAAAATCCTACAATGCAATGAAGCGCCAGTGTGCCCGCACTCAGCCAGATAAATAGACAAGATTCTCAGGCAACCGAGAGATATAAATCGACAATTCAAAACGTTTGAGACAGAGACAACCAGGGGAGTCTGATGAAATCAAATATGCAGCAGAAAATCCAACACACTACACAAACTAAAAATGTCATCACTTGAAGCTACTGAAATTTTCAGCCAATTATTTAGGGGAAAGCTCCCTGCGCCTGTACCGCACCATAACTTTTCCTTTCACGCCCACTACCATGGCATTCCAGTCAGTCTCTGGGAAGGGTGAGACGAGCTCCAGTTCAAAATTTCTAAGCAAATGGCTCCATATTGCTTTGATTTGCAGATATGCAAATGGCTCTCCTAGACAACCATGCCTGCCACCGCCAAAAGATATGTAGGAGAAAGCTCCAGCTGCCTTATCCTCCTCTCTCCCTGGCGCAAACCTGTCAGGATCATAAGTGTCTGGATCTTTGAAGATGTGCGGGAGTCGGTTTGCAAAGGCAGGTGAAGTGGCCACAATGTGGCCTTTGGGAATGTCGTATTCGATACCTTCTCTGGTCTTCACACTAAAGTCGTTATGTGAGCTACGTAGAAGCATTATCAGTGGAGGGTGGAGTCTGAGGGCTTCCTTTATGCAACGGTATAGGACTTCCATCTCAGACAAAATGTCATAATCAACCTTATCCCCATGTTTCTCAATCAATTTCTGCTGTTCATCCACCACAGATGACATGTATTTTGGGTTGCAGAGGAGGTACGCCCCTGACCATGTGGAAGTAATGGAGCTTGTGTGCTGACCAGCGAAAAGAGCAGCAATTAGCAGGCCAGTAACCTCCGCCTCAGTTGTGGAGCGCCCATTTTTATACTTAGAATCTATGAAGCATTGCAACAAATCATTCTGTGCCTTGCCTGTTTGTCTTCGAGAATTTATGATGTTGGCGAAAATCTCGGCAAGCTTCTTACGAGCTTGGTCACGACGGCGATGGGCTGGAATTGGCAGGTATGGAAATATCACACTGATAGGAAGCATTCCGTTATCAAGGTCGTGGAAGAGAGCAGAAACATCTTCAAAAAGCTGATTGCGAACCTCTTCACCCAACAGACATCTACTGGCTGTCAATATGATTAGGTGTTCCAACTCATACTTCAGATCCACTTCACCGCTGTCTCCCCATTTTGAGAAATATTCCTGCCCAATTGTAGAAAGTGAAGTCAGGCCTCACTAGTTTTTCCACAGTATGAAATGAATAATTGCATTATTAAACCACAAATATATGTATAGATTCCTTCTTTTCTGTCGATTTGATGATAGATATTTCGTAGGTGGATAGTGTTTTTTGCTCTTTTTTTTGTCTAATGAACATATTGCTTCTTTGTACATGGAAATGGTTGGCTAAGATGTGTGGAACTATTCCTTAGTCGATCAAGTATATAGTGTGTATATCAAAAGAACAATGGCAATCCAACACTCTTATCTTCCAATGAGCATGCAAGGTAAAATCAGTTGAAAAGAAAAGGAAAGGGGTGTGTATATCAAAAGAACAATGGGGATCCAACACTCTTTATCTTCCAATGAGTACGCCAGGTAAAATCAGTTGAATAAGTAAAGGAAAGGGTCCAGAACCACCGAATTCCCAGAATTGCATTATGGAAGAGATTCGGTTCTAACTGGCAATGTATGGAGTTTTGATCATACTTCTGCTTAGTTAAGTTTTTCCCAAGCAAAAAGTGACAACATTTGTACCATTTAAAGACTTATGAAACAAATAACATGAATCACAAAGAAATGATAATACCTCTGCCTCCACAACCATCTGATCGACGTAACTTTTCAGCTTAGTAACCCTGAGAGCCTCAGTGAAAAACCTGAACTGCTCCTGCCTAACGGTGTAGTCCACATCAAACACCACCCCCGGCCCAAACGTAGGCACATTGAATTGGTACACCTCTTGCTGACTGAGTTCAGATTCCGGGGCCTTGAAGAAATGGGCAGAAACCTCCGGCCCGATCAAGAAAGTCATGTTCTTGTTAAGCAGTTTGAGAGTGAACACACTCCCAGTCTTAGGGTACTCCTCACGCAGCATCACAATCGGCCCTCTCAAGAACCGCACCAGGCCACCCAGCACGGGCCATGACTTCACCGTAGGCGGCAGCCTTTTCTTGGATCTTGGAATTATCAATGCATACGCAAATTTTGCCACCACGAGAGTGGCCAGCAGAAGGATCCCCACGCTCATGATTTGCTTGTAGGCGGGGGGTGATTCCTCCACATCCATGGATACCGTCATTACTCCGCCAAAAAGTCTGGAAATTGCAGGAAAAGACGTTGAAAAATCTAAAGGTCCTACTTCAATTTCGACCACCCAAATGCACAAAATAAATATCAAATGAAACAGATGATGGGATTTGTATGATGAACAAAGAAATCCAAACTAGGGATTCACGTTGGAAGATAAACACACTATAAATCGACGAATTGGGGTGGAGTAGATTTGAAAGATTTACCTGGTAATAGTATGATTGACGGGTATGCTTTTGGAGCTGGATCTTGGTAGTGGGCACAACTAAGCACACACTCACTCGCATATAAAAACAAGCAATTGGAAACCCTTATAATAATCATAATTTTATTTTTTAATTTATTTTTGTTTTCTAAATATTTGTAATTAAATTATAAAATAAAAATATTTGTGAAACAAAAGGTAAAAATTTAGAAAACAAAAAAACTAATTAAGGGTATTATTTGCATATTTAAAAAAATCTCACCAAAAGTTAGTTACTATTCACCTCTACCACTTAATTAATAATATAGATAATTATTATTATTATTATTATTAGTAGTAGTAGTAGCATAATTATAATTATAACTTTTATTAACACGTATTAACAGGAATCCCCCAACTCAATCTCGATTACCGAGGTGCCCTTTACACCCATCGTTTTGTGCATAAACTATGGATGGCCATATGCTGTTAAACAATTGTGAGGAGTAATAAAAGTTGTATGGTTTTTTAAATACTTTCACTTCTTTTTTTATATAT
Organism: Henckelia pumila; assembly: GCF_033568475.1. Lineage (NCBI taxonomy): Eukaryota > Viridiplantae > Streptophyta > Magnoliopsida > Lamiales > Gesneriaceae > Henckelia > Henckelia pumila. The sequence goes on from NW_027331831.1 coordinate 8,347,362, forward strand.
TTCTTTCATTTTAATTATATAGATCACGTTTTTTTTTGTCCCAAATATACATACATACATCCCAAGACGGATCATAAAAAGGACTCTGATGGGTTGTAACCCAGCCCAAAAAAAAAAATTAATTTCTATATAGATTTTATATAACACACAAAAAGTCCACGCCAATAGCCTACTCCTTTAGTTAGCCGTCCACGCCCATCCCACCTCTTAATTCTCATTACATCTCTTAATTTTCATTATTTCAATTGACCTAAATATCTCGCCTATATTGTAGCATGTCCAGGTAATGTTCTTTTTATTTTTTATTCAATATTATTTTGATCCAACAAGGATTTATTGTCTTTTTCTTTAACATTGTTTTAGTTTTTCTTGTTACAGTAACACTTTAATAGTTTAATTAAAATTTTGTTTATTTTGTCCAAAATTATAAAGACTTATGTTTATCGTAACTAATATTGAATTGATTAAGGGGAAAAACCGAATGGTATGTATATAAAGCCATTGTAGGATTTAATTTATTTGCTAAATAAGAAAGTAGTGACTAGTGAGGTCCAATTTTGTTCATAAAATTGCACACGCCAAACTAATTAAAAGAAAAAAAAAATTTGGGTGGGCCAAACAAAAAAAAAAAATTGTTACATTTTTTGGGTAATGATATATAATTTATTGGGAAAAGTACAGTTTTAGTCATTATACTTTCACATCAAATCGTTTTTGATCCTTAAACATTTGAAAGTAACACTTTTAGTCCTTAAACTTTACAAATTGCAACACAGTTAGTTCTTATAGTTTTTTATGATTAAATATATTTTTGGGACTAAATTATTATATTTTTAAATTATAGTGACCTAAATAAAATAAACATGAAAAATAAAGAACATAAATAATCACATATCTACAACATAAACATTTTTTAGTAACATATTTATTCTTTTTTAAAATGTTATTATATGTAAATAAAATTTATTACGTTTTTTTTTATTTAAATCTACTTTAGAATATGGAGTTTTTACATAAAAATCATCGAATATATTTTTAAAATTAAAATATTCTATAAATATTTTAATAAGCACATTTCTTAATGTGTTTTTTAATAATTTTTTAAAATAAAATTTATTCAATATATTTTATACTAAATAATTGATTTGATATCAAATCTAATAAATTATTTACTTTTATTTAATAATAAGATACGAACTAGATAAATTTTCTTAAAATATCAAATATTAATATGTAATATATATAATTATGTTTGTAAATATTAAACATTAATAATAAATTACAAAAAATAAAAAATACATATGTATAAAAATTAATCTTGAAACTCTAATTTTAATTCTAGTTTTTAAAATTTTTTCCAATTTGAATATAAAGATAACACATAAAATATTTCTTAAAAAATAGAGTTTCATTTACTATTTTCATGTTTTATCTTTTCAAAATATTTTATTTTTTATTTTATTCATTTTTAGTCCCTAAAATTTAATAATATCATAAATTAGTCCTCACAAATATATTTAACTATAAAATAAATGACAAGGACTAATTTTGTTACAATTTTTAAAGTTTAAGGGCTAAAAGTGTTGTATTGAAATGTTTATGGACCAAAAGTGTTTTGATATGAAAGTATGAGGACTAAAAATGTATTTTTTCATAATTTATTACATTAATTTCAAGTCCACCCTAATTCTTATTTCTGGATCTGTCCCTGCATACATCATATTAAAAAATAGTTTTTTTACACTTCTTTATCAATATACCCTTATTAAATTCATTTTGAAAATTGTGCAACCATGTTTTGAATGCATTAAATAGAAATAAAATATAAAGTATATACATAATTTGTTTTCTCAATGATTTTTCTTGATCTGTGTTGTGAAGAAAAAAAGTAAGACTATATAATCAAGACAGATGGAATATATAAAATAGTGATTCAGGGGTATGACCTGTATTATATATTTTTGCTTTATAAGTAAGTCTAGTGTAGTGACCCTGCATTGAATCACCTACTAACTGGCAACTAATAGCATGCAATAACTTAATAAAGCAAAATTCTTAACAGAGTAAAACGTGTGGAAACCAAATCCATAATTTACATATCAGCTTAGTAATAAATCCAGGCTTAATACCGTAGTGATACAACCATATTGAAAACTTAAAATAAATATTATACAGTTATATCGAATCCTGATGTATAATTAACTCCTCAAGACTCCTGCTCCCTAGTCCTGCCTTAAACTACCAGCTACATCCATTCTGCGACCTGTCTCGTGGAATAGGATGTCCAAAATAACAACTAGGACGTGAGTGCTAACGCCCAGTACATAAACATGAGTAAACATATGTATATAATGCATGCAACATGATGACTGGTAAATGGTCATCTGAAAAGTCATGCTCAGTACCGGCGCCACATGAGTGCTGCCACCGCGCGGATCAACCTCTGGGTGCAACCACACTCGTCTAGTACACCAGAGTAGTCAGACATACATGTCCCCGCCGTCGCGGTACTCTTAGTGACAGACTATTAAGTATAGAGCTGAGTGGCTCTATAATCAGGTATATCAAGATATAGGCTCAACGTGTATATGCACATGATATATGAATATGGAAAACGGTTAATCATATATCATGTCATATAATAATGCCAACTAAATGCAACATATAAACATGTATACTCGTTGACAATCTCAGTCAATGTGTACGTACCTCTAGGCTAGTACATGTATACTCGCTGGCAATCTCAGTCAATGTGTACGTACCTCTAGGCTAGTACATGTATACTCGCTGGCAATCTCAGTCAATGTGTACGTACCTCTAGGCTAGTTCAAGTAAAGTAGAATCCTAGGTTCCAAGCCTAAATTCAAAAGTTCACCGTATCACTACACAAGTTCTATAAGTCTTAACTAAGCTAATAAGTACTCCCAAAACTTAAATAGATTCCCGGACCATACCTTCGTCCGTAGATAGCCCTTTGGAGTCGCTAGTCCCGGATGACTATAACCACACCTTGGTTATTCCAGAACCTCAATTATAACCGATAGGGCCCTCAAGTGTATAACTCACACTATATAACTGAAGAAGAAAACTCGGAAATTCGTAATCAGAAATGAATCTGAAGGCCCCTATTTATAGGAAAATTTCCAGACGAGTTCAAACCCTCCGAACTGGGGTTCGGATCGTCCGAACTTACCTTAACTCCGAAGTCAACAAGCCATCTTCGGAGCCCCCGAGTTGCTGAGTTCGGATCGTCCGAAGTCCTCTTCGGACCGTCCGAACTGACTAAAATATTGAAAGTCCAATTCTTAATTCTGAAGTCCGATTGAACCTTGGAATTGGTTAATTTCTAACCCTTAATCATGTTTAACATATTATTATCTTAAAATGGAATCTGGGTTACTACATCTGGTGTGAGACAATACATTCATGAGACATGTTAATCCAATCTATTTACAATTAAAAGTAATATTTTTAAATAAAAATTAATAATTTTTTACCGTAGAGTTTTTGTCTTGTTTTATTTGATATATATTTTATTCAAATTTTATAAATGATTAGAGTCGTAACTGTATATCAAAAAGTTTTTAAAATCATTGATTGTGAACAGAAATAAGATTTATTATCCGATGTTTTAAAAATTCAAAAATACAGGTAAGAATATAGAAATGTATAATTTTAAGATTTTTCCGAGGACCGAAGGAAGTGATATCATATTAGGTATAGTATCGTGTAAATTGACTATTACCTACCGATGGATCGACGCTTAATACGTAGCATAATATAATTTGTTGGAATTTTTTAATACTTTTTTTAATTAAACAAATTAACTTGAATGAATATAACATAATTATCATAGTGACAGCTGTCTTCTTTTTGTGTTGTTTTTCTGTGTGTTTTTTTTATAAAAAAAAATTATGGCTATCTTTCTACTTTACAAACATGAATCAAAAGGTTTAGGTAGTGTTTGAGAGCACTTTTTCACTTTTTTTTACAAAATTTTGAAATTTTATAAAATTTATGAAAAAAAACTGATAAACATTTTCTAAAAATTCTCTCAAACATTAACACAGAGCAGTTAAAAAAATAAAGAAGACGATGATCTTGAGAATTCTCTAAGTTTCATTTCTGCCATAAGATATTGACAGCTGTCTAAGAATCTATAACAACCTAACAAACAAATATTCCTTTCTAAGATAATAAAAATCTATCCATTAGATATTGCTGAGCTGTGCACCCGATTTATTGTATTGCACTTTTGAATCCATGAACTTGTTTTCATGGGTTGTGTCTGCACTTCATGGGCTTCTTTAGTATGGACTGCAACTGTATTTTCCAATTCTTTATCTTGCCCCCTCAAGCGAAGTGAGGGTCGAAGAACAACACCTAGCTTGTTACGAAGTCGAGTAAAGACAGGAGCAGATAATGGCTTTGTAAGTACATCGGCTATTTGATCAAAGGAAGGCACATATTGAACGCTCAACAGCTTGGACAAAACTTTTTCCCTGACAAAGTGAAGATCCAATTCAAGGTGTTTAGTTCTGGAATGGTGTACTGGATTTGCACTAAGTGCTATAGTACTCATGTTGTCACACCATAAAGTAGGAGGTCTGATCTGTGAAATGCGAAGCTCCTGCAGCAATGATTGAATCCAAAGAAGTTCATAGGCTGCATTTGCCAAACTACGATACTCGGCTTCCGTACTCGAACGAGATACTACACTTTGTTTCTTTGAGCTCCATGATATTGGGGAATTTCCTAAAAACCAGCAAAACCCCGAGGTGGAGCGTCTATCATCGGAGTCATTTCCACAGTCCGCGTCACAATATCCAGACAGCGAAAGACAAGAAGAAGTACGCAAGTGGACACCAAAGTCCAACGTCCCATTGACATAACGAAGAATTCTTTTTACAGCCTTCCAATGAGTTATGAGAGGAGTATGCATAAACTGACATACCTTATTGACACTATAAGAAATGTCAGGTCTTGTAATTGTTAAGTATTGCAACGCACCCACAGTGCTTCGGTACAATGTGACCTCAGGAAATGGATCTCCATCCTTGACAGACAGCTTAACACCAGTAGACATAGGTGTTGGTATAGAATTTGCTTGATGCATTTTTGTTTGCAGGAGTAAATCCCGAGCATATTTAGATTGAGAAAGAAATAATGAACCATCACTCTGTTTGTGCACCTCAAGTCCCAGAAAATAAGATAGAGCACCGAGGTCTTTGAGAGAAAATTGAGCATCCAAAGTGCGAATAATCTGCTGAATTTGAGATGAATCACTTCCTGTTATGACAATATCATCAACATAAACAAGAATATAGACCACATATGTTGGCATTAATTTAACAAATAAGGAGGAGTCAGCTCGTGATGTGACAAAACCCATAGATTGAAGCGCACTCCGTAATTTCTCAAACCATGCATGAGGGGCCTGCTTTAAACCATAAAAAGCTTTGTGTAGCCTGCAGAATAAGGGACCGTTGCCATGGTGAACCTCAAATCCAGGCGGTTGTTGCATGAAGATTACTTCATTGAGCGAACCATTTAAAAATGCATTATTGACATCAAGTTGTTTGATATTCCACCCACGAGAGACCGCAATAGTTAACACAATGCGTATGGTTGTGGGTTTAACAACTGGGCTAAATGTTTCAGTGTAGTCTAAGCCCGGAGTTTGGGAATAGCCTTTAGAAACAAGCCTAGCCTTGTGTCGAGCAATAGACCCATCAGGATTTGTTTTAAGCTTGAACACCCATTTACACCCTATGATCGGGGTGTTTGGTGGAGCTGGAACGAGTGACCAAGTCTTATTTTGCATCAAAGCATTATATTCAGAATTCATGGCTTTGATCCATTCTGGACGCTGCTGAGCATCCTTTACAGTTTGAGGTTCATAAGCATCAAATAAAGAAGCACCATATACTCTTGGTTTGAACACCCCAACCTTAGATCTGGTCACCATATGAAGAGGATTCACAGGCAGAGGAGACTCATCCATTTCAGGAGAAACTAAGAAATGTGAAGATTCAGGAGAAGAGTGGTTGGAATGTAGAGATGCAGCAGAAGGAATTGTGACAGAACTTGTTTCAGGAAGAGGAGGTGACCGCAAGGTATGATCATAAGGTTGCAAGGAGGTAATTTGTGGAAGATATAGCGACGAAGAAGGAGAGCATTTCGTATGGAAAGATAATGACTGTATGGTGGTAGGAGATACAAAAGGAAAAGAGCATTCATCAAATTTGACATGTCGTGAAACATATACTCGATCACTAGAACTGATACACTTGTAACCTTTATGTTGATTACTGTAGCCTATAAAAGTGCAAGGAATGGATCGAAACGCAAGTTTATGTTGATTATAGGGACGTAAGCAAGGGAAACATAGACATCCAAAAACCTTAAGGGTTGAAAAATCTGGTATTTGATGATATAGACGGGTAACCAGAATTTCTCCAAAAAGAGATATGGTAGGTAATAGGTTTATGAGATGGACAGCAGTGGAGAATGCATCCTCCCAAAAATGTAAAGGCATTGATGCATGAGCTAAAAGAGTAAGACCCATTTCGACAACATGTCGATGCTTTCGTTCAACGACACCATTTTGTTTAGACGTGTATGGACATGAAAAACGATGAACAATGCCATTTTGTTGAAGGAAAGATGTAATGGCTTTAAATTCTCCTCCATAATCTGTTTGCAAAGTTTTAATTTTCTTATTGAATTGAGTTTCGACTTGAGATTTAAATAAAGGAAACACTCGACTTACTTCTGATTTGAGTTTCAGAAAATAAATCCAAGTGTACCTACTATATGCATCCACGAAACTAACATAATAACGAAAACCATTTCGAGAAGGCATGTGAGAGGGACCCTGTAGTGACCCTTACCCGGATCACCTACTAAACAGAACTTAGGCATGCAATTAACTTAATAAAACAGATATCAGAATAAAACTGCGGAAACCATAAACATTATACAATCCCAAGAATAGGAATCTGTAATTTATCCAATAATATACAACCAAATCGAATAGCTGTATCAACCCAAACAACAGTAATAAAACCTAGACGAAGCTCTAGCTGGCCAACCACTGACTAGCCCCTCCTGGATCCACCCTCCTCGTCCAATCGCAAACCTGCCCCATGGAATAGGGTGTCCAGAAAATACAGAGTACGAGACGTGAGCATAAAATGCTCAGTGCGAGAGTATGAGTATACATGCATGCAAAGTGAACTCCCTATAGACTCGAGGTCAAGGATCAGATAACAGAGACAGACCGGGCCCTGGTATGTAGCACGCTGTGCCGTCGCTTCAGGAGGTGGCTCCCATACCGAGATAACCGTGGATACGCCGGACCCAAATCGATGGAAGTCCATCCACTAACAGGATAGGGTACAACCCTACTACAGACATCTCGAAGGAGATACAGCAAGATGCAAATGAATGCAACATAATATCATGACATATAAATCATGCAGTCATATAATACATGCATACTCAGTCAGGATATCTCGAATAGTACTTTCGTACCTCAAAACAGTGAAAGCTCTACCAACTCTAGGTCCACGCCTATAGTCTGCTCTACACTGCCAAATGATACTACTATCATTAAAGTGCTCTAAAAGCCTTAACTAAGCTATTGCATACTCCTAAATATTTATAGGGAGCAAAGCTATACCTTCGTCCGTCGTTAGCCCTTTGATGTCGATGCCTCCAGAACTTGGGCACGACTCCGCTACGACTACCGAACGCCTCTCCGACCTCCGGACCAAGCCTAAGAAGACTAGAACAGCTCCAAAAGGACTAGAAAGGAAAGGAGAACTCGGAATTGGCAAATGAAAGTGAAGCCTCGGCCTTCTATTTATAGACAACGATCGGAACTTCCGATCCTTGATCGGAACGTCCGAACCTCGATCGGAACGTTCGATCCTGCCATCGGAGCTTCCGAAGATCCTGATCTGCCACGTGTCAAAATATCACTTGTTGACTCCGGATAGGGGTGATCGGAGCTTCCGGTCCTGATCGGAGCTTCCGATCCAACCACACGTCATGCCTGACGTAATAACATCGGTGCCTCCGATCGCTCATCGGAGCTTCCGATCCTGTTCGGAGCTTCCGATCGTGCCTTCGGAGCTTCCGATCCGTCCGATACCTAATTCAATTAATTAGCATTAATCCTTTAATTACTCAATTAGGGCACGGGCTACTACATTCTCCCCCACTTAAGATATTTCGTCCTCGAAATCAGATTTTAAGTACCGAATGCAAATACAGAAATCAGAAACATTCTTTATTCAAATCAAACGTTTACAGAGTTTGCAACTGAATACAACTTAAAGAATGAAATCAAAACAACTCAGGATGGTCTTTACGCATCCTGTCCTCAAGCTCCCAAGTAGCTTTTTCAGTGCCTCGGCGCTGCCACTGAACTAAAACCAAAGGAATGACTTTGTTCCGTAAAACCTTATCCTTATAATCCAGGATACGAAGAGGTTTCTCAACATAAGTCAAATCCTTGTCTACCTGAACCTCAGACCGCTGCAGAATATGAGATTCATCCGCCACATACCGTCGCAACAGAGATACGTGGAACACGTCGTGAATGCTGGATAGATGCGGTGGCAATGCTAGTCGATAAGCCAAATCGCCAATACTCTCCAAGATCTCAAACGGACCGATAAATCTGGGAGACAACTTGCCCTTAAGGCCAAATCTGATAATCTTGCGGAAAGGTGACACTCTCAGAAACACTTTCTCCCCGACCTCGAACTGCAAAGGCCTACGCTTGATATTAGCATAACTGGCCTGACGATCCTGTGCAGTCTTAATCCGTTGCTTGATCTGATCAACAATGTCTATCGCCTGCTGGATAAACTCCGGTCCTTCAGCCTGTCTCTCCCCCACTTCTTCCCAGAAGAGTGGAGTACGACAACGTCGCCCATACAACGCCTCAAAAGGTGCCATCCCAATACTAGTATGATAGCTGTTGTTGTAAGCGAACTCGATCAACGGCAAATGATCCTGCCAGGCTGAACCAAAATCCATGACGCACGCTCTAAGCATATCCTCTAACGTACGGATAGTGCGCTCTGACTGACCATCAGTCTCCGGATGATAGGCTGTACTCAAACTGAGAGTAGTACCCATCGCACGCTGAACACTCCCCCAGAACCTAGAAGTAAACCTGGGGTCCCGATCGCTGACAATGCTCACAGGCACTCCATGAAGTCGGACGATCTCCTGAATGTACATCCGTGCCATGCGATCCACAGAGTACTCTCGACTATAGGCAATGAAATGCGCTGACTTGGTGAGTCGGTCCACCACAACCCAGATAGCATCACAGTTCCTCGGGGATATCGGCAAATGGGTCACAAAGTCCATTGTGATAAACTCCCATTTCCATTCAGGAATAGGCAGACTGTGAAGCAATCCTCCAGGTCGTCGGTGCTCTGCCTTGACCTGTTGACACACCAAACATCTCGAAACAAACTGATAAACACTGCGTTTCATTCCCTTCCACCAGAAACGAGTACGTAGGTCCTTGTACATCTTGTTGCTCCCAGGATGAATACTCAACTTAGTGCGATGTGCCTGAGATAAAATCTCCTCTCGCAACTCTTCATCCTGTGGAATCACAAGCCTACCAGACAAACACAGAAAGCCATCTGACTGATAATGAAATCCAGACGAGCTACCCTCGTTAGCTAGACGAGCTAAACGTTGGGTCTTCGAATCAGACATCTGAGCATCTCGGATCCGCGAGTACAAGGCTGGCTCAGATAATATCGCAAACATCTGGATACTCTGCATACCTTTCTTATGCTTGAAGGTATAACCTGAAGTACAACAGTCACTGATCGCACTAGACATCGAACAAGTCTGAAGTGCGGATAATCGCACCTTGCGACTCAAAGCATCAGCGGTGAGATTAGCAGCTCCCGGATGGTACTTAATCTCGCAATCATAGTCCTTAAGCAAGTCCATCCAACGTCTCTGCCTCATGTTCAACTCCGCCTGAGTGAACAAATACTTGAGACTCTTATGGTCGGTGAAGATCTCAAATTTCTCGCCATACAGATAATGACGCCAGATCTTCAAATCGAACACAATGGCTGCTAACTCCAAATCATGGACTGGGTAGTTGTCCTCGTGAAGCTTCAGCTGTCTAGAAGCGTATGCGATCACATTCCCATTCTGAGTCAGGACACAACCTAACCCCTGAAGAGAAGCATCCGTGTAAACTACATACCCTCCAGATCCTGACGGTAATGCTAACACCGGCGCAGAAGTCAACCGCCGTCGAAGCTCACGGAAATTCTCCTCACACTCGGAGGACCACTCAAAATCCACACCCTTGCGGGTAAGTTACGTCAACGGTCGAGCTAACTGAGAGAAGTTCAGAATGAAGCGACGATAATACCCTGCTAGACCCAGAAAACTACGGATCTCAGCAACCGTCGTCGGACGCGACCAATTAAGTACCGCTTCAATCTTGCTTGGATCAACAGAAATCCCTTCCCTGGATATGATATGGCCAAGAAAGACCACTCTATCCATCCAGAACTCACACTTGCTCAGCTTGGCGTATAACTGCTCATCTCGAAGAGTCTGTAGTACCAACCGCAAGTGAGAAACATGTTTTTCCGTATTACGTGAATACACCAAGATGTCGTCAATGAAGACCACGACAAACTTGTCCAAATACTCCCTGAAGACACGGTTCATCAGATCCATGAATATAGCCGGCGCATTAGTCAAACCAAATGGCATCACTAGGAACTCGTAATGCCCATAGCGAGTACGGAATGCAGTCTTGGCTACGTCCTGATCACGGACTCTCAACTGATGATACCCAGATCTCAAGTCAATCTTGGAGTAAATTGATGTGCCCTGCAGCTGGTCAAACAAGTCATCAACACGAGGCAATGGATACTTTTTCTTCACAGTGACTCGATTCAGCTGCCGATAGTCAATGCACAGCCGCATCGACCCATCCTTCTTCTTTACGAAGAGAACAGGAGCTCCCCAAGGAGATACACTAGGACGAATATACCCCTTGTCCAAAAGATCCTGTAGCTGATTCTTCAACTCACGCATCTCTGACGGAGCCAGACGATACGGTGTTCTAGAAATAGGCGAAGTACCCGGCATCAACTCTATGCCAAACTCAACTTCCCTAGCAGGAGGAAAACCCGGAATCTCATCAGGAAATACATCTGGAAATTCATCCACAACAGGAATGCTCTCTATCCCAATACTCTCAGCGGACAAATCAACTGCATAGATAAGGTAGCCTTCCCCGCCAGACTCTAGAGCTCTACAGGCTCTCAAAGCTGATACCAAAGGCATCGGGGGTCGCGCTCCCTCACCATAGAAAAACCAGCTCTCACTCCCCTCCGGATGAAAGCGTACTAATTTCTGATAGCAGTCCACTGAAGCTCGATAGGTAGTCAACATATCTATTCCCAGATGCAATCAAAGTCGTCCATCGCCAGGACCATGAGATTCGCTAACAGAATGTTCCCTTCGAACTCTAAAGGGCAACCCATCACTAGACGCTTAGCCAAAGCAGATTGGCCCGTCGGAGTAGAAACAGACATCACTACGTCTAGTGCAATGCATGGTAACTTATGCCTCTTAACAAAACGTGCAGAAATGAAGGAATGAGATGCACCAGTGTCAATAAGTACAAGAGCAGGTATACCATAAAGCATAAATGTACCTGCGATGACTTTCTCATTCTCCTCCACAGCCTGATCATGTCTCAGGGCAAACACCTGGCCAGAAGCTCGTGGACTCATATGAGAACTCCCAGCAGACTGTCCCTGCGACCTCTGCTGAACGGTGGCCTGAGAACCCGATCCTGAACCAGAACCAGAACCGCCTCCCCCAGACAGTGGACAATCCCTCCGGATATGACCAGTCTCTCCACAACGGAAACAAGCTCCAGAAGCTCTACGGCACTTGTCAGATGGATGGTTCTTCCCACAGTGATCACACTTGTCCTTCTTACCATAACGGACAATACCTCCAGAACCAGAGGAAGAAGAAGATCCAGACTTCTTGAAAGTTTGGGCACGGGGACCCAAAGAACTAGCAGGCCTCGACTGAGGGAAAGACCTGTTCCGCCAAATGCTGTCCTCTGCCTGATGACAACGGCTCACCAAACCCTCGTAGGACATATCGTCACCAACCGCCACACGGTCATGGATCTCAGGGTTAAGGCCCTGAAGGAACAGATTATACTTCATCTCTGAGCTATCAGCAATCTCGGGGCAATAGGATAGCAGATCAAAGAACCTCTGCTGATACTCATCGATAGACATGGCTCCCTGTCGCAGACTCAGTAGCTCGCCTGCCTTCGACTGACGGAGTGCCGGAGGAAAATACCGCTTTTGGAAAGCTGTGCGGAACTCGGCCCAGGTGGCCACTCCTCTCGCCGTAACAAAAGGTGTAGAAGTAAACCTCCACCACCTGCGCGCACGCCCATCCAGAAGATAGCCAAGGGTCTCCACCTTCTGCTCATCGGTGCATTGGAAAGTCTGAAAAGTCGTCTCCATGCGGTCTAACCAGTTCTCCGCATCCTCCGGAGACTCACCTCCAACTAAGGGCTTGGGACCCATAGCTAAGAATCGACGCACAGTGAAACGCTCGTCATCATGATGACGATGACGCCGTTCTCGACGAGGCTCCCGGTCGGCATCACCCGAACGCCCACCAACACTGCCATGAGAACTCTGGTCGTCACGATTTGACATCTACAAAAATACCTCAAGATGAGACTAAATCCCAAGAATTCTTTTGCATGCTCTGATACCATAAATGTAGTGACCCTTACCCGGATCACCTACTAAACAGAACTTAGGCATGCAATTAACTTAATAAAACAGATATCAGAATAAAACTGCGGAAACCATAAACATTATACAATCCCAAGAATAGGAATCTGTAATTTATCCAATAATATACAACCAAATCGAATAGTTGTATAAACCCAAACAACAGTAATAAAACCTAGACGAAGCTCCAGCTGGCCAACCACTGACTAGCCCCTCCTGGATCCACCCTCCTCGTCCAATCGCAAACCTGCCCCATGGAATAGGGTGTCCAGAAAATACAGAGTACGAGACGTGAGCATAAAATGCTCAGTGCGAGAGTATGAGTATACATGCATGCAAAGTGAACTCCCTATAGACTCGAGGTCAAGGATCAGATAACAGAGACAGACCGGGCCCTGGTATGTAGCACGCTGTGCCGTCGCTTCAGGAGGTGGCTCCCATACCGAGATAACCGTGGATACGCCGGACCCAAATCGATGGAAGTCCATCCACTAACAGGATAGGGTACAACCCTACTACAGACATCTCGAAGGAGATACAGCAAGATGCAAATGAATGCAGCATAATATCATGGCATATAAATCATGCAGTCATATAATACATGCATACTCAGTCAGGATATCTCTAATAGTACTTTCGTACCTCAAAACAGTGAAAGCTCTACCAACTCTAGGTCCACCCCTATAGTCTGCTCTACACTGCCAAATGATACTACTATCATTAAAGTGCTCTAAAAGCCTTAACTAAGCTATTGCATACTCCTAAATATTTATAGGGAGCAAAGCTATACCTTCGTCCGTCGTTAGCCCTTTGATGTCGATGCCTCCAGAACTTGGGCACGACTCCGCTACGACTACCGAACGCCTCTCCGACCTCCGGACCAAGCCTAAGAAGACTAGAACAGCTCCAAAAGGACTAGAAAGGAAAGGAGAACTCGGAATTGGCAAATGAAAGTGAAGCCTCGGCCTTCTATTTGTAGACAACGATCGGAACTTCCGATCCTTGATCGGAACGTCCGAACCTCGATCGGAACGTCCGATCCTGCCATCGGAGCTTCCGAAGATCCTGATCTGCCACGTGTTAAAATATCACTTGTTGAATCCGGATAGGGGTGATCGGAGCTTCCGGTCCTGATCGGAGCTTCCGATCCAACCACACGTCATGCCTGACGTAATAACATCGGTGCCTCCGATCGCTCATCGGAGCTTCCGATCCTGTTCGGAGCTTCCGATCGTGCCTTCGGAGCTTCCGATCCGTCCGATACCTAATTCAATTAATTAGCATTAATCCTTTAATTACTCAATTAGGGCACGGGCTACTACAGACCCCAAACGTCAGAATAAATTAGCTCGAGTGGTTCAGAAAATATAGTATTTGATAAAGGGAAGGGAAGTTCGTGACTTTTTCCCATTGCACAAGCTGAACAGAAACTCATATTTTCATTTTTTTGAATAGAAACATTACAAAGCTGCAAAATTTTCTTAACAATAGGCATACTAGGATGACCTAATCTAGCATGCCAACTATTTAGGACAGAAGGCTTTGTGGAATGATGCAAAGACTGATTCAGAGCGCTCGAACTGCTAGAGGAGTGAGCTGAAGAGAAGCTGAGTTGAGGACACGAGGTAGGAGAACCAGAGACAGATGTAGGTTTTTCTAAGCTGAATTTGTATAGGCCCTTATGTAAATTCCCTTTGAGAAGTACTGCTTTGGTGGCTAGATCCTTCACAAAACAGAAGGTGGGGTGAAACTCAAAGAAAACATGATTATCCTGTGCAAATTTGCTGACACTTAGGAGATTTTTAGTTATATGCGGAACTCGTAATAAATTGTTTAATAAAAAGGAACGAGAGGAAGGAGATAAAAAAGTAGAGTGACCAATATGAGAAATGGACAAGCCTTCCCCATTACCCATGTGAATCTTACCAGGGCCAGCATATTCGGAACCAAAGGAGAGATTGGCTAAGTCATTCGTCAAATGATGTGAAGCTCCAGAATCAGGATACCACCACTCCTCGGTGGATGGTTCTGCATTGTTTGAGGCTAACGCAGCAATAGGATAATGCATTGAAGTTCTTTGTGGAGGATTCGAATTAGAGGGTGGACGACCAGATTGTTTTTGAAAGGAGCCATAGCTATATCCGCCATGTTGCCTGGGAAAAGGAACAAAATCTGGGTCAAAACGATAGTGACATTTTTCTGCAACATGACCCGTGATCCTACAGACAGGGCGATCTGAAGAGTAATTCCACCCACGACGTCCTCCATGAGTGTTTCTTCCTCGACCTCGACCTCGACCACGGAAAAAAAACTGAGAGTTGGAGGAAGAAAACTCTGACTTATTCTGAGAATTGGAAGGAAGTGTAGCAGTGTTAACCGATGGAGCTGTGGTTTCATTATTGAGTGAATAAGACTCAATCCTGCTTTCGTGAGCCATTAGAAGAGCACCTACATCGGATACAGTAAGAGAGTTAACCCGGGAGGTAACATGGACCACGACGGAGTCATACTCAAGTCCTACTCCACCAAGCACATATAGGACCTGATCCTCATTAGGAATGGAGTGACCACAGGCTGCTAAAATATCCATAAGATTCTTCATTTTACCCAAATAATCTTTCATGCTAAGATTTCCCTTTTTCAAGGTTTGAAGTTGAAGTTTGTATTTGTAGTAACCCAGATTCCATTTTAAGATAATAATATGTTAAACATGATTAAGGGTTAGTAATTTCGGAGTGTTATTGGACTTCGGAAGGGAATATGGGCTTTTGACTTTGGGCCGGATCGAAAGCTCCGAACCCAGATCGGAAGCTCCGATCCTAGCCACTTCGGAACCTCATCGGAAGCACAGAGATCGGAAGCTCCGATCCTGGAACGAAAGTTCCGATCTCCAGCTGCCAGCAATGCTCGATGACTCAGCCACGAGTTTTGACAAGTGTTGAACGTAGAGCAGATCGGAAGCTCCGATCGCCCGATCGGAAGTTCCGATCCCGACGTGTCACACATGCACGCAGTAAGCTGGATCGGAAGCTCCGATCCTGAAATCGGAAGTTTCGATCCTGGCCGGGAATTTTGCCTATAAATAGGGCTTCTCAAATTCATTTCTAAATACGAATTTCCGAGTTTTTTTCTTCAGTTATATAGTGTGAGATATACACTTAAGGGCCCTATCGGTTATAATAGAGGTTCTGGAATAACCAAGGTGTGGTTACAGTCATCCGGAACTAGCGACTCCAAAGGGCTAACTACGGACGAAGGTATGGTTCGGGAATCTATTTAAGTTTTGGGAGTACTTATTAGCTTAGTTA
Organism: Henckelia pumila; assembly: GCF_033568475.1. Classification (NCBI taxonomy): domain Eukaryota; kingdom Viridiplantae; phylum Streptophyta; class Magnoliopsida; order Lamiales; family Gesneriaceae; genus Henckelia; species Henckelia pumila. The sequence continues at coordinate 8,363,518 of NW_027331831.1, forward strand.
GGCTTATAGAATTTATGTAGTGATACGGTGAACTTTTGAATATAGGCTTAGAACCTAAGATCTTACTATACTTGAACTAGCCTAGAGGTACGTACACATTGACTGAGATTGCCAGCGAGTATACATGTTTATATGTTGCATTTATTTGGCATTATTATATGGCATGATATATGATTTACCGCTTTCTATATTCATATGTCATGTGCATATACACGTTGAGCCTATATCTTGTTATACCTGACTATAGAGCCGCTCAGCTCTATACTCGATAGTCTGTCACTGAGAGTACCGCGACGGCGGGGGCATTTATGTCTGACTACTCTGGTGTACTAGACGAGTGTGGTTGCACCCAGATATTGATCCGTGCGGTGGCAGCACTCATGTGGCACCGGTTCTGAGCATGATTTTTCAGATGACCTTGTACCAGTCATCATGTTGCATACATTATATACATATGTTTACTCATGTCTATGTACTGGGCGTTAGTGCTCACGTCCTAGTTGTTATCTTGGACACCCTATTCCATGGGGCAGGTCGCAGGATGGACGGAGCTGGTAGTTCAAGGCAGGACTAGGGAGCAGGAGCCTTGAGGATTTTATTATACAACAGGATTCGATATAGTTGTATAATGTTTACTGTTTAAGGTTTCGATTTGGTTGTATCACTACAGATTTAAGCCTGGATTATGTTACTAAGCTGATATGTAAATTATGGTTTTGTTTCCGCATGTTTACTCTGTTAAGTTATTTTGCTGTATTAAGTTTAATGCATGTTATTAGTTGCCAGTTAGTAGGTGATACCATGCAGGGTCACTACAGTATTGCATCACCTTAGCTTTTGATCGTGAGCCAAACAGAGACGCCAATCTTGACCATAATTGCATAGAAGTGAGACATCCAACCATTTGGCTTTGAACACCTTCCGTCATAGAAGCAAGAAGGAAGGAAAAGAGCAGTTGATCCTGTGTACACCATGAGGTAAAAGCAGGATTAAGTATCTCTGCACCACGTGCATCGAGAACAATACGCGGAGGAAGAGGAGAATCATCAAAAAGAAAGATATCCAATCCTAAGCCGCGAATCCCAGCAAGAATTTGGAGATTCCAGAGAAGATAATTATCGTCACTTAACTTTACAGAATTGATTTGGTTTGCAGGGTTTATAATCGGAGCGAGAGTGATAGAGCTGGGCAACAGTGTAGCTCCAGGAGGAGATGTGGCTTCCGCCATTGGCTTTGATACCAGGTTAGAAAAATAAAGAAGACGATGATCTTGAGAATTCTCTAAGTTTCATTTCTGCCATTGAATACAAGATAATTACAAAAATCCATGTTTATAGATCTTCATCACTAATAAGATATTGGCAGCTGTCTAAGAATCTATAACAACCTAACAAACAAATATTCCTTTCTAAGATAATAAAAATCTATCCATTAGATATTGCTGAGCTGTGCACCCGATTTATTGTATTGGACTTTTGAATCCATGGACTTGTTTTCATGGGTTGTGTCTGCACTTCATGGGCTTTTTTAATATGGACTGCACCTGTATTTTCCAATTTTTTTATCTAGAGCAACATCAATATGTAGCATAGAAAGTCACTATCACAACTCTTTTATGGATCATTTTTAAGTGGTTTCGTTTGAGGCTGAAATGGTTAATCGCAGGCTCCAAAATTTAGAACTGAGCCCAATTGATGCAAATATAGGCTGGGCTTTGAACCAAAAAGGAACTGAATGGATCTTCAATATTATGGTTGTGATGATGGGCCCCCAGATTGATGAGTATCAGAAAACAGACTGCCGAATGCCGAATATGGGAAATGCCCGTTGCTAGGAGCTAAAAGAATATCAAGCTATGTTTATTGACGAGAATGTTATATATGTTGTATGTTGTTTTTGAAATTATAAAATTATTTTAAATATATTTTAGTTGGAATATGTTTTCATTTAAATAGTTTTTAATTTCAAAAATAATATATAACTATTTGTAACATTCATTGTACGGTACTCAAAATATAATAACAACCATTTTGAAATTTTTAATTCTAAGTTCAATAAATATGATAAGAATTATAAAAAATATGCAGCAATGTATAATTCGAAAACAAAATGCAGAGATTGGAAGAGATGACATAAATTACATGTGCATCCAATCGATCCCACGGGCCACTCGCAAACTCACAAAAGCCTATCAGTTGGCTTTGATGAGTGGGCCGACATGTCAATTTTTAAATATAATTGATAGGTTGGTCGAACCATCAGTTGACGGGATGAGTGCTCGGCTCGTTATTTAAACGAGTTGGTAAAATTGTCAATTCAATCCATTTATTTGACGAGGTGAGATGGATTAAGTATTAACCAATTTGGATTATCGGCAAAGTTCCAATGTTTTTTTTTCTCATATAAATATAGTTTTAAAATCATTAAAATTCACACCCCTTTAATAATATTGTGATTGTGTTAATAGGAATTGATTATGGTTGTGGGGTACTAAAAAATATTAATATTGTAAAAATAAATAGAGTTCTAGAATTTATGTTTCAAAGAGTGTTTATTTTTATGGTATAAATAAAAAATATTAAGGGTAATTTTGTCCATCGTCAATGAAAAAATCAAAATCGAGTGTGAATGTAAATATTATCTCCCCATTGTATTAACAACGTGATGATATTTATCACTTCGTTTGGATAAATATTTTTTTTTTTTATAATAGTGTTTTTAAAAAATTATAAAATATTTTAAAAATTATCTTAATAACAAATATGTGTTTGAACAAGTATCTTATAAAATTTTTTTACTTGGAGAACATTTTCGTCTATTCTAAAATTGTAAAAATACATCTCTCACTTATTTTCAAAGCCTATACAGGGAGCACAATAATGAAATTTTTTTAAAAACAACGTTTGACAAAAAATATTATTCAAATGCACTTTTTTACTTGTAAGTTTTTGCTGTAAAAAAAACTTTTACTTATAAAACGATAAAAACGTATTTAAAGTATCTTCAAGAGAGAATATAGACAATATGCAGATTAGGTTGGTATATGGGTGTAAATGAGTCGAATATCGTACTACTCGAGCTCGACTCGACTCATATTTTGTCTATTCGAACTTGAACTCGAGTTCAATCAAATAATTAAATTCAAATTCGAACTCGAAACTCAAAAAATAAACTTATATATAAATATATATATATATATATATATATCGATATATATTATATTTATATATATATAATCGAGCAGCTCGCGAGCTACTCAAACACATGCATATAATATTCGAACTCGAGCTCGATTATATATTCAAAATATTCGAATTTGACTGGAGCTCGAGTTCTAACCGAGTTGTTTTAAAGAAGTAAAGTGAGTGAAGAACATGGAACAATTTTGGCACTGAAAGTCTATTTAATTAAATGGACGGACGCAAATAAACTTATAAACATACAAATTACAATTTGTTTTTACAAAGAAAGAAAGGGAAATAAAAAGACTGATAATGAGTGATGTATTAAATACCTAAGTTTGAATTAAAATCGAAAAATCTCAACCATAAATCATGAATGCATATTTATTGAGCAAACAAAAATAGAGAAATGGATCGTAAGCAAAGCAAGCCATGGTACCAACTAATTAAGCGGTCAAATCATTTCATTCATACATTTATTTACAGATATATACATAATAATTAATAAACAGTGAGTGCCACAACTACCCTCTCCTTCCCTATTCAATGCTTCTTCCTATCCATTCCTGATTAATTTCAATTCTTTCTTTCACACATCACATGTTAGTTGGGACTCTCTTTATTGAACCTGCCATAAGTACTCCTCTGCTATTTCTTTTCTGTATTGTATGACAATTGTCAATTGCTTCTACTCTGCTTATTCAAGAATTAGTAAAAAAAAAAAAAAAAGAAAAAAGAAAAAAAAAGACACCAAATCAAATAATTATTTATATATATGGATTAGATTTTTTTCTTACGAGTATTAAGATTAAGAAATTTTACTACTTAGTTTGGTTCCATACGATTTTGATCCGTGGGAACTCGATCTAAAGTTGTGTTTGGATAAAAAGATTCAGGCCTTGCAATAGCTAGAGTTGTGTGTTGATGGAAAAATTTCAATATGTATACATGTATTTTTGTTATTTAGAAAAATAACACCAAAATTTCAAACCCACTGATTTCACGTTTAAATAGTATTCTATGTTACTTATGATGTGTTTCAAATCTATCTCAATAGACAATAATAATGTCATTAAAAATTCATTCTAATTTATATATTTAATATGTAAATAAGTAGTGTTTGGATTTCTGATTTTATTTATTGTTTCATTCTTAACAATAGAATTATAATCGAAATTCCATATATTAGAAATCGTTCCATCCAATTAGCACGACTTTTGAATGTTCAAAATGACTAGATTATAGAGTAAAATTGAAACTAAAGCAAATATATATATCCACAATACAATTAAATATATTTAGGCATATTTGCAATCTCTATATATAATTGATTATGAAATTTTATTTTTAACAAATCTGTGAAGAAAAATACATAATCACTTATATTTAGAGGTTGCAAACGCTATCTTAAAATCGTTTTTTCTAATTTTGAGACTAACAAATTCAAACCGAACGAAACCGAACTGTGAACCGTGGTCCACGGGGCGAGTGGTGAGGCACACATGCAAGAACCATTGATATAGGCCAGTCATAGGAAATGCCAGATCCAAGACGTCCCTTTTTGTGGTTTTGAGAGTGGGTTGATTATTATGATTACATATCTCTTCATTATTAACCCCAACTTCGCCTGTTGCCTGCATTTATTGACATGCAAATGCGTAGTTTTCATCTGTTCTCACTCTAGCTGGGTCATAGCGATGAATCAACTTCAGTGGCCACATTAATTTTTGTATATATATCGATCTTTAGAGATTTTATCTCGTAGCTAGCCATTAACAAGCAAGCATATAAATTCTGAGTTAGCTAGTGTGGGGGTGGCTGGCTGGCTGGCTAGCCGAGATGGATCTTGATGGTGGCGCTAGAGAAATCAAGTCCACTGAGTTAGTACAAATTGATCAATATCATGCGCAGGAAGACTCCAGTAGGAGGAAAAAGCTGGGGCTGTATTTTCTTGAATCAGATGACAGGCGGATGTCTGCGCTTGGAGGTGGGTACACACCTGGCGGAGCCACACCGGTTAACATCCAGGGGAAGCCTATTTCTGAATACAAAATGTCCAAGACCGGTGGGTGGATTGCTGCTTTCTTCATTTTTGGTGAGTATATGGACAGATGTTTCTTTTTGTTTCGATCCTTTTTTTTGCCATGTGGTGGTGTTGGTATGTTGGTTCTTCTTGCTGCAGGGAATGAGATGGCGGAGAGAATGGCTTACTTCGGGCTCTCGGTTAACATGGTGGCTTTTATGTTCTACGTTATGCATCGACCTTTCGAGGTTTCGGCCAACGCAGTGAACAATTTCTTGGGGATATCGCAGGCATCCTCTGTCTTGGGTGGTTTCTTGGCTGATGCATATCTTGGGAGATACTGGACGATAGCCATTTTCACCACTATCTATCTTGCGGTACGTGCACGGTGCGCTTCTCTTGGTTTGATTTGAATCAGCTTGAAACTTCGTTTTGAATGTTTTTTTTTGTTGTTGTTGTTGTTTCTTGGAGGGTCTAACAGGAATAACCATATGCGCAACGATGAAGAATCTGATGCCCAACCAAGACGAGTGCAATCAGATTGCGCTTCTTTTAGGGAATTGCGAGCCTGCGAAATCTTGGCAGATGCTTTACCTTTACACAGTCCTATACGTGACCGGATTTGGGGCTGCTGGCATTAGGCCCTGCGTCTCTTCCTTCGGCGCCGATCAATTCGATGAAAGAGATAGGGACTACAAAACCCACCTCGACAGATTTTTCAACTTCTTCTACCTCTCGGTCACGGTCGGGGCCATTGTGGCATTCACAGGAGTTGTGTACCTTCAAATCAAACATGGTTGGGGCTCTGCTTTTGGTTCATTGGCCATAGCCATGGGCATGTCCAATCTTGTTTTCTTTCTGGGCACTCCTCTTTATAGGCACAGGCTGCCCGGTGGCAGCCCCTTGACCCGTGTGGCACAAGTCCTAGTCGCCGCCTTTCGGAAGAGAAACGATTCTTTTCACAGCAGCGAGTTTGTGGGCTTGTATGAGCTTCAGGGGAAAAGATCCGCCATAAAAGGTAGCTCCAAGATCGCCCACACCGATGATTTCAGGTAACGTTTAAAGATTGATATTCCCCCAGACTCTTCCAGCCATCAAGATTTTAGCGATTGATATGATACCATTTTTGAAAACCCACAGATGTTTGGACAAAGCAGCTCTGAGGCTGAAAGAAGATGGCCCCTGTCCAAGTCCATGGAGACTTTGCACTGTGACTCAAGTAGAAGAAGTGAAAATTCTTGTGAAACTCATCCCAATCCCAACTTGCACCATCATGCTCAATCTAATCTTAACAGAGTTCTTGACTCTATCAGTCCAGCAAGCATACACACTGAACACTCATATCGGTCGGCTGAAACTCCCCGTCACGTGCATGCCAGTCTTCCCCGGCCTCAGCATATTCCTACTGCTGTCGCTGTACTACTCCGTATTCGTCCCAGTTTCCAGGCGAATCACCGGTCATCCACACGGCGCCTCTCAGCTTCAAAGGGTCGGCATCGGTCTAGCAGTTTCGATCCTATCGGTGGCCGTGGCCGCCATCTTCGAGAGTTATAGACGACATTACTCCATACAACATGGCTACGATGCCAGTTTCTTGACTCCAATGCCGAAACTGAGCGCGTACTGGCTCTTGATCCAGTACTGCCTCATAGGGATTGCCGAGGTGTTTTGCATCGTGGGATTGCTCGAATTCCTGTATGAAGAGGCTCCAGACGCCATGAGAAGTATAGGATCCGCATACGCTGCAGTTGCCGGGGGATTGGGTTGCTTCGGAGCCACCATATTGAACAACATCGTGAAAGCAGCGACAGGGGACGCAGAGCAAGGGAGACCCTCGTGGCTGGCACAGAACATAAATACAGGCAGATTTGATTACTTTTACTGGCTTCTTACGGTCTTGAGTGTCGTAAATTTCTGTGTATTCTTGTACGCAGCACGTAGGTATCAATACAGAACAAAAGAAGTGTCGGAAACCAAGGAGCAAGCAACAAATGGGATGTAGGCAGAGCATGGCACATAGCCTAGCGCTTTTCAGGTGTTGAGTATATGATTCATACATACATACTTACAACAGCCATCTTATGTTGTAGCTTTAAAAGTTTTAGTGCTCACCACTTTTCTCAGATATTTCCAAAAGAATGATAAAATAAAAAGAAGGTTTATGCTACATGGACATGCAATTGGCACTCACGAAAACATTTTTATTGGGATAATTTTGTAATTTCAAAAACGGTGTGTAACCGTGCAGCATTTTCTTAAAAAGAATGTTACAAGGCCATCACAAACATCAAGTTATTGGCTTTTTAATTAATAAAATAGAAATAAAGATCAAGGACACGGTTTAGAAAATCTTTGACCAGCAAATTAAGGGAAGGGCCCAACTATTCATCGACTTCCTGAGTCGATGCCTGACCAAGTTAATGATAGTATGACACAAGTTGGCATATTATTCTGTGTCTTAAATAGTCCAGGCAAATAAATGAGTAAAATTCCAAGAGAGCAAAAGCAAGTACATACTCCAAAGAGGCAAAGACCCCATACAACATAGCTATACCATGGAATCATATAAAGAGCCTAAGTATAGAGTGTAAACCTAATTTTTTGGGTAATTAACGTAGACATATACTTTTGCTTTTGCTTTAGGTAATTAATGTAAACCCATATATAAAGTTAATTATCTCTTTTGCTATTGATAATGATACATAAAATGTGGTCCCTTCCTCTCGTCAAATTAGAGGCAATCCTATACCTTTAGCTAGGCCCAACTCCATAGTGGGCTCGTTTCATTATATAGGCTTTGGTCCAATTTTGACCCGTGTCTCATGAACCTAAATCTTTCCTTTGTTCTATTCGACTTTTTTTTACAAGTTTTATTTAAAAGTATATAAAATGATACTACATAGTACATATACATCAACATTACATAACAAAAACTAAATACCAAAATTAAAATTTTCTACACAAAATATAAAATGTTGCGATATAATAGCAAAATCTCACGATATAAACGACATACACGATATTATATATTTGTATGTGTCTTTAACATTATTAAATATATATATATATATATATATATATATAGAACAGTTTTTTAATATTTGGACATAATAATTATGAGTTTTTTTAATTGTTTTTTTTAAAAAAAATCTCATAAATCATATACTACAAAAAAAAAAAAAAAAAACATGATTTAAATAAATCTCAAGAAGATAGTTTGAAATTGTCTACTAGTATTTAACTAACTAATTCTCAATCAATTTGGTGAAGCCTTAATGAATTTTACAAAAATACCGTAAATTCTCATTTTCTTTTAACTTCGACAGTTAACGAACAACATGGTTTATAATTTTTTTTGAAATCTAACTTCTCCGCAAACTGATTATATTGAACAAACACTCCCTAAGTTTTTTTTTTAATTCGCGTTGCTAGGGGTTCTCTAATTTTGAAAATTTTGTTAAGGATAAGCTAAAAAGTAGAGCTGTCAAGATGGCCGTCCCACCCCGAACCACGACCCGTTTGAGTTGACCCGTATAGGCCCACCTCTAAACGGGCCATAAAAACAAAACCCCGCCCCGCCCCAAGTTGCTGTCTAGACGGGTCAACCCGCCAATATTTTTTAAAAAAAAATTCAAAAAACAACATTAGTATTTGAAATCGAAAAATATATATAAAAAATGTTACACAATAACCAATAATAAATGTAACACCCAGTATTTTTAGTACGTAAATTTGCATGCATAATTAGGAATTTTATTTATTTAAAATTTTAGATTATGGGTTAAATAATTATGTGAAATTAATTGTGCATGTTTTAAGTTATTTTTAAGCATTTAACCCATAATTAGTGATTTTCATGATTTATGAAAATTTAATTATTTTATTGCGTAGACGGGACCGTGGACGGACGAGATGACAACTTTCTACCCAAATTATTTTATGAGTCTTTTAGGAGCCCGAAAATATTATTTTGAGTTTTATTTCCACAAAATTATCAGTATTTAATTTTATATATTTTTAGAAGTCCGTTTTTATCCAAATTTAGCCAAAATATTGACTTTTAATTACCTTTAAAATTCCCTAAAATTAATATTCGGGATTTTAATTAGTTATCAGATTTTTTTAAATTTTATTTGGAGTTTTAAGTTGTATATTTTATATATATAACATCTTATATTTAATTTAATTATCCTAAACCTTATTTTATTCTAATTACCCTAAACCTACCCCAAAATCCTACGCTCAAAACTCCCAGCTGCCAACCCCACCTCTCCTTCATCTTCTTCAGTCGGTTTTAGCTCCAAGCCTCCATTGTTGAATGATTTTTCAAGCTCCAAGTTGGTTGTCATCGCCCCGTTGTCCCAGAATCGTCATCTACGCCTTCTTCTTTTCATTCTACGATGCAAGGCATGTTTCCTTCCTTTATTTCGCACCTTTTCAGTAAATATATTTGTATGTGTGTGTTTGCATCAGGATAATTTTCGATCAAAGTTTTGCACAAACATGGATTGAATTTTCGAACTTTTGTTTGTAAGCGCATGGTTTGCTTGGGTTTTTTTTCATCATCTCACGTTTTTATTTTAGCATGGGCGTGTATGGCTGCTAGGCCAAGATTCATGGATGTCCTAGGGTCAGACTTGGGCTAGTCGATCGGTTAAGGTTGGAGAAGGGCTGGAACGAAACAAATCGAATTCTGTCATGGGTGGCTCGCACAGGTTCTGGGGCTGTGGGAGAATGCTTCGTTCTCCCTTCTCCGGGCATGATTTTGGGTAAGGTTTGTTGAGATGTTGGCTAAGTTTTGCAAGTGGTTTCACGATTTTTGGTGGTCGGAGCGAGTGGCACGATCGAAAACGCTGCCACTGCTCCTACCTGCGCGCGAATAGAGTATAGCCATGGTGTAGAGCTTCGTGTGAGGGCTGTAGGTAACGGTTTGGGCGGGTTCTTACCTTGTTGGAAACATCTTGAGGTGGGCTAGGTGTATGGGGTGGTGCTTCGGCCAGGGGTGGCCGGAGCACGGCGGCAACAGCCATGGAAGGCTGCTGCGCGCAAGACCGAACAGAATTGGGAAAAGGAAGTAAGGGTTCGGGTTTATGGTTTTTAAGTTGGGTCCGGGTTGGGTCTTGAGTCCGGGTCGGTTCCAATAAGTCATGGGTCATGTCTAGTGGGTTCGGGTCAGGGTTAAGTTAGTCGGGCTCTGGTATTTTTATTTTTAAGTTATTATTTAGTTTAAGTGTTTAATTGGGCTTGATTAAGTAATTAAATTAAGTGGGCTATCCAAAAATATTTTATTGGGCTTGAATTAATTATTTGGGCTTAAATGTAAGTTAATGGGGTTAAGTTGAGTTATTGGGCCAGTCTCAGTGTTAATGGGCCATATTTTTAAGTAAATGAGCTTAAGTGTTTAGGGCCAGCAGTTCAGTACAATCCCATGAAAAAAAAAATAGCATGTGTCCTGAATATATATTTAATTATTTTATGCATGGAAGTTATTTCAAGTACTTATTATTTATTATGAAAATTAAATTAAATATATATGAAGGACACACTTTTTATTTAAGTACATGCATTCATGAAATAATTTTTATGGCATGATTTAATGTTAAGGTTGAGCCAGAAAATAATTTTATGTTGGAAGTTGAAGTAGTGTGACAATTTAAGGGAGACAAGTCCTCATATGTTAAGGGTAGTTTACTACCAGTAAGAGGTGATTCGTCACCGCCGCGTACGTTGGTTTTAAGAGACTGATCAATTGAACCATTTAAGTTTAAGGTTACACTATGGATATGACCATGCGATGTTAGAAAAAGTTATGCTCAACATTGTTTATGTATGTATTATATGATTATAATTAAGATCAAGTTTAAGCAAGATTTTGAGTTATGATTCATGATTTTTAAGCATGCCCATTCATGTATATGTTATGTATTAGTATTCCAGTTATTTAAATTATTTTAAATCCTTGTTATGTTAGCATGTTGGGCCTCTAGACTCACTACACTTATATGGTGCAGGTGAGTATGTAGAGGATGATGTAGTACCTACCGGCGGTGAGGACGTATGAGCAGATATGCAGTGATCCCCCGCGGCCGTTTTCTGAGTCATCATGAATATTTCAAGAATTTTAAACTCTGTTTCTTATTTATTACTTTTAGGTCTTTTCAGTGGTGAATTTTAGTATTATTTTCATTAAATAATTTTATTGCATGCAAACTTCTAAGTTAATTGTTTTGACGGTATTTTTAGTAAGTTTGACTCAGATGTTCAAGTAAGAAATGTTGTATTTTATTTATGTTATTTTTAAATCTGTTTATTTTGTGCATATATGTATGGGCATGTATGTACATGTATTTTACTTAGTATTATAAAAAAAAATAAAAAAATTCCGCATACGTTATTTTAGAATATTTGGTCGTTTCAATTGGTATCAGAGCCGCGTTCTTGGAGGGGTCATCACTGCTATGCGAGCTCAGAAATCCACGCTATCGGTCTGTAAGTTTTAATTGCTTTTAGTATGATTTAGTAGTATCCTGTTTAAGACTTAAGCATTTATGTTAGCAAAAAATCTTTAAGTACTTAGTTATGCATGTCGATTTACGTAAAAAAATATGTGGTGGTGTAGAATGCCTCCGAGACCAGTGAATAGGCGTGGAGGATCCCCACCTCCGCAAAACCCTCTATCAGCATTGGAACAGGCCAATGCAAACATGATGGCTGGGATTACTGCTCTGTTGGAGCAGCAGGCAGCACGTCCGAGACTGTCCCATGATGAGGACGTGGCGGAGAGGTTCCAGAAGAAGGGACCTAAGGAGTTCGCAGGTGCCACAGATCCACTCATTGCTGAGGGGTGGATCCATTCTTTGGAGAGCATCTTTGCTTACATGGGTTTGACTGATGCGGACAAGGTGAGGTGCGCAGTGTACATGCTGAAGGGTGATGCAGACTTATGGTGGGAGAGTGCATCACGGGGAGTGAATCTGACTACTTTGCGATGGACAGACTTCCGGAGGATGTTTTTCTCCAAGTATTCACTGAAGACATGCGCAGTAGCATGATTCAAGATTTCATGAGTCTCCGACAGGAAGACAAGACAGTTGTGGAGTACATCCGACAGTTCGAGAGGGGCTGACAACCTTGTGCCGCTGATTGTTGACAGTGCACCTGAGAAGATGAGAAAGTTTATTGAGGGGCTCAGGGCGGAGATCAAGCATGACGTTCGTATGGCGGACGTCCCTACTTATGAGACGGCAGTCAGTAGAACTTTGCGTTCGGAGGATGGTAGGAGAGAGATCCACAGGGAGCAGCAGGGTAAGAGGCAATTTCAGTCTAGATATCAGCGACCATCTTCGCAGCTTTCTGTGAAGAAGCAGTATACTGGGCCGTCTAAGGGCCCGAACCAGCAGAAGCCACAGCAGCAGAGACAGCAGCCTAGGGGCGGGGCTCCTAATGCTGGAGGATATCCTACTTGTCCGAAGTGCCAGAAGATGCATCCAGGACCATGTCTTCTAGGAGCGGGCGTCTGTTTTCATTGTAAGAAGCCAGGGCACCAGATGGCCAATTGCCCGAGGAAGAAGAACACTACAGGGAGAGTGTTCGTGATGCAGGCTGAGGAGGCAGACCCAGATACCTCCTTGATCACCGGTATATCTTACCCCTAGTATTTTATGATTTCTTCCTTTGGTTAAGAATTTCGATTTCTCTTTGTGGAATAATTTGTTATTTGGGATTTTCTATGTGCATGTTATAATAGGAAACATGTTTTACTTGTGATTAGAATTAAGGGTTATTAGTGACTCATCTTTGGGGAAAAAGTTTAGTAGTAGTATGAAGTTGTTGGGATTCTTCTGCGTGCAGGGAGAATTCTAGTTGGAGGCAACTCCATGTTTGCGTTGCTAGATTCAAGGGCTACGCATTCATTTATCTCCCTAGAGTTTATCAGACGGATAGGCATCACACCTGAGATTGCCGACAGTGGTTATGATGTCACTATGCCATCAGGACAGATTATTTTTACCTCTAGTGTCATTCGAGAGCTGGAGTTGGAGCTGCAGGGGCACTCCATTCGCGCAGATGTAGTGGTTTTGCCGTTGAGCGGTTTTGATTTGATATTGGGTATGGACTGGTTGACAGTCAATGGAGCTTCGATTGATTTTCGTCGGAGGACAGTGTCAGTGAAACCACCGGGAGGCGACCCGTTTACTTTTCATGCATCTCAGAGCAGTGATATTCCTCAGGTGATATCTCTTATTCAGGCGAGGAAGCTGTTGAAACGGGGTTGCCGAGGTTTCCTAGCGAGTATTGTCACGGCCTCAGAACCAGCCAGTAGATCATTATCAGAGATAGAGGTAGTTCGTGACTTTTCGGACGTCTTTCCGGAGGATGTTGCAGGGATTCCACCAGTGAGAGAGGTGGAGTTCAATATCGACTTATTGCCAGACACTGTGCCTATCTCAAAGGCACAGTACAGACTTGCTCCTACCGACATGAAAGAGTTGAAGGAGCAGATTCAGGAGTTATTAGAGAAAGGCTTTGTTCGTCCTAGCTTTTCTCCATGGGGAGCTCCAGTGTTGTGAAGAAGAAGGATGGCAGTATGAGACTGTGCATCGATTATCGAGAGCTCAACAGAGTCACAGTGAAGAATAAGTACCCACTGCCGAGGATAGATGACTTATTTGATCAGTTGCAGGGAGCTTCAGTGTTCTCCAAGATCGATCTGCGATCTGGTTATCATCAGCTGCGAGTTAGAGAGGCAGATGTGTCCAAGACTGCTTTCCGGACACGTTATGGGCATTACGAGTTCTTAGTAATGCCATTTGGGATGACCAATGCTCCAGCGATTTTCATGGATCTCATGAACCGGGTATTTCAGCCGTATCTTGATCAGTTCATCATAGTCTTCATTGATGATATCTTGATCTACTCTAGGAGCGTTGAGGAGCATAGGCAGCATCTACAGACAGCCTTGCAGACTTTGAGGGAGCATCGGTTGTATGCCAAGTTCAGCAAGTGCGAGTTTTGGCTTGAGCAGATGACATTTCTTGGCCACATTATTTCTAGAGATGAGATTGCAGTGGATCAGTCGAAGGTTGAGGCAGTGCAAAAATGGGGTATTTCGAGGAATGCTTCGGAGATTCGCAGTTTCTTGGGTTTGGCAGGATACTATAGGAAGTTCATCAAGAGTTTTTCCTCTATTGCAGTACCCTTGACTTCCTTAACCAAGAAGAATGCGAAGTTTATTTGGAGTCCAAACTGTCAGAGGAGCTTCGATCAGCTGAAGGAAGCACTCACTACCGCACCGGTGTTGGCGATGGCAGTACCACACGAGGAGTTAGTGGTATACACCGACGCGTCTAAGCTAGGTTTAGGCGCAGTACTTATGCAGTGTGGTAAGGTTATTGCTTATGCGTCGAGGCAGTTGAAGATTCACGAGCAGAACTACCCGACACATGATTTGAAGTTAGCAGCAGTGGTCTTCGCTTTAAAAATCTGGAGGCACTATCTGTATGGCGAGAAGTGCAAGATTTTCACGGATCATAAGAGCCTCAAGTACTTCTTCACTCAGAAGGAGTTAAACATGAGGCAACGGAGATGGTTGGAGTTGGTGAAGGATTACGACTGCGACATTAGCTACCATCCAGGTAAGGCTAATGTAGTGGCCGATGCTTTGAGTCGGAAGTCGACAGTGGTATCGTGTTTGACAGTGCAGTTACCACTGCAGAGCGAGATTCAGGGGTTTGGTTTGGAGTTTTACTCGAGTGGTCATGCACCGAGCTTGTCAGTGTTGACGGTGCAGCCAGTTCTACGAGATCGGATCAGGGATGGACAGCCTACAGATGAGGAGTTACAGCGGTTGGTGCAGAGGGATGAGGCTAAGGGAAATCTTCTTTTTACTGTCAGTGATGGCATTATTCAGTACAGTGGTCGATTGTGTGTCCCGAACATTGATCAGCTGAGGACTGAGATCCTGACAGAGGCTCACACATCTCCGTATTCCATTCATCCAGGAAGTACGAAGATGTATAAGGATTTGCAGACTTTGTATTGGTGGCCCGGCATGAAGAGTGATATCGCACGATTCGTATCAGAGTGCTTGACTTGTCAGCAGGTCAAGGCAGAGCATCAGCGTCTAGCAGGGCTTCTTAATCCTCTATCCATTCCGGTATGGAAGTGGGAGAACATCACGATGGATTTCGTAGTTGGCCTTCCGAGGAGTAACAGAGGGAGCACAGCTATTTGGGTGATCGTGGATAGACTCACCAAGTCAGCTCATTTCTTGCCAGTGAGGACTACTTACTCGTTGACACAGTATGCAGAGCTTTACATCAAGGAGATTGTTAGACTGCATGGCATACCAGTGTCGATAGTATCAGACAGAGATCCGAGATTTACGTCTGCATTTTGAAAGAGTTTGCACACAGCATTGGGGACTAGACTTTTGTTCAGTACAACGTTCCATCCCCAGACAGATGATCAGTCTGAGAGAGTGATCCAGGTTCTCGAGGATCTACTGAGAGCTTGTGTCATCGAATTTCAGGGCTCGTGGGAGACTAAACTGCCATTAGTGGAGTTTACCTATAACAACAGTTTTCAGTCGTCTATAGGTATGGCTCCTTATGCAGCATTGTACGGGAGGAGATGCAGATCTCTTGTGCATTGGGATGAGGTTGGTGAGAGGATTTTATTGGGTCCTGAGATCGTGCAGCAGATAGCTGACATTGTGACTCAGATTCGGATCGTATGAGGACTGCTCAGAGTCGTCAGAAGAGTTATGCAGATACTCGACGACGAGATTTGGAGTTCACAATAGGTGATCACGTGTTTCTGAGAGTGTCACCTATGAAGGGAGTGGTACGATTTGGCCGGAGAGGTAAGCTTAATCCGAGATATATTGGACCTTATGAGATCTTGGAGAGAGTTGGCACTTTGGCCTACCGTTTGGCCTTACCACCAGGCCTTGCGGCAGTGCACGATGTCTTTCATGTATCCATGCTTTGGAGATATGTCTCTAACCCGTCGCATGTGTTGAATTACGAGCCCTTGCAGTTGCCACCTAATCTAGTTTATGAGGAGAGGTCAGTACGGATCTTGGCTAGGGAGGAGCGGAGACTTAGGTCGCGGGTCATACCGATGGTCAGAGTCCAGTGGCTGAATCACTCGGAGGAGGAAGCTACTTGGGAGACCGAGACAGACATGAGGACTCGCTACCCGGAGTTGTTCGGGTAAGTACTTTAATTTCGAGGACGAAATTCAAATTAAGGGGGGGAGAATTGTAACACCCAGTATTTTTAGTACGTAAATTCGCATGCATAATTAGGGATTTTATTTATTTAGAATTTTAGATTATGGGTTAAATAATTATGTGAAATTAATTGTGCATGTTTTAAGTTATTTTTAAGCATTTAACCCATAATTAGTGATTTTCATGATTTATGAAAATTTAATTATTTTATTGCGTAGACGGGACCGTGGACGGATGAGATAACAACTTTCTACCCAAATTATTTTATGAGTCTTTTAGGAGCCCGAAAATATTATTTTGAGTTTTATTTCCTCAAAATTATCAGTATTTAATTTTATATATTTTTAGAAGTCCGTTTTTATCCAAATTTAGCCAAAATATTGACTTTTAATTACCTTTAAAATTCCCTAAAATTAATATTTCGGGATTTTAATTAGTTATCAGATTTTTTTAACTTTTATTTGGAGTTTTAAGTTGTATATTATATATATATAACATCTTCTATTTAATTTAACTATCCTAAACCTTATTTTATTCTAATTACCCTAAACCTACCCCAAAATCCTACGCTCAAAACTCCCAGCCGCCAACCCCACCTCTCCTTCATCTTCTTCAGTCGGTTTTAGCTCCAAGCCTCCATTGTTGAATGATTTTTCAAGCTCCAAGTTGGTTGTCATCGCCCCGTTGTCCCAGAATCGTCATCTACGCCTTCTTCTTTTCATTCTACGGTGCAAGACATGTTTCCTTCCTTTATTTCGCACATTTTCAGTAAGTATATTTGTATGTGTGTGTTTGCATCAGGAGAATTTTCGATCAAGTCTTGCACAAACATGGATTGAATTTTCGAACTTTTGTTTGTAAGCGCATGGTTTGCTTGGGTTTTTTTTTCATCATCTCACGTTTTTATTTTAGCATGGGCGTGTATGGCTGCTAGGCCAAGATTCATTTATGTCCTAGGGTCGGACTTGGGCTAGTCGATCGATTAAGGTTGGAGAAGGGCTGGAACGAAACAAATCGAATTCTGTCATGGGTGGCTCACGCAGGTTCTGGGGCTGTGGGAGAATGCTTCGTTCTCCCTCCTCTGGGCATGGTTTTGGGTAAGGTTTATTGCATTGGAAACCCCTAGATGTTGGCTAAGTTTTGCAAGTGGTTTCACAATTTTTGGTGGTCGGAGCGAGTGGCACGATCGAAAACGCTGCCACTGCTCCTACCTGCGCGTGAATAGAGAATAGCCATGGTGTAGAGCTTCGTGTGAGGGCTGTAGGTAACGGTTTGGGCTGGTTCTTACCTTGTTGGAAACATCTTGAGGTGGGCTAGGTGTATGGGGTGGTGCTCTGACTAGGGGCGGCTGGAGCACGGCGGCAACAGCCATGGAAGGCTGCTGCGCGCAAGATCGAACAGAATTGGGAAAAGGAAGTAAGGGTTCGGGTTTATGGTTTTTAAGTTGGGTCCGGGTTGGGTCTTGAGTTCGGGTCGGGTCCAATAAGTCATGGGTCATGTCTAGTGGGTCCGGGTCTGGGTTAAGTTAGTCGGACTCGGGTATTTTTATTTTTAAGTTATTATTTAGTTTAAGTGTTTAATTGGGCTTGATTAAGTAATTAAATTAAGTGGGCTATCCAGAAATATTTTATTGGGCTTGAATTAATTATTTGGACTTAAATGTAAGTTAATGGGGTTAAGTTGAGTTATTGGGTCAGTCTCAGTGTTAATGGGCCATATTTTTAAGTAAATGGGCTTGAGTGTTTAGGGCCAGCAGTTCAGTACAATCCCATAAAAAAAAAATAGCATGTGTCCTGAATATATATTTAATTATTTTATGCATGGAAGTTATTTCAAGTACTTATTATTTATTATGAAAATTAAATTAAATATATATGAAGTACACACTTTTTATTTAAGTACATGCATTCATGAAATAATTTTTATGGCATGATTTAATGTTAAGGTTGAGCCAGAAAATAATTTTATGTTGAAAGTTGAAGTAGTGTAACAATTTAAGGGGGACAAGTCCCCATATGTTAAGGGTAGTTTACTACCAGTAAGAGGTGATTCGTCACCGCCGCGTACGTTGGTTTTAAGAGACTGATCAGTCGAACCATTTAAGTTTAAGGTTACACTATGGATATGACCATGCGATGTTAGAAAAAGTTATGCTCAACATTGTTTATGTATGTATTATATGATTATAATTAAGATCAAGTTTAAGCAAGATTTTGAGTTATGATTCATGATTTTTAAGCATGCTCATTCATGTATATGTTATGTATTAGTATTTCAGTGATTTAAATTATTTTAAATCTTTGTTATGTTAGCATGTTGGGCCTCTAGGCTCACTACACTTATATGGTGCAGGTGAGTATGTAGAGGATGATGTAGTGCCTACCGGCGGTGAGGACGTATGAGCAGACATGCAGTGATCCCCCGCGGCCATTGTCTGAGTCATCATGAATATTTCAAGAATTTTAAAATCTGTTTCTTATTTATTACTTTTAGGCCTTTTCAGTGGTGAATTTTAGTATTATTTTTATTAAATAATTTTATTGCATGCAAATTTCTAAGTTGATTGTTTTGACGGTCTTTTTAGTAAGTTTGACTCAGATGTTCAAGTAAGAAATGTTGCATTTTATTTATGTTATTTTTAAATCTGTTTATTTTGTGCATATATGTATGGGCATGTATGTACATGTATTTTACTTAGTATTATAAAAAAAAAAAAAAATAATTCCGCATACGTTATTTTAGAATATTTGGTCGTTTCAATAAATGTCACAATCAAACAAATCATATAAAATTTTGATGTTAACTATTATATTTTGGATAAAAAATCACATTTTCAAATAATATGAATAATATAAATAAATATTTAACCATAAAATAATAATAATGTAAGATATTAAAAAAAACATCAAATACTATTTTAAATTTTTTAAAAAATATTATTTAAAAATAAGTGTTTTTATACCCATAATTCAAAAAATATATATAAAAATTATTTTTTTAAAAAAACTAGCAGGACGCTCCGCCTTAACCCATGACCCGTCTCCAAACGAGCCAGTAAAATCATAACCCAACCCGTTAGTTTTTCATGGTGGGACGGGTTGGCCCGACTGTTAGAGTAGGTGCCCGTCGAGCCAATGTGTTGGCCGATGGTCCTTGAGAAAACTCTTGTACGCCAATTTTTATTTTAATAATATTTGACATTATTTAATTTGATAAATCTTTATCTGTATACTCATGCAAGCTGCATAGATAAAGCCCTTGAATATACAAATAGTAGAAAGAATATGAGATGGTCATATGATGACTATCATGAAACTCATATTTGGAATACTGTATATTATAAACTATTCCTAGTCGATTCAGCCGCCATAAAAAAGGATAAAGGCCGCTCGAGCTTGAGACTAGTATTTGCGATGTGTGTACCATGTTTCATTGGTAGGGGACATGGAGATGTCCAAACATGCAAATAGGTGCTCCTTGTAGAGTGCACTGAACAACCCTCCCTAAAGAACTTTCCAAGTGGTTCTCACTTATCGAGTGGAGAAGTCCTAGTTTATGGTTGTACACCATTAGTCCTTATGACCCGGAACAACATGGAGACTCTATATGCTAGTGCTTCACTTTGACTTGTTTACCGACTCATCTGGGGTCATCAGGTGGCAATGTTGGGTGTTGTGAAGAAACATATAGGAGTCAATGCATTGTAGTCGGGGATTCACCGCTTACCTACGGGTATGGATATCCTATGTAATCTCATGCATACGTAGCTTGAAATCTCTGATCAGAGTAGGTGGTACTTAAGAAAGGGGTTTCTTGAATTACACCTTCGATGCAACTACGGCATGACACATAGTTATCGATTCAATGACAACTCTCAATAAACCAATGGTTGTCGAATCGGTCGGGATATATGAGTTGAAGGGACCGTACTGTACTTTAACCATAATTGATTGGTTCTTGCAGGCACTATCATTTGATACCTAGGGAGTCATGTAAGCGATGCTACTAGACGTTTCACATGACTGGTTGGGTACTATTAGACTTGAGTTTTCTGACGTTCTTATTATCAATGAGTTGATTAATAAGAATGGAGCTATATAGGGTATGCTCATATAAAGGACTTGTTGATCCCGAATCACATGGAGATGTGAACCCACTGCTAGTGGTATCAGTGAACCATTGAGGGTCACATAAGTACTAGCTTTCTAGATCCCGTTGAGATTAAAATTAGTTCAATGTGTTGAACAACTTATAAAGGAGTTTATAAGTAAAATAAATTATAAGTTTGACTTTTAAATTGAAGAATGAATTGAATAAGTAACTTTTAATTTGTGAATGTGTTCCAAGATTAAAAGTTGACTTAAAATAATTAGTTTATGAAAATGGTGATTTTCTAAACTATTATTTTGAACTTAGTTAATTAATTCAAGTGTTGAATTAATTTAACACTAGTATACATTTTAATGTACAAATAATTAAATTAATTTAAGTGTTGAATTAATTAAACACTATTGAGTCTTGTAGAGCTAAAATAAAATAGTGTTATATAATTATTGTTACTAGTGTACTTGAATGAGTTCAAGTTGAATTTAATTAATTGATTAAACTTAAATGGAGTTAGGTTTAATAATTAATTAAAATAAGTTCAAAATGCCATTTGAATATATATATATATATACACGTTAATATATATATATATATATGGAATGTGAAGGGTTAAAGCTTTGAGTGCAATTTTCCATGCATGCTTTGAACTTTTCCATGCATGACTTAATTGTACTCATTTAATCCCTCATCTTTAATATATTATTTGAATAATATATACACACACACATTCCATTCCATTTTTTGTAGTGAGTGGTGGCCGAACACCATATACAAAATTCTCCAAGTTTTTTCTTTCAATTTTTGTGGAAGAAGAAAAGAAAAATCTCAATGCAAAATTCGCTAAATATTCTAGTGCATATTTAGAGCGGATCTAGATCGTCTCGTCGTGGACCTAATTAGAAGGCTTGAAGTGTTGAATCCATTTTGAGCAAAGTGTGCTCTTGGAAGCTTGTAGATAGTGTCTACCATTTCAAGAGCCTAGTTGTTTATCAACTTGGTTGGAGCCATAAATCAATCTTTGAGATTGATAGGTAAAACTTCTAAACACCTTATGGTTGTTTGATTTTGAATGCTACACAAGTGCTCGGATCTCTTATCTTAAAAATTTTAATATTTACACTGCGTTTTCGGGCACGAGTTAACCGATCTCCTACACCGACGGACCTGACCCGTTTTGACGACTAAGGATAAACACGCCGCCAACGCCTTGGCGACGCAAGAACGCGTCACCGTGCTGCGTCGCGGCTACATTGTTGGCAAATTTCAATATTACATTTGGTGGCGCGTTGTGTGCAACGTCACGAAAGGCGTGGGCATTTGGTGACGGCTCATAGGGACATCGCCAAATGTATTTTATTTGGCGACGTCTTCCACGCGTCGCGAAACGTATTTTTAATTTTTTAGAGTGTTATTTGTGGTTATTTTTTTTAATTATTTGGCAACGCAACTCTTTTGTCGCAAAAATATTAAACATTTGACTACATTTTAAAGGCGTCGCAGAAAGTTACTTATATATTTTTTATTTTCCTGCATCAATGTTTTTTAGCTTATTAAATATGAATCTCAAATAAAATAATTGAATATAATCAAATTCAATAGATGTGCAATTTACTTATATTATAATAAGTCAAATGCTTTTGACAAAGATACACAATTAGTCGAATGTTGTAAAAAAAAAAAACATAACTTGCCAAACACTAACAAGATAAAGTTGTAAAAAAAACTACATAGTCGTTTCGGGAGGCAAGGGAAATGCTGGAGGAGATCAAGTCGAAGATGCTGGTGGAGGCTGGAAAGAGAAACCAGGAATGACCTGTTGAAGTTGTTGCAATATTGCATCAAATTTTTGTTCATGATCACTATTAATAGTCTTTTGTTGCTCATCTATAGTATGTTGTTGCTCGTCGGTCATTTGTTGCATACTCATAATTTTTCCACTACCACCTACCACAGATAGTTTAGGTAATGGACCTAAGCCCTTAACGTAGCGAGACCGTGAGCCTAAAAATTGCGTCATGATATTGACATCTTTGGGCTGATGCACATTACCAACAATAGAGGCGGACACTTTCTCTTCTAGCTGAGTCGATCGAAGTTTCACCATTTCAGCCTTAAAGAAAAGGAAATATTAATATATAAAATAAAATATAATTGTGGATAAACAAGAAAGTAGAATAAACACCATACAAGCAAAATGAAAATAACAAAAGCAAGAGCTGAGTCATAAAGGCGATAAACATCAGAATTCAAACACCATAAAACACCACGTACAAACTTCCGAAAGTTATTTTTTACTTGAAAAACAGGGAAGGTTTGTGAATCTGACTTTTCTGGTCGTGTTTTCCTCAACTGGAAGCTTTAGGATGAAAGGATTCATTTGGGCTATTTTGGAACAAGTGTTTTAAGTTTCTACTGGGAAGTTATTTGCACTTTCTTTCGAGTAAAATAACTATATTAAGAGCAAAGGGTTCAACAGACTAAATGTATGATGCATTTCTTTCATTTCAACTTTACACATGCATCATCTTGGACGCTACAGGTCACGTCGCACTATCTTGGACATGTACTACTGGTCACAGAACAATATAATACCTCCCATTCTCATCAAATTTTCAACACCTTAATTTCTTACAAAAGATACAAAACACACGTGAAATGTATGTGAACTGTAAGAGCTTTCTAGAAGCTCTTTCAAACACTACTCTAATACTTTATGTCATTTCCACAATGGGGACAATGATGAAATCCAACTACAACATACAGGTAAAATATATTTTGTTTATTTATTGTACTTGGTTTTAATTTGGTTTTGATTTCTCTCCAATTGAATCAGATGATATTTGAATTGAATTTTTTCTATCGTTAACTCCAATCCTTTAATCCAAATTAAAATCCATATGATTCATATTGTTTTAATAAGTTTGACAAAATGTTTGATAAGATTCTTGTCAAGCAGATTTGAGATAAGAAATTTCTTTAATATCCCATAAATGTTTGTTTTGCTTGGAGTATTATTATTTATTATAGAATTTAAAGGTAATTAAGTTTACACTTTCTCTTCTCAACATGATCATGGGTTCAAAAATTAATTTCACATGGTGTTGTAAAATATGATGTGTGCATATGGCATAAATTAAAAAAAACATAACATATATAAAATTGAAATTACTCTAATTTTATTATATTTTATATAAAAAGTTTTTTTATATAATTATAAAACTATATTTTAAATAAAAATTAAATTTACGTGCAGAGCGTGTACATATCTTTACTTGTTATAATTAATGTGGGGCATATTTGGAATTGTTTTTGTTTTTTTAAAGATGGAATTGTTATTTTTTAACAATACTTCCAACTAAATATTTCTGTCATGCATTCTAAAAATAATAATAATTAATCCAATACTGAAATATGTGTTCATTATTGGAAAACTCGAGAGAATTAAGCTCATGATTTTGAATTTTCTCATAGTTTCGCTTACTGCTGCATGCATTTATTATAATCTTGCAGGAAAACAATGGCGGAAATGGGATACCATTAGAGCAAACAGCGCAGCAGATTGATCAAGAGCTCGCAAATGCAACGAGAGAAGAGGAATCAGTACTTGAACATGATAATATTAATTCTACTGCTTCAAACTGCGACTCATTTAATTAGCATGAATATGAAATTAGAAACCTAAAAAAGTAAGTAATTCATGATAACTATTTGTTATGCTACTTAAATAACACGGAAGTCGATGACATATTGTAGGATCGAGTACTGTTTGTCGATTTGCAAAAATGTATCTTAGGTGCTAACGCAAGTTCATCTAGCTCAAATCTTTTAAACCGCGCAACATCTCAAGCGTCATGATTGCTCTTCCAACAAGGACAATTATTACACTACAACACATATATAAAATATTAGCGATTAATTTACTTGTAAGAAATATATGGACACAAATTGAGTCAAGAAATAATTGGTGTAACACATAATGTAACACCAATTAATTTTGTAACAGAAGATTTTTTTCTTGATTGATTACCCATCTACGTTTCACTTCTTTTAGTTGATTTTATTTATTTATTTATTATTTAATTAAATTTTTTAATAAATTATAATTAATTAACCACGAAATCACGATGATATTTAATTAATATGGAAATCAATTACATATATATTAAATGAGCAATGCTAGATGTACAACCAAATTTGTACATCAATTTGTACAACACAAAAAATTCAATACAAAAAATCCATTTATCAAAATCTCATGATAAATTGAATATAAAATATCACGATATAATAGCAAAATCTCACGATATATTTGTTGTAAATATCGATGTACACGATATTTGTTGTACCTCTAGCATTATTCTATATTAAATACTAGCAACTATTCTTAGAACAAAAATTATTGATGCAAATTATTTATCAAGGTGAGTTGTAAAAAGACATAAGAAGCCTAAAAAAATATTGAAAATGTCAATAGAGCTGCAAAACAAGTAAAACTAAAACTATATTTAAAGAGTTTTGCTAGGTTGTCCATCAACCGTGCCAACCTCTGTGTCCACCATATACAATAGTTGAGTGTTTTATACATGATGGACAAAGAGATTGACACAATTGATAGACAGCATAACAAAACTAATATTTAAAACCTCTTATAAGTCTTGAAAATTAAATGTCAATATAGCGCATAAAACAAGGAACGAGGAGGGTGTATCTGAACAAATTATAATTGAAAGTGAGATTTTAATAACTTAAAACGTGATAGGACCAATGACATATATTAAATATTAACAATCAATCTACGTAGAATAAAATGACTCAAAATAATTACACATATAATGTAGCAAAAAAATATTCGTATTCGAGAGATTGCTTTTGCAAAATCTGAAGTATCAATGATTACCAATACGATTTCAGTCACGATGAGTTGTTCCTACGTCACAAAGCAAAGTCAAAGGCGTCGAGAGGGTTCTCGATAAAGTCATTCTGATGCACAAGTCAGTGATTACTCAAATAATAATAATCGAGAGCAGAACGTTATTGTGCTAAAAAGAATATGTACCTTAAGAATGAGGAGATTAATTTGAACTATTTATAGATATTGTAAGAGTTTTGTGAGCTTGAACTTCTTATGGGGTTGTTGTACATTTTTGGGCCTCATTAAAGAGATCTAAATAATAATTAAATATGCTTAGACCCCAAAACAAATATTTGAACTAGACCTTATAATTGCGTTTGGATCCAGTAGATTGTGTAGTCATAACCCATCACCATCCAACTAAGTTATAAAAATAACATTCGAAACATCAGATAAGTCTTGAAAATGTCAATTAATTAAAACAAGGACATTTTCTAAAAAAAAGAGATAATACGTATCTAAAAATTCTAAAACAAAAAATTTATAATAGCTAGTATATAATATAATATAATATAATATATTATATTACTTCAAAAAATATAATAATTACTATATTATATATCGTAACTCTTATATATTATTATGATTACGTACGATTGCTATACTGTACTATACACTATACTTTTACCAGTAACTTATATGTATGTATGTATGTATGTATGTATGTATGTATGAAATTTTGATTATACGGTGAACATTTATGTGAACACCGTTAAGTTGATGTTTTTTACATCAATAAGTGCATGATATATCAGTCGGTTTATAGTGGATGTTCATTAGATCAAAATTCTAAAAAACCCATGTATAAATAAAATATAACATTTTAAAAAAGCTCCAAAATATTAATAGAAATTAAGAGCAATTGTGGAACATGATAAATTATATAAATGTCGAATTATAATTTTAACTCGTTAACAAAAAAATAGAAACAAAAACAAACATCTCAATATTGATTATAGTTTTTTGTTAAGAAACATACAAAAGTTGAAGCATAATTTAGTATTCACAAAACCCTAAACACTTTCACCCAATCCAAAACGTATTTTCTAGCACCAAGTGCAACAGAGGATTTTATGCGGTGTTATTTGGAAAATTTTGATTTTCGTAAAAAGTAAACTTAAATTTGCATTCAATCTATGTCAGGTAAAAATATGTCTGCTCTCCCTATTACAAAAAAAAAAATATTTTTGTACTCTCTGACCCCATATGTTTGTTAACCGATATGGAAAGACGTATAAAACATTAAAAATATGATATTTGAGAATACTGGTTTAGATCTGATATAAAAAAAAATTAGTATAAATTTGAAAAATATCATTAATATCAACACTTGCAAGTTGCAATACATCTTTATGCACTCAAACATCACTTATTAGTATCAGATCACAAATAATTTGCATTCAAATATAATATACTAACACTATATTTTTAATGTTTTGTACCAATTTTTATATGAAAAAGAACAAATATATCATTAATGTGAATACTTGCTATACATATTGAATACTAAAAAAATCATATATTAATATCAGATTTAAAACAATTTGTACGCAACTATCATATATTAATACAATATTTCAATGTTTTGCAATGATTGTCAACCCAAAAAAAAAAAAAACGACCGAGATAGTGAGAAACATTTTTCGTGGATCATAGATTACAACCATATATTTTTCCTGACAATTATGATTACAAAGTTAAAATTAGATTTACTATTTAAGATTTAAAATGAATTTACCTTTTTATTTAATTCATATATAATCATAATAATATAATATAAAAGTCTATTGACCAAATTATTTTTAAAAAAATAAATTTTCCAAGCACGTGTATTAATTATAATTCACCTTTTATTATTTATTACAGATTATAGATTTTTATGTTTTCGTATTTATAATAGCTCTTTTCTGCTTTATAATAAAATATTTTAAATTTCATTTTTGCAGAAAGATGGACCCATATAAAATAAGAGTTTAGAAGTCGAAGCAACAAAAAAGTCCGAACGGTTCCCTCTTTAACTAGAAAACACCGCCACAAATTGGTTCCTGTGCTGGAGCAAACCAAGAAACAAACTCTCATTTTGTAGCTCCGGAATCGAAGACAATGGCGCTATTCCGTCCGAGCTCCGGCGACGCCACCGGATTCAAAGTATTTTTCGCTCTCGTGGTTCTCTACGGGCTCATCTCGTGTCTTGTATACTTCGTTATTCACATGAAGTTCATCACGCCTCTCGGCTTTGACGCGCCGCTGGATCGCTTCTCTGAAGCTAGAGCGATCGAGCATATTCGCGTTTTGGCCGAAGACATCGGCGGTCGGCAGGTCAGCAACGACGCGACGACGTGTCTGATATGCTAGCATCTATCTGTTGAATATTTGAGTAATTTTATGCATGTGATTTTGTTCTTTACCAAGTTCAATTCAATTGTTTGGAGGACGGGAATTCGGTTATTTAGATGAATTTAATCAATGTTGAAGGTTGTTTCGCTGCTCGGTATGCTCTGTCCTTCCACCTTGCTTTGTTGACTTTTTATTGTAATTGGTTAGGATGGTCTGAATGATTCATGATCATAATCTCGTTTCAGTAATTTATTGGTAATATCTATTGGAGCTATGATGTTTGTTTGTATGTCCCGGTTAGATTTAGTATAAGCAAGCAAATGAAAAATGAATTTCATGTATGATTTACTTGGGAAAGATCTTGTATTAGCATGCCTCTCTATTATACTATTTCCAGTATTCCCATAAAAAAAACTGCTTCTTTCCTGAAGATTTTCCAAGGTCAAACCTTAGAAGTCAATTTTTTTCTTGGCGTTCTTTTTAATAGAATTAGATATTCAAATTTGAGTGATTCAATCAAGCGGAATATTTTGTTGAATTTCTGCTGTAATTATGTCGAGCTAGACTCATGGTTGAACGTGGTCAATAAACTGATGATTTTCCATTGAAAATTAACGTAATATTATATCACTGTTTTAATTTGTTTTTATTGTTCAACACACTTTTGTTGAACTTGATGCAACTATGATGTTTAGTTGATCGAACTTGGCAATTATGAGACATTTTGAAAACAACTGAAGTAAAGTTTATTTATTTTTCTTATTGCTTGAATTCATGCGGCCACAGTGTTCATTTCTTTAGGTAAATCTCTGTAGTTGTTCTAGATACAATTGTTGTAGAACTCTGTTGAGGTTTTTGTTCTGCAATTTCTTGATTTCTTATGTATATATATGTATGTTCTACTTGGTTGATTTTTGAAATGAAAGTTACCATGTGTAACATTTTTTTTACTTTCAATTTCAATCCAATTAAATCTAATGCATAAACTTCCTGTTTCCCTAGCCTTTGTAGTTTTGGGAACCAAACATTTACTTTTTATTTATTTATTTATATTTTCCTTTTTGGTTATCAAGCGTCATAGAAGATGTGACAGTTTTGTGATTTAATTTCATCTAGGAGGGAAGTCCAGGTTTAAGACAGGCAGCAAAGTACATAAAAACACAGTTAGAAATGATAAAAGAACGAGCTGGATCTGATTTTAGGTCAGTGTATTGATTAATATATGAAGTG
This sequence comes from Henckelia pumila, assembly GCF_033568475.1. NCBI lineage: Eukaryota > Viridiplantae > Streptophyta > Magnoliopsida > Lamiales > Gesneriaceae > Henckelia > Henckelia pumila. Next base: position 8,392,545 of record NW_027331831.1, read on the forward strand.
TATCTAAATTATTGATTGTTACACTATTTTAAGGTGGCGTGCGAAGAAATTGCTTCAGTATTTGTTTGTTTGTATTTTCAGGATAGAGATCGAAGAAACCATAGTTAATGGCTCATTCAATATGATTTTTTTGGGGCAGAGCTTAACACTAACTTATAGAAATCATACAAATATCCTAATGAGGTACTTTACCTATTGTTTTGCTTTGTTCGCTTTCTATACATTTCTGTTTATTATACCTTTGACCAGTTTGTTGAGTCAAAATTATTAGTTTGAGGTTGTAGTTTAATTTGGGTTTGATTATGATTAAATTTTGTCAGGTATCTTTGATTTGGCTCCTTATTGTTGCGTTAAGTATGTTGCTGTATCGAGAAATTTTAGCATCTAATATATCTGTTAGATATAAGTTCCCTCCTCACATGAGAAAAAGGACCAGTATTTTGATATGCAGTTTTGTTGTTGCTAATGTTTCTCTCGTTTTAAAATCTTATCCCTTCTCTGTTGGTACTACCACCTGTCCCATTTAAGGTATCCAAATATTATTTTGTTTTATTATGAAATTAATGTAATAGCTAGTTGGATTTGTTGAGTGGCAGCTGCAATCCATAATATCTCCAATATGTAAACGGCGATTAGACTAAACACAGTATTGCGGAGTATTTTTTGATTGAATGCTTGCTACAAGAAGTGCTTTGTGAATGCCTCAAGTCACTTAATCCAACTTCAATCAACGTGCAGGATTTCATCAATAAATTCTCTAGACACTGACACATCAGTGTTATTGAACGGTCATTTTGATACCCCGCCTGGTTCGCCAGGAGCTGGTGATTGTGGTTCATGTGTTGGTGGGTGGAATGCACAATATGGTCTTGTTTACAGTAGCGCAATGAAGTTTGGCTTAATTTTTACTAGTTTTTCTTTGACAGCATCATTACTCGAACTAGCAAGGCTCACAGTAGATGCTGGCTGGATTCCTCCTAAGCCAGTTATATTCTTATTTAATGGAGCAGAAGAACTATTTATGCTGGTGAGTGATATTATTTTTATTTTACTTGCCCTTGTGCTTTTAACATTGTTGTCCTCTGATTCTTGGTTTGGTTTTTATAACAATAATAGTACATCTACAAGTATGGATATTTTGTTCCCACCATGGTACTGTAAAGTTCAGTTCGTTTCACCGTGATGTATTTCTTCTTCTCTTCAAGGATCAAACATGCAAACCACATTCTGGTATTGATTTGTTTAACATGGCGTCAGATTTGATTCGTTTTTTTCTTTTCTATGTATGGCACAAACGAGTCAATATGTTAAACCAAGCATTATTTGCAAAGTTCCACTTTGCAATCACTTAATAAAGTTGATTGATCAATTGCTGATATTTTTTTTTTCCTGTAAGAAATATCATTTTACAAAAAAAATTATTTGTCCACTCGATTTTGTGCTATAAATGCCCTTATTGGTTGCCGGGACTATGATAGTATTTATGTGTGAAATAATATGGAAAAAAAAATTTGTTGGATTACTTCTTTGCTTTTACCTTCTTAAGGCATTATAGGTTCTACATCAAGCCAGTGCAAATGAGTGTGAGATAGGTTTTTGTTAGATGTCTCACATCGGCTGGATGAAGTCCTTGGAAGTTGTAAATATGGACTTGGACAATTCTCCTTCCCTTGAGCTAGCTTTTGGGGAGTAGTTAGACCCAAGTCCATGATCTTAACATGGTTTTTAAATTTGAATGCAAATTGTGTGTTCCAGTTCCGGTTGCATATCATGGCTTATTTCTTATTGTATCAGGGTTCACATGGCTTCATGACAACACATAGATGGCGGGATACAATAGGAGCTTTTATTGATGTTGAGGCATCTGGGACAGGAGGTTTTGGTAAGTTTCAAATTGAAATGTTATGGAATGTCACGATGCAGCAATTTGTGGTCTTGAATTGAATCTGGATTATTGCTAGACATTTTCTATAATTTTTTTTGATTAGTTTTGCTATCTGGTTAGACTATGGTAAATGTTTTTTGAACTAGGGATGAAATCGAAGCTTTCAGCCTTCTATGGTGTATTAGTTTGCTATTGATTGCAGGAAAATTATGTGGAGGGTGCAAATTTACCTCCCTTCATGAGATTGAATTTCTTCAGGAGCTGAGTTCTTTGTTGATTTTCATTGTAATATTTCTCACTCGACAGATTTAGTGTGCCAATCTGGTCCCGGATCTTGGCCTTCATATGTTTATGCTCAATCAGCAGTATATCCAATGGCAAACAGTGCAGCTCAGGTTTTTGCTTTTCGTCTTTTCTGATATCAAGGAGGCTTATTTAATTTAGTTTATTTTTAAAAATGTAAATGCTAAAAATAAGTTCTTTGGACTCTTGATATTATGTGGATGTTCTGATGATTTTAGAAGCAGATAGATATGCACGACATTCATACTGTTTTTGTTTTGGTTTATATTTGGTGCTAAACATTCTTGTTAACATGGTTTTGCCACATTAAATTGACTATCGACGTGTGTTTCCTCACCATTAGTTTATTTACATCTCGCTACTGATTGCAGTTATATTTTATTTTAACTTTTCGTTTTTCATGTTTGTCAATCCATTGCAGGATGTTTTTGGTGCAATTCCTGGTGATACAGACTATAGAATGTTTGCCAAAGATCATGGAGATATTCCTGGGTTGGATATTATCTTTCTCCTTGGAGGTTATTTTTACCACACATCCTCAGATACCGTGGAAAGAATAATGTACGTACCAACTGCTATTTTGGTACAGTTGCTGGATGTGTTTTCAAGGTCAGAAATTTATTATTTAAATTTGTTTTTAATTGTGTGCACTTGTTTTTAGACCTGGAAGCATGCAAGCACGTGGGGACAATTTGTTTAGTGTGATGAAAGCTTTTGCTAATTCTTCTAAGTTATTAAATGCTCAAGAGCGAGTATCATTTACAGCTGCTGCTAGCAGATCCGAAGGTGAAAGAGCAGTTTTCTTTGATTACTTCTCACAGTTCTTGGTATGCCAATATTTGATTTTCAGGTTTAGTTGGCCAATAATTTCTCTAGCTATAGTAAATATGTAAACACCAATAATCCAGGTTTTGAGCTAACTTCAATTCTGATGCATAAGTCTTTTTCAGGTCTTGTATTCAAGAAGGCTCGCGGTGGTGCTTCACAGTATTCCAATTGCTATCTTCCTCCTCATGCCTCTTTTATTACGCTTACCAACTGGGGGTTTAATTAGTTCCCTTGCTTCCTATTACGACTTCTTGAAAGGTAATGAATTTGCTACTGAAATTCAAAATTTGTGCGTATGACTTTTTGTTACAGGTAGATTTCCTCGGTGTTCCATGTGTAACGATTAAGTGACAATGATGCAGGATTACTGTACCATGCCAGCGGAATTGTACTGGCCATTATTTTTCCTGTAACTTTTGCTATCTTGCGGTTGCTATTCTGTGAACATTCAATGAACTGGTACAGATTTTTAGTTGCCTTAATATTGGTTTCTGGTTTTTAATATCATAATTCTCCTTTTTGTATTTTGTGTTAGAAGTCGGTCTTTTTTATGAGTTTTTGCTTCATGAATGCATCCTAATGAGAGCTCCATGGACGGATGTTCTATTATTCTGCTTAATAAATTGAAGTTTTGGTTCATTGACAGTAGTTTTAATATGGTGTGTTTGGGTCCTCTCGCCTTTCATATTTCCTCCTTCCTGCTGCGTACTCTCACTTCCTTGATATAGGCTGAGTATTGAGTTTTTTTCCCCACCAAGGTCGTATGGGCCTTGATTAAGTTATGTGCTGTCAAGCGTTTCTGCCTGATTGGATATTTTACCCTTGACTATATCTGACATTGTCCATATTGAAGTTCAGTAGTCAAGAAGTTATTCTACTACTAGCTGGATTGCTTTTATGTTTTGATTCCTCTAATATTGTCCTCATTGTCCTTCATAATATTCCATTGTTCTTATCATAGAGAACTCACATACCTCATCATTTATTTTTCCAATGTAGGTTTGCACATCCACATTTGGCGTTTTTTATGTCCGTACCCTGCTCAATTGTTGGTCTGTTAGTTCCAAGAGTGATTTGGAAACAATTTCCACTTTCTCAAGATTTTTCTGCTTTCTCATTACCAAGAGAGGTGTGTGCTTCTGTGTTAATCTTATTTAATCAGGGTATTGGATTGTCTCATCCCTCAGGTCTATGGACAGAAAAACACTGAGATGCTATATATCTAACAAGAAAAATTTGTTGAATGTAGAAGCGTTAACTCTTCTGATATCTTTTTACATAGTTCATTGAGCTAATGTCAAGTAGTTGCTGAATAAGTCATAAGGCTTTTACCTTGCTGCTTTACAAACGCACCTCTGCCGAATTTGGTACATGTCTGAAGTAAATGGCTAAAATGGGCAGAAACTTAGGTGTACATGGTCTTGTGCTAGGCTATATTCAACTATTGAATTGAATTCACGTGCTTAGTTTGAGTTTTGCAATGTCATGATATTTACATTATTTCACTCTTGATTAGTTCTGATTCGACATGTTTGCAGGAGTTGGTTGATGAAGCTAGGTTTTGGGGAGCATTTGGATTATATTCTTTCATTACCCTGGTGCATGCATTACTAATTTAGTTTTTTTTTGTAGTTGAGAAGTTTATTCTTTTGGTTTCCTAAAAAATCATGATTACAATCCTTAAATTGCTAACTAAAAATTGGAAGCAGGTATACCTTTTATCTGGGTTGAGTAGCGGTTTTGTGACATTCTTTATATCAGTTTTTATGGTTCCTGCATGGATCTCCTTTTGTTTATCAGTCAAGTCCTTTGGTCGCAAATCTCTCAGGTACACTACATTACATAATTCTTTGATCATGTTCTATTACTTATTTTCTCTACTTTTGTCCAGAATATGCCAACACTCCATGTTCTTGTTGGTGGTTCTGTTTCTTATGTGGAAACAGTTTACTTTGTTCAAACCGTTGAGTTTGTAATATTTGTTTGGAAATTTGGTATGACCAAGATGTTTTGTCAGGTCAACAGCATGCTACGTCGTCCCTTTGATACCTTGCTTGATGTACTCTGTCTATTTTGGGGGATTTCTTGCTGTGTTTGTAATTGAGAAAATGGGCATGACAGGCTCGCATCCACCCCCCTATGGTTAGTTTTCTAATTCGGTTTTTGTTCACATCTAAGAGTGAATAGAGGAGAAACTTGTGGGTTTTGCTCCTTTTTTAGTATCCTCCCAGATCTGGTGCATGCTTTTTATTTTCCATTTATTTTTAAACGTAAGGTGTCAAGAAAAATCTTGTGTTCTCTCACTTGTAGCTTTATTATACTTGAAGCATCTGGATCTAGACAAATTAGTGCATAGAACTAGCGAGAAACCACACGATTTATGTTCTTGACTGAATTGATGAGGATTGAGGAACAACCAACAAGAGACGAGATTGTCTTGTATGCATATTACAGGAAATTAAGGCCTCGTTTGGATTTGATAGACATTTTTTAAAAAAAGCACTTTTTTAAGCTATAATTTTTGGCTTTTGAAAAAGCTCTAATTTTGACTTAAAAAAGTTCTTATTTAAGCACTTTTTTGGTCAACCAAACACTTTATTAAATGAAAAGCACTTAAAAAAGTGCTTTTTTGGCCTAGCTTTTGAAACCAAACCGGGCCTAAAGCTGCTAAGTCAATTATAGGCTGAAACGTAGTGAATTTCTTCTATAACTTTGATGAAGTCTCAACTATTTGCAGGGTTTTTTGTTCCTGATGTTATAACTGCAGCTGTAATTGGACTTGTAACTGGCTGGTGTGTTGGTCCTGTTTTACCTGTTGTTGAAAAGTGGGTAGCAAAATCATCAATTGTCTGGTTTTTGCTGCAAATTACCATACTTGCTTTGGCTGTGTCATCACAATTTTTTCCCTATAGCCAAGATGCACCTAAGAGAGTTGTACTTCAGCATACTATTGAAACTACAGGTACTCTTCTCATTGTTTAAAATCGAACTATTCTTGAATTCCTTTTTGTAAGATATTTCTGTGCAGTCATGGACTATTGTCTTGATAGGCCTTCTAACGAGCATCTAATTATCCATTTATAGATGCAAACCACATATTGGAAGCCAACTTCGATTTTGCAGTAGTGGACTCAAATTCCCTAATGTTTGTTTTCAAACATGCGCCAGCAGCGGTGAAGGAACTTCATGCTAATCCAGAAATTAGTTTTGACACTGTTAATCAGTCAAATTTTCAGAGATGGAAGGTACTCTCTTGCATCTTATGGCAGAAACCTAAAAGTAACCGCATGTTAATCCATTATTGTTTATAAATTCAACTTTTTGTTTCCCCTTTGTCATTTGAGTATTACAAACAAAAAAATTTCTCATTACTCCACTTTAATTAGCTGGTGCCATCCCAATATACCTAGAAGGATGACGATATGTGACGATCCTGTATATGATATACTTTATTTTCTTTTGCAGGGTATATTTCCAATATCTTCCCTGTTTTCAAGAAGCTTAAAATTCCCTGCTAAAACAGATGATATCTTGAGTCAGTACAGACTCTTCCCGTATTTATCAACTGACAAATCCCAACTTATTCGAGTTGGAGGACCTCGGAGAGTCTACTTGGAATTATCCTTGGGGTAATACTTTATTGAAAGCATGCAAAACAATGAATTAGATATTAATACCAGCTAAAATATGACCATTCATTAGGACCGGAGCCAAATTACAAATAATATACGAACTATTTTGTTACTTATTTGTGAATTAATTAGCTTGTGTTAATATTTCTGAGTGGTTTCTAACTAAACACAATAGAGATGTTAATATTTTTCTGTATATTTTTGTCTCAGTTCTTTGAAGCAGGTGTGGGTTGCTGTCCTTAACATTACTGGCCCGTTATCAAATTGGTCTTTCGCAGACAATGTAGTTCCAGGTGATTCAATTTTCTTTGGTGCCTCCAGATGTTTCTTCTTTCGCTGTTATGTTAAATCTCTGTGAATTTCTTAAAGCTCCGGTGGAGTTCGGGAATGGGCCACCATCGTATATATGTAGACTGACTGGAGCAGGCCGTGAAAACTGGACCTTTTGGTTGGAGGTAAACTTTTAATTCCTAATCAAGCTCCAAACTTGCGCACTTCGAGGTTGATCGATCAGTCAATACTCGAGCTCGACGTGGTTGTCTAGCTTTTTGGTCGATCTCGAGCTTACAATTAAAGCTCGAAAACTTTCAAACAAGTTGGAGATGACTAAGCTGTTAGAAAAGTTAATTGTAAGCAAGGAAAAAAAAGAAAAGAAAAATCGTAACATGATATGCTATGGCCTATGTCAATACATGCTAATATCCTTTTAATATGAATTGTGCAGGCAAGTAATTCTGAATCTCTGAAGGTTGAGATTGCTGTAGTAGACCTGCATTTAACCGAGTCAACGAAGAAGTTGAAAGCCCTTTTCCCTAATTGGATGGATGTCGCTACATTGACAACTTTCATCTCTACCTATTTCGTATAATGGTTTTCTTAAAACAATTTATGTTTCGCTAGGAAAACTATTTTGAACAAAATTTAAGTTATGGACAGTTTCTTTGGTTTTCTAGTTACCTTGTCTGTCATCAAGCTAATTTTTTTGGAAGTCGTTTCACATTTCGCTCATACGCTAAATCCCAATTCGTGCATGCACTCCTGAGAGTTTGGCCGCTAGTGAAATACTTCATCCGTCTCAATTATATTGTCCACGTTTTTTTTTTTATTTGTTTCAAATATATAGTCATATACCATATTTAGTAATATTTTTTTACATTTCTTTACTAATATATTAACTACATCTTGAAAATTGTGCAATCATTTTTAATACATTAAATAGGGATAAAATAGGAAGTTTATATAAAATTTACTTTTTCAATAATTTTTTCAAGAGGACAATATGTATAGGACAAAGGGAGCATAATTTTCTAAAATAAAAATACAAAAAATTATTTTGTAACTAGAGCCACCATAAAGGATAATGAAATTAATATAACGTGTACTTGAGGGGTGCCCAAGTAGGTGAGAGTTTGATCAGAGATCAGAAGTTCGATTTCTCATGTCAATACTTTTTTGGACTAACTCGGTGCGGTTTACTTGATTAACGTAGTTTTCAGACTATTGCGTTAGTTTGGAATTTACTTTGTGCGCATCGAAAGATAGCGGTTGTGGATTTTCACGTTATTAAAATGTCAAATGTATGTAATTCAAAATTATTAGTGTTCAGCAATCGATATTACATCAAATATCTGATTATGATGATTTAACTGAGACTTCTACGTATATTTTTATGATTACTTTACTAGGAAGTTGGAACAATGGACTTGATCATACTAAAGATCAATGAAAGTTTGTTAAATGGTTTCTTAATTGTTACATGTTTTCTTAATTTTTAGCATTCTTTGAGTGGGGAGGACATAATATCTCTCACTAAAAGAGACACATGAGTTCGATCACAAGTGATATAGTGAATTTAAAACATCGGCAACTCAAAATTATATGTGTTGCTCCAAATTTTGAGTTAAATATCTCCACTAAAAGAGAAGTAGCATAAAAAAAAGAGAAAAGAAAGACACGAGTTCGATTGTAGGTCATAAGTGAAAACTCTCTAATCTCTACCTATGTGTTATAAAACAAAAAATTTCTACATTCCAACTTGAAAAATTCCTGAATTTAAAACATTGTCAACTTGTAAAATATATGCGACACTCCAAATTCGGGAAAATTAGCAATTTGGTCCTGTATGTTGGCTTGTTTTTTGTTTTGGTCATGTATATTGTCATGTTTTGGAAAAAATACAATAACTTTGATATATTTTTGGTTTTGGTCCTGTATGTTATCATGTTTTGGAAAAGGTACAATAAATTATATATGTTTTTGGTTTTGATCCTGAATGTTTTCATGTTTTGAAAAAGATAGAATAACTTTGATATTTTTTTGGATTTCATCCCATGTTACCAGAACTCTCGAGAGATGTTGGGTTTTGCTTAGTTGACATAAGATTTCGCCAACTTGGCACCTATTAATTTTCATGTGGTATAATTTGGGTTCAATATGAGCAAAATTAACTGTAACAAAATAAAACATAAAAGAAAAATACAGGAATCATTTACCTCAAACAAAATTTCACACAAACAAAAATCTAATTAAATGGTCGGCCCCTTTTATCTCAATAAAAGAGATTTAAATGGCTAAATTTTTTATCACAGGACTTGCATATGGATACACTGCCCGTCAGTTACCTCGAAGGTAATTTTATTAAAACAAAAACATAACCAAAATTTATTGGGTTTTATTATTTAATAGGGGTAGAATACGATTTGGACTCGGCCTCTTCAACCTATATTTTTGTTTGTGTGAAGGTTTTTTTTAGATACATGATTCACGTATTTTTTATATATATTTTTGTTTTTTTTTTTGTTTTTTAAGTTAATTCTGTTTATGTGGAATCCAATTTAAAGCTCGAAAACACTGCCTAAGCTGTTCGGAAAGTTAATTGTAGAAAGAAAAAAGGAAAGAAAAGAAAAAATGTAACATGATATGCTATGGCCTATGTCAATGCATGCTAATATCCTTTTAATATGAATTGTGCTTGCGAGTAATTCTGAAGCTCTGAAGGTTGAGATTGCTGTAGTAGACCTGCATTTAACCGAGTCAACGAAGAAGTTGAAAGCCCTTTTCCCTAATTGGATGGATGTCGCTACATTGACAACTTTCATCTCTACCTATTTCGTATAATGGTTTTCTTAAAACAATTTATGTTTCGCTAGGGAAACTATTTTGAACAGAATTTAAGTTATGGACAGTTTCTTTAGTTTCCTAGTTACCTTGTCTGTCATCAGCTAATTTTTTTTGAAGTCGTTCCACATTTCGCTCATACGCTAAATCCCAATTCGTGCGTGCACTCCTGAGAGTTTGGCCGCTAGTGAAATACTTCATCTGTCCCAATTATATTGTTAATGTTTTCTTTTTTGTTTGTTTCAAATGTATAGTCATATACAATATTTCGTAATATTTTTTTACATTTCTTTACTAATATATTAACTACACCTTGAAAATTGTGCAATCATTTTTTAATACATTAAATAGGGATAAAATAGGAAGTCTATATAAAATTTACTTTTTTAATAATTTTTTCTTAATCTGTGTGAAAAAGAAAAGAGGACAATATATATAGGACATAGGGAGTATAATTTTCTCAAATAAAAATAAAAAAAATTATTTTGAAGCTAGAGCCACTCTAAAGGATAATGAAATTAACATAACGTGTACTTGAGGGGTGCCCAAGTAGGTGAGAGTTTGACCAGATATCAGGAGTTCGATTCCTCCTGTCAATACCTTCTTGGACTAGCCCGGTGCGGTTTACTTGACTAACGTAGTTTTCAGGCTATTGCGTTACTTTGGAGTTTACTTTGTGCGCATCGAAAGATAGCGGTTGTTGGATTTTCACGTTATTAAAATGTCAAATGTATGTAATTCAAAATTATTGGTGTTTTCTTAATTTTTAGCATTCTTTGAGTGGGGAGGACATAGTATCTCTCACTAAAAGAGAGACATGAGTTCGATCACAAGTGATAAAGTGAATTTAAAACATCGGCAACTCTAAATTATATGTGTTGCTCCAAATTTTGAGTTAAATATCTCCACTAAAAGAGAAGTAACAGAAAAAAAGAGAAAATAAAGACACGAGTTCGATTGTAGGTCATAAGTGAAAACTCTCTAATCTCTACCTATGTATTATAAAACAAAATATTTCTACATTCCAACTTGAAAAATTCCTGAATTTAAAACATTGTCAACTTGTAAAATATATGCGACACTCCAAATTTGGAAAAATTAGCAATTTGGTCCTGTATGTTGGCCTGTTTTTTGTTTTGGTCATGTATATTATCATGTTTTGGAAAAGATACAATAACTTGGATATATTTTTTATTTTGGTCCTGTATGTTGTCATGTTTTGGAAAAGTTACAATAATTATATATGTTTTTGGTTTTGATCCTGAATGTTTTCATGTTTTGGAAAAGATACAATAACTTTGATATTTTTTTGGATTTCATCCCATGTTACCAGAACCCTCGAGAGATGTCGGGTTTTGTTTAGTTGACATAAGATTTCGCCAACTTGGCACCTATTAATTTTTATGTGGTATAATTTGGGTTCAATATGAGCAAAATTAACTGTAACAAAATAAAACATAAAAGAAAAATACGGAAATCATTTACCTCAAACAAAATTTCGCACAAACAAAAATTTAATTAAAGGGTCGGCCCCTTTTATCTCAATAAAATAGATTTAAATGGCTAATATTTTTATCACATGACTTGCATATGGATACACTGCCCGTCATTTACCTCGAAGGTAATTTTATTAAAACAAAAACATAACCAAAATTTATTGGGTTTTATTATTTAATAGGGGTAGAATACGATTTAGACTCGGCCTCTTCAACCTATATTTTTGTTTGTGTGAAGGTTTTTTTTAGATACATGATTCACGTATTTTTTATATATATTTTTGTTTTTTTTTTTGTTTTTTAAGTTAATTCTGTTTATGTGAAATCCAATTTAAAGATCGAAAACACTGCCTAAGCTGTTCGGAAAGTTAATTGTAAGAAAGAAAAAAAAAAGAAAAAGAAAAAAACGTAACATGATATGCTATGGCCTATGTCAATGCATGCTAATATTCTTTTAATATGAATTGTGCAGGCAAGTAATTCTGAATCTCTGAAGGTTGAGATTGCTGTAGTAGACCTGCATTTAACCGAGTCAACGAAGAAGTTGAAAGCCCTTTTCCCTAATTGGATGGATGTCGCTACATTGACAACTTTCATCTCTACCTATTTCGTATAATGGTTTTTTAAAAACAATTTATGTTTCGCTATGAAAACTATTTTGAACAGAATTTAAGTTATGGACAGTTTCTTTAGTTTCCTAGTTACCTTGTCTGTCATCAGCTAATTTTTTTGGAAGTCGTTCCACATTCCGCTCATACGCTAAATCCCAATTCGTGCGTGCACTCCTGAGAGTTTGGCCGCTAGTGAAATACTTCATCCGTCCCAATTATATTGTTCATGTTTTTTTTTTTTTTGTTCCAAATATATAGTCATATACAATATTTAGTAATATTTTTTCACATTTTTTTACTAATATATTAACTACACCTTGAAAATTGTGCAATCATTTTTAATACATTAAATAGGGATAAAATAGAAAGTCTATATAAAATTTACTTTTTCAATAATTTTTTCTTAATCTGTGTGAAAAAGAAAAGAGAAACAAATATCTGATTATGATGATTTAACTGAGCCCGGTGCGGTTTACTTGATTAACGTAGTTTTCAGGCTATTGCGTTACTTTGGAGTTTACTTTGTGCGCATCGAAAGATATCGGTTGTGGATTTTCACGTTATTAAAATGTCAAATGTATGTAATTCAAAATTATTGGTGTTCAGCAATCGATATTACATCAAATATCTGATTATGATGATTTAACTGAGACGTCTACGTATATTTTTATGATTACTTTACTTGGAAGTTGGAACAATGAACTTGATTAACGTATATTTTAATGTTATATGAATTCTGGAGTCTGGACATCAAATAATTTGAATCTTCTCTAAATTCACAGTTCTTCTTGCATCAAATTTCCTTCAAATAAGACTTTTTTTTTTGGAAAACTTCAAATAAGACATTTTATTCTAAACACTAGGTAAACATAGTAATGATCAATGAAAGTTTGTTAAATGGTTTCTTAATTGTTACGTGTTTTCTTAATTTTTAGCATTCTTTGAGTGGAGAGGACATAATATCTCTCACTAAAGAGATACATGAGTTCGATCACAAGTGATATAGTGAATTTAAAACATCGGAAACTCTAAATTATATGTGTTGCTCCAAATTTTGAGTTAAATATCTCCACTAAAAGAGAAGTAGCAGAAAAAAAGATAAAAAAAAAAACACGAGTTCGATTGTAGGTCATAAGTGAAAACTTTCTAATATCTACCTATGTATTATAAAACAAAAAATTTCTACATTCCAACTTGAAAAATTCCTGAATTTAAAACATTGTCAACTTGTAAAATATATGCGACACTCCAAATTCGAAAAAATTAGCAATTTGGTCCTGTATGTTGGCCTGTTTTTTGTTTTGGTCATGTATATTGTCATATTTTGGAAAAGATACAATAACTTGGATATATTTTTGGTTTTGATCCTATATGTTGTCATGTTTTGGAAAATGTACAATAAATTATATATGTTTTTGGTTTTGATCCTGAATGTTTTCATGTTTTGGAAAATATACAATAACTTTGATATTTTTTTGGATTTCATCCCATGTTACCAGAACTCTCGAGAGATGTCGGGTTTTGCTTAGTTGACATAAGATTTCGCCAACTTGGCACCTATTAATTTTTATGTGGTATAATTTGGGTTCAATATGAGCAAAATTAACTGTAACAAAATAAAACATATAAGAAAAATACGGGAATCATTTACCTCAAACAAGATTTCGCACAAACAAAAATCTAATTGAACGGTCGGCCCCTTTTATCTCAATAAAAGAGATTTAAATGGCTAAATTTTTTATCACAGGACTTGCATATGGATACACTGCCTGTCATTTACCTCAAAGGTAATTTTATTAAAACAAAAATATAACCAAAATTTATTGGGTTTTATTATTTAATAGGGGTAGAATACGATTTGGACTCGGCCTCTTCAACCTATGTTTTTGTTTGTGTGAAGGTTTTTTTGAGATACATGATTCACGTATTTTTTATATATATTTTAGTTTTTTTTTGTTTTTTTAGTTAATTCTGTTTATGTGGAATCCAATTTAAGCCACATAATAATCAATAAGTGTCATATATGCAAAATATTATGTTAACTAAACATGATATTTCTTTCGAGTCATGACAACTAACATGAAAAAAACAAAAAACAAAAATATCCAATTTATTGTACATTTTCCAAAACATGACAACATGCATGACCAAAACAAAAAAATATCTAAGTTATTGTACCTTTTCCAAAATATGACAACATACAGGACCAAAACCAAAAAAATATCCAATTTATTGTATCTTTTCCAAAATATGACAACATACAAGATCAAAATAAAAAAATAAGCCAATTTATAGGACCAAAATGCTAAATTTCCCCTCCAAATTCACAATAACATAATTATACATTTTAAATTTGGATATTTTAATTTTTTTTAATAATAACAAGTTTTATATGCGTTGAATATTGGTCAAGTTTTTGTTATATTATTAAGTTATATTTTAATTTTTTTTTTTGTCAAATCATAAAATATTTTTTAATTAAAAAAGACAAAAAATCTTATCAGAAGAACTCACGTGTAAATTTTGTGAGACATGTTTTTAAATCATAAAATATTTTTTAATTAAAAAAAGACAAAATCTTATCAAACGGACTCGCATGTCAATTTTTTGAAACATGTATCTTATTTGGGTCATCAATGATAAATTATTGTTTTTTATGTAAAAATATTATTTTTATTATAAATATAAATAATATTGACTCGTTACAAACATTTTGTTAGTTTTAACTTTTACCAATGTGATATAAAGTTGGGTTGTACACCTCACCTCAACTGGGCAAAAATTATGAGCCTGAAAGCCCAGTTCTCGAGCATAAATAAAATAGAATTATTGTGCCGAAACAATTAGCCCAGCCCAGTATGACCCACAGGCCAGCACTTTTGGGTTTCGAAACAGACATATAAATGAATACCCCCATTTCAGCTCGCAACAATTAGCCCAGCCCATTATGACCCACCCAGAACTTAGGGTTTCGAAACAAAGATATAAATGAATACCCCCATTTCTACAATTCTACTCGCCTCCTTCACCTTAGAACCCTGAGACGGAAGTCCGATCATCAGAAGCAGGATGGTATATCTCTTCCACCAATCTCTACAGTATTCACAATCACTGAGTTTATAATGTTGATTTTAACTTTCAATTTTTCATATTCGTTATTGATATTTTGACAGGTGAAGTACTCGAGAGAGCCTGATAACGCCACGAAAGGTTGGTTTTCGTTTATCGTTTTTGGTCGCAAAACTTAGAATTTGCTTTTTCTGTTAAGTTTTTCTAAAGATTTGTTATGTATTTATTCGCAGCCTGCAAAGCCAGGGGATCCGATCTCCGAGTTCATTTCAAGGTATGTTTTCTATTCTTTTCTTTTCTTTTTTGTTTCCGGTTACAATGTTCATGTGTGATTTGATTTCCAGAATTTTTATTTTGTAAATATTTTTAAATTGGTTGTCTTGTTTCTTAGTCAACTTTGTATAAAGTTTTGAAATTTAATGTGCTGGAACGATGTGTGTCATGAATTTCATAAACTTGGGGTTGCTGATGTCCGTTGTTTTTTATTTCACCAAGTTGCTTGGGTTGGTACGAGTTCCTGTTTGCGTTCGAGTATTGGGTCAATTACAACGTATAACCTGATGAAAAAAGCAGGGATTTGTTGCCTTTTGTGAACAAGGCTCTCGTATACATCAGGGATATAAGATTTGCAATGTTATTGGGTGAACCACTTGAGTTATTCCCATGACTGATGGTTCAGTAAACGATGCTACATTGTTGCTTGAGCTGGTACGAGCTCTTGTTGTGTTTGAGTATTGGGTAAATTACAACATATAACCTGATGAAAAAAGCAGGGATTTGTTGCCTTTTGTGAACAAGGCTCTCGTATACATCAGGGATATAAGATTTGCAATGTTATTGGGTGAACCTCTTGAGTTATTCCCATGACTGATGGTTCAGTAAATGATGCTACATTGTTCCCTTGTTTTCTGACTGATTAGTGTCTATATTTTGACGACTTGGAAAGTTTTCTTTATGGACTTTTTTCTGTATGTCTTATGCTATATGTTAATTAACCTAGCAACAAGGGAATGAGATTTTCAAACATGTTTGTTGGTGAAGGTCGTCATTGGTAGGTATTTGATGTTATTTTTAAGTTGCACGTGTACTATCTTGGTATTTACCTGATGAAAAAAGCAGCGATCTGTTGCCTTTTTAGAACAGATTTCTCGTAAACTTCAGGAACAGAAAGTTGCAATGTTATTGGGTGAACCTTTTGAGATCTAATGATTATTGGTTCAGTAAATAATGCTACATGTTTAAAAGTGTGTTACATCAATAAGAGATTTTGTTTTTAGTTTGTAATATAAACGTTGCAGTTCATGTAGCAGCTCGACGTAAAATGTCTTTTGTGTGCCATTTGTGTCTGGTATTGTCGCACCATGGAGTCTCATGCTGAAATAGATTTTTGTTTATCGGTATCATCATTTTGGCGTTCTGTCTTTGTTGAAAATGATGCAATTCCTAATCTAAGATGCATGATCTTATTTAATTGTGCAGAATACTAGGGAAACTGCACATGCCATCAGAAAGCTGCCTCTGGCCAAGGCTAAAAGGTATTTGGAAGATGTCCTTGCTCACAAGCAGGCCATCCCTTTCACTCGCTACTGTGGTGGGGTCGGGAGAACTGCTCAGGCAAAGAACAGGCATTCCAACGGACAGGGTCGCTGGCCTGCGAAATCTGCCAAGTTTATCTTGGATTTACTGAAGAATGCTGAGAGTAATGCGGAGGTAAAGCTTTATTCAATTTGTTTTCGTTGTACTTCATTTACATCTCTATCTAATAACTAAAGATTTCTGTGCCCAGGTGAAAGGCTTGGATGTGGATTCACTTTTCATTTCCCACATTCAAGTTAACCAGGCTCAAAAGCAAAGACGTCGCACATACCGTGCTCATGGGAGAATAAATCGTACTACATCTTTTTTTCTTCATTTTTCTTATATTGATAAAGAAAAGTGGGAGAACTATTTTTGTAAAGCATTGTCGCTATCTATTTATTTCTCAAGCTATAATTAATAAAAAATTTTGAGCTAACATTATGATGTCCTTACCAGCTTACATGTCATCTCCTTGCCACATCGAGTTGATTCTATCTGAAAAGGAAGAACCTGTGAAAAAGGAGGTAACAATGAATGCTCCAATCCTTTTTTAGTATTGGTCAAAGAGTTCTTTGAATCACAATTTTCTGTTAGTCTTACTGATAACCGGCACATTTTCTTGCTTGTTTTGCAGCCTGAATCTCAGTTGGCAACAAGCAAGCCTAGAAAAGCTTGAGCTCATGGTGAATCCCAAATCATCGTTTTGCCAATTTTTGAGCTTATACCCTCTCGCCCTTGTTTTTTCTGAGACTATTGTGTTTTATTTGCATGAAATGATGATTTTGAGTTTAGAATATACTTGGATTTGTAAGGTTGATGGCTTCTCCAGCTCTTTCTATGATTCTACCATTTCAATCAATCGTAATTTATTCTGATATGGTTCAAATAATTGACTAACGAAAACTGCTTTAAAGATTTGGCTTGTTTTGAACGGGGTTTAGAAAGAGATCTTGTTTATCGAGCAATGGCCATATAACTGTTAAAAGTTGAATTGTGCCATAATATGATAATTTTTTCAACAATTTCTGTTTCGCCGTGGAAACTATTTTGAACAAAAAATTTCTGTTTTGCCATGGAAACTATTTTGAACAAAAACTTATGGTCAATTGGTTATTTCTCTATTTACTTTGTTATCCGACTGCTAATAATCATGTATCTAAAACATACACTTTACTACATGATATACCCATTTATATTTTAACTAAGTTACCTGTAAATTATTTTTACTAACGACTCGACTCAAATGTTGAGTATGATACAATAATATTATTTCGTTTGGATATATACTTATAAAATATTTTTATTAAAGTGTTTTTTTTAAAAAAAATTATAAAATGTTTTAAAAGTTGTTTTTAATGTTTTTGAACAAATATTTTTTTAAAAATTTTTGAACATTTCAAAAGTGATGTGTTTTGAGTTATATAATTGCTTCTAAAAAGATAAAAATATCAAAAAAACATCTTTTAAATGTTTTTATTTGGAGAACGTTTTTTTAAAAATATTTACCAAAAACATTTTATAAAAATCTTGTCTAAACGCATTTTAAATTTTTTTCACTTGTTAAACACTAAAAACGTTTTTTTAAAGTACACATTCAAACAAAACCTGTATTTATATTTTATATATTTAAATGTTAGTTATTATTATTATTATATTACAAATTAAATATGATATGCGTGAGATTTAGTAAGATGATATTTTTAAAATTATAAAATATGAAAATGTATTATTTTATAATTAATATGAAATGAAAATATAAACAAATAATAATTCAATGAATAAAACACAATGATTTTTTTTTAAAAAAGTCGCGAAGACAAAATTATATGCATTATAATCCAATATGTGATGGATATGGGGTAATAGATATAAGCGATAATCATTCTAAAAAAAATAAAATAAAAAATAAAAATAAATCGGTTCGGTTATTTCGATTTTCGATCGATTATTTCGATTTGATATAATTATTTTAATCAATATTATAAATATATTTTAAAATATAATATGCTATCTTTTAAATGATTTCTTTGTAAAACCTTTAAATTCAAAGTTTAAATGATTTAAATAAACAACAATCAATTAAAAATTAAAAAAATGATTTTTTATTCACTTGATATCAACTCATAAAATATATAAGATAAACAATTATATAAATAAAATTATTAATTTAATAAAATTTTAGTTTTTTCGGTATGTTCATTTTGAGATATATAATCCCAAACCGAACCAAATAAATTTCGATTTTAACATTTATATCCGAATTTCAAATTTTGGTTTTTGGTTCGGTGTTTGACTTTTTCGGTTTAGATTTACAATTTTTTCGGTTTTATCCAAAGTTTGTACATCCTTACTCTTACTTAGAAAAATCAACTTAATATATATATACATATTGATACCCCGGGAAGTCAGGGGTATCAAGGTCTATGGAGAGGCAAAGGCGACAGGATGCTAGTCAGGACAGCGAGCAGAGCTCTAGCCCGACTATTTTAGGGAGGAGTGGTGATACCCCGGGAAGTCAAGGGTATCGGAGTTAGGGAGAGGCAAAGGCGACAGAGATGCTAGTCAGGACAACGAGCGGGGCTCTAGCCCGACTATTTTAGGGAGGAGTGGTGATAACCCGGGAAGTCAGGAGTATCGGGGCTATGGAGAGGCAAGGATAGCATGGATGGATAGAATCGGACTAGTAGCTCAGATACAAGGGAGTAGCTCATTCCGGATGGAGGCATGAGGCCGAGAAGACCAAGTCTTCATGACTTGGGAAACACCCATTTCGCAGGAGCATGATCCCCACGATTGCCATAACCCCGAGCCTTCCGGCTTGATCGTGCACGACGGGTAAACGTGGGCAACCCCTGCACCCACGACCCAGATCGTGGCCACTACCCTGAAATTGCAGAGACATTCTCTCACTCTAGGGTCTATAAATACCTTGCATCAGGTATCAGTAAGAGTATGTTCATCTGAATCCCCAAAACACTATACTCATTTTTTCTAAAAAAACCCACTTTATTTCTAAGTCTGACTTAAGCATCAGAGTGGCCCTGCCGGAAAGCCTTCCGGCGTTCCATTAACGTGCTTTTATTTTCTTTTCCCTGTGTGCAGATTATCTCAGTCAGGGAAAGACAGATTACATACCATCCTCATCAACCCGGTCATCTCGTCATGCCCACTTCACTACCCTGACAGCCCGGACACTCGGTTTTATCAACCATCATCACATATATTTATATATTCCCATTTTGAAAGAGATGGTAATTTCAATATATTACATAAACTTTGAACTTCAAACATCTTGAAATTTGATTAATTAACAGTTCATTATTTTTGCTTCAAAATAAATTATATTCTAAACAATAGGTAACCATAGTATGTTACACGGTCTCTTAATTTTCTGCATCCCCTCACATTAACTAGTTTGCAATAAAATTACAAGTTTAACTGTAAAAAAATAAATAAATTCTGCATCCTTTGCAAAAATTAATGGGAATTCCTAAAATTAGTTACTTTAAAAATATACACACCTCTTCACAATAACAAGATGATTAGATAATAAAAAAAATGATAGATTTTGAATCTGTATTTTCTAAATGTTGTTGATGCTAATTTTCAAAACTTTTATAGACGTTGAATGTCGGAAAATTTATGTTATTTTTATTTTTTCATAATAAAATCTCTCCCACCTATAAAAGTTGGGTTTGTACGAGTCAATTGGGCACAAATAGAGCCTTCAGGCCCAAAATCTGGCACTTGAAATAAAAGAATTATTGTGTAGAAACAATTAGCCCAGCCCAATATGACCCCCGTAGATATTACGGTTTCGTACTAAAACTTCTCCTACGGGACATTTTCTCTCCGATTGGCAGAAGGTACCTTCTCAGGCTCGCTACAGTGATTAAAGACGTTGATTATTTGATCTTTACTTCCAATTTTTCTCATTTGTTGTTAATTTTTGACAGGTGGAGTACTCGAGAGAGCCTGATTACGCCACGAAATGTAGGTTTTCGTTTATCATTTTTGTGGAATTTGGTTTTTCTGTGATGTGTCTTTACTTTTTTATTTGCTATATATTGTCGCAGCTTGCAAAGCTAGGGGATCCGATCTCCTAGTTAGTTTCAAGTTATGTTCTCTTTCTTAATTTTTTTTTGGGTCCGGCTAAAATGTTCACGTGTAATTTAATTTTGATCTCGGAAACGCGATGCGGTCTGTTTTCCAGAGTTTTGATTTTGTAAATTTATAAATTGGATCTTTTTTTGTTTCTTAGTCAACTTTGTTCGAAAGTTTTGAAATTTGATGTGTCGTGAACTTTATATGCTTGGGGTTGCTGAGGTCCGTTGTTTTTTGTTTTCACTACGTTGCTGGTGCTGGTACGAGTTCCAGTTTGTATTTGAGTATTGGGTCAATTACAACGTTTAACCTGATGAAAAAAGCAGGGATTTACTGCCTTTTGTGAACAAGGCTCTCGTATACATCAGGGATAAAAGATTTGCAATGTTACTGGGTGAACCTTTTCAGTTGTTCCAATGACTGATGGTTCAGTAAACGATGCTACATCGTTTCCTTGTTCTCTGCTGATAGAGCATCTTTTTTTGACGATATAGAAAGATTTTCTGTATGGACTTAATTCTGTATTTTTTATGCTACCAGTTAATTAACTTAGCATTTCAAGGGAATGATTTATTTTAAAATATGTTTTTTGGTAAAGGTTGTTAGTGATAGGGATGCGATGTTAATTTTAAGTCGAACACGTACTACTTTGGTACTTACCTGATGAAAAAAGCAGAGATCTGTTGCCTATTTTTGAACAGTCTCTCGTAAATTCCAGGGACAGAAAAACCCAATGTTATTGGGTGAACCTTTTGAGATCTAATGATTATTGGTTCAGTGAATAATGCTACATGTTCAAAAGTGTATCACAGCACGAGGAGATTTTGTTTAGCTTGTAGTTTAAACAGTGCATTTCTTCATGTAGCAGGCCATGGTGGGTTAGATATGAGGAGTATATGAGATTTATCCTTAAAGTTCTTATCTAATTTGAAGGTTGAGAGAACCCATAAAATGTGTTTTGTATGCCGTGTGCCTGGTATAGTCGCACCAAGAAATCTCAAGTTATTTAGTTTGATGGTTTGATTAGATTTATGTATCTCTGCCTTGTTATGAATATTGTCAAGTGTTTTGATGGTTTTAATTAAATTTGTGCATCTTTGCCTTGCTGTGAAATTTTATGCTCTAAAATGTTGAGAAACCAGGATTTTTGTTATTAATTTTATTTAAGAAAACAAGATTCTATGTTTGGGCAACCCGGATTAACCTGAAAAATTGGGGCCGGGTTAGGGTAGTCAAAATGGCTAGTTGGCTACCCAACTAGTCTGGTACACTCGTACCATTTGTTGATCCATCCAAAAGAAAAGCTGGTTTTTAAGTTAATTGGACAACGTCCTGTGGGTGTGTTACGGCCTTTTTTCTTCCCGTTTTGAATAAGTATTGTTATGTCCATCCTTGAGGAACGCGGCTTTGATTTTTTTGGAGTTGTTTGCTTCAATTGATAATGATGGACTCTATTGCTTATTGTGCAAGTGTTTTTTTCCTACCCAGTAATTGCATAGTATCTGCCATTGTTCCTCGTTTATCTCAATATTTGCCAACCCATTATTTATTTTCAGGCTCATCACTATTCCATATTTTTGGCTTTGATTGATTACTCAACCCCTTGGGGATGTGATTTGTTCTGAAATTTCAATATTATTGGGTACTAAAGGACGAGACTTCAACCATTTATTTATGATTTCATAAACTGTGTTATTGGTTTCCTTAAATAGTTACTTCACAACTCCTTTTGATATAAATCATTTAATCCCGATCACATCTACTTGAGCACTTAATTCATTGGGGCATAACTATCTTGTTACTTAATAATTTGTTTGGCAGATGGATTGGCAGGGGCAGAAGTTAGCAGAGCAGCTGATGCAGCTGATGTTGGTAATTTTCGCAGCTGTGGCATTCATTGTAGGCTATGTGTTGGGGTCTTTTCAGACCATGTTCCTTATCTACTCAGCAGGAGTCGTGCTAACTTCTATTGTTACCATCCCCAATTGGCCATTCTTCAACCGGCATCCCCTCAATTGGTTAGAGCCAAGCGAAGCTGAAAAGTATCCCAAGCCGCAGCCTGCTGTTAATTCTGGCTCAAAAAAGAAGACATCGAAGAAGTAGGCTATCTGAGTTTTCAGCATTCGAGGTCTTAGTAACATAGCACAATCTTGATGGATGAGTATTTACAGCACCTTGACATTGATTAACGATTACCAATTTAAAAGTACTCGTGACTACATATATTCTCATTTTGCTGTAATTTGCGATATACCGTTACTGTTCAGGCTATGGACACTTGGCTGATATCAAGATCTTGGTCGATTTACAAGCTAAAACTTGCTTGAATATAAGCATAAACAGCTAGCGTGGTCTATCAAATAATAATCACTATGCAGTGATGAAATAAGAACTTTGACTGCGGTGGGATGAGTGAAGCAGTTTTGACTTGGGATTTTGAATGATTTAAATATAATTTCTAGTTTTGAAATCTCACTGAGTTGAATTCAAATGTGAATTAAGATGATCTGAAATTTTTCGGGTAAAAGGATTAATTTTTGAAGTTTGCCCATACTTGGTGTTTTTAAATGCAAAAAATGTTTATACTGTTCATAACGTAACTTGAGCCAGTATTATTTTACACGGGTTCCCTCAAGAAACCGTGTTGCAGTTGCAATGAAGGTTTTATTATGAAATAGAGAAATAAAAGCTGCGATTTTCTTCTATTGCTCTGAGGTCAAATGAAGTACCAAGTTTCTGTTCCAAAAATGGCGTTTCGTTTCATCATTCATGATATCATGTGAATGGGTGGATGGCACACGTTCTTAAAGTAAACCTATTAACGATTTACTAGAGACATCATGCAGCTATTAAATGGAACATGAAATAGACTACCACTGGGAACATAATTCCGAATGGGTTGTGTACTTGTTATAAGTTAAAGATCGATGTGAATATTGCTTGGACTCCAAAACTCCAAAACTTGGAGGCTGCTCTTTGCCAAGAACTCAACAGTCGGTATATGCTTCCGCCATGATCAAAACTATGAGAGCTGTCCAACCCGTGAATGGCCGTGCGCCTTTCCCCTTACCTTTCTTTGGGTCATACTGTTCCCACAAGTAGCCAGTCTCATTATAGTTCCTAATTACATTTCTGCAACAAGAAAAGACTCGGAAAATTAAATTAAATACAAGTAAATGCACATAGAAGGCCACATTTTCAGTTGAACCATAAACTATTGAGGGGGCATATACCGAATCAAATTGTTCCTCAAGTCATTGTAAATGACCTTGGCTCGGTCTTTGTATGGTCCATCCACTACAACAATCGAGCAAATAACCATATGTGAAAGAAAGAAATATTTAGATGGGCTAAAATACCTTATTTTTATAACATGTACCTTCTGAATAATAGTGAAGTGAGGAAAGAATCAGATAATTCATGTTCATCCAAATTTGCCCCCTCCAGTATGGCGGGTCGTGTTCAGTGTTGCGTTGCATGTATATTGAGCTGGTACACACTCAATAAATTGTGAACTAATTAAGGAAAAATCAAAACCTTCATAGTTACGGTATTACAAATCAGGTAGCCTAAGTACTTGGTCCTTTTGTTTACCTTGTTTTGGCTAGAGATCTGAGTCCATAGTTCGTCCACAGAATACTCTTGTTTGAGATCAGATCAAGCTGCTTTTCTAGTATCCATGATTCCTGTCGGAAGATTTAAAATGCCGTAAAAACTTGAACTAGAATATGACAGAACACCAAACAGACGAAATAGCATCAGTAATTAAGTTAAGCTCAACTCACTGGTGGTATAAGTCTATCCATAAAGGGAAAAAGGCTGACATAGCCAATATGTGGAACCAGTTTCAGCTCAGGTTTCTCTAAAACTTCGCGTACAAGTTCACGAGTAGGATAATTGCCCGCCTTCTCTACTAGTCGCCAACTTAGACGAACCTAATAGGAAAAGCAATGCCACTACAATTACAAACCTACAAATAACATTCTCTTCTCTCCCTATAAAGCACTGTTAAGCGAGTGGAGTAGTAACTATTCACACACTGTGAAATCCAACATCATTACAGGAACATCTGAAAAGCCAAAGGTGTACCTTCTCTGAGTGATTCCCATAATCAAAATAGGCTCCATAAGTATGATCAAAATGCATCTGCAAAGGAAAACAAGCACACATCAGATTTGTGGAATGACAGATATCAAATTACTTGCTCACAAGTAACAAAGTCAACTGTGATACAACTTTAGTAGACACAGTCATGATGCACAAGAAATCTGTGAAGGAAATAAGTACGAGGAAAACAAATGAATTACCTGATTTAAAAGCTCAAAATCCGAGAGCAATTTCGCTGTCCAGCCATACTCCTGCGCATTTTCATAAAGCTTGAAAATTGAATAACCCCACAACTTAGCCATGTCTTTTGTCATACCTTTCCAGCATCTCTGTCCTCAAGGAACTCTGAAATAGAGTGCATGCAATCTGCAGCAAGATGCATCCAGCATCTAAGATCCAAGTGACGCTCATCTTCACTGGGGTGTGATGCACGTGGGTAGTCATCCAATCCAGATGATAATGACTGGGATGCCAAGAAAATAAACCATTGAATTTGACAAATGAAGCAAATTATAACTGTCCTTGCATCTAAAAATTTTGCAAGTCAATAAAGGCCTATGCCTCCAGGTGTATATCTGATGCATTTGTTAGTAGTGTTAAATTCCAAACCTCTAGGCTCTAGGTGCGTACTACAGACTACAGAGGACACCAAAAGAGCTGATGGTAACATTCATTTATATCAGTTCCGGGAAATACAGATCACCTAGAAGTGATGTTCTAATTAATAGAATTTACAAACTATATATACTTGCGAGTAGCAAGGACGAAAATTATCAACGCCATCAGTATTCTTATGACAAGGTCCAAATCAATAATAAATTGGAAGTTGATAAATGCATTTTGTGTGCATTATTTTGTGTTATTTTTATGTTTATTTTGCATGCATTCATATTGTTTTATACGTTTTATTCATGATTTATTTCATGTGTGTGCATTTCACTCTTCGGGTTGATTTTTGTAGAAATATTGAAGAAATCATGATTTTTGGAGCAAGAGAAGAGCCACAAGCATGAATTACGGAGCAGCTATGGTCAAAAATTCATTTTTAATGATAGAGAGATCTAAATCCGATCTCCACCGTTCAAAATCAAGTTCAAAATGTTTTGAAGCTGCTGTCCAAATTTCGGCTCGATCCGACGGCTAGAACTCGAGATATGATTTTTTTCAAAAAAACTACGCGCTGGCACATATGTATGCACAGACCCATGAACGGAGGTTGCACGGGGTCCGGACATGTCGCGAGGAAAAAAATAATTTGAGGAAGAGGGCACCGGAGGTGGGCACGGACCCATGTCCAGGGTCCGTGCATGTCGCAGAATCAGAAAAAATATAATTTTCGAAAATTAAAATCCTTGATTTGCCGGGCTTTATCTCATGGGCTTTTCAAGCCATATAAATAGAAGATAAAAGAGCAGATTTGGGGTTCGAATCGCACGCAGAGATCGTGAGGCGGTTAGGGCGGAGGCTTGGAAATTGAAGAACCTGATCAACTATTTACTTGCTTGTTAATTGATTCCAAGTCGACAGAGGAGGAATCGATTTCGATCGCTCCAACAATTGACATATGGTTAAACCAACTAGAAATAGTATCCGGTTTCAGTATGCGGTTTTAGGTGAAAACTGAATTCTCATAATTCCTAATGCATTTGAATTTGATTAGAATTATGAAAATTAATCCGTCAATATTTGAATAAGTTTAACTGTTCTAGAAATAGACTGTTAAATAAATTAGGAGAATTCGCCGTGATTTAAGATTAAATCTGGATCCTGGATTTGCCACTTGTTTGCATGATTTGTTTGGTATCTGCGTGTGTTTTGGTTGTCTCTATTTAATTGAATTTATTATTCTTCTATTTTAATTCTTATTTTATTTTAGTAATTAAAATTTTATTTAATTCTTAGTGCTCGTTTTATTATTCTGTCTAGATTAAGCTAAATAATTAATTCTTGAGAATTGACTACAGTCCCTGTGGGATCGATACTTGGACTCATTGTCCACTTTACTATTACTTGACCTAGTATACTTGCTAATAAATACTGAATTAAGCGGTCAAAGTATAAATCATGGAAAGAAAAAAAAAGTTGACTAGTTATAATTACTCTTTAGGAGGAAAGGCGTCAAAACCGATAAACAAGAATTTGGGAGTAGTTTAAACAAGTGAATACAAATGGCCTGGATGAAAACCTTTGGATTCAGTTCACGAATGGTTGTGCTGTCTCTTCCATGCCAAAAGTAGGCATTCTCCTCTTTTCCTATAAAAAAAAAATTATGTTTAAATTACTGAAGCCAATTAACTTGCTGCTCAGCCAAAATCTAGGTTGAAAATCCCTGCAACACATACATATCTCGCTACACAAAGATTCACATATCAATAGCCAGAAAAACACTTTTTCCATAATTTCTACCATGCTCACCTGATTGGGTAGTATTGAACCATTGAAACCATGCATCAAGGCGAAGGAATGCTCGCCGCAAGAAAATTGAGATCGCATTCCTTTCAGCAGCAGCAAACTTGTTTCTCTTCATGCCACATACCAAATCTGCAAAACAAAAACCTTTATCACCGTTTAACAATGATTCAGCAATTTACCAGAAGTTTCACACCTGGAATGAATTTTACGAGATGCAATTTGTAGCCAAAATGATACCAGCTATTCTAAGAAACAAACAACAACATTATTTTCTCTACGAGATGAGTTTAAAATCATTTGTAGCCAAAATGATACCAGTAAAAATGATTCAGCTTCAACCATACTTGGCTATGCATCGTAGCACACACATTGTACGGAACCTTCATGGAAAATAAGTGTTTGACCAGAACAAAAGTGAACAAGATGCCTCCGGGTACAGTAACAAAAAGCATTTATCAATTCTTTTGCTACTGCAATTCAGCATAATATCTTGACCATAGAAAGGATGAGAGGCATGCAACAATCAGATAGACAACAATGCCCAAGCAATAATAAATCATAAACGTAATATGCCTACATGTCACAAATTTTCCACCTACGCTTTTCTTCTTTAGGCTGATAGGAGTGGGATTACACAAGGCACTTCCAAGGTTGATGAGTTATTGCATTTTCATGATACAGCTCATTATTAACAAGGAAAGTTAAAAAGATGTTGATACTTTTGGTCATAATATGAGATCAACAAATAAATATGAGCCAATTGTCTTTAATATCACATAAAAGATTTTGATCAAAAAATGGCATGCTGGAAGTCTCTCATTGCAGTAAAAAGTAACCTCGTATAACCAAAAACAATGTTGGAGGATTTCCGTTAGTTGTATGCTGAAGCACAAACTCCGATGGTACCTTACTGCATATAAAGCAAAACACAGTTAATATATATGGGGTTCTTTGACTTATGTACAATGGAGGAAAAGACTTGATGAAGCTACTTGCCATCACCTTAAGGCTTCAGCACCTAAAATTTGCTCACGCGGAATCCATCCATCAATGTTCATCAAATCTAACCAATGCCCGATGATGTCCAAACAAATGTGAATATCCCAACGCCTTTCCACAGAGAGACTCAAACAAAATTTATAAGCTCAAGAAATATCAGATTGCTTCAATATAAATAATTTGTGACCCAAGCTGATACCAGAAATACAAGGTTTTGAGGAAGATTACAAAATAAATTGAAAAAAATAGGAAAAGAAAACTATGAGCTAAGAGATAACTTACCAGATCAGTAGTTGATGGAAGCCTTCATCCCACAAAAATCCCCTTGGAAAGAAGGGTCGACTTGGCACTGCGGTGTACAGCTCAGCTGGCCAATATAATATATGATTATCACCAACTCTCTGTAATAAATAATATCATCAATGACTTTCTAGGCATCCAAATCGCGCAAAATAATCATACAAATAGAAGGAAGCAATAAAATTACTGAATTTTCAAACATATCTGATAAGATAATTTTGTCTTAATTGAACTCACAGAAATGAAATTAAAAAATAAATGTGTAGAGGGTCAAAACAGTCTGGTATTACTCCGTGATCAGGAATTGAACATAAATAAACTTTTATCACGTGAAAAGAACAGATAATCAATTGTTTGTGAACCTCCCAAGCAATTGGCAAACCATGTCAAAATCTTATGTGCGGCTTTGCACCACTTTTTGCTGACCTAATTAATGTCAGGAATACCCCTTGAAACTATTGTATTTAAAATATATTTTAGCCAGTGAAGTTGCGAACAACTTCCATGCACTAGTCAGTCTGAATTTGTTTTCCAAGAGCTCTGTGTAGTCTCACAATTTTGTGAAATTATACCCTTCATCCAGCTTGTATTTAAGATACTACAAGTTCAGTAGTACCAGTAGAACTATTCTTTCAGTGAGATATTACTGAAAATCCTGCAAAAACTCAACCTGAAAAGTGAAAACTATAATGCTATAAAAGGAAACAGTTACGATTTCACGATAGCAAAATGACTCCTGTGACAAGAAGCGAAAAAGCAGGTAGGGCAAGTTGTTGAACGTAAATAGAAATTACAGTTATAGGCTGAAACTCTTGACATAATTCCACATTCTATTACAGGGAGAAGGCAACCAATTTCATATCATCATGGATGAAAGCATTAGCATGGTAGCAACTAAGCTATATTGACATACATTAGAGGAAGGTGGAAGTGAAATTTTTGATTGGCCGTAGAAGTAGCCAATTCCACCCAACAAATTCCCAAGAGCAGCTTGACCCACAGTTATGGCTTCAGAATCAAGCTGAAAAAACCACATTACATCTCAATTCAGAAGATGGGAGATGGAGGAATTTGGAGCATAGTAGCACGGAGATAATAACAATTGGTACGTGATAGCATTTATTATGGTATAAGAGAACATAGATGATGCAGATTTATAGAATTCCAAAGAGCTTGGCAAGATTAGGGAAATATACACATTGATGAGATGAGATAAAAAGCATGACTCGTTTTGCATGGCAGCAAATATGGTGATGCAGGTTCGTTACATGGTTCTCTTCAACATATTCCAGAGAGAATTCCTAAACAAAGTAATGAACACTATCCACTGAAAACCAAACAGGAGTTCCACGTGAAACAATAAAAAGACCAATAGATTCTTCATTCCTTTCGGCAAGAAAGACAGCTGCCTATATGAAGCACAAAATGACTGAAAAGAGATATTTCCACATTACAAGAAGTCAAAACACAGGCATGAGAACCGAAAACATCAAAAGCATCTATCATCTTGCATTTCACAATTTTCACATCCAAATTGTATAATTTATGTCCATACTGTTGGAGAACAAAGATTAAAGCCCTAAAAGGCTCATATATTACTTAAATAACATTCAAATCTCAAAAGTAATAAAATTTTAAACTCTAAAGAACAATGAATCTGAGGAAAAGAAGAATCTGGCAATACATACCTCATCAGACATGTTAAAGACTTTGTGGAATTTGTCTTCAAATTGATTCTTCTTCTGATCTAAACGACTACTAAATGAGTCACCTGATTGGAAAAATGATTCTAAATGAGAAGAAATGAAATAAGGTTGCCTAACAAATCAAAGATTAATTTTCAAGAAAAAAACAAACAGTCTCAAAGGCTTAGGGAAACATAATTTGTAACTTCAGTAAGCTAAAATCTACTTTCTAAAGATGTTTTGAAGGATACGCTGCATTCGAAAATAATGTAAAACAAATGTATAATTACCTATAAAGCTTTTGACACGTTCTTCAGTACTTAAACTAGAACCACTAGATCTTGATACAAATGCAATATCGGCTATGAAGGGGATCGTGGCAGCTATCTTGATAAAGTAGAAGAAAATGTCAAGCGAAGCAGATGTAAGCAAAACAATATTAAACACGGCACGATAAGATCATGAATAATTCATTATAACAAACCTGAAAAACTAGAATGTTCGGAGCATCATCGGATGTATCTGAAAGCTGTAAGCGACCAATTTTTCTAGCCTAAACCGAAAGAATGGATTTTTACAAGGAGTGACATGAAGATGTGCCAATAAGTCGCTGAACATGATATCAAAATAATAAGAAGTTGTTTTGCAAAAACACAGCGACTGGTTGCTGCTTGCTCACCTGGGTTCCAAGATTAACTTGGACTAGATCGGATAGATTGTGAATGTGAGGCGTCCTGAAAGCAGCATAGTGGAGCTCAAATTCATCCTGAAAAAGTTCCTTGAAAAATTATTTCCCCAAACTAATATCATAAGTAGGTACTACATAAAACTAATAAACCTTAACAAAGTTCTCACTTACGTTGCATAAAAGGTCAAGAGTATGATCCTAGGAACAACTAAGAAAAGCGAATAACAACATGCAAACCAACTGGATTGCACAGTTTTGATTGTATGATTGCGGGCAGAGTTTCTGTCTCTCTAAATGTGATTTCACTCAAAAGATTATGAAAGTTGAAAGTTATTCAAAGCACACAAACTTTAATGCGTCATTTACAACACATCTTCTTACAAGCATCTGATAGAACATTTTCATGCCTATGACAAGGGTTATACTCATAGGAAGTATTAATTTTTCAGTTTCCAAGGAATAACGACTTCCATTTGTTCAATTAACAAACATGATAGTACTTGATGTGGAGGATTAGAGACAGCAACCCAAAATATAAGTCAGTTATTGTTTCAGATCCAGTAAATCCATGTACAATCAGTCCTTGGATAAATTTCGACCAGTGAAAGCTTCAAGCTGCAAGGAACACAGACTTAAAAGTTTAAGAAAAACCCAGAAGAAGGAGATCCTTATGTTTGCGTAACTTCATGAGTTGCACAACATAGGGAACTCGATACGATTTTGGCCATAAGTTCGTTCAATATTGAATGCAAATTTGTTTCAAAAGAGATCGAGCGTTAAATAAGCATCTCTGTTCTATTTCACAATCCTTCTCCATTTACTGACAAGTGAGGTCAGTACAGTCAAAAGGCAAAAACTTAGGATTTATTACCAAGAAAAGAGGAGTATAGATATTTGGACAGAGAGTTTCAAAGTTGATCAGGCGCTTCAAGATCCTACTATAATTAACAGTAGAAAAAGGTTGCAGTTTCAAGTAGGTATATTCTGGAGGACAAGTCAAAGAAGCATTACATTACACAATATGACTGTTAATGTATTTTCTCTGCATACAAATTCCTTAAATCTTTATGAGAAGATACCTTTGATTCTAAATGCAGTTGCCAACTACCAACATCATTTCGTGAACCAAAGGCTAGGATACGGTCGTCATGGATGCCCATGTTGTCTCCACCCAAACTTAGAATAGATCCACCTTCATCAGCCATGTAAAAGAACAAATGCACGATTTTATCCATATCTTCACTAGATCTAACATTCAGAAAATCAGGAATTTATATTAGCAAGTGATTATAGTGTTGACAATGAACTTAATTTCATTAAAAAGAAAAAGCAATAATTATTCCCACTCATGAAAGAGGAGTCAAATGATAAAACTAAGCAACTTCATTAGCATTTTGGCTACATCCTCCTGTAAACTCCATAGTAGAAAGTTAAATTTTCTCTAACATGTTCACAACTAAAGAACAACTCAATTTGTACTCCTAAGCCTTCCAACTCCACCTTCACGACGCAAAAAATGCATCATGGTATACAACTTCGTGCAGTTGTCTACAAAGAAATATGTCAATTTGGTCGCTAAAAGACACTCATCGTTGACAGGGCCACCCTTTACATAAAGTTTGAGATCTTACAATGCAAGGTGGTTAAAAGATCGGGGAATTTACTTTTCACTTTGCGCTTCAATCCGCACTCCCCAATCTCCTCCGTAACCACTCTCTTTATCCTTTGATTTTAAAAAGCTTGTTGTCAATGTCAGATCTTGGTCAACCAATACCTGACGCCCATAATCACGTCCATTATGTTGTGTCCAACCATAAGTTGAAAGCTCATCTGAATCTTGACAAACATGCCGCATCAAATATCTTCCATCCTTCACACCGATCCACATCAAACCGGCAAGCAGAGACTGTGGAGTCCTGGCAATTAGAACCACTGGTCACATATATTCCTAGCACACACTCAAAGAAGTATAGCCAGAATTACAAACTATGGATAAGCATATAATATGGATCAGAAACTGTCAACTGGTTAGCATTTTCCCTAGTTGATTTCAGCTTCTTACAAACTTTATAGCTCATGGTTAAACCTAAAGCGATTGGAACAATTATACTGCGGACAATAATTAAGCTTAAACCAAATAAAAGATGTAATTCAAGAATGCCAATACTTTATCTTCAAAATATGATCACTACCGTTCAGCTGCCAAAAGAAAAAAAACACCTATACTCCATAGATTCGGAATCAAATGCAATATTGAAGAACTTCAATCAAATCTAACTAGCCAAGATGCTGATTCAAAAGAAACAAGAAATACACCCATATTTGTTTCCCTAAAAAATGGAAAATCATTTCAATTCTTAAAGTATGAATAAGTAAAAAAAACGAATCATCACTACTACCAAGCATTAAAATAAAAATAAATCTTTTTTCAGCTTATGGAAGTTTACCGCGCGCGAATTCCAAAATACACATTAGGCCTATATGTTCCCCAGTACAAACTCTCTCTGTGATCCCCTTGAAACTGCATTACAACTTTCAATCAATCCACAAGCATAAAAAATAAAAATGGGAAAATTTCCCACATTTTCACATGAACGGGAATTTAAACAAAAACTACCATAGGAAGATCCATCAGCTTGGGAGCAGGTAACGGAGTGATGACTCTGGGTTTTACATTCTCCTTCACAGGGTTTAAGAAATCCTTCATAAAGTAAATAAAGAAGACTAGAATTCCAAAAAGAATCGAAATTTTGGTGATCAAAGCTATTATCCGCTTTAAATTACTGCTTCTATCACCGAATTTTCTCGTTTTTCGATCGGAATAACGGTCATTGGACGAAGAATCAACATCCGGGGACGACCTAGCTTTGACATGTGAGTTCCTTCGGGAAATTCGGGTCATATTCTGGTTGTGTTTCGGGCATTAGCAGAGCTGTGGAAGGAGACAGTTTTATGCACACTCCATTTCCGTTGTGTCGATGGAGCTGATTGTTGGGCCATTTGTTGGAGGCTAAGCCCATACGAATTTGGGCCTTCAGTATTGCTTCATGGCTTAAACAATTTTCAGTTCATGTCTTTGGGCCAATTACGATTAGATGAACGAATGGAGACAGTTCGAGTGCTAATTGAGCTGCCTTGATAAGCATTAGATTCATATTTAATTCTCGAACTCTGAGCCAAACTCTATACTTTATCGAAAGAAATCGAGTAAAAATTATTTTTTTCAATGTTCCTGTCGTTTCTTAATATTTTATTAATATAATAAATTATATATTTAATATATATGCATTTCAAACCTTTCAAATTTTTCGAGGTTCGAAATTTCAGTAGTCGAACACCAACTTTATTTTGATCCCAATTGGAGTCGAAAATTCTAAAATTTTCAAGTAATTCATTCTTCATAATCACTTATTTTTAAAGGTTACAAACTCTACCTTAATTTGAACTTAATATGAACCCTTTAAGTTGTGCTTGGATCTAAGGATCAATAAATTTCAAATTTACTCTTGTTGTTTAGAGAATTAAGAACAAATTTTAAATCAACTCATTTCATGTTTATATAGTATTTCATATTAATTAGGATGAATTACAAGTTCAATTGTCGTTTATAATTTATTCAACTTTATATAATTAATGTGTATATAATTAATTATTAATATATGGATTCAAAGTCTGATTTATATTTCATTGTTAACAATAAGATAAAAGGTTTGATCTATATTTCATTCTTAACAATAACATAAAAAAGCCAGAAGCAAATATAAACGGAACTGTTTACGCGACAAAACTGGTATAAAAAATGGTAGGAATTTCTGCACTTAATGAGAAACAAATTCTTTTAGAAATACAGGGAAATTGAAAGGGGATAGGAAATGCAATAAAACGACCACGGTCTTTGTTATATTGACGGAATGTTCTTCATCACGTATCATATAACGAGACTTGTGAATGAGATGAACATTTGATCAATAGAACTAGATATCTCGCACCAAAAAAAAATAGCCCTTGTACTCAAATTCCGATCTTTTCGAGGTTTTCGGAGACGATTTTCATCCTCGGCCGAAGTTCAGGATCCCCCTCGGTGCACGCAAGAGCTACATGAAACACGGCGAGCACTTCTTTCTTGGCATGTATTTCTTGGAGCAACATTGCGTCGACCATCTCGGATAATGGGATTTCGTCCTCGAATCCCTTCCTCACCCACCCGACGAGGTCTAGAATCTCCGTCGAGGAGGAGCTTGTGGGAGACGAGAGCTCGGGAGACTTCCCAGTCAACAGCTCGAGTAAGACGACACCAAAAGAGTAGGCATCCCATTTCTGAGTAGGCCGGTTACCGGGGATCCTGGCTTCTGGAGCTCGGTAGTTGTTTAGTTTTTCGGGTTGAGTTGGATTTAGATATGGGAGGGCTCCGCCGATGAAGCCTCCGGAGGATGAAGGGTTGTTTCCGGTGATTGTGATGAGACGGTTGAGGCCGAAATCGGAAATGTGAGCTTGGAAGTCGGGGTCAAGGAGGATGTTTGATGGTTTCACGTCTCCGTGGACGAATTTCCTCGGACTACATTCGTGTATATAGGCTAAGGCTCGGGCGGCTCCTTTCGCGATTTTGAGCCTTGTTGACCATGTTAAGTTCGGTGATGGCAGCCCCGTCTTCCCTGTAGAAAAGAAAGAACTGTCAATAACTGGACTTGTTATGTATAAAAGAACCTTTGCTGCCAAGATGATCAAAAATGAATTTCTTCACTTTTGAAATACGCATCATCTAAAATCATTAACACCAAGAAGTGCAAAATTCATGCCATACCGAAGATTCAAGCAGCATTAACTTGGGAAATAAATGCAATGTACTGATGATAAAAATCCACAAGCAAAGATTCAAGACTCTACCATAAAGGGCAGAAGCCAGGTTCCCATTAGAAATGAAATCACTAATGAGAAGCTTCTCGTCCGGCGCCCAATAATACGCCCTCAACCTCACAATATTAGGATGCTTCACCCTCCCTATCGCCTGAACTTCCGCCACAAACTCTTTGTATCGTTGTTCTCCGCCTTCTCCCAGCCTCCTCACCGCCACTGGAATGCCATTTCCGAGCACCACCTTGTACACAATTCCTAGACCACTCTTTCCCAGAACATAAGCCGACGCCCTCAGCAACTCATCTAACTCAATGCTAAACCCTTTATCGATCGCCACAAGATCTCCCTCTCCACCACTCGTGCCACCACTAGCTCCACCACCACCACCCTTTTCCGACTCCACTTCGGAGTTGTTACTCGGGAAACCATGGATACAAGGGAACATGCATAGTCCTGTTTTCTCATTCCCCCCAAGCTTCCCTTTCCTAGTACAACTACATCCACCAGAATCCTTTCTCTTCCAGTACACATAAATGATCACCAATCCTATAAACGCCACTCCCAATGCATCAGCCACGGATATCAATATGATCAACCCCGGTTTTAATCGTTTTCGATCGCTGACACCCTCATTTTGAGTCGAACCTGTGCTCTGAACCGAAGGCGCCTCGGCTGGATTATTTTTACAAGACTTTTGCAATGGAAAACCACATAACATGGGATTATTCAAGAATGCGGTTGGACCCTGATTGGCGAAAGATCCAGTTTGCGGAATTTCGCCGCTGAAATCATTGTTCCTAAGATCAAAACTCACAGTAAGTGGCAAATCGCCCAAAGTTTTCGGTATCTCGCCTGTAAAATGATTAAAAGACAAGTTCAAAGTGCCTGAGAGTGACTTCAACTCGCCAATATCATCCGGTATCGAGCCATTAAACTCGTTTGCCGATAAATCGAGCTGCTCTAAGTTAGCAAGCTCCGGGAAAACGGCCACTGGAATCTCACCGGAAAACCCATTCCCGGCGAGAATCAGCCTCTGTAACTGACGGCAGTCGCGCAGAATTTTCGGGAGCGGTCCCGACAGAGAATTATTGGAAAAATCGAGGTTTTGCAAGCGAGGGAGGTTACACAAAGAGGGCGGTAACGAACCGGATAGATTGTTACCGTAGAGGAAGATGCTGTGCAGAGCAGAAGCATTGAAGAGTTGATCCGGAATGGACCCATAAAATCTGTTGCCATGGAGATTGAGTCGCCGGAGGTAAATCAAACTGCCGAGCTCCGACGGAATATACCCCCGAAGATTCTTCCCGGAGACCGCAACTCCTACAACACGCGGCTCCGACGAACCTGAAATGTTCATGCAAGAAATTCCTGTCCAATGACACGGCGTGGCATCATCCTCGTTCCAGTCCGAAAACACCACGGCGCCGTCGGAGTCGACGGCGGACTTAAGAGACAGCAAAGAGAGGCCATCGGAAGTCAAAGAAACGCCAGAATTCACGTATAAGCAGAAATTCAGCACAAAGAGAGCCAAATATGGTAGCTTTTCGTGGCACAGCATTATGTAAACAGGCGTTTCAGCGTTCAACGGACATAAACGATACCACAAATCTCGAGAAAAAATGTGTAAAGAAATGAAAAAGTCCAAGCACAAAAAAGCTGCTCCTAAAGAAGGGAAAAGCAAATGCAACCCCTTTTCCCGTGCATTATCAAGAAAATTCGGAACCCAAAACCCAGAATTCGGAAAGAAAAACAGTATTACAAGATTTTAAAAAAAAATTGAATTATCAAGCTCTGGAAATTCGAACGTTCAAGTTGAGCTGGGGTTTGGTGAAGGAAGTTGAAGGATTTATGAGAAAAAGACTGGAGAAGGAGAAAGGGCTCGATTAATGGGGCCCATCTCACCAAAACAGAGAAAAGATTAGAACTTTATTTGCCAACAGAAAGACTAAAATTTTGGTGATTTATTAATTGGATTGGATCGAGAGTGGAGTAGTGAAGGAAAAGCAAGATTTGTTTCTTCAGTCTTAGGAGCTAAGTGTGCATTCAAGTCCTCCGGGAACAATGATGTTGATGTTATTACAAGCAAGTCCCTCTTCATTGATTTATAGTTTATACATGTTTTTTCCTTGCTTGCGTCATTTTTTATTTTTTATTTTTTTTTGCTTTAATCCTATCTCCACTCTGTATTTATTCACAACCATCTTAACTAATCTCAACGTCACTTTGAACAAGATATTCTTAAATTTATGGTTTTTATAATAATTTTTTTTGTGTAGAATGACGTGATCCTTTGAAAATCAATTAAGATTCGTCGTGATAAATATAAATAATTTTTTATAGTTTTTTGAAAAGTTGATGGCATAGGTATTCTAGTGATGGGCGAGTTATAAATTTAATTAAAATATATTTTTTATAAATGTTTTAATATAAAAATGAATTCATTTTGTGATTGAGGGTATATATTCAAAAAACATAAAAAAATTTGTGAGACAATCTCACGAATCAATTTTGTAAAAAAATAAAAAAAATTGTTGTTTATTGTAAAATGGATATGATTAACACATATCACAAATAAAAATTCGTAAAAACGTCTCATAAGATACCTATTTTTCAAAAAATTACTCCGTACATTGAAAGTAGGTTCGCCTTTACCCTTAATAAGTGATAGAGTGTATGTATTTATTGGTAGACACAATACTTTAAAAAATAAAAATAAAAATTAAGATTGAAATTAAACTACTATCTAATGTTCTTTTAAAAAAATTTGAGTGGTTGTTCTCTAATTTTTTATGATATAAGAACTCATAACCGTTATATGGACAAGTCTAATACAATAAACTCGACCAAAAAAGTGCTAGCAGGAAAAATCGAACTCTTGATTATTTTTCAAGTGCTTATTTATTCTACCAAACAAGACGGCCTTAATTAGGAGCAGATGAAGTCCAATTTTATCTATATGTGATGATTATAAACATGATCTACTCAAGGCATTAGTCATTACTAATGCAAGCTATAAACGAGGTTTACACATTGTAATATCTCGTGTATATTACCAACTGTGTGCAAAAAATTAAGATTAGGTGAGATCGTAAGTTGTCCTAAAGTCAGGTGTGGTCCATACAAAAACAAAAAAATTGCAACAAATAAAAAAAAATTGCAATTAGAGAGGAAAAAACCCTAAAGATAGAAGAAGACGAAGAGTAAAGGGTTTGTAATAGGTTATGGGTTGTCTTTACTACTGGGGCTACCTCTGAGTGTGGCCATATGCTGGGGCTCAGTGTGTGTATATTTTGCTAAAGGGGGCCATCGTATTGTGTTGCTATCATCTCTATATTATAGTGATAACTTTTAATATTATCTATTTTGTTTTTTACAGTAATGCAGTGAGTGCACACTTTTCAATGAAATAAGCCTTTATGGTGTATTTTTAGTACGTGCTCCAACAAGTATTCTTGCCTCGAGATTCAAGAATTGGTATTTCTCGTCACTAGACTAGATTGATCGACATAATGGTCCAATGGATACATAAACAAAGAATCATTTTGATGAACAATTTTGATGTTCAACCCAAAATCTAATCTAATTTTTAAAAATTGAAAGTTATGCTGATAATCCTCAGTGATCTTGATTCCATCTCCAGTCTATTTTTCTCTTTGCCTCAATCAGTTGTATCCCAAGAAAACTCGCAATACAAGAGAGACGATTTATCTTGCAGACTTTTGAGTTAAATTAAGATTTATCCGATGCGTATAGGAAAAGTAGTGTTTTTCTTTAAAGTATAAAATATTTTTAAATAAAATTATACATAGAAATCCTTTTTTTTTTTAAGAAGAAGTTTAGGAGGGGGATCTTCCCCTGATCCACAGGGTAATAGCCATACTATATTGTATTATAAAATTAAAATGTGAATTGATTAGTGGAGAGTAGAATGATTAGATGGAGTTACCAATCATGAAACCATGCTTAGAAGCTAACAATTATACGTGGGGTGTGTGTGTGTTTGATAGTGTGTGTATTATAGTGCAAGTACATCGGAGCAGTTGGATGATGGCTATAGGGAATGAAGATATTAATTACTTGTAATTATTGATTTATAAATTGGGTAGAATTGCACGTGAGGATAGGTATAGATGAAGACCACACATTCTGTCACTCATGTGCGCTGATTAAACGGGGTTCCAATAGATTCTCAAGTTTTGTGTCCAATTTATTCTCGTCAATTCATATATGATCGATCATATCTCGAGTTCAAGAAATCTCGAGTTCAAGATTCGATTGTAATAATTTTCTTTCTAACATTGCTTTTGGTGCGGACGATGAAATATGAATCGATTACGATTTACACGAACTTTTTCATCGAATATTTAGCTCAAATTTTGCAAATTCATCTTTACTTGTGTCATCCTTCTAAAGAAACAGTGACTAAATTTTATATTTTATAATCTGAAGATGGAGAAAAAGGGGAGGAGTAGAGGACCCTTTTCAATTTTGATGACAGTACATGTATTACATTAGAATTTGGATGGTGAAAAGTATCACTAATTTTGAAGTGGATTTATTTATAATGATTGGTTATAATTCTATATTGACTTGAAGTAAAAGGGAAATATGGAGGCAAAAAGATCTTTTACTTCGTGATAAAGATTTTTCTCAGAGCATATATTTATTTTTACGAGTGGGAAATGGCCAAATGGGGTCCCAATGTGACCTCGTATGTTAGTGGCTTCATTTAGGTGGACATACATTGAATTATCTACCAAGCAAAGGCTTTTCATGTACATTTTTTCATCCTAGTGATTGGCTATGCGATTTCTTTAATGATACCATCACGATGAAACTCAGCTTGTTCTTGAAATGTAAGATTTCATTACAGTTGATGTATAGGACACAGATTGCACCTTCGTGACCATTTGACATAAACAGAGACCAAAATTGATCCCATCCATTCAATACGCATCATCCCGAAAAATGACATATCCGTAAGCGTCACTAGTTTTTGTTCAAAGAAATGATACATCGGTGAGAATCCTAGTTGAGAAAGCATTCGTATGCTCTAAAAACATTTCTTAGTTTGAATGGTTCAGATGCAACACAGGAGGAAACAGAGAAACAGCAAAGATTCATATCACAATTTCGTGTGCAAGACACGAAGTATGATCTCTAGGTGCAAGCGCAACAATCTTCAAATGACTTATCATTTTGCACATGGCAAAAGGAAGTTGTTTAATTTGAAACAAAATGATACAGACAACCTGTCTACGATTATCTATGGTAATAATAAAAGCACGTCACAGGTAAGTAGAAGCAATTTGCGGTGAATCCTTTCTCCCCCTTCTAGGCCACTGAAATCTCGGCCATCTCTTGATCAACGGTCATGGGTTCGACAGGATAGTACTGGTAGTGAAGTTCTCCAACATCATCACCGGATAGTTTTTTCCATCCATTTGCCCCAACATGGTACACTGAAAGATAATGGAGATCATGGTCATGAGAACAGGGTCACGTATACATATATAGTGAAGGGTAACATTAGAGACAGTAGGGGGGCAGGGTTTTTCGGGGGTAGGGAAGAAGTTAGTTACCGCTGGCAACACCGCCACTGGCTCCATCACGAAATGTTGCGTGATAAATTGATCGTCTAGCCAGTTCTGCAGCTTCCTCGACTGACATATCAAAGCGGTATCTAAATAATGCACAAATATGAAGCATAATTAGAATAAAGAGTTCAATAGTGATGCTTAAAGATGTTAATAGATGCACAAAGGTGAATTAATCATGTTGATCAATAAGAACAAAATTGTGAGAAACAAAATTGCAAGAAGAATATAATAAATAAACATTCTGCCATGAGTTTCAGCATCTACCACCCCGACAATTGGTGAGCTATTTCTACACTGATTAGCAATAAAACAGAAAATGAAAAAAAAAAAAAAAGTGAAAACGATAAATACGTGAAGAATGACATTTGAGCAAAGACATGAAAAACTCACCCACTGTCCAAAACACCATAAGCATATGGTGAACCAGACCCAACAGAGAATCTAGTCCCTTTGAGGCGTCCGCCTTCACTGTCCACATAATAAAGCCCAGGACCCTAAACCAAATAGCATAGGGTTACAAAAATACAGGAAAAAGACAACAGTCGGCAATAATTCATACTTAATCCTAATACCTTTTCATCCCAGCCAGCTATCATGGTTCCTATGGACAAACCCATTCCTCTGTAAGAATACAGAATGTTTGCAAGTAACTTTGAAGCTCCAGTGACAGAAATCCTTCTCTTATTTGCTAGTTCATGTAATCGGCACTGGATTATGAAAGAAAACTCTCGTTAGTACTAACATAGGATGCTCAAATAGCAGGAGTACTAATAAAATGCCCACATAAATTCATTTCCAAGACAGATATTTTCAAACACCGACATGGTAAGCAGTATTGTAATGCATTAAGATGATAGCAGGGATCAGGATGACCAGGTCTGTCCCTCCACAAATGGGATCTTTTTTTATGGTGTGCCTGTCTTTATTCCCGTTCTTGCTTGGTAGTAGTGACAGGAAAACATAAAATAAAAGGTATGGTAAAATTTTACCTTTGGGCAAATATCTATGATTCAAGTTATAGGATTCAATACCAGGTGAAGTACAAGCACCATATAAATGTGCTCAATTCAATTAAATGATAGATAAACAATACATATTCCGCTGCTTACTCATCAAAAGATGAACTTGGCAATAAAACTATTAAATTGACGACCAGATGAAACCATTTACCAGTAATTAACGCCACTACCTTAATTCCCAGATTTCTGTGCCAGAACTGGCAGTCAGCTGCTCCTCCAGCCATTGTTCCAAGCATGTAGGGATTGATTTCAATGATCTTCTTGACAGATTGCGATGCTGTTAGGTTAATG
The DNA here is from genome assembly GCF_033568475.1 of Henckelia pumila. Taxonomy (NCBI): domain Eukaryota; kingdom Viridiplantae; phylum Streptophyta; class Magnoliopsida; order Lamiales; family Gesneriaceae; genus Henckelia; species Henckelia pumila. The sequence goes on from NW_027331831.1 coordinate 8,435,123, forward strand.
TAATAATCATACAGAACTTAGTCTTGCACATTACATGGAGAGGGATTGTGCATAGTTAACACCTAGAGTTACTGTGAGCAGCTTTACATCAAGATCAAAATATGAAAATGATACAGCAACAGGAAAATTTACATGATTTCAACTATTGAATCTCACCTTACATTAAGAAAAACTACGAGATCAAACTTCGAAATGTATGTGTGGTGCAAATTTAAAAAAAACTAGTAGCTCACACAAACATACATGCACAAATATATGTGTCAAATAAAAATCACATAAGGCCCAACAAGCATCCAGCAGACAGTTTCATCAGTTCTAGAGATGAAGCAAAAATTGTTCAATGGCACTTAGAAGAGGTTAAACTTATCGAATTCCACAAAAATATGATCTCTCTCTAGCATTCCCAAAATTTTTCAGACAAAACTAAGATTATCGGATCATTTCATTTAATAACAAGTATATTTCTAATGGATGACAATCATTTCAGCAGGACATGAGTGTAGACTTAACTGTTTAAAGTTTAAACTACTTATTATCCATGCATCTTAAGAGCAAAACCAAACTACTGAAAACCAAACCTTAGGAATACACCAAATGTTTTAGCATTTACACGGCAACCATTCACTCAAAATGTTAGTATCCATGTAGGAGGTGCTTCATGAAATTAAGCTCGATCACTAGATTTGCAGTTTTGAATGCAGTGCAAATTATAAATTCAAGTCAAAACCATATAGTCTTGCAAACAATCATCAAACCAATAAGTTGGATTCCCTTACGACTATCACCAATGTCTCAACCCAAAAATCAGATAAATAAATAAAAAAGGGCTCACATATGTATCCTCCCATGCTTGCACGAGAATCAGCAGCCACCATTACACCTTCTTTGAATATAAAGGCAAGAGTTGTCGTACCCTTTGCTGGCTTCACCATCTGTACTGCCGCCTTCTGAAACCCATCAAACTAAGAAAACACAAATACATGAGTTCGTAAATTCAACAACTAAGCATTCATAAAGATAGAAATTTCAAAAACACCAGAAAAAGTTTAAAACAAGTAAAAAAAATCAAACTCACATCAGCGATAGTGGGAAGTTTAAAAGAGGGTGTGCCCAAAATCTCGTTCCGCATCTCATCCTCGTCCACATTTCCCCTGATTGGAGCGGATGGTTCAAGCCCACTAAAATCAATCTTCATCATCGTTCCCTTTGCAAACAGAAGGAAAAACAACAACAATATGGAGAATTAATCACTGTTAATTTCTGAGCTTAAAACCGTATGCTCATACAATTTAAAATCTCTAGCCAAAACAAAATTTACTTGTTAATTAGCACTTCGAGATAGGAAATACATCCTAAAACCTTTCAGCATAATCCAAAGAGAGAATCGTCGGCACTTGCTTAAATTGTCATCCAAATCAAATATCGGACTACGTGTAGCTAAAAGACTAAAAACATATATACACTAGCCGGCAAGATTACGATGACCACACGGATCAAGATCAAGCAGAGAATCAGCAGAAATGCCCTAATCGGCAATCAATTGCAACGAAAAATGCATGGATACTTCACGGAAAACATTATCAAAAACAAGGCCCCAATTTTACCTGATTTCTGCGGTACTCCAGAGCAATAGTTGTGAATGAAGAAAAATTACAGGAAACGAAAATGAAAAATTTCAGAATATAATGACAGGAGAACCAAAGGTTTGCTTCCGCTGCAATACACTGGGAAATGGGCTTTATATTGGGCCGGATCGGATCCGACCCGAGACCATCGTGAACAAATGGTTTACGACGGGCTCAATCCTTAATGAGTGTCTAAAACCCAAAAATAATCCTAAGTAGAATCCATATAGTAAAGGCTTGAAGCCCATTATTGTATTCCTGTGAAAACTTGTGTTTAATTACCATTTTATATTTTAGCATTTTTTTTAAAAAAAAATTATCTCCAATATAAAATATTTGTTATACACAATAAAATATTTTATGCATGCGTGAAATTCTTACAATATCACTTTATTGAATTAAATTTCGTATTGGTGGTCTTTGACACAATTAATTTTATTGTATGTAAAAGCTTGCTCGAAATATTAAAATGCATGTTCGATGACAACAACAACGATAAAATAATACAAATTAGTTTTTGGCATCTATACAAATCAAAATTTAAAAATATAAAACGAAGAATTTGATTTTTACCAAATTATTGTTCTTTTATTTTTTGTATTATTACTTTTTTTAATTTTTGGAACCAATATAAATTTAAAAGTGAGAGGTGGTCATGAAATCAAAGTGATCATGCATCTTACTTTTAAAACGTACAGGGTAACAACGATCTTCCCAAACACATGAAATAAATTATGCCTTAGGTACCATTTGGTGTGATTAATAAGTTATTTGTGATTTTCAGCATCCACTTATCTAATATTTGAATCAAGTTATAGAGTAATTTAAGAAGCTATATATCTTACTATTTAATTCAAAGTTGAGACTTCTATACTAGCTAAATTTTACTTAATTTGGTAATATCTAATTTTAAAAGTTACAATTAAACTCTCATTATATAAATTTATTAATGATTTTTTTTATATTTCTAAAAGATATTTATTTTTAAATCTTCAATTTTATATTTATCTACTCTCTCCGTCTCAATTATATAGGTCACATTTCATTTTTTGTTTGTCCTAAATATATAGATATATATCATCTTTAGTAATATTTTTTTACACTCATTTACTAATATATCTCTATTAACTACACCTTGAAAATTGTTCGATCGATTTTTGAATACATTAAATAGAGATAAAATAAAAAATTTATATAAAATTTATTTTTCCAATGATTTTTCTTAATTTATGTGCAAAAAAAAGTATGATTATATAATCGACACTGGAGAGCTAGTATATTTCAAAATTTTGAGAAAAATGAAAATAAACAAAGTTTATCAAGTTTAGATAAATATTTCAATTATATGAAAGCATGAAATACATGCAAGCAATCGTTTCAATTTAACCTATTATCTTATTACTAAGCATCATTAGCCCTCGTGTGCACGCGCTGCGTGCATTTTTAGTCGGTTTTTGAAGTACATTTGTTAAACAAAACTTCAAATTCAAAAATAAAATTTTCTGAATTTTATTTTTTAAAAAATAGATTTTTTTTTACATACATTGAATTTTTAATGCAAACCCACAAAAAAAATATAGGAGGCTAAAAAAATAAAAGGGATATTTTGGAGATTCTAAAAATTACACCTAAACAATATTATGTCAATATAAAAAAACATTATACTGTCGTATTTCATGAACTAATAAGTGTTCTATCACATGCTTATCAACCAACCACCTAAAAAATTGGTATTCCCCGTTTTAAAAACCTTGTGTTCATCCAAAGACAAGGCTTTAAGCTAACCAAAAGTTTAAAAATAAAAATAAGCATAGAATAATTGTAGAAAAAATTACTATAATATATAATGAACTATATATGAAAATATAATTTGTATTATGCACATACTCGTGTGTGTGTTTGTATAAAGTTTGAGATCCATAATAATTTTACAGGGCTAATTGCATTCACACCCCCTGTGAAAAGTCTAAAAGACATAAAACCCCCTAAGAAATATTAATAGGCTAATGCATCCCTCAGTTTTTTTAAAATGTAGCACATTCCACCCCTATGTTATACAAACACGGGCACATTTATACCCTCTCATAGGGGTTTTTATGCTAATTTTTTAAAATATAGGTTCTAACATGCTATTAATTTTACACATGGTGTTTTATGCCTTTTAGACTTTTCACTGGGAGTGTAAATGCAATTAGCCCTAATTTTACATTGTGACCCCAAAAAATTAAAAGGAAAAAAAGAAAACACAATCATGCCAAGAAGGTGCATGCAACCTACTTTTTTCTAAGGCGTCACATGGATCAAATGGATGTACATCAATACTAGTGGGATTGCAGGGGAATAAAAAAAAATGTCCCCACGGCAATAAATTGGGCAAAGGCAAAACAATTTTAATTTTTTTTAAAATTACAATCTACAGGTAGTAATGAAAGAATAATTTTTTTTTGAGACGATTTCATGGATTTTTACGAAAAAAATAATATTTTTAGAAATATATCGTACAAAATCGAATATTTAATTTGTGAATCCAAATATAACACTATTTAATATTTGAAGTCCAAACATTTGTACGGACGTCTAGCAAGGAATTTAATTAGTTTCGTATCAATGTTTGTCAATTCGATTCAATTTCCGGAATGGAGTAACATCATTGAAAAAAAGCTTGTAGAGTAGTGTGCCATTTTAAAATTGTTTTAGCCTCTATTTATTTATTTATTTATTTTAATCTGGGACAATATCAAACTCATATATACCTACTTATATTTGATTTCAATCATAGATTTAGATACATACTCTGATGGTAGTAATTTTTTTCAAAAAAAAAATTTGTATGTTGAAGTGCAATGATCGTCCCTGTTTGGATTTTGAAGAGAGATCGACGCTGACGTTTGGAGAGTTGTGTAATTTAAAAGATTTGTCATTATCTATAATTTTTTGTACTTCTGAAAACTTTTCGCCGATATTTTAGGAAAAATAAATTTGAAAACTAGTTTCGGCAGGACGGGGGAAATTTTGAGAAAATTTTAAATAATGCTAATAGCTAATTAATCGCACTGTAATAATCTTAAGTTTGCTCAAATCTTATTTGAGAAATAATTAGTTAATTGTTCACGAAAACTGAAATCAAATGGTATTATATAATATAGAATCGGGTAAATTGTATATATCACCCTTGTGAAATACCGTGTTAGCTAATAACCCCCTGTGAAAATTTTTTAAGCTAATAACCCCTGTAATTCTAGATTTGTAGCATACACACCCCTTCTGGCTAAAAAATGACGAAAATGCCCTTGACTTTTATGAACTATTTAATTTATCATTTATTTTATGTAGGGGTATTTTCGTCATTTTTTAGCTGAAAAGGGTGTGTATGCTACAAATCTAGAATCACAGGGGGTTATTAGCTTAAAAAAATTTCACCGGGGGTTATTAGCTAACACGGAATTTTACAAGGGTGATATATGCAGTTTTCCCTATAGAATCTCTCAATAAAAATTACATTTTTTATGGATTTCTCTGGGACAATTCCTAAATATATCCCTGTATCTTTTCCATTTTCCGTATTATATCTCTTTCACTTTTCATGTTCCATATATATCCCTGATTCATTAAATAGTTTCTTGAATTTGTCCTTAAAACTAAATAATGTCCATTCTACCCTTTAATTCCCTATTTAAAATTTAAAGGCTTAATCCCATCATGCTTCCGTCAGTAAATTAAAGCAGAATACCTCTTTGACCACACTGTTGCCGGGTTATGTCCACCGGGTTTTACAGGTTGTTCCTCACAACCAAACCACGCGATCGCAACCGATGGTTCCTGACACAGACTCCTTCAGCAGCAACTAGCACAGTCCTATTTCGTTTCCTACCTTATGGCGTATAGTAAAAGCTTAATTTTTTAAATAAAATAACATGATAGAGAAGAGCTTCGGAAATTTATTCAGACAACATATTATTACATAAATCAACATCCTTTGAAGATGAGGAGATAACTTGTTTAGCTACTCATAGTAGTCTTGTTCTTGAAATACATAAAAGTAAAACTTAATACAATAGAAAGAGAAATATTACAATGTTTTATTTGTAAGAAAACTGATGGAAATGATCGATGTCTTCAGCTTCCTTAAAATCCTGTATTTATAGCCGAAGTTCCACTCGTTTCACCGAGAAACTTCAGGGAATCTTACAGCTGTCTTGAATTCTTTATGTCATTATTGATGGCATCTTTTGCTAGTGGGAGTCACATGCCCGATGACATCTTTTACTAGTGGAGGAGTCACATGCTTGACTTTTTTTTTTGGATTTATTCTCCTCACATGCCTTCTTTATTGTTGTCGGGGCATCTTTTGCTTTTGCAGTGGGCCCCTGGGAAAACGCGGTTTTGGTGGTCCCTGTCCACCTTTGCTTGTCTCGGAAAAATCTTTTCGATTCGTTCGGGGTTTGAAGGTTTTTCCGAATTCTGGCTCCTTCTGGTTTGGACATTCTGGGCAGATATTCTCTGACCATCTTCCGATATGAGCCATGTTACAAAATTTTCGGCGAGTTTTTTACTCCCCGACAGCTTGTTGTTCCACAAAAAGTTCCTCTTCTTTTCGAAGAGTTCTTCCGCAAAAGCCGTAGTTTTTCCTGTCATTGTGTTTAACAGGAATGATCCGTTCACAGAATTTTGATAAAATTTGAACGGAAATTTGACCTTATCCATCTCGGTGAGACAAACCCAAATACCCCATGTCCTTCTGGTTGAAATTTCATTTTCTCCAAAGGTGGACACCAATGGTATTTCTTTAGATATAGGATCCTTGATAAATCTTTGATTATTCATGTCAGGTCTCCTTAGATTGATGAAATAAAAAAGCTCGTGTGATCCTTTCCTTGTTGGTTTTGGAGCAGCACTAAAGAAGTATAACTCGAGCACATCTCCTCTGGACAAATGATCATTATTTGCCCATGTTTCTTGGACTGCTTCCTGAATCCATTTTGGTAGTTGTGATATTTTTTGGAAGCCTGGTGAAGTTGTATAAACTGAGGCTAGAGCCCCAAATTCATACCATAGCTTTACATCTTTAGGATTGACATTGTTTTTTAGCCAAACCCTTGGATATATTCCTACAACATTAACTCTGCAAGTGATCAGGTTGATTTCACTTCTTGTACTTAATTTCTCCCATCTTTGTTGATAAACCTGAAATGGAAAAATTACAGCTGGGTTAGTATCAATCTTAGATTTGCCCTTGTTAGTGTGGGGCCTAAGATTGATCTCTTACTCTTTTACCCCAGAGGCGGAGGTTGACTTGATGAGTTATCCTCATCAATTGTTGTTTTATCTAGATCATCAAAAGTTGATGATAGATTAACGCTTGTTTCTTGAGTATTAGAATCCTCAACATATTGTTTTACAACCGCTGGCTGTATTTCTTGTTTTTGAGAAACCAGTGGTTTTTCTATGGCACGCATAATATGAAAGAGTGGGTGCCCGGTTAGCCAACTTATGGCTAAGAGCTTTTATGACTCTATGTATAAAACAATCTTTGTTTAATATAATTTACATTCATTAATGGCATTTTATTTGTCTTTCTTCATATTGTTATATTGTGATATACTATTGTTGTTTTGATAAAAACCTTGAATATACTATAGTGTAAGTAAGATAAGATAGTGAATAAAGAGAGATCACTATTATGAAACACATCTTATAGTCACTGTATATTCTAAACAGTTCCTAGTCAATTGAGCCGTCCACAAATAAGGATAAGGATCGCTCGAGATTGAGACTAGCATTTGTGATGTCAAGTACCACGTTTCATTGGTAATGGACATGGAGATGTTCAAAGCATGCAAATGGATATTCATATGATGAATGATCGAACTACCCTATTCGGACTTTCCAAGTGGTTATCACTTATCGAGTGGATAAAGTCCGCAGTTTTGGTTGTACACCATTAGTCCTTACTACTTGAAACATCATTGAGACTCTATATGCTAGTACTGTACTTTGACTCGTTTACCGACTCTATTGGGGTCATCAGGTGTCGGGATTGGGTACAGTTACGACACATATAGGAGTCGATGCTTTGTTGTCAAGGATTCACCACATACTTGCGAGTGTGGATATCCTATGCGATCTGAGGAGATATTAGTGTGACGAATCTCTGGCCAGAGTACATGATGTGTTTTAGGTTACTCGGTTTTCCTAGTAACACATGCGATGTCATTATTTGATCTCCAAGATGTAATGCATAGTTATCGAATCTCGAACGATTCTCGATGCACCAATGGTTGTTGATTCGATCGGGATATTTGGATGAAGGGACCGTACTGTACGCTAACCAAAATCTACTGGTTCTTGCAGGTACTATCAGTGATACCTAGGGAATCATGGGGCGATGTTTCTAGACGCTCTTACCATGATTCGTTGGGCAAGTCGGAAATTATTGTTCCGAGTCACAAGGAGTTGTGAGCCCACGGCTAACTGTATCCCTGAACCATTGAGGGTCACACAAGTAATGGATTACTAAACCCCGTTGAGATAGTTAAATTTAAAGAGTTAAATTTAATGAAAGAGAAGTTGGACTTCTTAACTAAAAGGGAGTGGAATTTCCTAAAATGACATAGGGATGAACATTTTTGGAAATCACTGAATTCGGATTCAGAAAAATTATCTTGACTTTAAAAGATGCAGAAATGATTTCTGTGTACATTGGTAAAATCAGTTTATCAATAAGAGTCACGATGAATTTTATATTAATTTCTATAATAACGGGCTTGGCTTGTTGGGCTTAAATTATGGATTATGGGCCCTAAAGAGTTAGAGTCCTAATATAATCATAACTTAATCTAGTCTAGAAATTATTTATAAATATATGAGTAGTGTTCAAAAATCATAAGAATTCATTCTAGAAATTTTCGAAAATCACTCATATTATTTCAAGGGGATTTTTGAAATCCTCTGTCCCTTTTGAGAAAATTCGGTCTGTGATTTTTGTGAAAAATTACATTCCGAATTAACAAATCAAATCTGTTTATTCTCATCGATAAATATCTGATTGATTTCTAGTGCAATCAATCAAAGGGTTTCTGTTTTCTGTTCGTGGACCTTATTCTGGAGATTGATCGTGAAGCCATCGGTTCCGGGATATACAAAAAGAGCAGATTAAATTCTGTTTGTGTCCATAATCAAGCCGTTGTTTGAAGAGGTAAAAATTTAATTGTGATTTTATTTTTACTTGCATAATTTAATCGTAAAGTTTTGATACCCATGATATGGAATCGTTCCATATAGAAAAATAAAAATTTTTAAACTTTCGCTGCACCGAGTATCAATTCTTAATTGATCTGAACACGTTTTCCAACATAATAGGCCCTTGAATAGCAGCCCATAGTTGAGTTTGAGCTTGCATACATCCTGTGATTCGATTGGATACTTTGATCCGATCAGCTTGTTGTAACCTGCCCGCCATATCGGCACTTATGACAAGCTGGTTGAACTCGGTTTGAAGCAACCCAAGGTGTTCCCTGAGATGCCTCTGCATTTTCATGATGGAATCTACGTCACTGCCTTCCATCTCTTGTTAAGAAATCTGCAAGAATATTTTCATGAGATTTAATAATAACAATATCAAAAATATAATTTTGACATAAAGCTTGCCATCTTAATAACCTAGCCTTCTCAGGTTTAGATTCAATCTTATTCCTTAGGAAAGCTTTTACATTAGTGTTATCAACCTTCAAAGTGAATTTTTTAGCAAGTAAAAATAATGACCATTTTTCGAAAGCCCTTTTAACTGCATAAAATTTCTTTTCGTTGATATGCCATCTGATAGCCTCAGATTCTGAAAAAAGACTGTTACAGTATCTGCATGGTATTTCTCCATCCGGAGTGATCTTAGTAAGAACTGCTGCCCACCATTCGTCACTGGCGTCTGTAAATAACACCAGATCATCTTCATCCACGGGTATAGCCATTTTTGGGAGATTCTTACACATCTCCTTTAATTGGTTCACCCCTTTAGTATATTCATCGGTCCATATAAACCTTGCATCCTTTTTTAACAAAGGACTAAACACCTTTCTATACATTGCCAGATTGTTTATGAACATCCCTGCAAAATTAACTACTCCTAGAAAACTTTGGAGTTGTTTTACATCTTTGAGTTTATCTGGAAAATTCTTTACCTTTTCCACAATATGAGGTTGTAGAATTATTCCAGTTTCATCAATCTCAATTTCAAGGAATTCAATTTTCCTTGTTGCTATGACTGCTTTTTTTTCAGATAAAACCAGTCCTTCTTGTGTACAAATTTTAGAGAAAATCTCTAAATGTTTAATATATTCATCTATGTTTTTTGATTCTATAAGAATATCATCAATATAAACAAACATGAAGTTGAAATAATCTTTAAAAAGATTATCCATCTTTCTTTGAAATATTTGGGGTGCATTAGCCAATCCCATAGGCATAACTTCCCAGATATAATGTCCTTGTGGTGTAGAGAAGGCTGTGAATTTCTTACTGCCTTCTTCCATTCGAATCTGGTAAAATCCAGACTTACAATCAAATTTTGAGAACACTCTAGCATTTCGTACACAGCTAATTAGATGTTCTCTATTGGGTATGAAGTACCCATCAAATTCCAGGATTTTATTAATACCTTGGTAGTTAATAACTAACCTGGGTTTTTCTCTTTTTATTTTACCATAATTTCTGACCAGAAAACCTGGGCTGCTATATGGTGAAACTCCTTTTTTGATTAGACCAAGGTCCAAATATTCTTTGATAATCAATCCCATATCCCTTTGATCTGTTATGTTCATTGGGATAGGCTTATATCTGACGAATTCATACTCTTTGCCTTCCTTTAGAGTAAGACTGGCTTTGAGTTGATTTCTATCCCACCATGCCAAAGGATGCTCGTTGTAACTTTCTTTGAGCCTCTTTTTGACATCTTCAAGGGATACTTTATTTTCTAACTCTATATCTCTGTGATTTAGAGTTACTTTGAGAAGCTCCATATCCTCTGTTTGGAGTTCTCGTTCTGTTGTTATTTTCAACATGGTTTCTCCAAACCTTCTTGGATCTTTCATTTTTGGGTGAAAAAGTTGTTCTTTATCACCACGCTGGCTACGAAATATTATCGGTATTTGTCGATAAAAAGCAACCTTGAGTCGTTGAACGATAATTTTATGATCATAAATTGTAGTGAACATAAGTCTTCTTGACTCATTGTCTTGTGTGTACTTCTTAAACATTTGTAAGAAGTTATTTCCTAACAAGATATCAGCTCTTGTATCATGGAAATAGATTGGTGGTATCTTTACCTTGTACCAAGATGTTTGACCTGCTCCTCCTATAAGGATCTCTGCTTGTTTTATTCCTTTGCAAAGAATTAAAATTCTTCGAGAGAAATCTCGTCCAGCAATTTTTGGCAATTCTTCTTCACATTCTTCAGGGAAGACTCCTCTTTTTGCTGTACAAATTTCTTCTCCCGAGTCAATATAAGCTGCAAAATATTCAGCCTTATATTGTTCATACAACATCGCTATTGGAATGTATATGGAGAAAGGACTTGTTGTCATTTTTTAAAGGGATTACTAAATGGCCCCGCCATTTTTAACAGACTGTGTTGTAACTCAGTAATCCGATTAAGACTATTTGCCTTTAGTTTTCCTAAGGTCTCAGAAGGTAGAGTATGGTTACTCATTTCTACTTCTTCAATGCGTTCTAGTAAATCATATTCATGACTTACTAATTTCAACAATTGCTTCTTCCTATGTTTGTAAACAGAGTTTTCGAATCTGATTAAGGGATTGTTCCTTATCCAATTCTCTTGATTTTTCATCTCGTAGAATTCTTATTGAATCCTCCAAGTCTTTTCTTTTGCCATAAACTCTATTCATTTTTCAAGGCGTTTCCATGGTTTATGGTCCTCCAGAAACTCTAGGCCAAGAATGAGCTAACCCACTTCTTTTCCTGGAATTCCACAGATTTGAACTTCCAATTCTCCAATATTTATTAATCATTGGTAAGTTCCTATTACCTGCTGCTCTAAATAGTAAATCGAGTTACAAGAAAATTGGTTCCTGTGACTTGTAATTTCGAATACTATTTTGACTTCTTTCCATCCTTCTGGAGATCTAAGTTTTCATATTATTGAAAACTCCTTTTCTTCTGGTGGAATTTCCTGAATAGGAGATTTTTCCCACCTTAGACTTGTCATTCGGTCACCTTGGAAAGATAACCTTCGGGGTTCTATTTTTAGATATCTGTATAGAACCGGTTTATCTTGTCTTTGAATGTTTGTTTCCTGAATTAAAGGAAACTCGATTCTTTCCGGGTATATTGATTGAGAAACTTTTCCAAAGATTTCTGGAATTTTAATAAACTCATTTCTAATAAATAATTCAGAATGATGCGTATTAAAAAGAGCATATGAAATTTGATAAGTAATAGAATATGGTCTATTACCTTCCTTCATTAATATTTTTTCCTTGAAGTTTTGATGCAACGTCAAGGCTCGACTAAAGTCTCTGTCAGCTAAATTGTAGGCTATTCTTGGATAAATAACTCCTACAATTTTTCCTGCACATAGATTTCCTGAGATCGTACCCAGAACAGCATCTTGGATATTCCCCATTCTTTTATCACATACTACGATATCTATGGGTGAATCTATTCCTTCTTTAAAAGTTGCCTTGATCATTATTTGGATTGCTCCAATATGAATCCAAGACATTGTTCTTGCTACCTCACTTTTCAGCTTTTGCAATTCCTCTCTTACTTCTTCAAAAGGAATTAACTGCATCTCTATTTGATTACTTGTTAACTCCATCGGGATTGTCATTTCCCTTCTGGATACTTTGTAAATCAAATGATGTCTTCTTTGTCTTAGCCCTAGGTTGCCTAAGACCCTCTCTACTTGTCCTGCCGAAAATCCTTGGTACTTCTGTAATATTTGATTTTCTCTCATAAGCCTTTGGACCATATTATGAGATATCGTGGTTTGACTAAAAAAATCCAGCCAAACTCTCTTGTGTTTCGTGTCGAAACACTTCTTCTTTATTCTGATTCTGATTCTGATTCTGATTCTGATTCATCTTTAGATTCATCTTGGCTAAACAATATATCTTCTTCGTATATACTTTCATCTGAGGGGATATCTTCAAATTGATATACTTGGACTAGATCTTGAAAGAATACCGCATCATCCATATCTGGTATTGCTTCAAAGAGTTTAACTCCCTTTTTCTCGTTTTCTGGACAGTTTGTAGATATATGTCCTCTTGCTCCACATGTCCAGCAGTTGCAATCCTTGAAACTTTCACTTGCTCTCGTATGAGTTCTTCTGAAAGTTCTTCTAGATGGTGTTCTTCCCCTTCCTTGTGATGAGTTTGTTGCTGGGAATGTTCTTGTAGGTCTACTTCTTCTATCTGATCTATAAGATCTGGCCTTTTGTTTGGACCAAAATGTTCTTGGTTTCCAAGAAATTTTCATTCTTTTATTGTAGGGATTATTTTTGAATTTCTTCCTTTTAAATTCCTGTGATTTATTCCCTATAACCGTAGGGAGATCATTTTCTCTACAACATAGAGGAGTATGCTTGTTAATACCCCTTATTTTCTTGTAGTTCTTTTGTAATGCTGTCATATGACACCATTCCACTAATTTTCCTTTCAAAAAAGAGGCGCGTCTTGACAAAGTATCAAGATTACCTGGAACGTATTCTTTTATCAGCATTTCTCTCCAGGGGCTTGGCATTTTCGCAAAAAATAGCTGAATGGCTACATTTTCTTCAACTCCCGAATTTCATCTGTATTTGGTGAATAACATAATATATTCATCAACTAAACTGATATCATGTAATTCGAGGCTATACAGAGCTTGAGTATATCTTTTCTTTTTCTCTGTATCTTGATTATTGAAATAGTCTACTCCTATGAATTATGCTTTAAAAAGAGTGGTCATTCTTCCTCCAATCTCGCTAAGTGATTCTCCTGCTAAGATTGATTTTTTGGTTTTTGGCATGGTCATTTCCCAAGCTATCTTGACAGATCCCATTAGACTCATTTCCAGAAGTTTGATAAATCCTTCTTTATTGAGATCTAAAGTTCCTGCTGCTATTCTCATGGCTGATGTCCAATCATCTATGAGATCTTCTCTGTTTTTGAAGTCCAGAACAACCAGGTTTAACATAACCCCATAAGGATGTATCGGGTCTAAAACGGTTTTTTCATAAGGAGTTTGATGTATTGGTATATTACTCCTTCTTGATCTGGTTCCTGCTGGATGTGAATTTTCTTTAACATGGAACTCACTATGTGGTTCTTATGTTTTAACCACATATCTCGGGGGATTCCCTATGGGTTGTTCATCCTCAGGAGAATTCATTTTTAGATCTACTACTTTAAGATTCGAAAAAGAATCCGCAAGATCTTGTAGATCCTCGAGATTTAATCTTTCTAAAGTAGTCATCAGATAGTGTTTTTCTCTGATACTGTCTTTATAAGATTAATCATCAATTCATCATCAGTTAAAGGTTTTTGAACCATTTTGGTTTTACCTTTCTGATATAACAGAGGTTCGGTACCAAACGAGAGTGGTAACCTTTCTCCTGTATTTCCCTTTCTAGAACCAGAAGTATGTTCTAGATTTATAATTTTAGTTTGAAGATCCTTTAGAGTTACAAGAATTTCTTCTTGTTTTTTAAGGATTTCTCCAATCTGTTGAGGTATTTCATACAGCTGATTACTGTAATATTGTACCATCTTTTGAATTTCTCTAAGATCTCCGGAGAGTTTAGAGGAATCTGGTGTGATCTCTAGAAATTGAGAATTAGAAATCATATTTTTTAATCTCTTTAGAGAGTATAAAAGACCTAAGTCTCTTTAAGTTCTGTTGTAAAGAATCTATTTTAAATAGATTCACTTGTTTACGGGATTTCATATAAATGAAATCCTTCTGGTTCAAACTCTCGTTTGAATCCATGGTTTGTTGAAAATCTCTTCATCAACAAAGAAAAGTATGATTTAATGAATAATATAAAGTCTGAATAAAATTACCTAGGCTTTGATACCATTTTGTTAGCCCAGAGGAAATATTAATTATAATTGTTAGAATAAGGGTATTATAGCCAATTTTTATTTTGAGGGACATATTAAAAAAACTATTTGTTAAATAAGGAACATAATTAGGAACGAATAAAGTGTTAGTATATTTTTTGGAAAGTTAGGAAACTTTAAGGACGTATTTGGGTTTTATCCCGATTTCTCTCCTCCCTGTACTGTATATATATAATCATTGAAATTTAATTTAGCTTGTATTTGGGGACATCCGATTAAATTGGAACGATTAAAATTTAATATAACTTCTTGTTTATTTTACTCAGACACAACATATTTTAAAACTTTGAAACGCTCGAATCCTTCATCAATGTCCACAGAAAATATCATGAAATAAAATTTAATAATATTTACCATATAATATGTATTTTTAAAATAATAAATCCGAACACATATTTTCTTCCTAAACTTCTAACCTTAATTTAGATTAGCAATCGAGGCACACCCGATATGTGTGCGACGTAATACATGAATATTATTTATGTATATATATGTTATAGGTATGAGATCAGTCATGTTCATATAATTGAGAAGAAAATAAAGTGAATTAAAAAGGGGGGAAATAAAAAAAATTGAAAATATTAGAAAGAACATAGGTGAGTGGAGGGGTATTTTTGGATTAAAAAAACTCAGACCAAGACACCAAAACAATTTTTCTAAGGCTCTCAGCCTTAATAAAATAGTAAAGAAGTAAAAATATATGTATCTTAAGATCGAAACAAAAAATTCATTAGGAAATAGTTTTTTTTGGGGAGAAATAGTTCGATCTCCCTCATGTTTAGGCTTATTTTATGCTGTACCGGGTGAATTTATCGTCCAAATAGCCCGGGCCCATGAACGGCCCAGATCCACCGGATGAAATTCACCCGATAGATCATAACACTTCCCTCATGTTTATACGCTACAATGACTAAAATATTGTTGGTTTAAAGTTTTAAATTTTAATATATATATATATATATATATATATATATATATAAAGGAAAAAAATTGTGATAAAAGGTTGATGCTAAAAATTATCTTGCACGAAAACTAACCGAAGACATAACATTGGGTTTTTTCAAATAAATTTATTTATAAAAAAAAAAAAAAAAAATCGAAAACAAACATTGTTTACATGGTGGGGTCACTAAGGGGTTAATCAATAACGAGGATGAATTATTGGCAGCTCCAAATCCAAGGTTCCATGGCAACGACTACTCCTGTGTCATGCATGCTCAATAAATAACCTGTTTGATATAAATATGTGCTATTGAGCTTTCTCGGTCTAAAATATTTTTTCAGTTTCAATTATATTGGATTCGTTGTTTTTCAATTGTCTCAAATATATGGTCCAATTTTTAAATTTATTGGCATTGTTTTTCTTGGTTTTACTATTAATTTGTTCGTATTAACTAAGTTCTCGGATGAATTAAATTAGGGTAAAATAGTGTGTTTGTTCGTAAACTTTGTTTTTTCAATAATTCTTTGGATCATGCCACATGTATTGGATTATAAATTGTATTTGAAATTATAAAATTATCCTAAATACACTTTTGAAATATTTTAATCTTTTAAAAGTGTATTTAATATTTCAAAAGTATATTTAAGATAATTTTGTAATTTCAAACGCAATTTGTAACACTTGTAGGTGTAAGAAAGTAGTGCTTTAAATTTGGTAGGGGAGCAGTACTTTAATTTTGTTGAAGGGTGACGATAAGTTGAGACAATTTGAACCACAACTCTCGATTATTTTGCCTGCAAACTATCTTCGGTATTTATTCTTACTTCAGCAATTTTACTTTTGCGTGGCATAACGTTTGCCGACGAACTGGAGACAATAATAGAACAATAGAAGGACTGGTCAATTGAATTTTAAACATCGAAAATTTTGGAGCCAAAGTTTTGGATACTTTAATAAAAACCAAATAATAAAACTATATAGTAATAATTTGTTGGAAATAATGGATGGTAAATAAGATGGTGAATGAGGCTTTCATGCTCATTATCCCACATTGGTAAAATATGGGAATGAATGACACAATATAATGTCCAAGTTTAGACAATGGGTTGGGGTCTTAAGAGGTACCCATGTTTGTTAAAAGGAGCGGACCTATAATATGCTAGGTTCGAACCATAAGCCGCGCGCCGCCGCCACCGCCGTCCGGCCGGCTCGGCTCGGACCGGGCGTGGCTTTGGCACAATTTATTTGCATCCCCTCGGCTGAGTGTGCATCCGTCTGCATGCAACTGTCCAACGTCTATAAATAGACCACCCCACTTGCATTCATTCTCACCAATTCACTCATTCTCTTCTCTTCTGACGCGCGCCACCGCCGTCCGGCCGGCTCGGCTCGGACCGGGCGTGGCTTTGGCACAATTTATTTGCATCCCCTCGGCCAAGTGTGCATCCGTCTGCATGCAACTGTCCAACGTCTATAAATAGACCACCCCACTTGCATTCATTCTCACCAATTCACTCATTCTCTTCTCTTCTCTTCTGCATATGAAGTTTCTTACAACACTTCTGTTCGAAGTTCTTCATGTTGGCAGTGCTGCTACTCGAAGTTGATCAGCGTTCTATCTTGGAAGACATTTTGCACCATTTCCGTTAGCACCTAGGCGGGCAAATCTGCCTTAAAGATAGAGAGTGAAACTCTCGGCTCGCTGTAGTTGATCGTGTTGATCGTTCATTGCGTACTGAGGTTGTTCGTGATATACTTGATAACATAATTAAGTTTCACGATGTAACACTAGATTCGTTTTTACGCCAAGGAGAGGGGCCGATTTGCTGTCATCCAGTTTTGAACACGCATCTCGTGATTACCATGATTTAAAACAATCAATTTTACGAAATTAACTTGAAAGAGAGTCTCGTAAGATATTTATTTCACGGGTCGGTTTAGTTGATTATAAAAAAAGTCTGCGTCGCAAAATTACGTTGTTATCAATGATTATGAAACTGGATGGATCCGGCCAGCATTTTTAAGAAAACAAATTTTATGCTCATGATGAACCATTGAACTCTTTTTTTAAAAAAATAAAAATAAAAAATCAAATACATTCTGTTTGTGGTAAGATACCAGAAAAACATTTGTATGAGCATACGTACCTTTTAAGGGAAGGAGTTCAAATGCTAACTTTTAAAGTTTGTCACTGTCGCGGTTGTTTTCAATCCCCTATTTAGCGTTGTGGCCGTCATTGTTATTATCGTATAATTTATATTACATGCTATATTATTAGCTATTAATTATTTAAATTACCACGTTTGATTATTTTGAATAATATTTTTAAAATAAGATTAAACGCGAAACATGTACAATATACTCAACGATCTATCCAAAGTGAAAAGCTTATTAACTTATGATTGACTGTATTGAACGTAGTAAGTAATTTTAAAACAACTGATAATTCTTTGTGAAAAATAAATAGACGATTAACTCTGCATATTTTCTAAATTGAAGGTCAAATAATATCAACTGCTTAGTTTTGAGTATTTGCTTTTAATACTTTAGACGACGTCTCATTCATATTTTATGTATTTGAACATATGAAGATCTTTTACTATTAATTAAGTTTGAGCACCTTATAGATTATTGGCGTCTTGGTTCGTTTTTCAAATGCCCAAAAATATCTTTTATACCACATTCTTTTTCAATTACTTTCTCTCATCAAAAATATTCATACCACAATTTTAATTATCTTAAAATCCACTATATATGCTGATTTTTAAGATATTTCAACTTTTTAACCTCCCACATCTTCCACTCTTGAGAAAAAAAAATGATGTTTATTTGTTACACACGCAATGCATGTGCCCCTACTGCTAGTTATCATTAAAATCATACGACAAATGTTTTTTTTGTGCAATTAAAATGATATATTTTTTGCAACATGAAACTATATAGAATGATAAAAAAATACATTTGAAATACCAATGTGACTAAAAAATAAAACAGAAAAATAAATTAATTTATATTCATTTTTACCGATTAGATTAGATTTGAATTATATTAAAAATATATATATGATCGAAATTTATTTTAAATACAAAGGAGTTGAATGATATTAATATTTCTATAAATTGTCTGTGTACATTTTTTTTTTAAAATCATAGGGGGTTAACCATATACTTGTTTTTCATAAATATATAATTATTTTCTCATGTGAGATTTCACAAAGAAATTGTAAATTATATGTGTGTGTGTTCTGATCACGCAACTTGGGAACATACAACTAATATGTTCTATTTGTTGAACATGTATCTATATATGATCGATATGTGCCCTTGGGGTGATCTCGTAGTTCCTACGGGATGGACTACCTATAATGTCTGGAGTTATTTTTCTTTTTTTATTTTATTTTATTTTTTTGCTTTCTAAAAAGTACCAAAAACCTAAATAAAAAAAGTAAAGATAATGGTGCAATGCAAAAGACGGGAAAGTCTATGCTACCCCAAGGGCACTGCCTTTGGGGTGACATGACAGAATATGATTGGTTAAAATCAGTGGGCCCCGATGTTTTTTTTTTTTTTAAAAAAAAAGGAAGTTCTCATAACTTCTTCCAATTTTTCAGCATTCAAAAAAAGGTAAAATATGAATCAAATTATATTTAGATGCAATCATTATCCACATTCCATAGCAAAATAGCTACATTATGTTTAGATGTCTAAAAAATATAATTTTAAATTTAAATTGGAATTGGAATTGGATTTTAAATTCATGGAATTCAAATTCTATTTTGTTGTTTGGAAAAAAATTAAAATACATATTAGAATTTACTAGCATAAATTTTAGGAAAGTGATATTTTGTAAAAAAAAAAAAAAGTTAGGAAAACTATTAGAAATAAATTTATTATTTTTATAAACCCAAATCCCATGAAATCCGACCAATTTTGTAAGGATTTCACTTAGTTAAATTGTAGTAGCCCGGTTTCATTTTACAAAATTAGGTGATTTTAAATATGTTAGAAAATGACATATAATTTTAAAAGTGTCAAAACATGTTTAAGGAGTCCTTATTTGGTTAAAATAAGTGGAAAATCAGATCCGAAACGTCCGAAAATGGTAGGGTAGGTCCCGGGGGTCCAAAACCAGTTCGGAAGCACCCGAAAACAGTTCGGAAGAAGCGGTTCGATCGGAGCTTCTGATCCCCATTCGGAGCTTCCAATCCCTGTCCAGTGCCAAGTGTCTTCAAGGATTGAACACGTAGCTGCAGGTGGAGATCGGAGCTTTCGATCGTGGCCTATAAATATGGGTTCCGAGGGCCACAATTTCACACCAATTCCTATCTTTCTCTCTCGGTTTCAGCCTAGTTTTAGGAGTTTAGGAGTTATTCCATCCTTCCTAGGCTTGGTCCGGAGGTTGGCAAGGCGCTCCAAGGTTGCTGCGGAGTGGTGCCCAAGTTCTGGGGCAATCGTCATCAGCGGGCTGACGACGGATGCAGGCGCAGTTAAGGTTTTAGAATATTGTTATAATGCATGAGTATTTTGCATTGTAGTGCGGATTATAGGCTTGGACTTTAGAGCTGGTATAGCTTGCCTAGTAGAACTAAGGTACGTAAGTACAGACTGAGATAGCCAGCTGAATATTCATGTTTATGTGTTGCATAATTATGTGTTGCATTATTATCTGTCATAATATGCATGATTTACTGTTCATGATTTGTATGTGGCATTTGCATACCATGTTGAGCCTGTTATCCTTTTGAGATAACCAGTTGTTCTAGGGTCGCTCAGCCCTAGGGTTGTTGTTATTATATGATCGGGTACCGTGTGACACCCACTGGACTGACGGGGCACCGTGTACGGTTTTTTACCCAGGACGGTGATAGTCCAAGATCGGTGTTACGCCTTAAACGCATATAAATCTCGTGTTATGAGATTAATGTTTTTAATGCATTAACAAGTCTCATAATATTATGTTTTGATGATTACAAAACTCGGTTAATTGTTACTAATCATTTAAAGTGAGATTTTGCAGATTAGAATTTATTGACAAATAAATTGTTGGAAGTTATTTTGAAGCTATACATGTATTTATAAAGTCTTTTATTGCTCATTGAATGGATGAAACATTGTTAAGAGATATAAAAAAAAAAGAGAAGAAGAAGCCAAAGTATGGAGCAGCAACTTCCGAAAATTACTGGGAATTTTATAAGCATTTAAATCCGATATCCACCGGTCATAATCGTGATGAAGAAGTTTTACATGTGTTGTCTAAATTTGAGAGCAATCCAACGGCTAGATATGGAGTTATGATTTTTCCACAAAAATTGTGCAGTACCTATTTCTGCAGAACTTGTAGTGAAGAATGAAGAATCAACTTCGGAAAATTACTGGACGTTCTTGAGATATCCAAATCAAATCTCCACCGATCAAAATCAATATCAGGATGTTTTCAAACTTATATCAAAATTTCATATCAATCCAACGGCTAGATATGAAGTTAAGATTTTTCTACAAAGATTGCACAGTACTTATTTCTGCAGAACATGAAGCAAATTATAAAGATTCAACTTCAGAAATTAACTGGGATTGTTTGAGATATCCAAATCACATCTCCACCGATCAGATTCAAATTCAGGATGTTTTACAACCTCTGTCCAAATTTCAAATCAATCCAACGGATGGATATGGAGATATGAATTTTTCAACTTTGTTGCACAGAACAAGTTCGAAAACTTGATGAAGTGAATTCCGAAAATTACTGGAAATGTTTGACTCGTTAGAATCAAATCTCCACCGTTCAGATTGAAGATCCAGATGTTTTAAAGCTTCAGTTCAAATTTCAGATCAATCCAACGGTTAGATTGGAAGATATGATTTTTCCACAAAATCCGCTCAGAGATGGGAAAATGTAGGCAGCGGCGCCGAACACTTTTTGTCACTCCTTGACTTCTTACCACACGCTCCAAGTACTCAAATCAGATTCAAAACTTTGCCAACTATAAATAGAGGCCATCCAAGTTCATTTGGAGACATCCCAACTCATCTTTTCTCTCCTTTGCAAGCAATTTCTCACTATCAAAGTGTTTGTGTGATATATTTGAGAGTGTTTGTAAAAATAGTTTGTGAGTTGGTTGTGCTATTGTTGTAAACACTTGAGTGTGAAGCCAAGTGTGTTGTGCTATCGTTGTAAGCACTTGAGTGTGAAGCCAAGTATTGTGTTGAGGCTATCCTTGGAGCCCTTAAGGCCAAGAGTGTTGAGTTATATCGGCGCGGTGATCGTGTCAAGTTGTAAGGCTATCCTTGGAGCCATCAAGGCCAAGACATTCGAAGTGCTAGTGGATCCTTGGTTAATCGAATTAACCAAGAAGGGGAGACGTAGACGATTCATCGTCGAACTTCCATAAACATCTCTTATCCCTTTTACTGCTTTATTTACATTACACATTTATTTACCGCACTTATTATTTGATTGTTTAAGTCTTCCGCTTGCGTACTTGCATAATCGCTTTAAATTGCTAAAGTTGCCAATAGAACCTAAATCCCCCCCATTAGGTTCTAACAAGTGGTATCAGAGCCATTTGAAAATACTTTTCAAATCCTTTTTATGGCAAACCTAGCGAGTGATTATGCTCAAGGGCAATCTACTAATCGTCCTCCTCTTTTTAATGGCATAAACTACGGGTATTGGAAAAATCGTATGTCTCTATATATCCAATCCGTAGACTATGACCTATGGAAAGTGACGGTGAAAGGTCCCTATACACCTATGAAAATAGTTGATGGGGTTGAAATTCCTAAGGGAATGGATGACTTTTCAAAAGAGGACATGAAATTAATTTCGCAAAATGCTAAAGCTATGAATATCTTGCATTGTTCCTTAGATATGAACGAGTACAACCGGATATCAATGTGCTCATCCGCTAAAGAGATATGGGACAAGCTAGAGATATGTCACGAAGGCACCAACCAAGTGAAAGAGACAAAGATCGACTTACTCCAACTCAAATACGAAACATTTGAGATGGAATCCAATGAAGATGTTGACACCATGTTCCGAAGGCTTACTCAAATCATCAATGAGTTAGCACAATTGGGAGAACAATATCCTACCAAGCAAATTTGGAGGAGAGCTCTTCGTGCCCTACCAAAAGAATGGGATGCAAAGAGAACCGCCATCATCGAATCCAACAAAGGGGACACTGCCGCCTATGATCTTGATCAACTACATGGGACCCTAAAAACCCATGAGTTAGAAGTGTCCACGAGAAAAGAATCAAAGAAAGAAGATGTCAAGCACAAAGGGACAGCTTTGACTACACAAGTCGAAGAAGATGACGATGATGACATGGCTCTCATCGCAAGAAAATTCAAGAAATTCATGCGAGGAAACAAATTCAAAAAAGACAAGAAACCTGAGAGAGAAGTGACCTGCTACAACTGTCAACAACAAGGTCACTACGCCAATGAATGCCCACTCAAGAAGAAAGTGGACAAAGGAAAGAAGAAAGCCCTACTAGCTACCTGGAGTGATAGCGACGACGACGACAAGGAAGCAAACCTCTGCTTCATGGCTAAGAGTGATGACATCGTCTCTGACGACGATGACGAGGTACCTACTTACGATGAACTCTTACATGCTTATAAAGATATGTTTGATATGGCTAAGGTTCTTAGAAAAGAGAATAGAAATCTTAAAAAAGAATTAGAAACTAAGGAGCATGATAATCTTAGACTTAAGGATGACCTAGATCACTTAGAAAAATCATTCGATAAATTCAATGTGAGTAGCAATAAATTGAACAACCTACTTAGCATACAGAAATGTAGCTTTGATAAGGGAGGAATAGGCTATGGTAAGAAGTCTATAGACTTTGCTAGTCTAATAGCTAAGGCTAAGATGAGATCACCCCCTACTTGTTCTTATTGTTGCAAATCTGGTCATGTTAGACATAAATGCAGATCATTGAAATATCAATATGTTCAAAAGAGCTATATGAAATGGAGGCCTAAGAGTACTTAACAACTCATTAGTCGGCATTATGAGATCACAATCTAAGGGAGTTCAATATAGACCGGCTTAAAAATGCCTTGACTTGCGGCTGGTCTCCCTGTTGAACGTTGCTCTGTCCAAGGAAATAGGTTTTTAAAGTGGCCATATGCCCTACCTAGTACTGGGAGCACTCTTAGAAAGTGGCGATGATGTTGCTATGAGAGACTGAACTCTTAGAAGTCTATTTTGTATCTCTCTTTTCTAACATTGTGGACCCAAAAAAACTAAAGGGTACCAAAACAATTCTTTCAGGGAACTAGAAAAACTGTTCTCCCTAGCATATGGTATCTAGACAGTGGATGTTCTAGACATATGACGGGGAACAAGGATCTACTCCAATCAGTCAAACCTAAGGAGAAGGGAACGGTCACCTTTGGAGACAACAGCAAAGGAGTCATTGAAGGCATCGGCTCAATAGGTATATCTAATTCTTGCCTAATTGATGATGTACTCCTAGTGAAAGGACTTAAGCATAATCTACTAAGCATAAGTCAATTGTGCGATAGAGGTTATGAAGTCAAATTCACTCCCCAACACTGCACTGTATCATTTATTAGTGACAAATCCATAAATTTCAAAGGATATAGAAGTGAAAATGTTTACAAGGTTTCTTTAAACAATTTATCTTTATCAAATATTAAAAGTCTTGTATCCTTGAATGTTGATGACAACATTCTTTGGCATAGACGACTAGGTCATGTTGGTCCTAGTACCATAGAAAAACTTTTTAAACTTGATTTAGTTGTTGGTATGCCAAAACTCAATTTAAAATTAGATTCTATTTGTGATGCATGTCAACTTGGCAAACATACAAGGGAATCTTTTAAAAGAAAAAATTTTATATCTACTTCTATGCTCCTTGAACTTCTTCACCTAGATCTATGTGGTCCATCGAGGAACTCTAGCCTAGGAGGAAAGCTTTATGCATTTGTCATTGTGGATGATTTTTCACGTTACACGTGGACATTGTTTTTAGCCCACAAAAATGATGCCTTTGATTATTTTAAAACTTTTGTCAAACGAGTTGAGAATGAGAAAAATCTTTCAAACTGACCACGGAACTGAATTTCAAAATGAGAGTTTTTCAAACTCTTGTGAAGAGAAAGGCATCGGTCATAATTTTTCTTGTCCTAGGACTCCTCAACAAAACGGGGTCGTTGAGAGGAAAAATAGGACACTTGTGGAGATTGCGAGGACCATGATATGTGAGCATTCTCTACCAAAATATTTTTGGGCTGAAGCAATGAATACTGCTTGTTACATTATCAATCGCGTATCAATAAGGCCAATTCTCAAGAAAACTCCATATGAATTATGGAGAGGGAGAAAGCCTAACATTTCTTACTTTCGAGCTTTCGGTTCCAAATGCTACATACATAACAATGGTAAGGACAACCTTGGCAAATTTGATGCCAAATCCGACAAAGGTATCTTTCTCGGATATTCTACCTCAAGTAAGGCCTTTAGAGTTTTTAATAAACGCACTTTACTTGTTGAAGAATCTATGCATGTTATTTTTGATGAATCTATGTCTACTATTGTTCGCACTAACATTGATGATGTAGAATTACTCGAAGAAGAGTTGGCTTCCTCAAGCCTAAATGATATAGATGTTTCCATTGAGGAAACACCACTTCCGAAAGAGTGGACGCTTCACAAAGATCACCCAATGGATCTTATCATCGGAAGTCCTTCGAAG
This sequence comes from Henckelia pumila, assembly GCF_033568475.1. Taxonomy (NCBI): domain Eukaryota; kingdom Viridiplantae; phylum Streptophyta; class Magnoliopsida; order Lamiales; family Gesneriaceae; genus Henckelia; species Henckelia pumila. Next base: position 8,460,539 of record NW_027331831.1, read on the forward strand.
GGAGTAGCCACTCGTTATTCTCTTAATAATATTTGTAATCATCTTGCCTTTGTTTCGCATGTTGAACCTAAATGCATAGATGATGCTTTGTTAGATGATGCATGGATAATTGCGATGCAAGATGAGTTGAATGAGTTTAAACGCAATGATGTTTGGATTCTTGTTCCTAGGCCGCATGATAGATCTATCATTGGCACTAAATGGGTGTTTAGAAATAAACTTGATGAGCATGGCACTATCACTAGAAATAAAGCTAGGCTTGTTGCTAAAGGATATAGTCAAGAAGAAGACATAGATTATGATGAAACTTATGCGCCTGTTGCTAGACTAGAATCCATTCGCATGCTACTTGCTTTTGCTTGCTCTAGAAATTTTAAATTATTTCAAATGGATGTCAAAAGTGCCTTTCTTAATGGTGAATTGAAAGAAGAGGTTTATATTGAGCAACCTGATGGCTTTGTTGATCTTTCTTTGCCTGATCATGTGTTTAGACTAAACAAAGCATTGTATGGTTTGAAACAAGCTCCTCGAGCTTGGTATGATAAACTGTCTACTTTCTTGCTTTCAAATGGTTTTTCAAGAGGAAAGATCGACATTACCTTATTTACCAAGAATGTCAAAAATGATCTTTTGATTGTGCAAATTTATGTTGATGATATAATTTTTGGTTCTACTGACGAAACTCTTTGTCAAGATTCTCTAAGTTGATGCAGGAACACTTCGAGATGAGTATGATGGGGGAACTTAACTATTTCCTCGGATTACAAATCAAACAGTGCAAGGATGAGTTCTTTGTGAACCAAAGCAAATACATCAAGGAGATTCTAAAGAAGTTTGGAATGGAGAACACAAAATCATCATCCACACCGATGAGCACAGCAATCAGACTCGACAAGGATGAAAATGGTAAAACTGTAGATCAATCTTCCTTTCGTAGTATGATTGGCTCCTTATTATATGCTACTGCTAGTAGACCGGACATTATGTTTAGTATTTGCTTGTGTGCACGATTTCAATCATGTCCAAAGGAATCACATTTGTTCGCCTTAAAACGCATTTTCAAATATCTTTCAAATACTCCAAATCTCGGCTTGTGGTATTCAAAAAATTCTTTCTTTGATTTAAAAGCATATTGTGATGCCGACTTTGGTGGATATAAGGTGGACCGGAAAAGCACTAGTGGAACCTGTTTCTTTTTAGGAAACTGTTTGGTTTCTTGGTTTTCCAAAAAGCAAAACTGTGTTGCGTTATCAACGACCGAAGCCGAATATATGGCTGCCGGTAGTTGTTGTGCGCAAATTCTTTGGATGAAGCATCAATTGCTCGACTATGGCGTCTCTTTTTCAAAAATCCCTATTTTCTGTGACAACACTAGCGCCATATGTCTTACAAAGAATCCGATTCAACATTCGCGCACCAAACATATTGACATTCGTCATCATTTTATTCGTGACCACATCGAACGAAATGAAGTTGAACTTCAATATGTTGACACGACAAATCAAATTGCCGATATTTTTACAAAACCACTAGATGAAAATACTTTTATTCGTTTGCGTGGTGAACTTGGCATGATTGAGTTGTAATCACTTGTTGACATATTCTAAAGATAATGACATATTAAGGGGGAGCTTAATATAAAATTCGAGCAACTTAATTTTGGATAATACAAATTAATTGTATTTATTCAATATTATACGCTCATATTTTGTTATTTATGTGAAATTTATGTGTTGCATTTTAGAAATCATATTTCAATTCTCATGTTTTTGCATACTTTTCCAGTCTTTTTGATTATCACAAAAAGGGGGAGAACTAGTTTGGTTAAATACTTTAACTAAAGGGGAGAGTTAGTATGGTTAAATGCATGAAGAATAAAATTGGTTATTTGATAACCATTTTCTTCTTAACTAATTGTTTAATTTAGGGGGAGTTTTATTCATGCAATTATATTGTGCAAATTTAAATTATTTATTTAATATTGTACATTTATTTCTCCTATTTAACCAAGTTTTGTGATCATCAAAAAGGGGGAGATTGTTACGCCTTAAACGCATACAAATCTCGTGTTATGAGATTAATGTTTTTAATGCATTAACAAGTCTCATAATATTATGTTTTGATGATTACAAAACTCGGTTAATTGTTACTAACCATTTAAAGTGAGATTTTGCAGATTAGAATTTATTGACAAATAAATTGTTGGAAGTTATTTTGAAGCTATACATGTATTTATAAAGTCTTTTATTGCTCATTGAATGGATGAAACATTGTTAAGAGATATAAAAAAAAAAAAGAGAAGAAGAAGCCAAAGTATGGAGCAGCAACTTCCGAAAATTACTGGGAATTTTATAGGCATTTAAATCTGATCTTCACCGGTCATAATCGTGATGAAGAAGTTTTACATGTGTTGTCTAAATTTGAGAGCAATCCAACGGCTAGATATGGAGTTATGATTTTTCCACAAAAATTGTGCAGTACCTATTTCTGCAGAACTTGTAGTGAAGAATGAAGAATCAACTTCGGAAAATTACTGGACGTTCTTGAGATATCCAAATCAAATCTCCACCGATCAAAATCAATATCAGGATGTTTTAAAACTTATATCAAAATTTTGTATCAATCCAACGGCTAGATATGAAGTTATGATTTTTCTACAAAGATTGCACAGTACTTATTTCTGCAGAACATGAAGCAAATTATGAAGATTCAACTTCAGAAATTAACTGGGATTGTTTGAGACATCCAAATCACATCTTCACCGATCAGATTCAAATTCAGGATGTTTTACAACCTCTGTCCAAATTTCAAATCAATCCAACGGATGGATATGGAGATATGAATTTTTCAACTTTGTTGCACAGAACAAGTTCGAAAACTTGATGAAGTGACTTCCGAAAATTACTGGAAATGTTTGACCCGTTAGAATCAAATCTCAACCGTTCAGATTGAAGATCCAGATGTTTTAAAGCTTCAGTTCAAATTTCAGGTCAATCCAATGGTTAGATTGGAAGATATGATTTTTCCACAAAATCCGCTCAGAGATGGGAAAATGTAGGCAGCGGCGCCGAACACTTTTTGTCACTCCTTGACTTCTTACCACACGCTCCAAGCACTCAAATCAGATTCAAAACTTTGCCAACTATAAATAGAGGCCATCCAAGTTCATTTGGAGACATCCCAACTCATCTCTTCTCTCCTTTGCAAGCAATTTCTCACTATCAAAGTGTTTGTGTGATATATTTGAGAGTGTTTGTAAAAATAGTTTGTGAGTTGGTTGTGCTATTGTTGTAAACACTTGAGTGTGAAGCCAAGTGTGTTGTGCTATCGTTGTAAGCACTTGAGTGTGAAGCCAAGTGTTGTGTTGAGGCTGTCCTTGGAGCCCTTAAGGCCAAGAGTGTTGAGTTATATCGGCGCGGTGATCGTGTCAAGTTGTAAGGCTATCCTTAGAGCCATCAAGGCCAAGACATTCGAAGTGCTAGTGGATCCTTGGTTAATCGACTTAACCAAGAAGGGGAGACGTAGACGATTAATCGTCGAACTTCCATAAACATCTCTTATCCCTTTTACTGCTTTATTTACATTACGCATTTATTTACCGCACTTATTATTTGATTGCTTAAGTCTTCCGCTTGCGTACTTGCATAATCGCTTTAAATTGCTAAAGTTGTCAATAGAACCTAAATCCCCCCCATTAGGTTCTAACAATCGGGTTCAGTATGTGTGGCACCCACTGGATATTCGGAGCAGCGTGCGCATACTGGAGGCGCCTATGAACTGAGCATGATTTTCCAGATATGATCCCAGTTACCCAGATCATTCATAGTTCATGTTGCATGCATCATATAGACCTGTATATTCAATACTTTACGTACTGGGCATTAGCGCTCACATCCCTGCTTTTATCTCGGACACCCCATTCGACAGGGCAGGTTTTGCAGGTGGACCAGGAGCGAGATCAGTAGTTGATCGGTGACCAGAGCTTGGTAGCAAGGGTCATCAGAGGATTTCTAGATTAAGATTTTATTCGGTATATATTCGATTTGGTTGTATCAAAATTTATTTATCTTGAAATTGTTTATCTTTAAGATTTTCCGCTGTTATTTCTCTGATTATGTTTAATTAAGTTAAATGCATGCTTAAGTTCTGATTAGTAGGTGATCACGGCGCGGGTCACTACATTTATGGTATCAGAGCATGCATAGTAATCTTGGGAACTAGATTGTTGGAATTGGGTTTAACCTTTAATCATCGTGTAGATGATGGGTCATGGTGACGAGAGTAGTCAAGGCAGCATAGGTGGACGCTGGGGTGATCAGGACGATCGAGAGCATCGTCGGGGCCGTCATCACCATCGCCATGATGATCACAGGCGTTTCAGCATGCATAGGTTTATGCAGATGGGTCCGAAGCCTTTAGTCGGAGGAGAGTCACCAGAGGATGCGGGAAACTGGCTACGACGTATGGAAGTTTGTTTTCGGGAGTTCCGATGCACTGAGGAGCAGCGGATGGAGACTCTTGATTTCCTGGTCGAAGGACGAGCTCGGAAGTGGTGGGATTCTACTTCTGCGCCTTTTATTGTATCCCGAGGAGTTGCTACCTGGGATGAGTTCCGCACGGCTTTTCATAAGCTGTATTTTCCTCCTGCTCTCTGACAGACGAAGACAAGTGAGTTGCTGGGTTTGCGGCAGGGATCAATGTCGATTGAGTACCAGTTGAAGTTCTTTGAGTTGTTGCCTTATTGCCCCCAGATTTCCGATAGTTCAGAGGCGAAGTATAATCTGTTCCTCCAAGGCCTTAATCTGGAGATTCATGACCGAATTGCTGTGGGAGATGACATGACTTACGAGGGTTTAGTGAGTCGATGTCACCAGGCAGAGGACAACATTCGACGCAACAGGTCATTCATCTCGTCAAGACCCACGAGTTCTTTGGGTCCCCGTACTCAGTCGTTTAAGAAATCCGGATCTTCTTCATCTACAGGATCTGGTGAGACTCGTCAGTCGGGCAAGAAAAAGTTGCAGTGTGATCATTGTGGGAGAGATCATCCCACTGAGAATTGTAGAGCCGCTGTTGGAGCTTGTTTCATCTGTGGAAGTGTTGATCACTTCAAGAGAGATTGTCCCAAGCGTAGTGGACAGAGTGGACAAGCATCTAGGATGGAATCTCAGGTGAGTAGATAGTCTGAGGCATCAGTGCAGCAGAGGACCCAGAGTAGGCATCATGGAGATGGTCAACAGTCTCGGATGCAGGGTCAGATTTATGCTTTGCAGGGATCTCAGACGCAGTCAGAAAAGAATGATGACACTCAGAATGATTTTGACGGATGATGTATTTGAGTATTTCGTTTGATAATTCTGTTTTGTGATAACAGAATGTTAATAAGTTGTATTTTGACAATCATGTGGATTTATGATTTGAGAATTTTCTAAATTTAAATTCCAAGTATTTTCTGATCAATATTCAACTGTGTTGAATTAGTTGATATTTGCATAACCAAGGATTAGGGTTGTGCTAGTTTTCAGATGATCAGTTCTAGGATTTTTCCTTTGATTCAAAAAGTCAGTGATTTGACATAGTGCCAGAGTTGACTTGTTTCCTCAGATACTCAGTGTTTGAGTAATTGTTTATTGATGATGGATTTTCATCATACTTTTAGTGATGCATTATACCAGGTGCTGAGGACTGTGTTGGATTGTTCAAGACGGGATAGGAAGCGCGACCTACGCCGGTGTTTTCTGGGAGGTTTATTTCAGATAGGCTATTGGGGGAGGCTACCTGAGTCTTGATATTTTGCACAGCTATAGCAAGGGGTATAATTACCAAAAGGAATATTCTTATGAATTTTATATTGGTACTGGATTAGTGCCAAGATAATTGAAAGTTATCGTCTGACTTTATCAGAGATACAGATTTTAGTTTCCGTTGACAGAATGGTCTTGGAAAGGATTCTTTGACAAGAGTACATTCTGGATGGAAAGTTTTCGCAGGTGGTACTGGGGGAGAACCAGGAGATTCGATCAGTATAGTCTGGCCTTAGTAGAGTTTTAGATAGTGATCGGGGGCATGATCAGCATGGTGATTTGGGTTTCTTATTAAGTGATTGTAAGCCTTATTTGGGTGGTTTTCCCATGAGATTAGAGATATGATTTTGAGTTGTCAAGTGATTACAATTTTTCATCAGGATACAGTGATGATTGATAATGAGAGAATAAAGAACTTGTTGTTCTTATTCAAGTCCATATTGGTACTTAAGATATTTATTCAGTATTTTACTGCATTCAGTACTTAAGATTGTTCGAGGACGAAATATCTTAAGTAGGGGGAGAATGTAGTAGCCCGGTTTCATTTTACAAGATTAGGTGATTTTAAACATGTTAAAAAATGACATATAATTTTAAAAGTATCAAAACATGTTTAAGGAGTCCTTATTTGGTTAAAATAAGTGGAAAATCAGATTTGAAACGTCCGAAAATGGTAGGGTAGGTCCCGGTGGTACAAAACCAGTTCGGAAGCACCCGGAAACAGTTCGGAAGAAGCGGTTCGATCGGAGCTTCCGATCAGTTCGGAGCTTCCGATCCCCGTTCGGAGCTTCCGATCCCTGTCCAGTGCCAAGTGTCTTCAAGGATTGAACACGTAGCTGCAGGTGGAGATCGGAGCTTCCGATCGTGGCCTATAAATATGGGTTCCAAGGGCCACAATTTCACACCAATTCCTATCTTTCTCTCTCGGTTGAAGCCTAGTTTTAGGAGTTTAGGAGTGATTCCATCCTTCCTAGGCTTGGTCGGGAGGTTGGCGAGGCGCTCCAGGGTTGCTGCAGAGTGGTGCCCAAGTTCTGGGGCAATCGTCATCAGCGGGCTGACGACGGATGCAGGTATATCTTTGACTCCTTATAGTAAATAGAGAGTATGCTATAGCGCAGTTAAGGTTTTAGAATATTTTTATAATGCATGAGTATTTTGCATTGTAGTGCGGATTATAGGCTTGGACTTTAGAGCTGGTATAGCTTGCCTAGTAGAACTAAGGTACGTAAGTACAGACTGAGATAGCCAGCTGAATATACATGTTTATGTGTTGCATAATTATGTGTTGCATTATTATCTGTCATAATATGCATGATTTACTGTTCATGATTTGTATGCGGCATTTGCATACCATGTTAAGCCTGTTATCCTTTTGAGATAACCAGTTGTTCTAGGGTCGCTCAGCCCTAGGGTTGTTATTATACGATCGGGTACCGTGTGACACCCACTGGACCGACGGGGCAGCGTGTACGGTTTTTTACCCAGGACGGTGATAGTCCAAGATCGGGTTCAGTATGTGTGGCACCCACTGGATCTTCGGAGCCGCGTGCGCATACTGGAGGCGCCTATGAACTGAGCATGATTTTTTAGATATGATCTCAGTTACCCAGATCATTCATAGTTCATGTTGCATGCATCATATAGACCTGTATATTCAATACTTTACGTACTGGGCGTTAGCGCTCACGTCCCTGCTTTTATCTCGGACACCTCATTCGACGGGGCAAGTTTTGCAGGTGGACCAGGAGCGAGATCAGTAGTTGATCGGTGACCAGGGCTTGGTAGCAAGGGTCATCAGAGGATTTTTAGATTAAGATTTTATTCGGTATATATTCGATTTGGTTGTATTAAGATTTATTTATCTTGGAATTGTTTATCTTTAAGATTTTCCGCTGTTATTTCTCTGATTATGTTTAATTAAGTTAAATGCATGTTTAAGTTCTGATTAGTAGGTGATCACGGCGCGGGTCACTACATAAATAAAATCCCATCAAATATCAATCCCGTTTTAAAATTTTATTTTGACAAACACCAAAACAGTATTTGCAAATCCAAATCCCATCAAATTTCCTCCAAATCCAGTCCACCAAACACAGTCTTATAGAATGTGAAGAATGGCATTGGGTAGATAGATTCCCTCGCGATTACAAATAAATAAAAAAGATTCTTCAAAAATAATTAAATAAATAAAACATCTATACAATTCAATATAATAATGCATTAATCCCTTAGAATAATCAATTTGTCAAATTAATGGATGAAAAAAATGTTTCTCATTACTTATAACTATCATCTTTTAAATTTATTTTTAATTTAAAAATATAAAAAAATATTCATTATTTTTAGATATAATAAATTATTTATACACACAAATTTTCGCATACATTAATTACTTACTTTAAAGTAACATTGTCTACCGCCCAAAATTAAATTAAACTCACCAGGCAATTCTGATTTCTGCACGTGCAAAGCGTGATGTTTCGGACTATCTTTCACCTGATTGGAGGAAAACTACAGACTCCTCCGACAATAATGGATCGGGCCATAGTGTAATAACCGTAATCTAATATATAATTACATTTTATTAAATTTAATAACGACTAATTTCAAATGCCACGTGGACAAGTGACGGTCACAAGATTAAATCATCATTGACTAAATTGTCATTCTCGATTAGATTTTTTCTTACTCATTTGCAATCCCCAAAGTGGTGACACCCTAAGTCCCCAATACGTTCTTCAATATTAACACATTTTTCTTTTTTTTAAAAAATACATATATGGACAATGATAGTGATAATAGCAATAATCTATATTATATATGACCTAAATTGCGATAGAATATTATGCTCCACTTCGTAACATAATCTAACAATTATGTATAGATGTATTAGTCACGTAACAAAAATTAAGAATTAATTATAACTTATAAAGAGTTTATTAGATATCTCATATCGAGAGGGGACAATCTTTTCTTTTTAGTTAATTTTCGACAAAAAATTAGAGTCAATTCATTCTTCATAACAATAACTTATATAAATACATGTGTCCTATGAATTGTTTGATAAAGCATAACAAAGATAATTTTCATACTAATTACTTATAGTTTTAAAAAGACAAATCAAATTTTCTTTCTCAAAATTCATATTATTTTTAAACAATTAAAAAAATTTAAAATATTAAAAATTACTAGAACACTATTATATTTTATATAAAAAAATTCCGCACATAAAATTATTAAATCGTAAACCTAAATTATATTATATATAATATATATGTATATATATGCGCGTCAAAATTTATAGGATATATATTAGTAAATAAATAAATAATACATATTATTATGTCGACGGGGTCAAATTGGACACTTGGGAGCATTTATTGCAAATTCACAAGCAGACAAAGTGGGGGGCCGGCAACGTCGGCCGGGGATCCGGGAACCAATCTCGGGATTATAATTTTATCGGAGCCCTCCAAATATACCATATTCATCAAATCAACCCAAATATTATCAAATATTTAAAAATGAACCCCAAACTGAATTTATTGCATTTATTTTCCCCTCCCCCTATTTATCTATAATATTATAAAATAACCTTACCATTTCCAGCTCGTTATTATCTTCCTCCTCCACCCTCTGTTCTTTATGCCACCAAAACGAAATCTGAGTGCCAAATCTAGAAAAAAATCTGTGACCGTACGAAGAATGGACTCTTGATTTTTCTCACATTTTGTGTTATTTTTAAAAAAAAATTTATGAAGCCACCGAGGATCATCTTTCATTAAACTGGTATGTTTTTGGGTTTCGCGAGATTGAAGCATTTATAAGATTTCTGAATTTTTTTTTTAAAATTTGTGTTGCATTAATCTCATACATTCAATGCTAGTGTTATCCTTAAATTCATTTATTAGCAGCTGAAGATTAATCTTTGCCATTTGTTCGGGAAAAGGACAAAAATGATTACAAATAATCAGGCAATAATTTTTTTTGCTGATTTTAGTTTTTTTGTTTTCTCATTTTGTGCTTTCGAATTATTATTTTTCAGCATTATTTATTTTCTTCTGGAGGGCTGATGCTTCTTGCTTGGTTGATTGGTTTTGTTTGAATCTCGTCTGTCAAGCTGATGTGACTAGAGTAATAGGAACATTATTGGCCTGCTATTCAAATAATTAGTTAGCGTAGAATAATGATTAATTATTATTCATTCTAGGTTAATTCAATAGCATATTTTCGTTGTAATGATGTTCTCCTTCTTTGGGTTTTCTTTCTTTTTTTTTTTTTGGTTTTGGTTTAGTTTTTAAATATATTCTTTCAGGTCTACAATTTTACATAAAAAAACCACCTGTGTTTACTTTGCTGGACATGGACGCTTCAGAGATTGAGGAAAGTTTACTCTCCATTGGTGAACCGAAGGTATGGAGCAGGACTCATAAATGCAGAGGATTTGATTAATTTTTTACCCTGCTTTTTGAAATGATTTGGGGTTGAATATTACAGAAATTTTATTTACAAGAACGTGGACGCATTAAATGATACTGGGGTTTAAATTCTCAATTTGATCTTAAATCTCGTCTCGTTGTTCGCATAGAGCACTCATTTAACAGTATTCTCAGCAGGAGCATCTCGATTTTTCATATATGTGCTGTTTGTTAATTGGCAAATAAACTTTGGATTTTAAAATTTGTTTATGTGGTATTTGTTAGTCCATTTATTTATTATATTGAAATGTGTTGGGTGGGTTTTTTTCACCTTAGCTGATTCTTGTTGTTGGTTTAGTTACACTGTGAGATGTGCAAGAATCTATGTTCCGTGTATGCGAAAGTATTGGCAATATTCCCTGATCTAGAAGCAGCTCGACCAAGGAGCACATCTGGTATTCAAGCACTATGTTCTCTGCACATAGCACTTGAAAAGACCAAGACTATTCTTCAGCATTGTGCAGAATGTAGTAAACTTTACTTGGTATGACTCATTCTTTTTCACTTCTGAACGTTTTTTAGCTGAAATATGCACATACAAAAAAAGGAAATACGAATTTAGAAATGGTAGCTGGCACCACCTAATCTCCCATTTTTGTATCTTACCAAAATATATTGAGTCGACTCATGTTTGTGTTTAGTAAGAGTATTCGAAATTTGTTAATCAATCCCTCTTATCACATTTGGTTGGGGCTTGATTTTTTGCCTTCTCTTCGTTAGGCAATAACTGGAGATTCTGTGGTTATGAAATTTGAGAAAGCACGATGTGCACTTGAAGATAGTTTAAAACGGGTTGAAGATATTGTTCCACCAGCCATTGGCAGTCAGGTGATTCTGAATTTGGTTCTTCTGTTAAGTTATATGTATTGGAGAAGTTTCGATTGATTTTTTTTTTGGGTACAATGATATATTAAGTTATTAGAAATTTGTTTAAATTTTAAGTCTGTGTTTTTCCAGATCGCCAAGGTTTTAGGTGAACTTGGAAGGATCGAGTTTTCTCTTGATCCAATTGAGAAGCAAATAGGTGATGATATTATTGGATTGCTTCAACAAGGGAGAAATTTCAACAGTAATTCTTATGACAACGAGGAGCTTGAATCTTTTCATCAGGCTGCATCTAGGCTTGGTATCACCTCTTCAAGGGCAGCACTCAGAGAGAGAAGAGCTTTGAAGAAACTCGTGGAAAGAGCCCGAGCTGATGACGACAAAAGGAAGGAATCTATCATAGCTTATCTAATGCATCTCATGAAAAAGTACTCGAAGGTTTTCAGGGGTGAGTTTTCGGATGACAATGACTCACAAGGATCAACACCTTGCTCGCCTACCATCCAGGGTTCTTTTGAAGATGGTAACATGCTTGGCCGTAATGGTTTTGCTTTTGATCGGCAGTTTTCGAAACTCAGTTCTTTCAATTTCAAGCCAAACTTCCGGAGATCAGATCAAATTCATGTGCCTCCTGAAGAGTTAAGGTGCCCTATATCGTTGCAACTTATGCATGATCCAGTTATCATAGCTTCGGGGCAAACCTATGAAAGGGTTTGTATAGAAAAATGGTTTACTGATGGTCATAACACTTGTCCTAAAACTCAGCAGCAGCTCCCTCATCTTTCTTTGACTCCCAATTACTGTGTTAAAGGATTGGTGGCTAGTTGGTGTGAAAATAATCGGATTCCTGTTCCAGACGGTCCACCAGAATCACTTGATCTCAACTACTGGAGGCTAGTGTTGTCCGAAAGTGACTCTGCAAACTCAAAATCGTTAGAAAGTTTCGATTTATGTAAGTTCAAGGGTGTTAAGGTTGAACCTTTGAATGACAGTGGTATCATTGAGGAGGCTGAAGGAAATGAACTGGAAGCTACTTCTGTGCAAAAAGAGGATTGTGGAGATTATCACGCCTTCAAACAGTGTCACGATTGTTTGGCCGTCTTAGAGAAGGATGATGACTTGATGGATAAATGCAAAGTGGTGGAGCAGATAAGGCTCTTGCTAAAAGATGATGAAGAAGCCAGGATTTATATGGGGGCTAATGGTCTTGTAGAGGCATTGCTGCATTTCTTGGACTCCGCTGTCTCATACAGGAATGGGATGGCTCAAGAAATCGGAGCAATGGCTCTCTTCAATCTTGCAGTAAATAATAACAGGTATATGATCATCCGTATCGAATGATTTTTAAATTCCTTTGATAAAACCCGAATTCTTTAAAGAATTTTTCTACTCGTTTGTTTCCTGAAATTTATTTGATACTGCGGAAAAAAAATTATGAGCTATACAGTATTACTGTGGATGTTTATATGGCCTTTAAATCACATTTTATGAGCATTGTGTTTACGCAGTTTCCACTCTTTTCAGAAACAAAGAATTGCTATTGGCTTCAGGAGTGCTTCCGATACTGCAGAAAATGATAGCTAATACCGATTCTGTTGGAGCAACAACTGCCCTTTACCTAAATCTTTCCTGCCTCGATGAGGCGAAAGCCATTATCGGGACTACGCAGGAAGTTGTCTATTTCTTGATCTCCATCCTTAAACATGAATCAGATGAGCAATGTAAGATCGATGCCCTTCACACCCTATACAATATTTCCAGTCATTCAACCAATATCCCTCACCTTCTGGAAGCCGGTATCATTGATGGCCTTCAAAATCTTATCACGCATCCCAGTGACCACTCTTCAATAGAGAAGTGCATTGCCATGTTAATTTACTTAGCTTCGAGTAAATCTGCAAGAGATGAAATCATTGCCTCTCCTGGGCTTATTACCGGGCTTGCTACTATCTTGGATGTCGGTGAGTCTGTAGAACAAGAACAAGCTGCAGCCTGTCTTCTGATATTATGTAATACGAGCGACAAATGCTGTGAAATGGTTCTTCAAGAAGGGGTGATTCCTTCATTAGTGTCGATTTCCGTAAATGGGACAGTTAGAGGTAAACAGAAAGCCCAGAAGCTTCTGATGTTATTTCGGGAGCAGAGGCAACGAGATCCTTCACCTGTTCCCAGTCGACTGATGACCGAGAATAGTGAGATGGCCTTGCCTTCTCAAAACCCAAAGCCATTATGCAAGTCAATCTCGAGGAGAAAAGTCAGTAAAGCATTGAGTGTTTGGTGGAAGAACAAGAGCTTTTCCGTGTACCAGTGTTGAGAAAGTTGCTGCCTTATGTCTGGCTCGAGTTGTCTTCCCATGTATTTTTTGCGTCGGCTTTCCTGCATCACGATTCTCTTAGAGGAAATGTACAGCAGGCTACTTAAATCAATGGAGTATCTAGCATAGTTTCAAGTCCTTAGATCAATGTAATCAAGAAACTGTAGCTAAAATTAGGTGTGAATATTTGGTTGTAAATCCTCTGGATTTTGTTTCGGGGCAGAGTATCCATGAGCAGCTTGCAATTTGCATGATAAATGTCTCGTTTCCTCACCACTTCATCACCATTTCAAATATTCTGTACTATATTTTAGTGTTGCATATTCTATTTGCAATACTATAAAAATCTATCACTCGTCATGGGATTTTGTGGTAAATTCGTATCTAAATCTTGGATAAACCAAATAAATACAACTAACGCTAAGTGTAGACAATTAGATTTATTGACCCTAAAATTATGGCAAGTATAAAATAATATTAAATATCAATAAAAAATAATTAACTATTTATTAGAAAATTTAAATTCTTACAAAAATAAATAGTTAATTAATTGATATTGTATATATTTTGTGAGCAAATCAAGAATTTAAAGCAAGATTGCATTTTGCATCAAATGGAATGAAATACTAATATTTTTGTTATAAATCATAATAGAAATAGAGAAATGAGTAGAGAGAAGAGAGAATCATATGAGTCAATACTCAGGTGCAATTATTATTGAACTCAATCACCCTATTTATAGGGAAAAATTACAAGATACAAATCTTTACAGATATTATCTTGACATATTTATAAAGATCACGAATCTTTCAAATCTAACTAAATAAGATAATCATTTATAATAATAATATATTTATAACATTCCCCCTTAGATGATTATTTGCACAAGCAATCAATTCTTTAAAATCTTCATTTGGCAAGATTGATGTTCGGGAACTTCATCGGGACTCAAGTGTTGCCTCGTTAAAACCTTGACAGTAAAACCCCGTGGGAAAAATCTGAACGAAGGAAAAAGAGTAAACACCATATATTTTCTTTGGATGTCTTCCCGAAGATAGATGCGCCTCGTTAAAACTTTATTAGGAAAAATCCAGTGGGACAAAATCCTAATGAAGGAAAAAAAAGTACGACATCTCTCGCGATACTTGTTAATTGCCTCATTAAAAACCTTGTTATGAAAAACTACGTGGGAAAAATCATAAACAAGGGAAAAAGAGTACAACTGTGATTGCTCCCCCTCTTGCAAGCATCACTTGAAATTATTAACTCGTCATATTTCAATCTTGTGCATTTATTTGCCAAAAATTGATTCAGATGATGATTTTGCCATGTATATGGTACTTCAAAACCAAATATCTTTTCTTCTTCTTCAAGTTGGCAAAAACAATATTTTAACATCGAATCCTTCGAGGTTGTTTCTATATGTATCACCATCAAATCAGTACATCCATGACAAGTGCAAATATTTTATCATAATCCGCTTGAAATATTTTGAAAAACTTTGCTAAAATTTGTTAATATTGCCACATATCATTTTTATTGAAAATTTCATCAAATTGTAGTTCAAAATAATCATCATTTTGCATGATATCAAAACACACGGATGATTATATCATTTCGATCCCAAATAATTTGTGAAATCTCATATTTTAATATACTTGTTATTCTTCAGGAATAACATAATCTAAATTGGATCCATTGAAATAATTGGTCGTTCACGCTTCTAGCGTCTTTTTTCATTTACTTGCAAGTAATATAAGATATGGTCCTGCAGGACATTAATTTCTTTTCACAACGACCAGCCTCCATTATTCTTTTCACATTGAGATATTTACTCATTTTCTTTAAAGGGGTTATTCGTCACTAAAGATGATTTAAATTGTTCAACTTGAACATAAATGAAGTTAAACGATCTTATACACAAGATCAAATAATTTATTTGAGATTTAAAATTTGAACATCATGTTCATTTTATATTTCACTGGGATTGATCTCAAATATTCTTGTAGCTTCTATTTCCTCCCCCTCAATGTTGAAAACATTGTTTTACAAGAATAATAAATGAGAATTTCGCGTCATAAAATCTCATTTATCAAGATAATTGATCATAAGATTCAATTTATTTCCAACATATTTACAATCCCTTCAAGAGATTTATTGTAGTGCATTTCTCGCACAAACATTAACTTTCAGTACATGAGCATTTGACATAATATTTATAATATATTTTCAGATATCCCCAAATATGACGCATTTATTCTCATGGTTTAATAGTTGATTGGAGGCAAAATAAATCAACTAAACCAATGTATTTATAATCATGAAATTGATATGCATATCCTCTTCTGATCAAGCTTGTCTTGATTACATATTCTGGAAATTTTCTCAATACGTATTTTCGCAAACATTATGTTGCGCTTCATGGGTCCACGTTATTTATTCATTCCAGATAATATGGGGATTCTTTAATAATTTGAGCTAATGATAATGATATCAAATTTGATAAGACAATAAGAATTCATAAAATCTTCTGGATCTTTGATTCAAAAATATCCATATTTATCGATCCAGGAACTTTTGGCTTGTTCATTAACAACTTTGTGCACTATCAATAGTTTTTCAACTATTTATATAATTTGAATGCTCAATTCAATGTATTATGCCAAACTCTGAAAGTATTTGTATCAATGACACTTTTGGAGCTCTTTAGCTCTTCTAGACATATTGATTTGTAATATACTATTTAAACCAAATCAATATCTGCTAGATTCAAAAATACATATACGTCATTATTGTGTATCACTATTTTATAATATCAAGCACATCATCTTTTTTTCATCGTCAATCAAGCGATCTTATAGATCTTTCAAACATTCGATCAATATACGATGAAACATATGATTTGGATAGACATCAATCGTCTCCACAAACTTTTATATCTTGCTTGATAGATATCAATAAATCTTTTTACGTACTTCAGGTACGATAGTGATACGAGATACCGATGAACGTTTAGGACAATACTTGATTATGACGTATATCTCAATATTTTGTGCCGAATTTATGATTCATATCTCGATCATACGAGATGACATATTCTTTCTTGAAGAATTAAACTACAGTGTATCAACTGTGTTCATTGGCACTGTCATATTCACTTAAAATAATGGACCACATTAATTAGACAATTGTCATAATTGTCTTTCCTTGAACAAAATATTATAAATAATATATTATATTAGAATTATTGAAATTGAGAATCGAATGTACCTTTTCAAATTCTTGTATGCATCAAGTAGATCTTTTACCTTCAACAGTAATATTCGATCTATCACGAATATCGTTTTACATTAAATTCATGTTCCTACATGTAAGATAATAACATGTGATAAAAATACTCTATCATTTATTTAAAAAATGATAGATTAATCAAATGATTTTGAAAAAATCCAAAATTTATATCCACAATCAAAATTGATGAATTTAAAATCCATAATCAAATTTTATTAAATAAAAATTTAACAAAAAATTTATCACCAAATTGCATAATCAATATCTCATGCAATATATTGACTAATAGAATAAATTCACAAAATTTGTAGTTCTTATTTTATATCATCAAAATAATTTATGTGAATCAAAACAAAACACATTCTAGAGTTTTCCACAATTTAGTTTAAACAAATACAAAATTAATTTACCAAAAATAAATTGGTTCAATAAATAAATAAAATGAATTGAAGTTAGTCATAAATCAACTCATTTACATCATCATGCATAGGCTACCATCAATCCATCATCGTCGTTGCCCAATATAGATGATGGTCCAATTCATTGGGTTTAACATTTATTTTTATTTTTCTTTTTTCGGTTGATAGTGTTGTGATCTTACTACCGCACATTCATAATTTTCAATCAATAGTCTATGCAGTTCATCATTGAACATCAAGTCGCTATTCATAAAAATAGTGACAAATAATATATCATGCTTCTTATAGAGCATTAAAAACAAATATATGATTTGAATCGATATCAAGTCAATATCTTTTGATATATATCTCACATATATCTTTAATAATATTTTCTTATGGATATTGACAATTTTAGATCATATATCGATATTCTTTGAGAAATTGTACTAAATTTCTCAATTCATAAGATCATCAACAACCAAAAGGACATTAAATTATATTCTTCGAGAATATTTCAAAATCGTGGATCTTATATTAATATTCTTCATGAATATTATCAAATCTTGCATATTTTTATCAATATTTCAATATTGATACAATATTGCATCCTTTTATCATATGTCAATATTGATATATTTTGACATGAAATCAATTTCTTCAATGATATTTGTAGATATTTGATATCATATCAGATATCAATCACGATTTCTTCATTTTCTCAATATACGAAATCATATATCACATCTTTATCGTTAATCTATTAAGATTCTTAATATATTATATTATATCTAGGAATCTCTTTAGATTCTCAATATATTTGACCTTATATCAGATCTTAATCTTGAATATATCAATATTCAATATATTATATCATGAATTCATGAATATCTTTCGATATATCAAAATTGAAATCATGAATCTCTCAAAATTCTCAGTATATTGTATCATGATAATGAATTTCTTCAAATTCTCAATATAAAATCATGTTGTGCTACTTTATAGCCATCAACATATTCATGATATTTCATGGGCATCAATATATCAATTATTTTCATTGTGCTACTTCTAGAACACCAATGAATATCTCTTTGTGCTACTTTTAGAACACTAATGAATATCTCTCATAAATTTGAGTATTGACAACACGTTGTGCTATTCCAATAGCATCAATAAAACGAGAATTATTTTTATTCTCAATTGGTTACAGCATCGTGCTGATAACGTGTTATAAATCATAATAGAAATAGAAAAATGAGTAGAGAGAATTCATGAGAGAAGAGAGAATCATATGAGTCAATACTCAGGTGCAATTATTATTGAACTCAATCACCCTATTTATAGAGAAAGATTACAAGATACAAATCTTTACAGATATTATCTTGACATATTTATAAAGATCACGAATCTTCTAAATCTAACTAAATAAGATAATCATCTATAATAACAATATATTTATAACAATTTTTAGTATTTTAATTCAAATCTTGAATCAAATGGAAAAAAATATTAATATTTTTAGTATTTAAAATCAAATCTTGTGATTAATGGAAGAATCACCAAATGAATCACGATGATCCAATCAAATTGTGACACCTCATCAAATGAAAATGGTAGGAAGCTACATTTTCACCTGTAAATAGGGGGATATATGACCAAGAAGTACACACGACACAGAAGATTGAAGCAAAAGAGTAGAAGAATTAAAGATTTTTTCTCTCAAGTCATATTCAAAAAGTTCAAGACGCAATTCAAGACGTTTTTCTTCAAATTCATCAAAATCGAGAAGATCGAGGCGTTATTCAAGGAATTAATCGCGTTATTCTTCAATCACATTTAAATTTATCCAATTTCAAGAATATTTTGTTCTTCACCAAATTCAAAATTAACAAAGTTCAATGTGTGATTCAAGGCACTCATCGCGTTCTTCCCAAATTTTGAAGAATAATTCGATAACAAAGTTTTAACTCATCGAATTAACGTTATCAAGATATCAAAATCATCTTTTACGAAGATCAAATACTCAAGAAATTCAAATCCATCAAGAAATTATTATTGAAGAGAAGAATCAAGGGATTATCTTGAGATTGCATCAACTAATCTTTATTTAATTTCTCAAATTCAGTATGTATCTATTTTTTATTTTTTTATTTTAAAAAATAAAAAATTTTGCGCTACACTAATGATGCGATTATCATAAAATAGTTTCTTGGGGTAGGTAAAGTCCCGGGCAAAGTAGCAGGTATTTGGCAAGATCTACACACCATAAGTAAGAAAACTCGTTAGTGGGGGCGCCAGAGGGTTCTCCGGCGTCGCCACTCCGATGATTAAGTTAGATTAAGATGTATGGAGTGAGCTTAAAATTTTTTAGATAAAGTGAGTGTGTATAAGACAATAGTGACAAGTGATGCGTACCTTGGCCAGGTTCAGAAGCCTGATATTTATACCCGTCGGACTGAGTTATTAATGATTACATGGTATGGGCGAACTGACAGCATTTAATGTGATGAAATATTTACCACGTGTGATTAGATACCCTGTAATCTTCGGAAGAACCCATACCATTGTATCGTGATTAGCAATGATTTGATCCGCAATAAAAGCCTGATATACTCAAAATAGTCGTGGCCGTTTCCTGACCCTTAAAATAAAAAGTCCAGGGCCCACCAGCTTTCTTCTTCTCGGCTCCGAGGAGCTTGTTTGTGTGTACCCGACTTCCGTATTTTTCCCGGGCTCCATTGATTACCCGGGCGTTTGGAACCTCCCGGGTACCCTGGACCATCCAGGTCCTTGAGAGTCCAGGGTTATCTTACCAAGATATCAACTAAGATTCTTCCAAGCTTGAGACAGTCTTTCTTTGAGTCTATGTGGAATAATCCCATCGCACGCATTTTGAACTTTGTAGATTCACTAGGAGGTGAGAGTGAGACTAGCTAACACACTAAGGTCAACTTCCAGTCTTATATATGGTGCTGCCCTAGAAATAGTTGTCGGCACACGCAATTTGCCTGTGTGCAATCTAAAGGGAGAAAAAAAAAAGTGCGCGATGTAATATTTGCAAAACCATGAAACCACTGCCATGTTTGCAAAATCAGTTTAAAAGAAAAGAGATTAAAAAAGAAACAAAAGTGGAAGTTTGTGGTCCGGAAAAGTTAGATAAAAAAGTGGAGAGTTTTTTAATAATTATTTTCAAAAATGTTGATTTCAAAAAAAAACTTCATCTGACATAAATCAGATGTCGATTGACTCATGTGATGCTACATCAAACTATTTTACATCTTAAATATGTGAATCTCATGATGTGTTTGTGGTATTTATATAAAATTACATCGACTTAGTTAGATTGCGTCAAATACGTTAGTAATCTTACAAGGTCCTTTTTTTTTATATGATAAGAAAGATTAATGTATGCAACTTTCAGTCAATCACTTTATTATTAAAATTTTAGAGTACAAAAACTCTTGAAATCCTTGATTTCAAAAACTCTAATAAATCGTAATTTAATTTTATAAGACCGATCTTTTGTTACAGGGAACTACGAGAATTTGTTCAGTTTTTTTTATATAAAATAAAATATTTTCTGAGTAGAATATGATAAATTCCAATTAGGAAAGGGAAGTGTCCTCCGCATCAATGAAACAAAACGCCACTACTACACTCACAGCAGAACTCAGTGTACACCGGATGGGATCACTCACCCATTCATCCATCTTCTCCACACAAACCTCTTTCGGTGGATCGAATTCGATTCTGTAGCTGAAAATGATTGAATCATCCGCTTTACAACCACGCAATATGCTGATCGGATTCCACGAAGTCGTGTGACAGCTCCTCCATCTCTTTATCTGGATTATCAACCACATTTCAATGTATGCGCAGATCAAAACTTCTGGATTTCGATTCGGAATTTATATGCTATTTCGTTGTTTACTGTGCAATTACTTATGATTAAATCAAATCTTTCGCTCGGTAACCGTTTCAAGACTTTTCGTATGTTTTACGGTTTGGTTATGTATTTGATTTATTTGTTTTTTTTATATTCTGTTTGCTTGTTGGGAGCTTAGTTGATTTGCTTACGTTTGTTCATTCTTTTCGTTGGGTTCAATTTTCTTTTGGATGGATTTCGTATTTGATCCTTTATTTTTGCCCCATTATTGATCTATAGCTCCACAATTTTCCGTTTATTTGTCTGAATTCTTGTAATTAACATGGAGCTAGGCTCAGGTATGTGATAAATATCTGGTGTTTTTTTGCTAATAATTTTTATTTCTGAAGGGTTTTGCTTTGCTGATTAATTGGACAAAATTAAGTTCTTAACATTAAACTTGGATGAAAACTTTTTTCCAAATTAATGGATTGATATTTTTCTGGCAATAAAACTGACAGAGGTTTTGTTGGCTTCATACTATTTGAAATTATGGAGTTGATGAGACATTTATATTGATTTGATCAACTGGCATAATTCCTGATTCCAATAATAAGTATTTAATATCTTGATTTGAAATAATGTATTTGCAGAAACTTTTTTGTATTGCTAACATGAGTTATCTCAATATTAGTGAATGAATGTGTACAATTTGAAGAATAAGAAGAAAGCATCAAATGATGTGTCTCTTATTCCTTTTTCTTTTGTTTTATCAGTGTTTTTTTTTCGCTTGCAATTATTATTTGCACTTTATAGTTTCTTGAACTTCGGTAATCAGGTTTTAAAATGACGTGTAAATTGCATTATCTGCAGGTGTACCTGGCGATGGAAGGTGTTTGTTCCGATCAGTGGTTCATGGTGCTTGTCTACGAGCAGGAAAGCCATCTCCAACAGAAAACCGTGAAAGGGAACTTGCAGACGAGCTTAGAGCAACAGTACAGAATTCTTTCTTTTTATTCTGCTATGTTGAAGGAATTCAGTTGCTTATGTTGCATAAGTAAAACTTAGGATTCCTTGGTTCTGCAGGTCGCAGATGAATTTATCAAGAGGCGTGCAGATTCTGAATGGTATGATTTGATCGTTTGGAAAACAAGGATTAGTGCTGAGAACTTTTGACTTTTTCACACTTGTCAATCATGTCCATTAACTTTGCATTTTAACTTCAGATAAGATTAATAAGTGGTTCAAATGTGAAAACACTCAAAAGCATTTCTGGGAATATTTCATCAAGCATGTTGTATCTTGAGTACAGAATAGCAACTTCATACTGTTTATCCAATTCTTATATGGGTACCGCCTTCAATATATTTTATCCTCAGGTTTGTAGAAGGTGATTTTGATACTTATGTTGCACAAATGCGACAGCCCCATGTATGGGGTGGGGAACCTGAGCTGCTCATGTCATCACACGTGTTACGGTATGTACTCTTAGTGGTTTTTGTTTGCATTTATCTTTCCTTCTGTGCATGGCGAAAATTCACTTATAATTTAATAAATAAAAATTGTCTTACGATTTAAGCTTCTTGAATATTACGTTATTACAGCACCACATTTTCAGGCTCTTGATATTCATTATTTCCTACATTTCTGCAACCCTAATAGTTCTGCTTGTTAACAAGAGCACGGTACCACAAACAGTCATCCACACTCCACAGAATTCACAATATGAATTACATGCCGATGAACTAGCTATAACTATACTGTACTGCACTCGACCTTTTGGTAAATGATAAATAATCATCATCATCATAATGGTTGCAACCCCCTAATAATTGAAAATTTGCAAATTAGATGAAAAATGTATACGATAATTAACGGGAAAGGAAAAACATTTTCAGGGTTCCAATTACTGTTCACATGTTGGATAAGAGGACTAATTCTGTCAAGATTATAGCTGAATATGGCCAAGAATATGGAAAGGAGAATCCAATCCGCGTATTATATCATGGTTATGGGCACTATGACGCGTTAAGGAGCTCTTTAGATGGTTCACAATTGAAGCTGTAAATTCTCCACTTTATGAGCTATTTTTCCCCATGTCAAACTGCATCCCCTGAACAAGTTTATTCTAAGTTAAACTTTGTACAACATCATATGGCGTTTTTCTAATTTTGCAGGAATAAAGGTAGATGAAACAACCCTCGGAACCTATTGTTCCAGATGCAAGAAAAGATGGAAGCAAAATTAGAAGGAAAATAGGGATGGATTGCTTCCTGGTGTTCCGAATATCAGCTGAATAAATACTCCCAACTCCAGTTGCTTGCTACAACTTTGTCATCAAATTTCGAATATTACTCCCTTGAAATACTCAATTTATTGGAGAATTATACACTTTGATCATTTGAATACAGCAAATCAATGAAGGGGCTGGATCCAATTCACTCCATATGCATTCTTTTGTCGTATATAATATTTACTCGTGTATCTTAATTTACAATGAAAGAGACTCTATCTATTATTCAACGTCTTTCCATATTTCCCGAAGCAGCTGATATCTGACAACATTCCTCCCACCCTTTTCCTTTGGCATCAAGCTGAGTTTAGATAAAGCAGAAGAAGTGAGGAAGCTATCAGGAATGACTGAAGTCAATGCCGAGTCGAGTTCATCCAACTCATCGTCGCTGGCATATGATTTATTGAGTGTTGATAATCTGCTACTTTGGAGCACTTGGCTTCCAACTTCTCCCACACAAGTTAACAAAGCTGCGGCGGGTGGTGAATATTTTGTGGGAGTTGCGGTGCAAGGAAAGAATGTGACCATATCGTCACGACAGTCAGAAACATCCTGAATGGAGAAAAAATTGCAAGCTAAGAATAACTTGTATGCCTCTCGACATTGAAAATTTTATGGTAACACATGCAATTTAGTATGTGAGGAAGTATTAACCTCAGAATCAAGGGCAGCGATTATGTTGCGTGGCATCGGTTCAGGACAGAATTCATCCGGAATGAAATTGTTCAGAACCCTTTTGATCAAGGATGGACCAAATGTCGGGCAAACCTTCACAGGAACAAACCGTAGATGATCACAAACCAAAGATTCTATGCTTTTTCTTTTTTTCTTTTTTTTTTTTGTAAAGTAGATTCGATGCTATTTGGGTTCACCAGAATCATGCAATGCATGTCGGTTTCACCTACATCCCATGCGGATAACGTGCATGAGTGTGATCACATGTAACATAGATGATATCTTACTCGAATTTGATGGTAAAGTCTACCTCTTTTCGGGTGGAAGCATCAGCAAGCATTCCGAATGGCAGCATCATAAGGTTACTTAACGCATGGAGGAGCTTGAAAGCCTTGAAAGATTTTGGTCTGTTGCCATCAACAAGAATGCTAGTATCCTCATGGGACTCGTCTTCTATGCCGAAAAGATCCGTGAGCCATCTGGACCAGTTCCCGATCTACAATAATGTAAAAAAAGAAAAAATAAATAAATAAGAATTTTAAGCTCTGTCCAGACTCGAATCATAAATAATTGTTTGATATCGAACAATGAGGATGCACAACCAACATCAGTTAGTTCCACACTTACAGCATTTTTTAACTGTGCACCAGCTCCAAAGCTTGATTTCCCAGCTGGAATAGGGAGGACTTTGGAATCACTTATGGGATCAGAAAATGGATCAGTTGGCATTTCCTCAGCGGATTCACGTAGAATAGCATTGAACATTGCAACATCCAATCTATTAACTAACTGCTCCATTACCTATTAGAACAAAAAAATGCAATTCTGTCGTGTTAGAATCTTAAATATGTTCATAAATTCAGACGACGAGCCCAATCCACCCCTAGAAAACCTGGTAGTAATTAATAAGGGGAAGGTAATTCAACTTTGTAAGTTGATCCAAGAACCCTTGCCCAACTGTTGTGGGATGCGAGCGTTACATTTGTCCCACCCAACCCATGGCTCACAGTCGTGCGGTGTAGACCCCACCTGGGGCCGGACATTCCTTGGCGGAAAATACACATGGGTCCCACTCTAGTACCTCTTTGTCATGTGTCTAATCCACCCCTAGAAAACTAGTTACTATTGGTGAAGGATATCCCTGTATACATTCACAAGTCGAGGTGGGATGGTACTGTTGCACAAGGTTGTTTATGAAACATACCAGTCTAACCAGCACAGACAAGCAGCCACATTCATGCCCTCCAGCCCGAATCGGACAAAGCCTTTCACATGCATCTTTGAAGGCTTTCTTCCACAACTCTATAGACAAGTTTCCCTGTTCGTGATTACCTGTATTATTTCTTCTTCCATTCGATTTCTTCATGCCTGAGCTGTTGTTAGTCCTCTCACTACTTTTTGCTAGATTTGGCTGCATGTGTGGGGTAAAAGTCTGCAGTAAATGAAACATAATCATCATTCTTAACTTCAAAACTGATAAATAAACAGGGAGCGACGGTTTTCAAAATATTGCAAATAGTGAAAGTACTGGTGACCTGCCACCAAACGGACTCGACAATGCGAGAAAAGAGCCAAGATTCAACTTTTTCAAGTGCAATAATGAACGTCAGGACATCCTCAAAGTCATCAAATTCTTCAGTTGGCTTAGTATTCGCCTCATCCCTGTGAGAGGAGTCTAGCTGTTTATTTCTTATTCTTCCAGCTGATTCAGATTCTGGGCCATCATGTTTTATTCGTGATACATTAGAATGTGGTAACTCTGCAGCAATTTGGCTTACAATGGCCCTCAACATAATTGAATTTGATAACCAGTATGTCAACCTGTAACATTTACATTAAAAAATTTGATATTATCAAGATATATCTTTGAGTTCTAACAGTAAAAAGTTTGGTGAGATGAGTAGCAGTAAAAAGGACGAAATTGGATATCTGTTGGATAGGCATATAAAGAAATGTAGTATTCTTTGCTAAACAAACTTACCGTGGGACGTCGTTTCCACATGATTTAGAAACCAAAATCAAACCAGACACCACAGCTCTTGCTGCACTAGACCGCTTTGCTTGAGATCCTTCTCTGCAAATGTTACTATAAAATCTTGAAAGTCGTCTAGCTGGGGCATGGAGCTTATTTCCCGAACTGGCATGCTCAGCAACGACTGAATATAATCCAACCTCAATTGCTGCAGCTTCCTTCAGTTCTTCCTCAAGCATCTCAATTCTAGTTTTCCATTCATTTTTACTGTCAAAATGCTCACCTTTTTGCTCTTTTCCTTCAGTTTTTGCACTAAGTTTACCTTTCTTGAGATAGACATTATACATGTCGAGGTCTGGTGCTTTTCCCCCAGCATAAAAGTCGGTCAGAAATCCATTCCCTTTAGCTGTGCTGTGTATTTGGACAGATTTTACATGCTTCAACTGAGGTTTGTTACTGCTGGATGGCGGAACTAGTGGAGCTTTTCTGTTTGGAGCAAGAGTATCGCTTCTTGTTGTCACCTGTCTTTTCGTATTATCATCTGATAATTTATCGAGTAACTTATTCCCTGGAGAACGGTTTGTCCCTTCCAATATCTGTTCATCCCATCGAATATCTTGTCTTACCCTTTCACCAACACGTGAATCGTCGATCGGAACATCTTGTGGTTGCAACTCTTTATCTTGAGAAGAACTGCTTTTTCTATAGTTATCAGCTTCAACCACTTCAAGAGAAAACCTTTCAAGGGATCTGTCTTCTACATATTGTTGAGTGTTTCTGCTACTTTTATAGTTGCTGTTTGCAATAACTTCTTGGGAATTGGGGTAAACACTTCCCCTCGCAAAACTTGTTGCAGTGTTATTGGGCTTAGTATGTATCTCTCGAAAACTTATGGATGAGGGAGAGGATCTAATGGAGGGGGAAACAGAGTTCTTGACAGATGTCATGCTTCGCTCGGAAAACTTGGACGAAGAAACCTGGTCATTTACATGGTTCCTAGCATCAAATAATGAATCATTTGATGGAGGCCTCAAGTTCTTGTTTTGCTCTTTCACAGAGTCGATTCCAGCATTTCCATATCCATTCTGCATTTTTTACTTCAAATAAGTGTCACGAGGTACAAGTACATGCATTGAGTGGAAAGAATTATTGATACTATGGAGTAAAGCCTAAGTATAGATGTCAAGATAGATTAAATTTTAAGAAAATTTGCTTACCTTCTCATTATGAGACGGTGAAGTTGTTACAGACCCGATGGTTGATGAACCAGCAGCCCTTGATGAATGTGAAGAAGCATCATCATCAGTAAAAGAGGCTATTTCCGAGCTATTGTCATCATATTCAAGGAAGCCAGCTTTAGGTGAGGAATTAGAGCTATCCCTTTCAACAGGATCAAAAGTAATAATTAAATCCGGTTGGACTGACATACTAGAACTTTTCTTGAAGCTTAATGGGACATTTATACTTAATACATGATCTATAACTCCATAATCTGCGAGATTCAATGAAGCTGTTCCCAAGAGTTGTCCTTTAGCCTTATCCTTCCGAGGCTCAAATAAGCTGAACTCCAAATAATTCTTTTTAAACTTATCGCCAGCTTTCTTATCTTGGTGAAGAGTAACAGGAAGCATGAAAGACTCATTAAATACGATATTGGATTCCCCAGCCACAGAGATAAACGAACCAGAATTTTGATCACCATTTTCCCACTGAATCAAAACGGTTTGAACAGATTTAAGAGACTCCGATGGTGGCCAAGGTCTAATCTCCTGTATATGGACAATGTACTGAACTCTAACTGAAGCACCCCGTTTGTGCTTCGATCTCAGTCCAAGAACCATAGCTAGAGTAAGATAATTAAGAGCTGAAGTTGGTTGGTTGATTCTACAACACGATGAGAAAAATAAAATTCATCACAGAGAATTTAGGTAATAACACTCATGAATACGATCTAAAAATAAAGATCTTCTGACATTTTCTCAGAATAATGAAATTTTTGCAATTTTCATCTATATACTAAGACTTGAAAACAATTCAGAAATAAGGTGATGTTTGCAAGTATCTCTAAAGAATCACAAGAAGCTGGAAAACTAGAAACACATTAGGAAAAAAAAAAAAAAAAACAGAGAGAGATGCATTATGGCCGACTCAGGGATTTGGTGTAACAGCTTAATTTATGATGGAAGCTCAAAATATATAAATAGACACTATGCATGCAATTTGAAAATTCGGCATTCCAGTGGATTGCCTTCGGTTGCCCAGTCGAGTCTCAGGCATACATCCTAAAAAAAATGCAGTAAAAATTTTACCAATCAAGCAGACCAAACAAAGAGAGAACGATCAAAGCTAAAATGGCCACATTTGCAAAGTACCCAAATAAAGAATCACATCACTGTAAAATAATCATCATTTTAATTTCAGGATCAGTAAAATCTTCCAAAAAAAGAAACAAACCATTAGAGAACCAATCAATAATCCAGCATCCAGCTATCAAATGCCACAACACAGAAATGGTAAAAATACACAGAACATCAAATTTGCATCCATAATTATCAATGAGAAAACAACTACATAGAGTTAACTAAGAGAAACAAGAAACAGACACGAAGAGAAAAAAAAAAGTCAGTCTTTTACCAGAAGATTGAAGAACAAAAGAGAATTATGCTTCTTGCAATCCCTTTTAAATCATTGATCTTGTTTATTCTCGCAGATGGGATTCCTTGTTTGTTTGAGAAGAAAGTAAAAGTAGGCGTAAGAAAGTCCAAAAGATTGAAAATTCAGAAGGGCTGGAGGAAGAAGAAGATGCGTTTGCAGCGTATGGAAAAAAGTCCCAAGGTTTCAGTTTCCTGATTTTGCTAAAGTTCCATTTTTCTTTTCTTTTTTTCTTTTTATTTTTATTTCATACAAAAAATCCTACTATTAATTAATTAATTGAACCAGAAAAAGGAAGTGATAATATCGAATTTTTTTTTAATACTGATGCGATTGATAAACTATAATTTGCATAATTTTTACAAATGTTTAATTTAGTTATAGAAAGTGTTTATTGGATTATTTACTTATATATTTTCTATTTAAGATTAAGATAAGAAGGTAAAAAAAAAATTATAACTGGCTTTGAAAAAAGCTTATAACTACCAAAAAAAAAAAAGCTTATAACTATCTTTTAGTAATATGAAAATAGGTTTAAAAGAAAATATGAACAAAGCTATTATTTCCCTAACGGACCCATTAACTTTTT
The DNA here is from genome assembly GCF_033568475.1 of Henckelia pumila. Classification (NCBI taxonomy): domain Eukaryota; kingdom Viridiplantae; phylum Streptophyta; class Magnoliopsida; order Lamiales; family Gesneriaceae; genus Henckelia; species Henckelia pumila. The sequence goes on from NW_027331831.1 coordinate 8,489,695, forward strand.
TTTTCAAATATAAAATTTAGATTATAATAATATTTGGCTCTAGATATATATATTTGAAAATATCTTGTGTGTTCGGCCCAGGAAAATCACATTTTTTTCCTATAATTATATTTTTTCTATTTATAGTTTTGTTATCGGTGAATTTGTAAAAAAAAAAAATTGATTCAGGTGAATTTGTAATTTTAATCTGTAGCTTTCATATGTTTTTCATTTTTGGTTATGTTATTGACTTATTGTGAATTTTTATTTGTGATAATGCAACTTATAATCTTTTCATTTTTGATAATTTAACTTGTATGTTTTTATTTCATTTTTTGTACTTTTATCGGGTTAAAAAAAATACACGTCATATGATTAAAATAAAAAGTAATCGCAACAGGTCAAAAAACGAAAAAATGCAATTTATATGACTACAAAATGTAAATTCATTATTAAACAAGACTACAAATGAAAAAAAATGCAAATTCCACATCCAGAAATCAAAATGTAACTTTCCATGCTTGGTGCATATTCAATGACTACCATGAGGTATGCTTGTATGTTTAAAGGAAAATAAGTTTTTTGGTCCATTAACTTATCTATATTTTGGTTTTGGTCTATTAACTTTTTCAATGTGGGTTTTGGTATACTAACTTTGCATTTTCAGTGTTTTTTGGTCCAACTGCATACGTGTCAACTTTTGATTGGTCCAAAATGATGACGTGGACCAATCCGAAGCTGACACATATGCAGTTGAACCAAAAAACACTGAAAATGCAAAGTTAGTGTACCAAAACCCATATCGAAAAAGTTAATGGACCAAAACCCAAAAAAGATAAAGTTACTGGACCAAAAAACTTATTTTTCCTATGTTTAATATTTGTGTGCTAAAAATATTTTTGCATGAATAAATAGAATATTAGATGAAAATTTTAAATTCTAATGTTATACTTAATAAAAGCTATTGCATATGTTACAACCGAAATATGAATTTTAGGAAATTCAAATATAATTTTTCCCCCAACGACGATACAATTTGAATTTAGTCTTAAAAGTTAGATGTGACCTGATTTCCTCCTCGTAAAAATACTTCAATTTTAACGTTTATATTTATTAATATATTACAAAAAATCTCATGGGATTATCTCATAAATCAATGTTTTGTCCCATATTCACCTAACCAAACTCATGAAATATTATTTTTATGTCAAAATTATTATTTTTCACTAAATATATTAATTAAGTTGGTCCATACACAAAAGACCTAGATTTCGTTTGGACATATACTTATGAAATGTTTTTGTAAAGTGTGTGTTAAAAACTTTTTATAAAATATTTTAAAAATTATTTTAATAAGAACAAATATGTGTTTGAACAACTATTCTATAAGGGAGTGTTTACTTAGCTTGATAACAATAGGATAAGCTTATTAATTCAACTTAATCCATTGTTTACTTTTAAAAAAATCAAATCTCTCAAATCTCAAGGCCCGTCATTTAACCCGAGATTAGACATCCTTAATTACACAAGAGATAACACATCCTAACCAATATTTGTGGAAAAAAAAATACACATAAATCATAAACTACCCTCCTTCAATTCTTTTGTTTCCCCCCCCCCCCCCCCCCCAATTTCTTTCCTTTTATAACTCGATTTATCAATTTTATTATTTTTGAAAAAATATATATTTTTATACCTAATAATTTTGATAAATGAAAATGCCTCCATGTGAATCAATAATAATTTAGTTCAAAAATAACCCAATTCAAATTATATTAATAAAAAATTAAGCATAAGATTGTATATCATAAGTGGAGGGTAAAACTGACATTCATCCTTCAATCATTATTTCAATTCCAAAATTAATAACTCAAAGTAAACATGTTACTGTTTATCTATCATTATTCTAAATCCTTTAAAATCATTTTAATAATCCTAATATGATTTATCCACGTGTAATTTTATCTCACTAAATAAACACGGCCTAAAAATATTTTAACATTTCAAAAGTAATGTTGTTCATGTTTTCCTTCCATGATTCTATTCTAAAAACATTTAAAAATACATCTCAAATATTCATTAAAAACTATACTTAAAGAACCTTTAACAAATGTTTTTAAAAAACATTGTACAAAATTTGATCAAAACACATATTTTAAGTTTTTTACAATTATAAAACACTGAAAACGTTTTTTAAATACATTCAAACGGAACTTTATTCTACGTAGATATTATTAATCGATTTTTATGTTTATATTTATATTTATAAGAATAAAATATATATTATCCACAAAAATTCTTGATCAATTATTAAGAACCCCACTGTGTCGTTATATTGGTTGCATTAAATTTGTATAAATGACTGATAACAAATGGGGTTGAAATAATTAATAAATAATGCAGCGGAGAGGGAAGGTTGAAGCAACCACGTCTCATTCTAAGATCTAAGTAACAATATTTATATTATTAAGTTATATTAACATCATCATCTTCACACACACACATATATATACATATATATGAAAATATTTAGATCCATCATAAATGCAAGAGCCTTGCATTTTGTTTCCATATACACTAACACATACAAAATAAAATTAAAAAACACTATAAAATCTGTGAAAAATAAATGTCTCTATCCATATGTGATATAATTCATATTGTTTGAATTGTGTATGGTGAAAAAGTTGGAAGATGAGGCTCTCTCCCACCAACATGGTGAGACGCCAAGTCAATTAATTGTATTGGTCGCATACAACTTTAAGTCAAAAGGAATCATCCACTTTCAGCTTTATTGATGTTACATGAAAGTACTGTTTGCTTTAAGTGATAAAATAAATAATATATGAATAAATAATGTATTGTAATAAAAAATAAATAATAGTATTTATATTATTGAATTTGATTGATTGATTATAGTATATTTGATTTGATTGATTAAATATTATATTAAAAAATTAAATTACTATTTTATCCTTTTAAAAATATATAAAATATAAAATAATATTATTTATAAGGGGTAAGATAGTAATTTAAATTAAATGATTTGATTAATGTAAGATAAATTATTGATAATTTGATTGATGTAAAATTAATAATTAATAGATGAATAAATAATATGTCGAAAAAAACGCGAGATTGGATGAGATAAGTTATACATAGATTAATAATAATGGCTACCAAATGGTGCCAATGGTCCAAAAAACACCTTCATCAAATTATAATAAAATTAAAAATTGATCTAATAGCTAAGATGTCGTTTAATTTGTTCAAACCCAAACCCAATACTAACATATAAAATCTAATTTCAAGTTTCTGTAAATAAGTTTTCCCCTCCTAAAATTAACTAACAGGCCTGTGGAAGGATTATGCAGTTTGTTTTAATTCCCTTTTGTCTCTGAATGACTGAATCTTTAATCCGCCTTTCAAGCCCGGGCCAGTAAGTGCCTGATAAGCCATTCAAGCATTTGTACAATGTTAAGATAGTTGAACAATAAAATCCATGGACTGAGCCAATAATTTATTAAGAGGTAGCTAAATTTATGAAAGTCAATGTACTGATGTACAAATAAAATTTATAGAATATATATATAAAAAAACAATTCAATTTTACTTCTTTTTTTTTTTTTTTTAGTAAAAAACACTTTACAACACCTTGTAACCAAGGTGGAAAGCTAAATAAAAACCAGGAGCTCGGAAGAATTAGAGCAAATTTTTTTTTGTGACGTGAGAACCCGCAGCCGCTATCTATTGGAATATATCTTTATATATATTGTGCATATCTTTGTATATTTGTTTATATTTGTTTCTTTTATCATTATCTCTTTAGGTTGTATATAAATATATGATGTATCATTCATTGGTGAAATATATCAGAATATATTTTCTCATACGCTTCTGCATGGTATCAAAGTCTAAGGCTTACGCCACTAAACCTAGCTTCTAGTCGCCGCCAACCTTCACCGTTTTTTTTCCTTTGCCGGCCACCTCTATGGCTACAACCACCAATACGGCCGATGCCCTCAACACTCCCGTCTCCTTCAATGTTGCTACTCATGCGCCCTTGAAGCTGACCTCTTATAATTACCTCTCCTGGCGTCTCCAGTTCATGACTCTACTCACTGGTCATGATCTGATCGGTTTCATTGATGGCTCTCACCCATGTCCTGATCGCCTCATTACAGTCTCTGATGCTCAGGTCGCCAATCCTGCCTATCATGCCTGGATACGACAAGACCAACTTATTCTAAACATTGTCATTGGATCGTTGTCTCCATCTCTGATCCCGTTCATTGCCACCGCACACACTGCCTTTGACGCCTGGACCACGCTTGCTAACACATATGGGAAACCATCCCGTGGTCGCATCACTCAACTAAAAACCCAACTTCACAATCCGGTGAAAGGTTCTCAATCTATCGCTGAGTTCATGTAGTTTATCAAAACCAAGGCTGATGAACCGGCACTCATGAACGCACCTCTTGATATTGAGGATCTCACTATCAAGGTTCTGCATGGCCTTGATGATTATTACAAGGAATTGGCTCATGCAATTCAAGCCCGGGACTCTGTCATCTCCTTTGAGGAACTTCATGAAAAGCTTCTTAATCATGTGGCTCATCTCCTTGCCCGAACCGCTTCTCAGATCACTCTTCCGGTCACTGCTTATGTTGTGAATCGCTCGGGCCCCAACAACCGTCGGCCCCAGGCTGGTCATACGCCGGCCGGTTCTCGTCCTGGAGATGCCTGGAATTCTCGGCCACCGCCCCTGCCGAACCCTCAGGCCCCGGGCTCGCGTCCCTCCCGCCCTTATTTGGGCCGCTGCCAGCTCTGCAGCCGTCAGGGACATTCTGCTCGGCGCTGTCCTAACTTCTAGTGTGCGCCCACTACTACTATTATTCCTTCTGGTCAGCATCGCAATGTCTCTGGCTTCCCTGGTCCATCGGCTGCTGCATACACCACTGCGTCTCCTGCTTCGTCCGATTGGATACTCGACTCTGGAGCCACTCATCATGTGACGTCTGATTTTTCAAATTTATCCTTGCATGTGCCGTATGTTGGCTTTGATGGTGTTGTTGTTGGTGATGGCAATGAGCTTCCTATTACTCACACAGGTTGTCTCTCACCACCCTTCCGTTCTTCTGATCTCGTATTTCCAAATGCTCTATTTGTTCCCTCCATTAATAAAAATCTCCTATCTGTCTCTCAACTGTGCACAACTAATGATGTTATTGTTGTTTTTTCCTCTCATGACTTTCAGGTGAAGGATCGTCGCACAGGGGCTACTCTTCATCAGGGACCACTTAAGAGCGGAGTCTACTCATGGTCTGTGTTTCCTCCTATCCCACCACTGGCTCTATCGGCGTCTGTCGAGTCTTTCCCTATATGGCATAGTCGTTTGGTTCATCCGTCTCCTCGGGTGTTGCGTCATTTATTTGTGTCAAAGTCATTGTCCTGTTCTTCTTCCGTTCGTCATTTTCATTGTAACTCATGTTTAAGTAATAAAAGTCACAAACTTCTTTTTCATTATTCCTCACTCACTTCGCAATTTCCCCTTGATTTAATATTTTCTGATGTCTGGACTTCTCTGGTTATTTCCTGTGATGGATATAAATACTATGTTATATTCTTAGATTACTACAACAAATATATATGGTTTTATCCACTGAAACGTAAATCAGATGTCATATCTGTCTTCCAATGCTTTAAGTCGCTTGTTGAGAAACGATTTAATCATCCTATTCTCACCTTGTATTCTGGCAATGGTGGGGAATTTCTTGCTCTAAAAAATTTTCTCAGTCTGCATGAAATTTCTCATCTAACCACCCCCCCCCTCACACTCCTGAACACAATGGCTACTCTGAACGCCGTCATCGTCACATTGTTGAAACCGGCCTCGCCCTACTCCATCACACGTCTGTTCCCACTAGCTTCTGGCCCTTTGCCTTTGCCACTGCTACTTATCTGATTAATCGTCTACCCAAACACAATCTCTCGTATAAATCTTCCTTCGAGTCCCTCTTCCACTCCGCGCCAAATCTCTCCAAACTTCGTATTTTTTGTTGTCTCTGTTATCCCTGGCTTCGTCCCTACTCCCAGCATAAGCTTACTCCAAAGTCTTCACCTTGTGTCTTTCTTGGCTACTCACTCACGCATAGTGCCTACCTCTATCATGAACCTTCCTCCGGTCGAGTCTTTGTTTCTCGTCATGTTGTTTTTGTTGAGTCTACGTTTCCCTTTTCTAGTGGTGGTCATGGTTCTGGACTATGCTCCGATACTCTCTCTGGTTCCCCTGTCGAGGACCCTTGTGCTGCTGATCCTTCACCTATTTTCTTGGCTGAACCCTGTTCTGTGCTTCCTCTCACACTTGTACCAAACCCGCCCCCTACAGCACCACCCCTCGCCCCAACCGTACCAGCTCCCGAGCCCCCTCCCAATGCTCCACTAGAATCGCCTCGCTTCACTCATCCCATGGTCACTCGTTCCAAAAATAATATTTCTAAGCCCAATCCCCGCTACAGTCACACTGCTATCACTAACACTGCTCCGTCTGAACCTACCTCGCATACTCTTGCACTTAAGGATCCTCGATGGCATGCTGCCATGTATGATGAGTTTGATGCGCTCATTCGTAATGGTACGTGGGATCTTGTTCTGTCTACTATGTCTCAGAATGTTTGTAACGCCTCGTTTTTATCTTAATTGAACTTATTTGAGATAATCAGTGATTTCAGAATTGAAAAGCCGACTTTTATTGATCAGGGACTATTTTGCAGTTTTTGGAAATTTTGGGGACTAAAATGCAAAGTGTGGATTTGTTATATTATTGGAGGCTTTGACTAGTCTCCTTATCTTTCCCCTCATCCCTTCCAACCGCCTCTCCCTCCATTGAAGCGACAAAAGCTTCCTCAAGCTTTTGTGATTTCGATTTTAGCTCGATCCGTCCGTTGGAATTCAATCTCGAGTAGATATCTGCGATCACAGCGTCGAGTGCTCCGTTTGGAAGTAAGTTTCTCTTATTTCTACGAGGTTTGAATTTTTGGATGTCTTTAGAATTGATTGTTATTCAGAGAGGATGTTCTTGAGGTTGTTGTGATAGTATATCTAAGACGATTCGGAAATATATCGACGATCGGATTTGATATGATTTTTTTTATGATTTTCGAAACTTAGATTTTTGAGATGTGTTGGGTTTGACTTGGAAATGATGTTAGATGATTTTTATGAGTAGATTGGATTGATATTCTGCTGTCTGCAATTTTGGTTTGATCAGTTTATAGCCGTTATGCCGTCAGTTTGAGTTTCGGGATATCGTTTTTATTGATTTGATTATAACGAGTTTGATGAGGTTTTACTATCGATATTGATCATGTGACTTCTTCTGTTAGATTGATTCGAAGTCCTTGGAGTTGCGAGATTGCAGCTTCGATCAGTTTGGAAGATTGAGCCGGTATAGTATCGACTTCTTACTTATCGATCGTAGAACTTGAATAAATATTGAATTGAGATTTGTTGTTTTACAGATTGAAGATTGTGAACAACAAGAAGGTATAAGATGACTTTGGAATGAAATAGGACGATTAACTCGATTCTGTATCGCCTCGAATGTCCTAGAAGAAATCACATATTGCATGTTTAAATGTTTACTTGATTTATGATTGAAATGATAATTGAGTGCATGAGATCATATACGCATTCATATTGAGCCGATTGATTATTCATTTTTAATTGGACGATCTGGAGATTATAGTTGAGTGGCCTTGGTAGGAGATTTACTACGAGCGTCGATTAACTCACTATAATGCCCTAGAGTCTAGAGGATTAAAATATATCTCGTCCACCTCGAAAGGAGAGTTCGATGTGATTGTTGGATATTTTAACCTCGGGATCCCAAACCAAAGAAAGAAAGAAAGAAGAATTCCTTTTGATTATCTGAGTCTGATAATCCAGAAGTTTTAAAGTCATGCATATCATTTTATTCCGCAGTTGAATGAATTATTTGAGGAATATGTGGAACTTAATTATATATCATGTTTTGATATATTATGTGATGATGTATGCTAGTCTCTTTTACTGGAAATATTATTCTCACCGGATTATCCGGCTGTTGTATTTGTTTGTATGTGTACTTGGCAACAGGTGGGGCAAGACCGAGCCAGAGAACTCATGGATAGGTGTTGGAGAGGATATAAGTGAGGCTCTTGGTAGTAGGAGTTGAATCTTCATTGCAAGCTTGTGATGTATTTTGGATTGTAAACTAAGAATCGAATGCATGTTCTATTAGTTAGAGGATTGTATAACTTTGGAACTATCTTGTAATGAATTATGCATGTTTAGATTGAAGTTTGAATGGTGTTGTAGTTGGAAACAAGCATGCTCTGTTCTTTTATTTTTTTCTGGGCAGAGGGTGCGCTCGATCGCACGAGCTGATACGTCTTTATTTATATTTCCGAAGTTCTCTGCCTCAACAAAATGGAGGGCTGCGCTCGATCGCACGAGTACGTGGGATCGAGCGCAGCCCTCCATTTTGTTGAGGCAGAGAACTTCGGAAAATTGGTGTGCTCGATCTCACGAGTTCATGCGATCGAGCGCAACACCTGATTTTCCCGACAGAACTTGTTTAATTTCTGGTGCGCTCGATCGCACGAGTACATGCGATCGAGCGCAGCATTGTTTTAAAAAAAAAAAAAATTTATTGCCTTGACTTGTGAATTTGAGTTGATGTTGAATTACTTTATATTATCGTTAGATGATTAGAACCGAGGCCTCACAATGTTGTCGGCTGCAAGTGGGTATTTTGGATCAAGCGGAAGCCTAATGGCTCTGTTGATCGCTACAAGGCTTGTTTGGTCGCCAAGGGGTTTCATCAACGCCCGAGTCTTGATTATACAGATACCTTTAGTCCTGTGGCAAAACCCACTACTGTTCGTATTCTTCTGTCTCTTGCTGTCACCAATGGTTGGTCTCTTCGTCAGATGGATGTGAATAATGTTTTCCTTCAGGGTCAGGTGAAGGACTGTGTTTATATGGCTCAGCCACCTGGCTTTGCTAACTCTGATTTTCCATCTCATGTCTGCAAATTGAACAAAGCAATCTATGGTCTTAAGGAGACACCCAGGGCCTGGTACATGTCTCTCCATCGGTTCTTACTCAGTGTTGGCTTCTCGGCCTCCCTAGCTGATACGTCTTTATTTATATTTCTCTCGGGTGCTGTCACTATGTATCTACTTGTATATGTGGATGATTTAATTCTGACAAGCAACGATGCCCGTGCTCTTCAGGGCTTTATTGACGAGTTGGGTGCTCGCTTCTCTATCAAAGACCTGGGGTCCTTATCTTATTTTTTGGGTGTTGAGGTTGTTTCTTCTTCAGAGGGCCTTTGTCTGTCTCAGCGGAAGTATCTTCTTGATATTCTCACCAGGTCCAACATGGCTGACTCTAAGCCAGTCTCCACTCCACTTGCCTCATCGGCCACGTTGCAACTCTTGGATGGTTCTCCGCCTGCCGATGCTACTTTGTATCGTCAGACGCTTGGTACTTTGCAGTATCTATCCTTTACTCGTCCTGATATTGCTTTTGCTGTTAATAAATTGTCTCAGTTCATGCATGCTCCTTCTTCTCTTCATTGGGGGGGTGTCAAACGTCTCTTGCGCTATCTTAATGGCACTCGCTCATACAGTTTGCTCCTTCGACTTCATCCTTCGTCTTCTTTACATGCCTTCTGTGATGCTGACTGGGCTGGTGATGTTGATGGCCGTACTTCTACCGGTGCTTATATTGTCTTTCTGGGTCCTAATCTTGTATCATGGAGCTATCGTAAGAAAAGTTCTGTTGCTCGCTCTTCTACTGAGGCAGAATATCGTGTTATTGCCTCAGCCGCTGCGGAACTTCAATGGATTCATTCTCTTCTCACTGAGCTTGGTGTTGCTCCTACTATTTCCTCACCTGTCTCTATCTACTGCGACAATGTCGGTGCCACTTATCTCTACTCCAATCCGGTTTTTCACTCTCGCATGAAGCACATTGATTTGGATTATCACTTTGTTCGTGAGCTTGTTCAAAGTCGCAAAATTCGTGTTTCACATGTCTCCTCTGCTGATGAATTAGCTGATGCTTTGACGAAGTCATTACCTGGCCCTCGTCTTCGTCTTTTGTGTTCCAAGATTGGTGTCTCTCCAAATCCACCATCTTGAGGGGGCCTATTGGAATATATCTTTACATATATATTGTGCATATCTTTGTATATTTGTTTATATTTGTTTTCTTTTATCATTATCTTTTTAGGTTGTATATAAATATATGATGTATCATTCATTGGTGAAATATATCAGAATATATTTTCTCATACGCTTCTATACTATCTTCGGTGTGCACTGGGTAAACCTCCGGACTAAAACAATAACCTGCAAACTACGTTAGAGCAAATTTTGCAAGTGAATGTGCTGCTGAATTGGCCAGCCTATACATGTGATTAATTCCCAAGAAAGCATCCTCTAAAAGCAGCTCAGTAATGGCAGAGATCAAACTCTCATTCGGTCCCAAATATTCAAAATCCATCACCGCTCGGGTTGTCTCTAGATAATCGGAATAAGTCCAAACGTTGGTTACCTATTAGGTTAAGCCAATGCATTATGGACATTAAAAAAATGTTCTAATTATTTATATAAGAAACATACCTACTCCGGGTCAAAATATATAATGATTTATATGAGTAAGTTTCTTATGAGACGATCTAGAAAATTTATATTTATGAGACAGGTTGAGTTGGTCCATGATTGTGGTGAAAATAATATTTTTCACATAAAAAATTAATACATTTCCATGGATCGGATCGGATAAGAGATCCGTCTTGCAGAATTGACTTATTAAACAATTTATTATATATATATATATATATATATATATATATATATACTGTTGAAAATATATTATTTTATTATTGTTGAATATTGAATGTTGAATATTGAGTTGTAAAATGTTGAAAATTAGTGTGTGATAATGTAGATGATGATATATTAATTTTTGGACTAATATCAAATGTGGGTCTATAAATAGGTCTTCATTTGTGATAAAAAATACAATTGAGTTGAGAGAAAAATATTATAAAGTGTAGAGTTTGATATATTTTGAGTTTTGGAGTTTTTGCTTTTTACCATAAATTTTTACTTTTTCACAACACGTTATCAGCACGATCGCTCGAAGGTTCTCTATAATTTTCGATGCTCCAAAATACAAGAAGAAGTCAAATATATTCAACAAGTAAGAATATTTATTTTTACTGTTTATATATTTTTATTATGTATATATTAATATATAATTTCATGTTATTATATAAAAGGATGTCTATGACACCGACCTTATAATAACGTGATATGATATATATTTATTATGTATATATACTAACTATATTTGTATAATTTCACAATATTATATAAAGGGCTGTCTATGACACCGGTCTTATAATAATGTGATATGATATACTATACCTGACTTTATACTAACTATATTTGTATAATTTCACAATATTATATAAAAGGCTGTCTGTGACACCGATCTTATAATAATGTGATATGATATACTATACCTAACTTTATACTAATTATATCTGTACAATTTCACAATATTATATAAAATGATGTCTACGGCACCGACTTTATAATAATGTGATATGATATACATAATTATTTAATTATGATTATCATTATATGCATCACATGATTATCACGAATTTTTATTCAACACATAATCATTTTTTTTCTTACCCCCAACGGTCACAAACGACTAGTTTTTTTTTTTGCCTACAAACATGTTCACTCAAACTCATTTTTAATCACACCAAAATTCATTCTTTCTCTCAAAATATTTTCTCGTTTTTCAAATATGAAGATGATGACATTTCTAAGGCTATTTTTCATAACGATTATGATCATCATGCTCACGAGTCTTGTACTCACTAGCAATTTTCCACCACATACTTTTTTTCTATTTGTACACGCACTTGTAATCTTCGTTCTTCCATTATTTTCTATTGTCATATTAATGGAAATTAACTAATAAAATGCATTGTTATTTTTCTAGTACCACCATGTCAAATTTGACAAAGATTTAATTCGTTGCGCTCGATATCACTGGAAAGAATTATATGTCATGGACTCTCGATGTAGAGATGCATCTTAAATCATTGGGTCTAAGTGATACCATCAAAGAAATTAATATATCAACCTCACAAGATAAAGCAAAGACAATAATTTTCTTACTCCGACATCTTGATGAAGGGTTGAAATGTGAGTATCTTACAGAAAAGACCCAATGATTTTATGAAAAGGGTTAAAAGAAAGATTTGAGCATATAAGGGAAGTGATACTTCCGGCCGCCCGTGATGAATGGAATACGTTGAGATTCCAAGACTTTAAAAAAGTCAGTGATTACAATTATGCGATGTATCGAATAGTCTCGCAATTAAAATTCTGTGGACTTGAAGTCACAGAGATGGAAATGCTTGAGAAAACATTTTTCACTTTTCACGCATCAAATATAACTCTACAGCAATAGTATAGAGTGTGTGGTTTTACGAGATATTCTGAACTCATTGCATGTCTTCTTGTGGCGGAAAATAACAACGAATTTTTAATAAAAAATCATCAATCCCGACCCACTGGATCAACGGCATTTCCTGAAGCAAATGTCGTAATGAAAAATGAAAACCAAAATCAAAGGCATAAACAAGATTTTGGTCGTGGGCGAGGACGAGGACGTGGACGTAGAAATGATCACGGTCATGGTCGAGGTCGTTGATATAATCGAGATAGTTACTTTAATAACTCATCTCAAAAGAACGTCACAAATCACCCACAAAAAAATGCAGCATGAAAACATGAGTGAAAAAAAAAATCACTCAAAAAGAACTGAGAGTGCTTGTTATAGAAGTGGTACTCTGGGACATTGATCACGTATTTGTCGAGCCCCTGAGCACCTTTATAAGCTCTATAAAGAATCGATAAAGGGGAAAGGAAAAGAGACCAATTTTGTTGAAAATAGTGACCATTTAATTGGTTCAACTAGTTTCAATGCTGCAGATTTTTTGAATGATTTCGAATACATTGATTAAAATATTGGTGGGACTAGATTGTAACAAATTTGTATTTTTCATGCATTCTTGTATTATAAAGCATATTATATTTTGCATTTGTATTGTACTTAATTTTTCTTTATTGCATTTTTGTGAAGTTTGATATCGAAAATTCTATGAGCAAACATGAAAATAATATCATGGAAATTTGCATACCGGATAGTGGTACAACACACACTATTCTGCGAGATGAAAGATATTTCTTGGAAATAAAACCAACAAAAACAATGGTGAATACAATATCAGGTCCTGTAAACTTGATTGAAGGTTGTGGTAAAACACAATTTTTGTTACCAAATGATACACAATTTCTGATAAATGATGTTTTATATTCACCACCATCGAAAAGAAATTTGTTGAGTTTTAATGACATATATTCTCATGGATATGATACTGAGACGATAACTGATGGAAATCAGAAATATATATGTCTCACCATATATAAATCAGAAAAAAAATATGTGGTTGAAAAATTATCAATGCTCCCTACTGGATTGCATTATACACATATAAGGCCAATCGAATCAAATATGGTGGTTAATAATTCTTCAATATTAACCAATTGGCATGATCGATTGGGACATCCTGGTTCAATAATGATGCGAACTTTCAGAATAATAAGTTTCAATGTAAATCATGTTCTCTTGAAAAACTTATTATAAGACCATCGTCAGCTAAAATCCAAACAGAATCACTCATATTTCTTGAACGTATTCAAGGTGATATTTGTGGGTCAATTCATCCACCATGTGGACCATTTCGATATTTTTGGTATTGATCGATGCCTCCAGCAGATGGTTACATGTATGCTTATTGTCAACTCGGAATGTGGCATTTGCAAGATTAATGGCTCAAATAATAAAATTGCGGAATCAATTTCCCGATTATACAATCAAGAAAATAAGACTTGATAATGCTGGAGAATTTACTTCCCAAACTTTCAATGACTATTGTATGTCAATGAAAATTACTGTTGAACATCATGTTGCTCATGTTCATACACAGAATGGATTAGCTGAATCATTGATTAAACGTCTACAACTGATTGCTAGACCAATGATTATGAGAACAAAAGTCCCTATTTCTATATGGGGACATGCAATTTCACATGCTGCGACATTAATTCGCATCAGACCAAGTGCATATCATAAATTCTCCCCATTGCAGCTTGCATTTGGTAAAGAACCAAATATTTATCATCTGAAAATTTTTGGATGTATGGTGTATGTGCCTATTGCACCACCTCAACGATAAAAAATGGGCCCTCAAAGAAAAATCGATATTTATATCAGTTATGATAGCCCATCAATCATTCGATATCTTGAGCCTCAGACAGGCGATGTGTTTATAGCACGTTTTGCTGATTGCCATTTTAATGAATTTTTTTTTCCAATGTTAGGGGGAGAAAAGAAACACATCGAAAAAGAAATCACATAGTATGTACCATCATTGTTACATTTGGATCCAATGACCAAACAATGTGAGAAAGATATACAGCAAATTGTGCACTTGAAAAGAATTGCAAATCAAATGCCAGATGCATTTGCAGACATAAAAAGGGTAACAAAATCATATATACATGCTGTAAATGCCCCTGCTCGAATTGAAATTCCAAAGAAACAAATTGAAGACACTCATGATGTCATAAAACGCTTGAAGCGTGGAAGGCCAGTCGGTTCCAAGGATAAAAATCATCGAAAAAGAAAAGGCATAGAGAAACACGATGATCATAAAATATAAAATGGTGTTCCAGAAAAAACACCTGATGATGAAAATGTTCTGTTAGAACCACAAACTGACGAGAATCGTGAAATCTCTATCAATTATATTAATACTGAAAAAATATGGAACCGAAAAGATATAGAAGATATTGATGAGATATTTTCTTATAATGTGGCATGTGACATCATAAATGAAAATGAGGATCATGAACCAAAATCTTTTGGTGAATGTAAAACTCGTCATGATTGGGCAAAATGGAAAGATGTCATCTAGGTTGAATTGGATTCGCTAATTAAACGCAATGTTTTTGGACATATAGTCCTCACACCTGAAGGTGTAAAACCTATTGGATACAAATGGGTTTTTATTCGAAAGCGAAATGAGAAAAATGAAATAGTAAGATATAAAACTAGACTTGTTGCACAAGGTTTTTCTCAAAGGTCTGGAATTGATTATGAAGAAACGTATTCTCCTGTTATAGATGCAATTACGTTTTGATATTTGATTAGTTTGGCAGTGTCTGAAAATTTGGAAATGTGTCTGATGGATGTTGTTACACCTTACTTATACGGATCACTTGATAGTGATATATACATGAAAATCCCTGAAGGATTTAAAATGTCTGAAGCACAAAGTTCAAAACCCAGAGAATTTTATTCTGTAAAATTGAAAAGATCATTATATGGGTTGAAGCAATCCGGCCGAATATGGTATAATCGGCTAAATGAGCACTTGATAAAAAAGGGATATGTAAATGATCTAATATGCCCTTGTGTTTTCATCAAGAAAATAACATCCGGATGTGTAATTATTGCTGTATATGTTGATGATTTAAACATCATTGGAACGAATAAAGAAATTCAAGAAGTTATGATGTACTTGAAGGAAGAATTCGAAATGAAGGATCTTGGAAAAACCAAGTACTGTCTGGGTTTGCAAATCGAACAAAAAGAATGTGGAATTTTTGTTCACCAAACAAATTATACAGAAAAGATCCTTAAATGTTTTAATATGGATAAATCAAATCCATTAAGCACTCCAATGGTTGTAAGATCATTAAACATAGAAAAATATTCATTCCGTCCATGTGAATATGATGAAGTTATTCTTGGTCCAGAAGTACCATATCTAAGTGCCATTGGTGCCCATATGTATCTTGAAAATTGCACTAGACCTGATATATCTTTTGCTGTAAATTTATTGGCAAGATTCAGTTCATATCCAACAAAGAGACACTGGAACGGAATTAAACATATATTCCGTTATCTACGAGGAACGGCATATTTGAGACTTTTGTACTCAAAAGACACCAATCAAAGTATCATTAATTGATTATGCTGATGCTGGATATTGATCTGATCCACATAAGGCACATTCCCAAATCGGATATGTATTTACTCGTGGAGGCACCACAATTTCTTGGCGTTCACATAAACAAACACTCGTAACAACTTCATCAAATCACGCTGAGATTATTGCGCTACATGAAGCAAGCCGTGAATGTGTTTGGCTAAAATCAGTGACACAACATATCCAAATTTCTTGTGGATTATCAGTAGACAAGAAGCCTGTGACGCTATATGAAGATAATGCTGCATGTATTGCTCAAATAAAAGAAGGATACATCAAAAGTGATAGAACCAAACATATCCCCCCAAAGTTCTTTGCCTACACTCAAGAACTTGAGAAGAACAAAGATATTGATATATGTTACATTCAATCAAGTGAGAACTCATCAGATCTCTTCACAAAGTCACTTCCTACGTCAATATTCAAAAAGCATATATATAACATTGGGATGCGCAATCTACGGAATATGTGAAGAATGACTCATGTTAACATAAGGGGGAGTTTACGTGGCTGCACTCTTTTTTTCTTGCTATGGTTTTTATCCCACTGAGTTTTTTCTAGTAAGGTTTTTAACGAGGCATCATAAAGCACGTAATAAAGACAATCATCATATGACGATCATCATCACAAGGGGAGTGTTGAAAATATATTATTTTATTATTGTTGAATATTGAATGTTGAATATTGAGTTGTAAAATGTTGAAAATTAGTGTGTGATGATGTAGATGATGATATATTAATTTTTGGACTAATCTCAAATGTGGATTTATAAATAGGTCTTCATTTGTGATGAAAAATACAATTGAGTTGAGAGAAAAAATATTATAAAGTGTAGAGTTTGATATATTTTGAGTTTTGAAGTTTTTACTTTTTACCATAAATTTTTACTTTTTTACAACATATATATATTTATTTATTTTTATAACCTTGTGATATTATTTTTTTTTTATTTTTTGAAGGAAGAATAGAATTATATTAACCAACCGAACGTCTGTTGGTTATTAAAACAGATTTTAAGGTAAGAGGAAAAATCCACAAAATCAAAGGAGACCATGCGTTGAAGACCCATGGACGCTAACAAATAGGCTACATGATTCGCCAACCGACGATAGTGAATAACGAATTACCAGTTACTAGAGAGAGAATCACAATAATATCTGCGACAATCGGTGCCTCAATCGCATTAGGTCGAGGCTCCTCGACAGCCGCAGTCGCTGTAAGACATCATACTCAAATAACCTCAAATTATAGCAAACTTCTTGTTCTATGGCCCAGCCTTGAACCATAGAACCTAATACATGGTTGCGAAAAACTCCATTAATTGCGGACTAAAATGTGCATTTGAATTAGCTTTTGAAAAATAACATAAACAACCGATGAACAAATGTCATGGACAGAACTAAAACTCAAACCTGTCACCTCTTGCATCTGTAACTGTGTCCCCGCATGCAAACACCATCGATAGGATAATCGTCTACTTCATACTAAATTGTTGGATATTAAATTTTAATTTTAGATTAAAAACATCATTATATAAACGAGTAATATTCATTTTATTACACGAACTATTGATAAAATATCAAATTGGTTCATGAGCTATTGTAAATTATTTAATTGGTACATGATCAAATTAAAAGGTCAAGTTCATCCTTAATCTAAAAATTAAATTGCTATTAAGTCCAATTACTATTATTAAAATTTGATTAGGTACATAATTTTATTTTCAATGTTATTTATTCATTAATTTTAAAAATATCATATTTATTTAAAATTATATATAATTGTCAACTCAAATTATACAACAAAAAACATTGTAATATATTGATGAAAATATAATAAGAAAAATATGTCACTGGAGCCCGTTGATTTTGTCTTCAAACTGTTGAAGCAAACATAATCACCATTTTTGTTTTTCTTTTTTCAAGGACACCATTTTAGTTTTTCCGGAAGATATTGTTATGTTGAAAATTCAAAAAAATATTCAACATTAAAAATTTAGATCATAAAAAAACAAATCTTACTCATTATCTCGATTTACGTGATTCTAATTATCTGAAAGTTATCCATTTGATTTAAGAATTTGTAAATGTTTATATTGTTTTATTCGTGCTTTAATTTAAATAAATTTTTATTTTATTATATTTTTATCGTTAATAAATATATTTTAGTCATGTATATGACTTATTTATTGAGTGTGATTTTTATTAATATGTAATTTATATATTATTTTTTTCAAAAAATGGATAATTATTTAATATAAATATAAAAAAATACTATTTTATTATATATTTATTAATATTTTAAAAATATATTATATTTGAATAAATAATTTATTAATTAGTAAATATAAATATATTATAAAAATTAAAAATAGTAAGATACTCATTTCTTATAATTTTTTAAATTAATATAAATTTTTTTTACACTTTTAATCAATAAAAAATTGCTTTGAAAAATAAAACGTGCACTTAATTGAATTTACTAAAAATAACCAAAATTATTACTTTTACTAAAGGATAAACTCGACTTTTGAGTTGAATCATGTACCAATTAAGTTATTTTAAATTGTTCATTTACCAATTTGATATTTTATCAATAGTTTGTGTACCAAAATAAATTTTACTCTTATGTAAACTTTATAAATTTATAAAAATTAAAATTTCACTAATTGCAAAACAAACCAAAAAATGCGAAATAAATTATCGAATCAATTTAACATAAGATTTACAATATAACGATTGAATAAAGGATAATTATCATACTATTCTAAAAGGCAGTGCTTATGACCGTCTAGACGCTAGCAGTTGCTTGCTGCCCAGATTTTTAGACAGTTGATGTACCCGTGTATTATTTCATTAATCGGTCGCCTAGACTCTAATTGCACTTAGGCGGCTCAAAATCCGCTGGTGATCGCATAGATTAATATATATAATGTGTTATTGTATTTTTTAAATTTTAAAATTTTATAAAATATTATATGACAGATTTCCGATCATTGTGTATTAGATGGAGATGAAAAATACGTGATAAATTTTGATTATGAATTCGGTAAATAAAAATTATTGGACAAGTATCAAAATGAACAAGAAGAATTAGATATGTAGACCAAAAAGAAAAAAAAAACATCTAAGGCGAAAAAAATCATCTAAGTTAATTAGATATTTAGTCTAAAAAAAAACACAAAAACTCTTGTAAGACGGTCTCACAGATAAATTTTGTGAGATAGATATCATAATTGAGTCACGCATGATAATGTATTTTTTTTAATATAAAAAATATAAGTGAGTTTGACCCGTCTCAATTCGTGAGATCATCTTACAAGAGACCAACTTGAAAAAACCACATAGACCCCATCTAAGGGACCATCTAAGCATTTAGAGGCTGTTGGTGACGTGACACCCATATACCGTTTCGTAGAACATTGATTATCATACTGTTTTATTAAAATAACACACATATTATGAGAAAACTGCAATTTTAGTCTTGTGAGTTGGTCCGATTTTTTGTTTTAGTCCTGTAATTTTTAAATTTTGATCTTATTCCAATGACTTGGATTTTTTTAGTTTAGATCATTTTTTTCATAGGAAGTTCTCCTGTAAAACTTGCGTGGTTAGAATACGCTTATATCACACATATTAAAATATACCTAATCGCAATAAAACAAAACGACAATTTTTTTCTCGATTTTTAAATATTGAGCGTCGTTTTTTTTTTCTTTTACTTTAGTGTAATGAATTTTAATTTATGTAACATATGATTAATTCTTATCAAATGAATATATAAAAGAATATTTATATTAAATAAATAATATTCGATTAATATAATAATTTTGACGCAAAAAAAAAAAAGACTAAAATCTAAAAAAATATGTAATTTACTGAGACCAAATTTTAAAAAATTATTGAAATGCAACTAAGATTGCCATTTTCCCAGCACACACGTATGTATAAGAGGTAAGAGCAAGTTCAGTTTTTGAATATATATCAATTGAGCTGAAACCCTTGTAAAGTGGAAGTGGATGTGGATGGAATCAAAGGCGCGTCTGCCGATTCTTCTGTTCGAAGAGAAAATCGTGGAGACAGTGGATAACAACCCTGTAGTCGTGATAATCGGGGAAACTGGTTCCGGCAAAAGCACTCAGCTTTCCCAAATTCTTCATGGGAAAGGGTATACTCGATCACGTTGCATCGCCGTCACTCAGCCTCGTCGAGTTGCTGCTGTTTCCGTGTCTCGGTAACTTATCGTTGGCTAATAAATGTGGTTTTCGCAGTTGATTTTAAGAATGAACTTCTGATTTTTTTGGCACAGGCGTGTTTCGCAAGAACTTGGCGTGACGCTTGGGAAAGAAGTAGGTTATGCCATACGTTTTGAAGATAGGACTTCCGATGAGACAGTTATCAAGTAATGTTGTTGTATCGAAGTGTTCAAAATTGAATCTTTTATATTTTGCTGTAAGTTAGTAACTTGAAAGTTGCTCGCAGATACCTTACAGACGGAGTTCTGCTTCGCGAAAGTCTCTCAGACCCAGAACTGAAGCCATATTCAGTCATCATATTAGATGAAGCTCATGAGAGGAGTTTGAACACGTACATATCTAAGCTATAGAGTTTTTATGTTGATTTTCCTTTTTTTGTGATTAATGTATTTTGGTCCTTTCTGTACCCTATGCATGGTACCTGTTTCTGGAAATTTATTCGAACATTTTTGCACCCTTTTTTTTTTGTCATGGTTCTGGTTTCGTCCTTATTTTTGTTTGGGGTTTATTCTGTTTTTGAGTAAGCATACTTTTCCATTTTAGTTCGTAAAGTGTGTATAGATGTTGATGAAATATCTCCTGCCAGGGATATCTTGCTTGGACTGATGAAAAGGTTGATTAAAATACGACCCTTTAATTTAAAGGTTTTGATCACTTCAGCTACTCTTGATGGTGAAAAAGTATCCAGATTCTTCTCTAATTGCCCAATTCTTAATGTCCCCGGGAAGTTATTCCCTGTGGAGATTGAACATAGCTCAAAGATGCCCAAGAGTTATATTGAAGATTCTTTAAGTACTGCAATCGGTATGAGTGAACTTTTGGGTCAACTGCAATCAAAATTTAAAACATATAATGCCCGGCTTCTTTGGCTTCACTCCTCACACTTTTCTAATTTTAATATTCAATAGGGCGGTTTCACTGGCTGCCATACATTTTTTTCATAATCTCTATCTTTATCATATGGGTCTTTCTTGTGTTCTTATTTCAGAGATACATGTTCGAGAACCTGCAGGCGATGTCCTAATTTTCATGACGGGACAGGATGATATAGAGAAGATGGTTGCAAAATTGGAGGAGAGAATCCAAACCCTGGAGGAAGGTTCTTGTATGGATGCTATGGTTCTTCCACTTCATGGATCTCTGCCTCCTGAATTGCAGGTCTGCCTTGCTTGTAACTTTGTTGCCATTTCCTTCACCATCATCCTTTACACATGCTCTTTTGTTCCAGGTTCGTGTTTTCACTCCTCCACCTCTCAACTGTCGTCGTTTTATCGTTGCTACAAACATTGCCGAGACTTCTTTAACTGTAGATGGTGTGGCGTAAGGCACTCTATGCTTTTTGATTTATTCTAGATGGAACTGTGCATAAGGTCATGCGTTATTTCTACCCAAAAAAGCTTCATGATGAGGAAATCTAAAGACACATCTTTTACCCCTTGCTATTCATGTGCTTCATTACTTGTCCAGTAACTGGGTGTTGATGCATTTTCAAGTGTTTTAAAACTTTTTGTGAATGTGAGATGTACCAAAATATCATTTCCTTACGACCTATTTTCTTTTCAGTGACGTACAATTGCATCCTAAGCAAGGGGATTTGTTTTAGGTTTTCAGTTATCTCGTTTAACAGAGTTACAACCACCACTGTGATCTGATTAAGCTTGTAACTTGTAAGCGTGTGAAAATGGTTTCATTCGTAACGTTCAGAAATCCATTTAGAGCATTTTACTGTCTTTGATTATGGAATATAGTATGGTGAGGTCAATGCATGGGCTTCTGTAGATCCAGTTTTGACAGCCCTAAAAACTGTTGCTATGTTTGTTATGCATCCTTGATACAACTCTTGTTCTTTAAATAGTTATCTAGTACCTCGTATTGTAGTATAACGAAGATGTTGTTGGCAACTTGGTGGCCATTGGTGAATTTAGTTGTATCTGAAGTGATGAAATGAGAGGACGAAAGAAGTTATAAAAATATTCAAAATGAAAATGCAAGTTTATTTCCTGCTCTCATATAAAGGAATTTGGCGTTTGATTAAAAAAAATGGAATGTGATTTACAGGTATGTAATTGATGCCGGTTTTGTGAAGCAGCGACAGTACAACCCATTGACTGGCATGTATTCACTTGATGTTGTCCAAATTAGCAAGTATGTTATTCTCCTTTTGTTTCTGAACCCAAAATTGATAGCTTTCCACACTTATATTAATTTTCTTATTCTTATATGCATGACACTTATAGGTCAATGTCTGAGATTTATGGATTGCAAATTTAAGATTATGTAGCACCACTATCATTTGTCTTTCGCTTTGTGAATTCTCGAAGTTATCACAAGTGGTCATTTTGTTTTATCGGCACTCCTGGGTTAAGTTTGCACCAAACTCTTTTTGGAAGTTGATGAGCTATGATATAATTTTTCTAAATATATCCATCTTTCTTTTCATTGGTGGTGAGGATTACCTTGGTTCTGAAGGAGTGGAAGAACATTTTAATGTCTTGAGTTCATGGAAAAGAATGTGTAGGCAGGCAAGAAGAAATGGTGTGTTCATCCTCCATGCCCCGTGTTTTTAGACAATTCCTTACTTTCAAAGGAATTTATTAGGTTTTCGATGTAACCTAACACTACAAAGAAAAAAAGAAAAACAAGCTGGTAAAATGGTTTAATTATCCCCTTGACATTTGATGAATTTTAAAGAATCTGTCATCTACTGTAGATTAATCATTAATCAGGACACTCCTATATTTAGGGTGGGTATTGTTGGTTGCTAGCTTCCTTCTTCCTCTTCTAAGTGTCAATTTTTAAATCTTCAAAGGCAGAATGCATAAAAGTTTGTGTTTCTTGTCTTACTATTCTATGCTCAAAAGATGTCTCAACTTTAGAGTGCAGGCTACTCAGCGTGCGGGAAGAGCTGGGAGAACACGTCCTGGAAAGTGCTATCGCTTATATACTTCTGCTGTTTACGATGAATTTTTGGATGTTACAATCCCCGAAATACAGAGATCTTCCCTTGCTGGAACTGTCCTCTATTTAAAATCATTGGACCTCCCTGACATTGATATACTCAAGTTTGATTTCCTTGACCCACCCTCTGGTAGGCAGATATCTTACTAATGTATATAAACGCATCATAAGATTTAATCTCTGTATTTGATCTGAATGTCAAAACCTTACATAGCTTTTTGCTGCAGCTGAGTCTTTAGAAGATGCCTTAAAGCAACTATATCTTATTGATGCCATTAATGAAGATGGGTCGATCACAAGTCTTGGACGGACCATGGCTGGTAATAGATTCCGTTTTCAGTTCTTCTTCTATCTTCGCTTTCAGTTTTATTTGCTTACATAACAGGCTCTAAACTTGAATAGAATAACAAAAATAGTGCAGTGAAGACTAGATAGCAATAATGCTTCCTACTGTTATCATACACTAGCAAAATCTCTGTGATGAGAATATACACATGACACAACTGCCTTTGAGAGAGCATACAAAATGGTCTCCCACTGAGGAAAGAGGCAGCAGAGCCGCCCTGACTGACAAGAACTCTTTATTGGTTAAAAAATATCTTTAGGCACAGTCCTTCTCTTGAAACACTGTAGAAATCTGTGATCAGAGCTTTTCAACAGGAAGATAATACCATGATTATAGCCTCTGCTATTTATTAATGATAAAGTAACACTAGAGATGAAACACTTCCTGAAAAGGCTACTCTATGAGGACTAAATGCATGCAATTCAGAGAACCAGTAACATTCATCCAAAAGAAACTGATGGCTGGTTTTTGTTCGGCATAATGAAAGTAGTCTCCATTTATGAATCTTGCTGGCCATGTGAACTCTTTGTGCCATACTTGGTACACATACAAGGGAAGGAAAGGCCACTACAAAAAAAGAGAAACATGACAACAAGCACACTACAAAATTAAACCTCATCTGAATTTGGTGGCAGAGCCCCCATGATCCTTAGAGATCCTCTAGTAATTCTCAGGATATCTTCTCACTGCTTTTCTGAATGAAGTCCCATAAATTGTCTAAAGATCCGCTCTTGCTAAGCTTCAGGGAGGCTCCAAAGCTTTCCAAGACTTCCGTATCCTCATCCAGTAATTCTAGGGAATGATAGAACGTTTGGTCAAAGTCAGTATGGAAAGAATCCTCCACTTCCAATTCTGCTGAAACTCTTTGATCTTGTCAAACCAGGATTTTTCCCCCTTTCTTGCTTAAAACTTTTTTGAGAACTATAGGTGGTATTTTTAGAAGAGTGACTGACTGAACTTGCTTGTTTGTGTGAGGATGCCACCAAGCTTGAGATGTATCATACTTTGTTCTTATGCGAGGTGCCTTTGTAAAAAGGAATAAGGCTGAAAATTTCCAGAATACCATCCAAGATCTAGTCATTTTCATTTAAATTCCAGCTCAGAATGTATCCACGTGGAACCTTTTTGTTGTTCTAAGGTTGATGTTTTATTTCACACCACAGTGTTGGCTACTTATGAGTTCAAAGCTTTTGTATTATCCAGAACTCCCATTGGAACCTTCACTTTCAAGAACCTTATTGGAGGCAAATGAATACGGCTGTCTAGCTCAGGCTTTGACTGTTGCTGCTATGCTATCTGCAGAAACTTTGTTGTTTTTGGGTCAGAGGTAGAATTATTATTTTTATTTTCTCTATGCATGTTTTTGTGTGGTCATGTATATTTAGATACTTATGAGTTCTGAGTCTTGCCAAAATAGTCTCATGCGAGCAAATTACTTGGCATTGGTAACAAACAAATGGAACAGGGGTGTGATTTGCAGGATGTCATGTTGTTTGGTCTCCAAAAGAAATGTGGTGTAAAATATTTAGCTTGAAATTTGTAATTATTATGACAATTCAGATCTAAAATGTTTGGAAGAGTTGTGTGTTTGAATTACAATACCCGCCTATGTATTCGGTAATTCGAACTTGTTTTGAACTTAATTATTGGTTCCAAGAACAGTGTTATTTATGAGTTGTCCAATGTACCCGGGAAAAAAAAGGACTTCATGTCATTGGCTTGGTGCTTGTAGCAATGTTGCTAAGCGTTAAAACCGCAAAAGCGAAATTTCTTCATTATCTTGGTCGATCTAACAGAAAATGCTTAATCTTTTTAGCAAGGTTCCCTTAGTTTTATGTCCAGTCAAATTCTTCTCCTAGATATTGAGTTTTTTTTTCTTTGGCAGTAAGGGTGTTGGAAAGAAGAGAAAGCAAACTCTTTCTCACCTTCCTGATGGTTCTGGTTGGGGCGACCACATCCAACTGCTTCAAATTTATGAGCTCTGGGATCAAGCTGACTATGACATAAATTGGTGTAAAGACAACAACTTGCAGGTATTTTCTGTTCCGTCTCAAATCACATTTGGAATGCTTGCGTGTAAGATGGAGAATTAGTTGTTACAAGGATTGAATGCTTAAGATATTTACAAAAATATAAGAGAGAGGAGGAGATTACCTACTCCCTTTTGAAGTGTTCGTTGTATTTGTAAAGATATCTTTCATTATTGAACTTGCCGATTCTAGGTGCGGGGAATGATGTTCGTCAAGGATGTGAGGGTACAATTATCTGACATAATGCATAAGATAGCTAAAGGTAAGGAGAAATGGCCTTCAATATACTTTGCTTCGTTTTTCGTATGCAGTCCTCATAGAAAGATAACTTTCAGTTCACTGAAATAGTTTTTTTTCCTCGTAACAGGAAACCTCGATGTCAGATCGAGTAATAGAAGGAAAGAGGGCCAAGATTACCGAGCTTTAAGAAAAGCTCTATGTTCGGGATATGCAAATCAGCTGGCAGAGCGCATGATGCGACATAACGGCTATCGGACACTCGGTTATAAGTCACAATTAGCTCAGGTAGATGACTCAGTGATCCAAGAATTATATTTTTTTCTTGGTTTTGGGAATTTAAAGGCGAAACTTGTGCCTCTATTGTGAATGACCTTGGAAATTTAAAATGATTGGTATGACAATAATTCTTCTTGGACCCCACTCATATGACGCATGTTCATGTAGGTGCATCCAGCATCAGTACTGAAACTAGATGATGATGGAAAGCTCCCGAATTATGTTGTGTATCATGAGCTCATCGCCACGACAAGACCATTTATGCGGAATGTTTGTGCAGTTGAGAGTCATTGGGTCGGGCCAATCTTGGCGAAACTTGATAAATTAGATATCGTCAAGCTGAGGTACAATCTTATCATTTTCACAAGTATGTTAAACTTCTCAGGACCTCGAGGCATATTCTATGAAGCCTGCTTGAGTGTTGATTGATCTTTGCAGTGGTGGAATTAAAAAAGTGTCTGATGAAAAACCTCTTGTGGAGAATTCAAACCAACCCGAAGACGCTGTTGATATCGCTCTACTTTCTGATGACCGCAATGCTAAAATAGCAGCAGCTCGTGAACGGTTTCTCGCTCGACAAGCCCATCGATAACAGTGACAAAATCAAGGTAGTGTTTGGGGTTGTTTCTAGGAAATACTTTTGATCTTTTCTTTCACAAAATTCCTACACACTACCTAAGTCATGGACTTTTAGCAAACCTGTTGTGCTGCCAATTTTGGAGCTCAATAGAGGTGGAATTTATGTACATTGTACACTTGGCATTGCAGTTTCTAACAGCACCTGCGGATAAATGTACTAGTGGGATCGGATACATATGTTAGTGTTGTCACATCAAGATTATTTTGCTATCTGTGTTACCAGTTATAAATTAACACAGATTTTTAATCTGACATGTCAAAACTTGAATTGTATCATGATAATTTTTTAAATGTCTATTTAGGATTACTTTTTAGTCCAGTATTTGATTGTTTTTTAATGATTGGCTGGAAACATTTGGCCCGTGAAAATTTTCACGACACCGCTTTCTCAGCACTGTTGAAGGCTGAAAACGTTCTATAATTATCCCAACTGAGCCAAGATATTACGAATCAGTTAACAAGATTACGACAGATTGGAGTTATTTATGACCAAATTACCCTTTACAAAAGCAGTAGTGAATAGGGGGTGAGGTTAATCGAATCAAATTTATGCTCAAATCAATTTTAATCATAATAAGATAATATAAAATTTTATAAGATTAATGATTCAAATATGAGATTTTTATCATAATAAACAAATTAAGCTTAAAATATTAAAAATAAAAAATAAGCATAATATTAAATATGAACAAATTAAACAAAATATTATAAATTATATGTAGAACTTGATAAAAAAAAATTCGAAATTCAGTTATTTATATTTCAATTACTAAAGCCGAAAACCGAATTAACTAAAATTTTCAATTCCAAATTAACCGAATTTCCTAATTCATTCGGTTTGGTTGGTTTCACCACAAATAGTGGAGGATGACTCATTTGGGTTGTCCATTGTTTCATGAAATTCGATAAGTCAAACAGGGTAATGTTGGTCATTCAAAAAATTGTTAAACATTTGTATCTATCAACACTACCAAACAACATACCATTGTGTCTCAAAGACTCAAACTACTACATATCCTTCACTATCAATCAAAGTTGAAATGCACTAATAATCTCATCCCAACTGGAGACGGACTCTTTAAGGTTAGTGACCTGATTAGTTTAGATATCATTAAAAAATCTCATGGATAATTTCTCCTTTTTCCAAACATTATAGAGAGAATCTAAAGGAAGAAGGTGATTTACTTATCGGAAGTGAGAGTTTAGAAAATTTTCACAAGTTACAATGTATGTTCGTTGAAGAAAGACTGCATTCAAAGTTGAAAACATACAATATAAACTGGAAATGTCCAGAGCCTGCCAACCATCACGACCTGAAAATTATACATTTTGACAGGTCATCCTTCTCACTCCTCACCAATAAACCTGGAACGAAAACCTCATTTGATTTTTCCCGTGTTATTATCATAAGATCGTATATTGAATTCATGCTTATATTTGTTGGCAATTTCGCATTTGTTACGTAACATATGAAATTCGAACACAACCTCAGGTGCACCATGAACACGACACGAGACCTCATTTCTCACTGTATTTAAAGTCATCAAGTCCTAAATTCCCTTCACAGACCAGGATACGAAGTTAAAACATACCCCACATCGCAGAGTCTTGAATTTTCAACTTATCTGATAAAAGGAAAACGGTAAAATCACCCCATAGCAGCGTGACAACCCTATATTGCACTAAAGAGTTCTAAGATTTTACGACAAAGAAGACACGCTCGACCACTCATTTGCAGCGAAAATGGGCTTATGGATTAGATGTATAATGGATTCGTGGACTTGGGTAGTTAGTGAGGGTGAAGATGGGAAAATGAAGATTTGAAAGGTGGATTCGTGGACTTGGGTAGTTAGTGAGGGTGAAGATGGGAAAATGAAGATTTGAAAAGGGCTTCTGAGATGAACAAATTGGAATGGAATGACCGCAACACTCCATGAACCTTTAAAATAATGTACAATAGATTGGGAGAATGGAGCTTGGATCATGTTGGGATTATCAATAGGTATGATCTTCATGGAGATGGGGCCTTGGCTTGTAAGAATTTCATGTAAAAACCAAATGTCTATCATCTCCCATATCCGAACATGAGTACCTTGTATCTTCGGAACGCTTTCTGAACCTTTGATGCACAACCTTCTTATATACAAATACATAAGATGTATATATATATATATTTATTTATTTATTTATATTACACGGGGCTGGTGGCTACTGTTACATGTATTAAACAAAATGTCAAACACGAATAAAGCATCGAATCTGAAATAGTCAACCTCCTTTGACATAGGCACAGAAAAATAGTCATTCTTCAATCGAGAAGGAATTGGTACGGTCCATTTGATCCTACGATTTTTGGTCTTTCAAATTGTACTACATATCATGGGTTGACGAGGAAATTTTGGAGTTTGCGATAAATTTCAAGTTTTCCCTGCATTCTCCAAACCGACTCATAGAACAAGGATCAGAAGTGCTGATCGCTAAGAAATCCACATGCAAAAGAAATACCTGCTTGATGTAATAAAACTTTGCCTGCCAGTGCCAATCTCCGAGATACAGTACCTGTGTATCACTTGGGGCAGCAAAGTGTATTGGTAAGGTAAAAGAGTTCTATCCGGTCTCTTTCTAGAGCGCTCAAATTCGGGTAAAGAATTTTGATGGCTGCAAAATAGTTCAAAGTAGATGCTAATCCACAGAGTAATATGATCATGATTCAAAAACTAAATGGGAAGCAATGGAGGTATGCTCGAGTCGATCCAGAATGAATCTTGTCAAACAAACCATTTGCGATTCAGAAACTAAAAATATAAAGACCTTGGCATTCATATAATGTGAATTATCAAGACCACGAGTAAAACACCAAATATGGCACATAGCTAATTGTTTAGATGCTTCAACAAAATGCAACAAAATCCAAGGGCATATCAAAGTTAAAAAAGCATAACAAGAAAAACCTTAGCAAATACAACCAAAATTGTTTGGGTAACTTCATAAAGTAATTCCTAATAAAATGAAGGACATGCAGTAAAGCCAAATTTTCAAAACCACTGAGGAATAAGAATCACAAAACTCTCTTAAAAAGCTTTAGCCTCACAGTGAGATCAGGCTTCAGAGAAAAAGACAGATAGAGGGGAACTAAAAACGATAACATAGAAAACATGATCGGCACTTTCCAACAAAAATTCAACTGTGATCAGGATTGAATATAACAAAACGTAACTAAAATGTTGCACTGTACCTCTTTTAATCTGCAGTATACATAAAAGGGTATTTGTATAAATGGAACAGTGATTTGAATTTCTATAAATGTACTTCGAGCTCGTGAATTCCCCAACGTGCTAGCTTGGATACTGCAATAACATTTCAGATTGATGTCACAGAAATTCAAATCCATTGTCAAAAATCACCATTTCGCCATTAAAGATAGGGAGATACAAGATTGTAATTTCTTAGCAGGATGTACAAGCTGGTAAAGCGCCATCTCCAGTCATTTTTAGAGAAACAGACAGTTGCTGCAACTGGCATGCATTTTCGACTTCTAATAGTACTTTAAAATAGAAGATGCAGCACAGACGGTTCAATCCAATGATTGAAGTTCCACGTGAGTCAATTCATTGTTTGATAGATTTTCTATTAAAAATGAAAAAGGTAAATTGAGATTACAACAAATTGAAAGTCCAACCTAAAAAATAAAAAGGAAAATGTAGAAGTCTAAAGCCTATAACATAGGCAATGATAGCACCTTAATAGGGATACACTGTTGCTTGGAGGAAAACAATAAAAAGAACCGCACGAAAGCAAAAGGACACATCATGACATATGACTCAACGACCAAGTCATGATGCAATAGGCAAATTCCACATGGGCAGAAAACTTTTCCCCAGTTTCCTCCAAGTAATCAGAATTAATACTTTTCCCCAGTTTCCTCCAAGTAATCGGAATTAATACTTACTTTTAGGAAATGCAATGCTACCCGTCAAATTCTTCGCGCTGAAAGCCTAAGAATGTCCCCTCCACCAAACTCCCCACCTCTTCCAAACATAATATAAGAATTAAATAATGACAACATAAAATAAGTAAAACATAACCACAATTAATTTAGCATTCAAACTCAATTTCAAGAAAATGTCTGCAGTGACAATTATAAAATATGTTACATGCACTAGAATAACCAGAAACAGTTTCGTAACAGGAAGTTCCCTGTGGCATTCTTGGGGAAGACAAATTAAAAAACCATTCCTGGGAGCAACAGATCGAAGAATACAACTGCACTAATTTTGATTCCGAGCAGAGGCCATAGAAATGCTTATCCACCTAAATCATTTAAGTACCTGCTAAAATACAGTGAAATATTCATCATATAGACAATGCAGCAGCACCATCAATCCCACCCACAGCTCTCTTAATCATCTCCCACAAACCTCAAACAGGGGAAAGAAGATTTTGGAACCTATTGACCAAATAAACCACCAGTGCCAAGTTCTCCTTGTTGCAACTCCTTCCTCCTTTGCTCTTCTAATGGATCAGGACTCTTCATTACTCTTCGCATTCGCCTGAAAATCAAATTAATTACAATGTATTATTAATTGAAAATTCTAAAAATTTGCGGCAATTGTAACTAATTTTGATGTGAAAAAAAACCTGTCTTGTGCATGCTGAGCAGGAAAAGTAGGCATAAATTCCTTAGATTTGGGAAGTGGAACCTCACGAAACCACGGATGATTGAGGGCCTCTTCAGCAGTAATTCGCTGACAGTTTACACAAGTGAAATTACTCACTCAAAGTTAGGAAATGTTTCATCTAAAAATCTGAAAGCATAGGCAGATAATGGAATACCTTGTCAGGATCATAAGTTAACAGCTTGTTCAACAGGTCAAATCCAGCATCGGAAAGTACAGGTGACCCAGTGAAAGATGTTGCTGGAAATTTTCTACGTAAGAGATTGTACCTGAAACAAATATGTCACTGGTTAGAAGCAAAAGATTTCTAAACCGAGTATCTGACACTGTCACCAATGGAGGCCAGAAAACCAGACCAGAATCACCCAAAGCTGGAAGCCTGGGAAAACAGTGGCAAAAAGAAGAGAAACATAAATTTTGAGACCAAACTTGAAATAAATTAAAAATATATGAATCTGACACTTACTTATGCTTCACAAAGTTCACCTTGACTCCAGGAAGTTTAGAATACCCAGGCCAGATTGTCTCATTCGGGGTGCCAAGGATTTTGAATATCTGCCCCATTACCCCAACTTTATCAGACAAGATAAATATATATATTGGCCAAAAAAGGGCTCAACGAAGATTACCTTATCAAGTTGCTCAACTTCTGTCTTACCATTGAACAATGGTTCTTTTGATAATAACTCGGCCATAATACACCCAAGAGACCACATATCAATTGCGGTAGAATACTGTTTGGCCCCCAAAAGAAGTTCCGGTGCCCTGAAAATAAATCAATTGTTCAGATTTCCTTGAAAGAAGGAACCAATAGAAAGTGGGAATGCAAAATGTCATTTAGAGCCGGACAGAATATTAACACAATAAACTTCATGTCAGGACCACAAAGAAAATGATAGGTTCATGGTCATTATTATGCCAACCTTAATTTCAAAGTACAAGTTCCATGAAAAATTGAAAATAATAGGTTCGTGGTCATTATTATGCCAACATTAACTTCGCTAAAGCACAAGTTCCTTTCTTATGCACTGGTACAAATACAATGACTAAAGGATATTGAAAATGGGGTAAAATAAAAGATCAGATGTTGATGGGATCTAAAGACAATCAATGAGCAACTAGATATATGCCTAGCTGACAAAAGCACCCTGAGCACACTGAACAACAGAAACCCTGCATTGAGCAAAGTAGTCAAATGATGAAGCAAAAGATTTTTACGTGCATAAGTTGAAGCTTACCTGTACCATAAAGTAACCACCAAACTTGTATATGGTTTCAGAGGACTCCCATATTGACGGGCCAGGCCGAAGTCACATATCTTCAACTCACCGCGATTATTTAATAGTAAATTTGATGTTTTCAAATCCCTGTGAAGCACCCAGTTATCATGAAGATACTTGACTCCACCTAAAAGCTGAAGCATGAGACATTTAACTTCACTTTGACTAAAAGGCTGTTTGATGGTCTCCATCAAACCCTTGAGATCATGTTCCATGTATTCCATGACCATAAATATGCTATCAAGATTGCTACCTACAACGACTTCTTTTACATCGACAATGAAGGGGTGATGAAAAGACAGAAGAATGTTTATTTCTCGAAGAGAGGTCAAGGGAAAGCCTTCTCTCTCTTTCTCCATCTTGACCTTCTTCAAAGCAACAACTTCTCCTGTCTTCTTATCTCTGGCTCTAAAAACAACCCCATAAGTTCCTTCATCTATCTTGTTCAGTCTCTCAAACTCATCAACATTTCTGCATCCCTGAAGCATATTAAAACTCCTCTGAGGGGGGTGTGCTGTCTCTGGCATACCACGAGAATCATGATCATCCTCGGATTCCATGTCAGAATGGCTAACACTGGTAGCATCATAATCGCGACCATCATCTATCTCCATAGAGTCATTTTTCTCATCATTGTCGTGGGTACTATCTCTACTGGAAGACCTAACCCGTTCCTCAGACCCAAAGGACCTCCTCCTAGTTCCTTCAGAACCTTCTCTTTTCACCTCTCCAAGCTCTGGACTTGCTGATTTTCGAATTCTCCTCTCAGTTGACTCAGAAAGAGAATTCCTGTTCCATTGCCGAACATCCTCATGATCAGAAATCTCACCTTCGTCAACCAGTGAATGAATATCATTTGCCCAACGAGAGGACTTTATAGTTCGTGTAGTAGGCACGTCGTCATCGCCATCTACTGCATCAATTCTCTGGTTATTGACCAAGAATTCTTCAGCTCGTTGATGGGATGTTTCAGCAGAGAAATCTGACAAATCAGGTAGTACTTCCATTGGGGATGCTTCGGGCACATCACTCTCCTTCTCATCTTCAGTTTCAGTCTGTAACTTCACATCAAGCATATGGTCAATAGCTGGTGATTGATGCTCAGGTTTTGACAAAGGAGGTGGTGGTGGTAAGTTAGTTGTCTCTGAAATATTCCTAGTCTTGAATGTTGTATCATCTCTGTCCCAAACAATTGGCGAAAACTTCCTCTTCTTAGTCTGCAAAGGAGACAACTGATTCCCATTTACCAACTTCTTGATTTTTCTCTCTTTATTAGCTTGAATTTCCGAATCGATGGCCTCATCAGACCCATCACTTGATAGCTCCCCAGGTTCCCGATCCATAGTGTGAACCGCATATCCACATCTCCTAGGACCACCACTACCACTTCCTGAATCGCTCCTGCTGGAAGTAGAGTGATATTCACCATTCATCGACTCCCTTTCTCTAATGTCCTTCTGCCTGATCCTGCCCCTGCTTTCAAGAATATCTCGACTCCTGACCTTACCCTTCTCATACTCTCGACCCCCATTACCCTCATAGCTACCTTCTGAATATCCAATCTCTTTCCTTGATAACCCAAAATCACCCTCGCGGTTTCTGAATTCATTGTCTCTGTAACCCCCATGTCTTCCAGCAGCCATAAATCTACAGGTGAGTGTCTGTCTATATAAAGCAAATGAAACCCTAACTCCCGTACCCCCTACTCACCTAAATTGATTGTTCAGGTAAAAACCCAAGCTTCAACCCTACGCACTCCGACTCAAGCAATTCCCAGGCAGAAACCCTACACTTTTTAGATAAACACTATTCTCGCGAAAAAGCCTTTCAAATACTTTCTTTTTTGTATTGTAAATTCAAACACAGATCTAATAAAGCACCGTATCCAAAAACACAACAAACGACGTGTAGGAGCTGTATACCCACTCTATTTTTTTCAAATTTCCAACAAATAATTCAGAAAACCAAACAAAAATCAGGTGAACGAGATTTAAAAAAAAACCCTAGAAAATACGCAAGAGTATTAACCACTTCACTTCCGCCCGCTTCCGTTAATGAGAATACCGGAGTCGAAGCGCTTACCAATTTGGCTAATCGCGATTACAGCGCAGGCGAGCGCTGGGGAGAAATAGCGAGGCGGCGGCAGGCGCTTGCAGAGAGAGAGAATAATAGCGACGACAGAGAAGCCAAGTTGAGGCCGCGTGAAAAGGGATCCTTCTATGGGTTGGTCGAGTATCTTTTAAATTGTTTAAAATCTGCTTCTATTTATTTTTTATGTAATTTAATTAATTAATTGAATCTAAATATATATATATATATATATATATATATATATATATATATATGCTGGACGATTATGATAATTAATTGAGGGTGAATTGTAAATAAATCCTTAAATTCAAACCTAACTTTTTTATAAATTCCTATAATAAAAATTCTTTCTTAAAACTGCCTAGGACCATCAAACTTGGTCAAATCCAATGTTTAATTCCTGTACCCAATTTATGCATTTATGTACTTCATTTATGCAATGTTTGTGCTCAATTATGGTACTTGAATTATCCGCAAAAATGGTATCAAAGCTTTAGGTTTATTATTCAGACTTTATATTATTAGTTAATTCATACTTTTCTTTGTTGAGGAGAAGATTTTTACAAAAAATGACTTCAAACGAAGGTTTGAATCAAAAGGATTTTATTTATATGAAATCCTATAAACAAGTTAATCTATTCACAATAGATTACTTACGGAAGGTTGTGATTTATGCTCTCAATTTTGAAGAGATAAAGAAAGATGATTTCTAACTCTCAATTTTTAGAGATTACCCCAGATTCCTCTAAACTCTCCGGAGATCTTAGAGAAATTCAAAAGACGGTACAATATTACAGCAATCAGCTGTATGAAATACCTCGGCAGACTAAAGGAATCCTTAAGAAACAAGAAGAAATTCTTGTAACTTTAAAAGATCTTCAAACTAAAATCACAAATCTAGAACAAACTTCTGGTTCTAGAAAAGTAAATACAGTATGAAGGTTACCACTCTCGTTTGGTACCAAACATTTGTTACATCATAAAGGTAAAACCAAAATGGTTCAAAAAACTTTAATTGATGATGAAATAATGATTAATCTTATAAAAGCAGTATCAAAGAAAAACACTATCTGATGACTACTTTAGAAAGATTAAATCTCGAGGATCTACAAGATCTTGCGGATTCTTTTGCGAATCTCAAGGTAGTAGATCTAAAAATGAATTCCCCCGAGGGTGAACAACCCATAGGGAATCCCCCAAGATATGTGATTAAAACAGAAGAACCACATAGTGAGTTTCATGTTGGAGAAAATTCACATCCAGCAGGAACCAGATCAAGAAGGAGTAAGATACCACTACATCAAACTCCTTATGGAAAGACTGTTTTAGATCCGATACATCCTTATGGGGTTATGTTAAACCTTGATGTTTTGGACTTCAAAAACAGAGAAGATCTTATAGATGATTGGACGTCAGCTATGAGAATAGCAGCAGGGACATTAGATCTCAATAAATAATGATTCATTAAACTTCTAGAAATGAGTCTAATGGGTTCTGTTAAGATCGCATGGGAGATGAATATGCCAAAAACTAAGGAATCAATCTTAGCAGGAGAATCCCTCGGTGAGATTGGAGGAAGAAATGCCACCCTATTTAAAGCATAATTCATAGGGGTAGACTATTTCAATAATCAAGATACAGAAAAAAAAAAGAAGATATACTCAATCTCTGTATAGCCTCGAGTTACATGATATATGTTTAGTTGATGAATACATTATATTATTCACTAAATACAGATGAAATTCGGGAGTCGAGAAAAATATAGCTATTCAGCTATTTTTCGCAAAAATGCCAAGTCCCTGGAGATAAATGCTAATTAAAGAATACGTTCCAGGTAATCTTGATACATTGGCAAGACGCGTCTCATTTTTGAAAGGAAAATTGGCAGAACGGTGCCACATGGCAGCATTACAAAAGATCTACAAGAAAATAAGGGGTATAGATAAACGTACATCTTTATGTTGTAAAGAAAATGATCTTCCAACGATCATTGGAAACAGATCACAGGGATTTAAAATGAAGAAATTCAGGAATAATCCTTATAATAAAAGAATGAAAAGTTCTTGAAAACCAAGAATATTTTGGTCCAAACAAAATGTCAGATCCTATAGATCGGGTAGAAAAAATGGACGTACAAGAACATCCTCAGCAACAGGCTCATCACAAAGCAGGGAAAGAACACCATCTAGAAGATCTTTCAGAAGAACTCATACAAGAGCAAGTGAAAGTTTCAAAGATTGCAACTGCTGGACATGTGGAGCTAGAGGACATATATTTACAAACTGTCCAAAAAACGAAAAAAAATGAGTTAAACTCTTTGAAGCAACGCCGGATATGGATGATGCGGTCTTCTTTCAAGATCTAGTCCAAATATATCAATTTGAGGATATCCCCTCAGATGAAAGCATATACGAAGAAGATATGTTGTTTAGCCAAGAAAAATCTGATGATGAATCAGAATCAGAATCAGAATAAAGAAGAGGTGTTTCGACATGAAACAAATGAGAGTTTGGCTGGGTTCTTTAGTCAAACAACTATATCTCATAATACGGTCTAAAGGATTATGAGAGAAAATCCAACGTTACAGAAGTACCAAGGATTTTCGGCAGGACAAGTAGAAAGAGTCTTAGGCAACCTAGGACTTAGACAAAGAAGACATCATTTGATTTACAAAGTATCCAGAAGGGAAATGACAATCCCTATGGAGTTAACAAGTAATCAAATAGAGATGCAGTTAATTCCTTTTGAAGAAATAAGAGAGGAATTGCAAAAGATGAAAAGTGAGGTAGCAAGGACGATGTCTTGGATTCATATTGGAGCAATCCAAATAATGATTAAGGCAACTTTTAAGGAAATAATAGATTCACCCATAGATATCATAGTATGTGATAAAATAATGGGGAATATTCAAGATGCTGTACTGGGTACTATCTCAGGAAATCTTTGTGCAGGAAAAATTATAGGAGTTATTTATCCAAGAATAGCCTACAATTTAGCTGACAGGGACTTTAGTCGAGCCTTGATGTTGCATCAAAACTTCAAGGAAAAAAGACTAATGAAGGAAGATAATAGACCATATTCTATTACATATCAAATTTCATATGCTCTTTCTAATACTCATCATTCTGAATTATTTATTAGAAATGAGTTCATTGAAATTCCAGAGATCTTTGGGAAAGTTGCTCAAACAATATACCCGGAAAGAATCGAGTTTCCTTTAACTCAGGAAACAGACATCCAAATTCAAGACATGTTAGTTCTATATAGAGACCTTAAAATAGAACCCCGAAGATTATCTTTCCAAGAAAACCGAATGACAAGTAGGAGATGGGACAAATCTCCTATTCAATAAATTCCGCCAGAAGAAAAAGAGTTTTCTATAATAGAAAAAATTAGATCTCCAGAAGGATGGAAAGAAGTGAAAATAGTATTCGAAATTACAAATCATCGGAACCAGTTCCCTTGTAACTCGATTTACTATTTGGAACAACATGAAAAAGGAACTTACCAAGGAGTGATAAATATTGGAGAATTGGAAGTTCAAATCTGGAGAATTCCAGGAAAAGAAGTGGATCAGCTCATTCTTGGTCTAGAGTTCTTGGAGGATCACAAACCATGAAAACGCCTTTAAAAGGGAATAGAGTTCATGGCAAAAGAAAAGACTTTGAGGATTCAATAAGAATTCTACAAGATGAAAAACCAAGAGAATCGGATAAGGGAAAATCTCTTAATCAAATTCGAGAACTCTGTTCACAAACAGAGAAAGAATCAACTTTTGAGATTAGTAAATCATGAGCATGATTTACTAGAATGCATTGAAGAAGTAGAAAAGAGTTACAATACTCTACCTACTGAGGCCTTAGAAGTATTAAGGCAAAATAGTCTTAATCGGATTACTGAGTTACAATGCAGTTTACTAAAAATGGCAGGACCATTTAGTAATCCCTTTAAGTAAAATGACAACAAGTCCTTTCTCCATCTATATTTCAATTGGGATGTTATACGAACAATATAAGGCTGAATACTTTGCAGCTTATATTGACTCGGGAGCAGGAATTTGTACAGCAAAAAGAGGAGTCTTTCCTGAAGAATGTGAAGAGGACTTGCCAAAAATTGTTGGACGAGATTTCTCTCGAATAATTTTAATTTTTTGCAAAGGAATAAAACAAGCAGAAATCCTTGTCAGAGGAGCAGGTCAAACACCTTGGTACAAGGTAAAGACACCACCAATCTATTTCCATGATACATGAGCTGATATCCTGTTAGGAAATAACTTCTTACAAATGTTTAAGAAGTACACACAAGACAATGAGTCAAGAAGACTTATGTTCACTACAATTTGTGATCATAAAATTATCGTTCAAAGACTCAAGGTTGCTTTTTATCGACAATTGCCGATAATATTTTGCAGCCAGCGTGGTGATAAAGGACAACTTTTTCACCCAAAAATGAAAGATCCAAGAAGGTTTGGAGAAATCATGTTGAAAATAACAACAGAACAAAAACTCCAAACATAGGATATGGAGCTTCTCAAGGTAACTCTAAATCACAGAGATATAGAATTAGAAAATAAGGTATCCCTTGAGATGTCAAAAAGAGACTCAAAGAAAGTTATAATGAGCATCCTTTGACATGGTGAGATAAAAATCAACTCAAAGTCAGCCTTAGTCTAAAGGAAGGCAAAGAGTATGAATTCGTCAGATATAAGCCTATCCCGATGAACATAACAGATCAAAGGGATATGAGAATGATTATCAAGGAACATTTGGACCTTGATCTAATCAAAGAAGGAGTTTTATCATATAGCAGCCCAGGTTTTCTGGTCAAAAATCATGGTGAAATAAAAAGAGGGAAACCCAGGTTAGTTATTAACTACCAAGGTATTAATAAAATCCTGGAGTTTGATGAGTACTTCATACCTAGTAGAGAACACCTAATTAGCTGTGTACGAAATGCTAGAGTGTTCTCAAAATTTGATTGTAAGTCTGGATTTTACCAGATTCGAATGAAAGAAGGCAGTAAGAAATTCACAGCCTTCTCTACTCCACAAGGACACTATATTTGGAAAGTTATGTCTATGGGATTGGCCAATGCACCCCAAATATTTCAAAGAAATATGGATAATTTTTTTAAAGATTATTTTAACTTTATGTTTGTTTATATTGATGATATTCTTATAGCATCAAAAAACATAGACGAACATGTTAAACACTTAAAGATTTTCTCTAAAATTTGTAAACAAGAATTACTGGTTTTATCTGAAAAGAAAGCAGTCATAGCAACAAGGAAAATTGAATTCCTTGGTATTGAGATTGATGAAACTGAAATAATTCTACAACCCTATATTGTGGAAAAGGTAAAGAATTTTTCAGATAAACTCAAAGATGTAAAACAACTCCAGAGTTTTCTAAGAGTAGTTAATTTTGCAGGGATGTTCATAAACAACCTAGCAATGTACAGAAAGGTATTCAGTCCTTTGTTAAAAAAGGATGCCAGGTTTATATGGACCGATGACCATACTAAAAGGGTAAACCAATTAAAGGAGATATGTAAGAATCTCTCCAAAATGACTATACCCGTAGATGAAGATGATCTGGTATTATTCACGGATGCCAGTGACGAATGGTGGGCTGCAGTCCTTACCAAGATTACCCCGGATGGAGAAATACCATGCAGATACTGTAGTGGTCTTTTTTCAGAATCTGAGATCATCAGATGGCATATCAACGAGAAGGAATTTTATGCAGTTAAAAGGGCTTTTGAAAAATGGCCATTATTTTTACTTGCTAAAAAATTCACGCTGAAGGTTGATAACACCCAGGTAAAAGTTTTCTTAAGAAATAAGACTGAATCCAAACCTGAGAAAGCTAGGTTATTAAGATGGCAAGCATTATGTCAAAATTATATTTTTGATATTGTTATTATTAAATCTCATGAAAATATTCTTGCTGATTTCTTAACAAGAGATGGAAGGCAGTGACGTGGATTCCATCATGAAAATGCAGAGGCATCTCAGGGAACACCTTTGGTTGCTTCAAACTGAGTTCAATCAGTTAGTCATTAATGCTGAAATGGTTGTCAGGTTACAGCAAGCTGATCGGATCAAATTATCTAATCGTATTACTGGATGTATGCAGGAAATGATAAAATCATTGGTTTTACAAGAAGAAAAAATACAGCCACTGGTTGTAGAACAAAAGGTTGAGGATTTCAAAACCCAAGAAACAAGTGATAATCTATCATCAGCTTTTGATGAATTGGATGAAGCAACAATTGATGAGAAAAACTCATCAAGTCAACCCTCCGCCTCTGGGGTAAAAGAGGAAGAGATCAATCTTAGGCCCAACACTGACAAGGGTAAATCTAAGATTGATACTAATTCAGCTATTATTTCTCCATTCCAGGTTTATCAACAGAAGTGGGAGAAATTATAGACAAGGAGTGAAATCAATCCGAACACTTGCAGGGTTGATGTTGCAGGAATATATCCAAGGGTTTGGCTAAAAAACAATGTCAATCATAAGGATGTAAAGCTCTGGTATGAATTTGGGGCTTTGGCCTCAGTTTATACAACGTCGCCAAGTCTCCCGGAGATATCACAGTTACCAAAATGGATCCAGGAAGCAGTTCAAGAAACATGGGCAAATAATGATCATTTGTCCAGAGGAGATGTGCTAGAATTATATTTCTTTAGTGCAGCTCCAGAACCAATAGGAAAAGGATTTCGAACCCTTTCATTTCATCAAGCTAAGGAGACCTGATATGACGAGCCATAAATTTATCAAGGATCCTAAAGCTGAAGAAATACCCTTGGTGTCCACTTTTGGAGAAAATGAAATCTCAATCAGAAGGGCATGGGGTATTTGGGTCTGTCTCACCGAGATGGAAAAAGTCAAATTTCCGTTCAAATTCTACCAGAATTCTGTGAATGGATCGTTCCTGTTAAAAACAATAACAGGAAAAACTACGGCTTTCGCGGAAAAACTCTTCGAAAAGAAGAGAAACGTTTTGTGGAAAAACAAGCTGCCGGGGAGTAAAGAAACTCGCCGAAAATTTTGTAACATGGCTCACATAGGAAGATGGTCAGAGGTTATCTGCCCAGAATGTCCTGATCAGAAGGAGCCAGAGTTCGGAAAAACATTCAGACCCCGAACGGATCGAAAAGATTTTTTCGAGACAAGCAAAGGTGGACAGGAACCACCAAAGATGCGTTTTTTCAGGGGACCACTGCAAAAGCAGAAGATGCCCCGACAAGAATAAAGAAGACATGTGAGGAGGATAGATCCAAAAGAAAAAGGACGACATGTGACTCCTCCACCAACAAACGATGTCATCAATAATGACATAACAGGACAAGATGGATAACGAGTGATTCATCCACTAGCTAAATATGCCATTAATAATGGCATAGAAGGACAAGACAAACAAC
This sequence comes from Henckelia pumila, assembly GCF_033568475.1. NCBI lineage: Eukaryota > Viridiplantae > Streptophyta > Magnoliopsida > Lamiales > Gesneriaceae > Henckelia > Henckelia pumila. The sequence continues at coordinate 8,532,095 of NW_027331831.1, forward strand.
TGTAAGATTCCCTGAAGTTTCTCGGTGAAACGAGTGGAACCTCATCTATAAATACAAGCGTTTAAGGAAGCTGAAGATATAGATCATTCCCTTCAGTTTTCTTACAAATAAATTGTTGTAATATTTCTCTTTCTAAGATTGTAATAAGTTTTCTTTTTATGTATTTCAAGAAAAAAGCTACTATGAGTAGCTAAACAAGTTGTCTTCTCCTCTTCAAAGGAGTTGATTTATGTAATAATATTATGTCTGAATAATTTTTCTAAAGTCTCTTGTTCTTTCATGCTCATATTTTATAATTAAATTCATATATCATACGCCTTAAGGTAGAAAACGAATTAAGGTTGTGCTGGGTGTCGTTGAAGGAGCTTGTGCAGAAACCATCTGTTGCGACTGCGTGATTGGAGTGTTAGGAGCACTTCGTAAAACTCGGTAGGTATGACCCGACGACACTATGGTCAAAGAGATTTTTGAATTTAATTCATCTTACGGAAGCATGTTGGAATCTAATCCAGAGTATATCGGCTGGAAACCTTGCGTAACCGATAGATCTGCTTGGCCTAAACTGGTTCGATAGGTAAAACAATGCCACGTACAAAGGATTAAATGTTAAACACTTTGTTAAGACAAATTTGGGGACCACTAGGGAGTTGAAACAAAAAAATTTGAGTGTAGGGAGTTAAGAGAAAGAAATGTTTGAGTTTGGGGATTTTAAAATAATTTGCCCATTAATTGATCTACTTAACAAAATAAAATAATATCTATATATACATGTATATATTATTATATTACTAATAAAATAATGCACGCAATAACAAAAAACATAGAAATTACATTTTAGATGAGACAAGTTATATTTAATGGGGGAGTGCACAATAACAATCAACGTGATTTTATAAGAAAAGTTATATTTTAGAAGAAATAAGTTATATTTAGTTAGTGGGGAGTGGATAGTTAGCTTACATGTGGAAAAAAAAAAAGAGAAAAGAGGGGTAAAGTGAGAAAGAAAAGATGGTGTCCTCAAGAAACGGTTTTTCTATCATGCTCAAATATTATAAAATAGTAGAGAATAGTAGATATTATATTTATATTTATATTTGTATTATATTTATATTTACTATATACTGTGGTATGTTACTTAGTGAGATTAATTATACATAGATAAATAATACTAAGACTATTAAACTACTTTTATAGGATGTTAAATAATGATAGATAAACAATCGCATGTTTACTTTGACGGATCAATTAGTGATTGATATTATGATTAAGTGACGAGTTAAAATTTTGACTTTTACTTATAATATATAATCTTATTTTTAGTTTGTATTTGTAAAATTGAGATTGTGATTTTTATTGAAAATATACATTATTATTAATTCACATGTAAATTATTTTAATTGACCCAAATTATTTAGTATAAATATTAATTATTTAAAAAAAACTATAAATTGAGTTAAAAAAAAAGTTGTCCATGAATAAGGATAAAATCCAATGAAATGTATTAATCATATCTTAAATTATTATAATTTTTATTCATATTTTATAATTTTTTTAAAAAAAATTCATATATTAAAATAAAATGAAATGTATTAAACATATCTTCAAGTATTTGAAATTTATATTCATGTTTTATAATTTTTTTAAATGGGGTTTTCATATATTTTTTTTTTTGAAGTAAAGAATATTGATGTAATTTTTTTCAATTAAAAACATAATTTGTTAAAAATGATTATTTATCACATCATTTATTTGTGACAAATCAATAAGATTTTAATTTTAAATTAGGTAAATAAGGATGAACTTTATGAGTTAATATTGGCCCTAAAAAAGCAAGTAAACATGAGATTGATAAGATTATTAATATAAGGACATTGATATTTACACTCCACTTTTTGTTAAATGAACTTCATATTTAATTCTTATAACATAAATTGTCAATGATACCCTTGCATGATTATTATATTTCAAGTATATATATTAATGATGGAATCATGGAAGTTCAAGTACAATATATGTTTCTCGTTTAAAAATTAAAAAAATTAAATTACCATAATTTTCTATCATGTAACTTAAAAATATAAATACATTTTTTAATTTTAATATTTCATAATATTTTTATATTTTATCCCAAATCTTTAACAGAGTGTGCAAATTATAGTTAGTTGTTTTTATAAATACTTAAAATTTTAGGAGTAAAAACTGTGGAGTAAAATAAAACTTTAATTAAAATATGAAATTAAAATTTTTTATTTTAATATTAGTTTAATTTTTTTGGCAAAATTTATAGCGATAAACTCTATAATTTTAATAAAATATATTGTGATACTATTCATTTGACATGATCATTTTTTATTGGAAAAAATATTTGCACAAAATATATTAACTATTCAGATAAATTTTTATTTAGTTTTAAAATATAAATTTATTTTATAATATAACCTGTGATTACTTGAAAATTTTATTTTTTTAAAATTTAGAATAAAAATATTATTGTGGATACGATATTAAAGTATGGGAATGAAATATAACTTGATTGGAAAAACTTAAAATAAGAAAAATATTAAAATTAAAAAAGTAACAAATCGGTAAAAAAAAAAAAAACCAAAACAAATTCAAAATTAACAATGGTTTAATGAATTATGTAAATTTTTTTCTAATTTTTTAGATATTTTTATGCAAATTTTTTAAGTAACTTATTTTAAGAATTAAGATAATCAGTAAATTTACTCAAAATAGAATAATAAATGAAAGGGTATCATTGTCATTATATACAATAAAAATTAAAGATGGATTTTATTTAACAAAAATTGGAGTGTAAATATCAATCCCCTTAATATAATCTTATACTTATCATAGCAAGTAAACGCAGCCTATATATAAAACAAGGTCACTTTAGTGGTCTATTGGCATGCTTACTTTTAATTTTTTTCATAAAAAAACCCCACAAAATTATCAAATTGCAAAAAAATATTTAAATAAAATACTTGAAAAAAAAATTTATATTATATATACACAAAACATAATATTTGTATATAATATTACACACGCAATTCGTGTGCGGTGCGCCTAGTATTATATTATGTAATAAAATATATAAGATAATATTTTTTAAAAAAACGACTAACATGTAATTGGGTTTTAAAACGAATCATAACATTGACGGATCTACAAAGTACAAACAGATTTTTTGATGCGATTTTGTTAAGCTTTCAATTTAAAAATTACCATGAGACAATCAGATATTTGTAACGATAAGATTAGTGAGGGGACTTCGAGGATATCCTCTGCAGTTTTCAAGTTTCATGATTGGGCCACGTTCAATTTTCATATGGTCTCACGGAAAAATTGTGGGTCCAATATGAAAATTTATAGTGACCCTGCATTGAATCACATACTACCTGAAAACTATAGCATGCATTAATCTTAATTAAAATATAAACACTTAACAGAGTAAAACGTGCGAAAACATAACCATAATTTACATAACAGACTTAGTACAAAGCCTAATTCAGTAGTGATACAACCATATCGAAATAACTTAAAGTAAACATTATACAGCTATATCGAATCCTGTTGTATAAAAGGCGACATACCCCGTGGAATGGGGTGTTCAAAATAATAACTAGGACGTGAGCGATTAACGCCCAGTACATAAACATGAGTAAATATATGTATATGTTGCATGCAATCGTGATAACTAGTAACGAGTCATCTAACAAGTCATGCTCAGTACATGCATCACATGAGTGTTGTAAACTCGCAGATCAACCTCTGGGTACAACCACACTCGTTTAATACACCGGAGTAATCAGACATACATGTCCCCACCGTCGCGGTACTCCCAGTGACAGACAATATACAAGTATAGAGCTGAGCGGCTCTATAATCAAGATATATCAAGGTAAAGGCTCAACGTGTATGTGCACATAACATATGAATATGAAAAGCGGTAAAACATATATCATGCCACATAATAATGCCAAGAAAATGCAACATATAAACATATATACTCGCTGGCAATCTCATTCAATGTGTACGTACCTCTAGGCTAGTTTCAGTCTTAGTAGGACCTAGGTTCCAAACTAATATTCAAAAGTTCATTGTATCACTACACAAGTTCTATAAGCCTTAACTAAACTAATAAGTACTCCCAAAACTTAATAAGGTTCCCGGACCATACCTTCGTCCGTTGTAAGCCCTTTGGAATCGCTCGTTCTGGAGGACTATAACAACACCTTTGTTATTCCAGAATCTCTCTATTAACTGATAAGGCCCTCAAATGTATACCTCACACTATATATAACTGAAGAAAGAAAACTCGGAATTCTTATTTCAAAATGAATTATGAAGACCCCTATTTATAGGCCAAAGTTCGGCCAAGTTCGGAGCTTTCGAACTCGGGTTCGGAGCGTCCGATCCAACTCAATGCTTGCTTGTGTGACACGTTGGGTTAGGAGCATCCGAAGTCAGGATCGGACCATCTGAACTGCTCTATGTCCGACACTTGTCAAAACTCAAGGCTGTCATTGTGCATTGTTGGCTGAAGGAGTTCGGACCATTCGAACAGGGTTCGGATCGTCCGATCGTGCCTTAACTCCGAAGTAAATACGCTCATCATCGGAGCTTCCGATTCACAGGGTTCGGGTCGTCCGATCCTGACCAAACTTAGGAAGTTCAATTCTTGCTTGTAAAGCCCAATTCAGACTTTGAATTGGATAAATACTAACCCTTAATCATGTTTAACGTATTATTATCTTAAAATGAAATCTGGGTTACTACAAAATTGATCGAACAAGGCCATGGAAATACAGAGTGGGTATTACCTATTCTTTGGGGTAGAAAGACCTCATCGGTAGATGAATGATCAATTACGGTGCGATCTTTCATTTCAAAAAAATGAGGAAATAAAAAATGTATGTAATATGTTCGAGTGTGTTTCTATCCATATATTATATTAACCAGTACTCGGATGCATGTTTTGTGTATTTGTATATTATATTTTTTAACAAACAAAAATGGTGAAATAAAAAAAATACAAAAATAACTTCGTATATAAATATCAATCAAATGACAAAAAAAAATAGATGTGACATTTCCGTAATTAAATATCTATCAAAAGACAAAAAGTAGGTGGACATATCAATGCACCAAAATTTTCCTTCTAGCTTAATATAGTATTAAATTAAATTATAGTAAGTTTGTCAATTGAATGATGGATCATAGACCATGACAGTAAAATATCTCAAATTTAATAATATAATATATATAATAAATAAACTCACAAAATTAAATATTGATTAACAAATATAATATAGGAATATTTCATGCTACGTATGAGGGCACTAACCCATTATAGATCTAAGGGTGATCATTCATCAATACATGCGAAGTCTACTAAAAAATAGTGGACTCCACGTGTATTAATAAATATCAACCGTTAGATGTATGTCAAGGATAAGGTAGCATCTAACTAACCCAAAAATATATATGATATGATTTTTTGACAAATATGTAAATTTTATAATATTCGATCGAACACAATTAAGCTATGTAGTTAACTGGTGGGAATTTATTTACAAGACTAGAAATTAGAGCAAGCGTGTTACCGGACTGGTGAGATTACGGGTGACATCTCATCAATATAAAAAATTAATAGAATAATATATCCTTGAATTTTTAAAATTTTGGCTCACATGCCCCGTATGCAATTAAGAATATATTTGATTATCAAATGATTTTCATACCCTTAATTTAAAAGGTAATATTTTGGAGTTTAGGGTTCACATAATCCAAGGCTAGTTTAGATTGATTCAGGTTTTTTTTGGGGAAAGTTACGATTGGTTCTCGATGTCAATTGATATTTGATACTACGAAGTATGGTTTTATAGATATGTGGTCAGAATACCCAGATCAGAGCTAAATAGTCTATCAAAAAATGTGGAAGTGAAGAGGAGGCGACCGGTTGGGAATGTGTTCAAGATATACTTCGAGCTTCTTTGCAATTTTGTTGTCATTGGAGATCTTAGGTCACAAGGAATCTGATTATATGTTTAATTTAAAGTTTTGAACGAAAACAGAAAGTGAAATCAAACTAAATGGTCGCATTTAAGACTTAGGGTTCATGATTGGGGTTCTGGTTTTGAGATCGATTTACGCATTTTTTTCACAGTACCAGAGCAATTGTTTGGGGAGTTTCGAATATGGATGTGGGACTCACACTTACCGATAGTTGCTCGGTGGTGACATCGCCATAAAATAGTTGGACAAGTTTCGATCGGTTCGGAGTGGATTCGATCTAGATTTCAAAATTCTTTGCAATTTTGGTGTCAGTGGCAAGCTTAGACCACGAAGATTCCAAATAGGTGGTCATTTTAAGGTTTTGAATGCAAAATCGTTGGTCAAATCGAAAGATAAAGTATAACTAGGGTTTTGTGAATTTGAGGGTTCATGTTCGATCTCATTTGCCCATTTTTGTTAGCCAAATCCAAATAAGTTGTTCGAGGGTTAATGAGAGGAATGTTCGACTACTTGTTCCACGATGGAAATCAATGACTAATCTCTAGATGTTTAAGCCTGAGCCTTGACCTTGTGGTGGTAAATAATGAAGAAAAATAAGGAAGGAGGACAACAATTAAGGAAAATCATGTGCAAAACTCACATTGTAGTGGTGTTGAGACTAGTATTTTTCATAAAGAGATTTGCGACAATTAAGATTTTCAAAAAAGTGTCGGATGACATTAGCCATTGAGATTACCTCGGGTCGTCACTGTAATGCCCTTGATTTAAATATTGTCCACGTTGTGCCGACACGGGTCTTTTCCAATGTGCTTATATTCTCACTCGTGTGCATTTTCTTTTCAGAAGCTTATCATATAAGAATTCCAAATTAAAACATGCTTGATTTATAGTAATTCGGGGATGGGTGGTAAAAGACTCATTGGGAAGTTTCTCAATTTGTATATGAATGAAGACATATGTACGTTGGAAAGACTCGTGTTAGTAAAGTGAGGATAGTTGTCGAATATTGGACATTACACTTGGTATCAGAGCGGACCTCTCCTAATATGATGTGGTTCGTGAACTAACCAAGGGGAAGTTTGTGGGCATGCGACGCCTGAATTCGAAGAGGACGGGGAGTGATCGCTTCCCTGGTTCCAAGAGGTTGCACAGAAAAATATTTGCTCCTATTAGGCTTGTAAGCAAAGAGAAACATAAATGAACCGATTTCATATCGAAATCACAGAGATTCCAAGATTGTGATGGTATGAGAATGTACAGTTGAGTAAGACTTTAAAATATTTGATATGTAACACTTATACATATCAACAAGGTGCATATTTATTTCGAAAGCGTGTCACATAAGAACTCCAAAGTTAAGCATATTTTATTCTAAATAATTTTGGGATGGTTAACCGAACAAATCTCATATGGTGCATAATAGTGAGGATACAAGCACATCCGAAAGATCAATTTGGTATAGTGAACATTCCTCAAATGCGAGACATTACCGCCGGAATGATAATTTTAATGAGTTTTGAATTCATCCAAATATCTCCCCAAAGTCAATATTTCTAACCCAATAAAAAGTTTCTTTCATCGGCGTGTAACATTGAATTAATAAATCCAAACAAAGCAAAGAATTTGAACTTCATCATTTCAAATCTATTATCCTAATTTAATATTCCCTCCGTCTCAATTATATAGTCCACGTTTCCTTTTTTGTTTGTCCCAAATATATAGTCATATACAATATTTAATAATATTTTTTTACACTCTTTTACTAACATGCCCCTATTAACTACACATTGAAAATTGTTCAATCATTTTTTAATACATCAAATAGGGATAAAATAGGGAGTTTGTATAAAATTCATTTTTCCAATAATTTTTTCTTAATCTGTGGGAAAAAAATAGGACTATGTATTTGAAACGGGGGGAGTATAAGGTTTTGATCGAACAAAGAAAGCCTAAACAAACTCAAGCCTCATATCTTCATCTAAAACTAATGCCAATGCACGTATTATGTGCTTGTATGGCTTGAATGATTATTTAAATATGATAATTTCGTTATTTAAAATTAATGAAATTTGATGTTATTTTTTTATCTAATAATCATAAACTTAAGCATGTAATTAACTTAATCAGAAAAAATACATCGAAAAATTACTGAAGATTTTAAAAATAAAAAATCATACAATCCGATCAATAAAACATAAAACATAAATATGCATACTCAACTGAATATCTCAATTAATATTTACGTACTTCAAGTCTAGAAGTACAATAACAATATCATTATAACTCATCTAGGAGCCTTATATAGATAAATGGTTACTCACAATAACTGCTAGGAATCCAAATCTATTACAATGTCCTTCGATAGTCCTTTGATGTTGGGAGTCCACAACTCGAGTACAACTTCGCCACGATCTTAGTCAGGGGCGGAGCCAGGATTCAAAACTACCTGAGACTGGCTCCGCCACGTGTCAGTAATAATTAATATGAATATTCGATTAAAACCAAATCAAACTTTTTAACATTGAATTATAAACAAAAAACCAAATATTCTGAACTTTACTGCAAAACAGAACAAACCAAACCGAACATAGAGATTTTTTTTAAAAAAAAATCAAGTTTTAATTTAAAAATGTAATATAAAAGCTGAATTAAATAGATTTAAATTTTTATTTATTAAACAATATTTTTTCAAATGTAGTTCTATTGCCTCCTAATAAACTTTATTATAAAATTTAATATTTTAAATTCTTTTTATACAATTCAGTTTGTCGGTTAATTTAGTTCGCTTGGTTATTTCGATTGAAACAAATAATTCGCTCACCACTAGATTATAATTGATGTATGATATTTTGGTTAAAAATAACTTAATATTTTTTTTATTTTCTTCATTTCCTAAGTTACCGCACCGTAAATCTAATCATCCCAAAAATTTCAACACTGAATTATTTTCTAAATCTCATAATTATTCATTTTTTGGTTCTAATTTTAAATCAAAAATATCAATACAAGCCTAATAATACTCGCAACATTAAAAATTTTCAACTATTTTAACCAATTGATTAATTTTCTCAAAATTTGCATCTATAGATTTTTACGATAAAAATTCAAACTCGAAATTCATATTTCATATACGTCATTAGTCAAAATCATTGCAATTCAAATAATATCGACTAAATATTCAACATAATGTTAGAGCTGTCGAGTTTTACCTCAAAGTCGTATACTTTTTAAACTTACGATAACAAATCAAATAATAGAAGAGAATGAAATGTGATTTGTGAAGTTTTTTTCTATTTTTAAATTTTTTAGATGAGGCTGAATTTTGGGAAAAAAAAAATATGGGGCTGAAAAAAAAAATTAAAAATAATAAATTTTTTTTTCCCAAAAATAGATGGGTTTGGATCCCACCCTAACCCATTGGGTGGCTCCGCCCCTTATCTCAGTAGCACCTTGCTATAGCTCGACTCTCGATAATACGACTAGAAACACTAAAAAATACACTAGAATCAAGAGGAACAGATACCAAAATGTGAAATCCGATGGCATATTTATAAACAATGATCGGACGATTCAATCTGTAGTTCGGAAGATCTGACTCAACATGCAAAGACGTGTCAACAACGTTTTTTGACACCTAAGTTGACATTTGTATTCAGAAGGTCCGAACTCACCTTCGGAAGATCTGATCTTATGCGATTTCATGCACTATTGACACCTCATTGATTTGACTAGTCATGCAATTTCGGAAGGTCCGATATGCCCTTTCAAGGGCGGATCCAGGATCGTAATTTGGGGGGAGGGGGGGGGGCATGTACTAAGTGACGACAATATGCGGCGGTGACGTAGCTACATACTTGTGAGATGTGCTTTAATTTCTTAAAAATTTGTATTTGGTTTATATAATAAAGTTTAAAAAAAATTATGACCACATAGATGTGATATTACTAGCGAAATTAAATTTTAACTTAATAAAAACTTTAATTTTTCGGGTCATTTTGCGCTTTACTTTTAAATTTTTATTTAAATTCCAGAAATATTTTTTTTTTTACTAATTTTATAGATCTTTTTCAATACAAAAAAATAAGTGAAAATAAAATCAATAAAAGTAAGTTTAGATTCATGAAAGATGCTCATGCATAATATCATAATAATACATAAAAAGACAAAAGTTTCGTCAACTGAAAAATTTGATTTAGATTGAAATTTGTCAAATTAAAATAAAGTATAAGATGAGTTTATTAAGCGTAATAAAAACAAACACAAAGACTCATTAATAATAGATATTGAAATTTGTATAAATCAAAAAAGTATTAAAACCTACTCAGTCCAACAAGTAAAAAAATAACAATAAAAACACGTATATGAAAAGAAAAAATAAAAAAAATTGTTAATGAGCTACATAAGCCCAACTAAAATTTTTTAAAACAAGTAAAAAATTTAAAAAAATAAAAAAAATTTGTTAATGGGCTAATTTAACCCAACTAAAAAATTCAATAAACAATTAATTGGGGACTTATAGATTCGAACCGTGCTCCCTTCCTCTACACAAAGGATTGTTTTACTAGCTAGGCCAAGTGTATATTTAATATCATTTTACTAATTTATATATATATATATATACACTAAAAATAAAAAAATTTGGGGGGGCCTGTGGTCGGCGTAACAATAATGACATTTGTCGATATGCCACGGCTTGTTTACATCCGCCCCTGTGCCCTTTGATACGTCCAATCTAGGTTCAGTACGTCCAAATTAAATTATTGGTTTCGAACGTTTAATGACATCGATTAACTTAATTAATGACATCTTAATTATGTTTTAACATTTTAATTACGTAAAACAGTAGTTGGGTCATTGCATTCTGATATACCTCAATAAAATGATCTCCTTGGACGAGCTGAAGAAACTCCTCCAAATAAGAGATGAACTGCTGCTGACCTGAAACCACTAACAAGAATGTTAAGGGGGGCCGGAAGGTGTTCCGGCATATCCCCTCCGACGCTCAAGTCAGATGTTAGGATAGCGAAAATATAGAGAGTGGTGTGTGCCCACGAGTGAAGAATTAGGATGCAAATAATGAAAATGAACCTGGTATTTATAGGAGAGAGCTCCGGATTTAACGCTTACCTTCCTTATCAAGAATCCGCGAATCCCGGGATCACAATCCCGAATATTTAGGCTGAGATCTCGCCCGAATCTTGTCTGACAAAGGAAATAACAAACATTTAATCTGAGCTGAACTGTTATCATGAGGACGCTATACTACCTGGGGTCATATGGAAAAGGGATGAGTGATCTATTGCTGAACCCCTGAACTCAACCCGAGCACTGATCCTAACATCTTAGCTAGCTCATCAAGGTTGTCCAACCCCTCTACCGAGCTAACTCCCTACTGACATCGGGGCTGAGATGAATTCCAGAGCTCCCAACCTAAGATGGAGATGATGGTGGAGGAGTTTGAAGGAGGTCCTGAGCTCCCGAGCTGAGCTCCCGAGCCGAACTGGATGATGTTGTGGAGGAGCTTGACTGAGCTCCCGAGCTCCCGAGCTGGGTGATGGTGGTGGAGGAGTTTGACGGATCTCCCGAGCCGACCTCCTGGACCATCCTGTCTATCTAAGGATTGATCTTTATCTTAGGGTCGTCTTTAAGCTGAGGTGATTTCCTCATCGGGGTATCATATTCCATGCCACCATTTTGAAGAACTTCATGCTAAGTATGTTTATTTATTTATTTTCCTTTTATTTCTCCAATTCTGTTTTAGTGCTCTAATTCAATTTTCAGTGCCCTAATTTCGTGCCTAATTTTCGCGCGACCAACACACATTCACACCCTTAACACTATTTCAAATTTCAGTGCCCTAATTTTTTTTTAATACAAATTATATCGAATCTTGAAATTACATCATATTACAACACTAAATAGTGAAATTTGCTCACACAATTGACGGAACTTGAGTATGGACACGAGACGTGCTTGTCTCGAACAAAAAAAATATCTAAATCTACATAAAAAAATTAGGAAATCTACCCGCAGTCAGCGAAAATCGAACCTGAGACCTCGTGGTCTCAGGGTCTCAGTCTTAACCACTAGGCCAAGATCTCATTGGCAGTGCCCTAATTCTGTTGTTGGGCGTGCCATTTGCATTTCTCGATGTCCGTAATTTTGCTCACTCATTTTTTGACTTATATCATCTTAAGTTGTTCGTTTAGCACTCTTTGACTCGAGTATAAATAATCCATACATAACTTATCATATTCAATCACTCGTTTTCTCATCATATTATTTATCTATATATTAATTATTTATTTTGCATCAATCAAATCATTAATTATTTATCTTATATCAATCAAATCATTAAATTTAAATTACTATATTACCCCTATAAATAATATTATTCATATTTTATTTATTATTTAAAAGGATAAAACAGTAATTTATCATTCTTATATAAAATTTAATCAATCAAATCAAAATCAAATAAACTATAATTTATCAATCAAATTAATTAATTTATTAACTATCATTTTTATTTATTTTTTATTACATTTTATCATTTATCCAGATCTTATTTATCTTATCACACGAACCAAACAGTGCCATAAAAAAAGGGAGTTTGGTCCGTAAATTTTTTTCACTCATTTTTTGACTGAACCCAGTTTATTTTTTTGATAAAAAAGAGTTTTGGTAAAAAAAATAAAAGAAAGAAGGAAAGGGGGTTTGGTTCGTAAATTTTGCTCACTCATTTTTCGACTGAACTCAGTTTATTTATTGATAAAAAGAGTGTGGTAAAAAAAAAAAAAAAAATAGGGAAAGAAAGGGAGTCTGGTTCCATTTTCGTTATTGTTTTGTTCTTTCGATGGAGTACTTTTGTGTAGTTTGATTAGATCAATTATTTTGATTTTAATGAAAGTTTTGAATGAGTCCGTTAATTCCTATACTTTTTTTTTGAGCCAGATTAATTCCTATAATTTAAGGCTCAGTTTGGTACGGATGATGAGATAAATAATATATATACATAAGTAATGTAATGTAATAAAAAATAAATAAGAAAGAATAGTGAATATTTGATTTGATTTGATTGATAGATTATAGTTTATTTGATTTGATTGATTAAATTTTATATAAAAATGGTAAATTACCATATTATCTTTTTAATAATAAAAAAATATAAATAATATTATTTATAAGGGGTAATATAGTAATTCTAATTCAATGATTTGATTGATGTAAGATAAATAATTAATGATTTGATTGATGTAAATTTATAATTAATTAATAAATAAATAATATGACGAAAAGAACGTGTGATTAGACATGATAATTTTATACATAAATTATTAATAATGGTACCAAACGAAGTCTAACATGAGACGATGAGTTTGAAACATGAATAAAAATAGAGTACCAAATCGAGTTAATTGGAAAACGAATCAAATCAGCAACGAATCCTAAAATAAGGCACTAAATTGGTTGGTTTATTATTATTACTAGTGATCCGAAGTACGCGTGCTTTTAGATTATTATTTTTTAAATAAAATTTGTTTTTTTATTTTTGGTTTAGGAGAAAAGAACGTTAGTTTGGAAAACATGTGTCTCTGCAAGAGACGTGAGATGAAATTAAAATTATGGAAGTTATCAAAATGTTATTTTGACTTGCCTTCAGAAAAAATGGAAAGCTGTGCATATAACTGTAGGGTAAAATGAAAAGGAAAATTGGTGTCATCTTGACACACAAAAAATAGTTATTAATGAGTGCCCACCACTTCTGATTTGGGCTTCCCAAGCCTACAGCTATAGTTTTTTGCTTTTAAAAAAGCTCTAATTTTAACTAAAAAAATACTTATTTAAGCACTTTTTTAGTCGACCAAACACCTTGTTAATTATAAGTGTTTTTTTTTTTGCTTGCTTTTGAAACCAAACGCCCCTGCAACTAGGGATGACAATTTCCTTCGAACCCGATGGGGAATCCGATATCCGACCCGAATGGAGGAGGGTATGGAGGCTAGGGATGACAATGAGTCGGGTATGGGTATGATATCGCATCTCCATCCCCATACCCATTTATTAAATTCATCCTCATACCCATACCCATACCCATACCCATCGGGTATTGAATTTCATCCCCATCCCCATATCCGTCGGAGGATCGGATATCCATACCCTACCCATATACTCATTTATCATATCTACTCCATACAAATATATTTTTTCAAATTTGAATTATTTTGATAAAACTATACTTATTTACTATATTTTTATACCAAAATTTTTAAGAGAACAATAGAAAAAATGAAACATAGTAGAAAATATACAACCTAAAAATTATACTCCCTCCATCCCAATTATAGTGTCCACATTTTCTTTTTTGTTTGTTCCAAATATATAGTCATATATCATATTTAGTAATATTTTTTTACACTTCTTTACTAATATACCGCTATTAACTACACTTTGAAAATTGTGCAATCATTTTTAATACATTAAATAGGGATAAAATAGGAAGTTTATATAAAATTTACTTTTCCAATAAATTTTTCTTAATTCGTGTGAAAACTAAAACAAGACAACATATATGGGACGGAGGGAGTATAAAAAATAAAACTCCTACAAATTACATTAGATTTATACGAATAATTTTCATTGTTCCATCCAACTAACATAATTCAACAAAAAAATTAAATTAGCATTTAATTAATATAAATCAATATGCGTATATATATATATATATAAATATAATCGGATATCGGGTCGGGTATGGGTAAGATATTACTACATCCTCCTTCATACCCATATACGAGTTTTCCATACCCATTTATTTAATCGGGTCCAAAACACGCCTCCATACCCTCCTCTATTCGGGTCAGATATCGGATTCTCCATCGGGTTCGGAGGAAATTGTCATCCCTAATGGAGGCGTGTTTTGGACCCGATTAAATAAATGAGTAAATGGGTATGGGGATCTCGTATATGGGTATGGAGGAGGATGTAGTAATATCCTACCCATACCCGACCCGATACTATATTTATATATATATATATATACGCATATTGATTTATATTAATTAAATGCTAATTTAATTTTTTTGTTGAATTATGTTAGTTGGATGGAACAATGAAAATTATTCGTATAAATCTAATGTAATTTGTAGGAGTTTTATTTTTTATACTCCCTCCATCCCATATATGTTGTCTTGTTTTAGTTTTCACACGAATTAAGAAAAATTTATTGGGAAAGTAAATTTTATATAAACTTTCTATTTTATCCCTATTTAATATATTAAAAAATGATTGCACAATTTTTAAAGTGTAGTTAATAGCGGTATATTAGTAAAGAAGTGTAAAAAAGTATTACTAAATATGATATATGACTATATATTTGGGACAAACAAAAAAGAAAATGTGGACACTATAATTGGGACGGAGGGAGTATAATTTTAGGTTGTAGATTTTCTTCTATGTTTAATTTTTTCTATTGTTCTCTTAAAAATTTTGGTATAAAAATCTAGTAAATAAGTATAGTTTTATCAAAATAATTCAAATTTGAAAAAATGTATTTTTATGGAGTAGATATGATAAATGGGTATATGAGTAGAGTATAGATATCCGATCCTTCGAAGAATATGGAGATGGAGATAAAATTCAATACCCGATGGGTATGGGTATGGGTACGGGTACGAGTACGAGTACGAGTACGAGGATGAATTTAATAAATGGGTTCCGACGGATATGAAGATGGGATGAAATTCAATATCCGATGGGTATGAGTATGAAGATAAATTTAATAAATGAATATGGGATGCAGATATGATATCCTTTTCATACCCGACCCATTGCCATCCATACCTGCAACACATTCATCAACCGAAGATTGGGTAAAAGAGCAAGCCTTTAAATTTTCTGTGGCTAAAGCTGAGGATTTGGAGATCGAGACTCTGTTAAATCTGTATAATGATTTTTTTTCTTTCTGTAATTGCTTACGAATTGGCGTCTTCAAATTACTTCTGTGTTTCTGCTCTTTGTTCATGGATTGTTTTAGTAAATAAAAAATAAATACGTCAATTGTTTGATACTTTGATATAATGCTCATGTCGGTAGTCAGTGAACTGGGGTTTGAGGGGTTTTTTTTTTGTGTGTGTGGGTGGTTTTTCCGTTATTTGGCTCAAGTATCACCTGTGTGTTTATGCTCTTTGCTTCGTTTTATCAGTAAGAATTTGAAGATATTCAAATGTTTTTATTGATGCTATATAGTCTATGCGATGGGGATTTTGAGGATCGTGGGGAAATTTCATGGACTTGGTCACACCGAAGCAAGAAGCAATGCCATTGATTCTGTTTCTTACCTTCAAAAGAGAGTTTTCTCAGACGGTTCTAGCAGAATCAACGCCGAAGATCGAATCTTGCCAGTCTTGATCGTGGGTGCCGGCCCTGTGGGCCTTGTTCTCTCAATTCTTCTTACGAAATTAGGTACTCCGAAGTCCCATCTCCATTACACGAATTGTTTGATTTTATCTTCAATTTGTTCTGAGGATTATGAAATTTGAATCTCAGTTGCCTTTTCCAATCAAATTTCCACCCTTTTAAGACAAGTGTTTTGAGTAATTAATGAGCTTTTTCGAATGACTCTCTAGCATGTAAATAATTTCCAACGGGTTGAGAATTATTCTAAACATATTTCTTACCCTTTTACCAGCTCTATGATGTTCGTGGTTCTAAATTGTGGGTACTATGAGTCAATGGTTTTATATATTTCTCTGAAACGGAAAGTTTGTGTTTAATCTGGCATTTATCAATTTTTTTTTTAAAGATGGAAATTGCAGTTTAAATTTTTTTTTGCATAATGGTGTTCTTCAGGAGTAAAATGTGCAGTTCTGGAGAAAAGCAAGGATTTCTCGAGACACCCTCAAGCTCACTTCATCAACAACCGATCCATGGAGGTTTTCTCATATTTCTTTTGTTTGTCTGACCTTGTTGATGTAACGTGGAATTTATTGAAAGATGTTGAGGATTCCGAATGACGAATGTAATGCAAAGCTTTTGTTTTGAGTAGATTGTTTATGACAGGTGTTCCGGAAATTAAACGGTCTGGCTGATGTGATTTCAAGGTCTCAACCTCCTGTGGATTCATGGAGAAAGTTCGTGTACTGCACTTCTTTAACTGGTCGAATACTGGGTTCTGTCGATCATTTGCAACCTCAAGGTACGAGTTGAGTTTTCTTTTCAAGACGAGTGATTGTGAGAACATTTTGTATGCGTGCAACATGTCGTTGATTTTATACATATCATTTTCAAGTTGAAGTTTTACTCTAAGCATTTAGATATCGTGTATTTGTGGGAATCAAAATCTATGTTATAAATCTCAAAGAAATGGGATATCATAAAAATCCATGATTCTAGGGCACAGGATGTAAATTTGACCCCTCACTCAGTTTTCCTTTATTTTCTTTTCTACAACTTGAATTTTCTGTAATTTTGGACCTTGCTATCTTGTTGCGTCATAAAATTCCTTTGGTTACATTGAATATAGCCAAAAACTCCATAAGATATGTTTATCAGTAGTCTTTTGAGTTTGTCTAAATGTTGTTCAATATGAAGATTTTGACAGGACTGTCAGCCCAGTTTCTGTTGCGCACTTTTCCCAGTATAAACTCACAAAGTTGCTAATTGAGCAGCTTGAGGACATTGGTTTTCATATTCGAAGTGAAGGGTCAATGATGCCTGATGAATGCAAGACTGCCGAGCATGAGATATTATTGGGGCATGAGTGCACAGCTATCAACGTCACTGATCACCATGTCATCGTGACAGCATCTTTGATCAGGGAAGGAAAACCTGTAGAGAAAGATTTCCAATGTAATTTCCTTGTTGGCACAGACGGTGCTGGAAGTACGGTGAGAAAACTCATGGGGTTAGGCATGAAGGGTGAGAAGGATTTGCAGAAGCTTGTCAGCGTGCATTTTATGAGCCAGGAACTCGGGCAATTTTTGATAAGCGAGAGACCTGGCATGCTGTTTTTTGTTTTCAATCCTGAAGCCATAGGTGTTATCGTCGCTCATGATTTGCTGAAAGGGGAGTTCGTGCTGCAGGTGGAGTAAGTTCCAACATGAGTTGGGAGCTGTATGTTGATGCTTTTAGTCTACGATGCTGTTTTTCCTGCTTGACACTTAGAATCTGGCATTTTGATGTTGCAGGTACCTTTTTACCCACCTCAGCAGAAATTTGAAGATTTCAGCTCCATGGTACTTTATTTCACAAGCTTGAAACCTCTAACGTGGTTATCTATCATTATGAAATTCCTTAGGTTGACACCACGGTTACTCATTTTTTTTCTCTAGTCACTCATTGTTATTCTTATTTAAAAAATATACTTGTGTCAGATGTGTGAAAGATTAGTATTTAAGTTGGTTGGTCGAGAGCTTGCAGACGTAAGGGTGTTGGATGTAAAGCCATGGGTAATGCATGCTGAAGTTGCAGAGAAATTCTTAGCTTGCAACAACCACGTGATACTTGCAGGTGATGCAGCTCATCGCTTCCCTCCTGCTGGTGGTTTTGGTGAGTATTCTTTTTATATTTTAGGAATGTGCCATTATGTTAAATTGCAACATTATGTTCACCATGAAGAACTAAAAATCGTTAACGGAAATATTCAGGTATGAATACTGGCATACAGGATGCTCATAATCTTGCATGGAAGTTGGCTTCTGTACTCAAGGGAATCACACCACCATCATTTCTTTCCACTTATGAGATGGAACGTAGGCAGGTATGACTTGTGTGATTTGGATTACACTGGCATCTCACTTCAATATTTGCTGTTTAGAACTATGACCACTATATTATGGGAATTTCTAAAATGACAGATTGCTACCTATAATACGGCATTAAGTGTTGAAAACTTTAAAGCAGCAATGGCTGTACCTGCTGCTCTTGGTCTTGATCCAAGTATTGCTAATTCAGGTATATTAATGCAGTTGAAGTGTGAATTTTTGCTTGTATTAACGTGTAACTCAATTATTTTTCATTTATTTGCAGTACATCGAACCATAAATGACACCTTAGGTTCCATCTTGCCTTCTGATCTACAAAGAACAGTTTTGGATGGAATTTTTAGTTTAGGCCGTTTGCAGCTTTCGGATTCTCTTCTGAATGACAATAACCTGCTTGGATCGTCACGGCTTTCTAAACTGAGACAGATATTCGAAGAAGGAAAAAGCCTTCAACTTCAGTTCCCATCCGAGGATATCGGTTTCAGGTCAACTTATTTCTGGTTTCGTATGCTAAGAATTCTGAATTTGCCTCTGATTTTATGAATATTTCCCCTAGAATATTCATTTTCTCGTACCTTTCATCTGGCGGTTCTCGACGTCCAGTCTAACTTGAAATTATTAATTTTAGGTATACTAAAGGTGCACTGAAGTCCGACAATGATAATCTAACAAGCGCACCAGAACCACCATCGGGACGTAGGAGGGACTATATTCCGTCTACTGATCCTGGATCAAGACTGCCTCATATGAAGATTAAGCTACTTTCGGAACCGCTATCTAAGGATGTTTTCTCTTCCCTTGACCTTGTATCTGTCGACAACCTTGAGTTTCTTCTTATTATAGCGCCAACCAAGGAGTCCTATGATCTTGCGAAAGCTGCTTTTAAGGTAGCTGAGGAGCTCAAGGTTCCACTTAAAGTATGCATTGTGTGGCAAGAACAAGACAAGGGTGAAAATGGCAGTAGTGAAGCAGCACTTTTACCTTGGACAAATTTTATTGACGTGATTGAAGTTAAGAGTTCCCAAACATCGGAATCGTGGTGGGATTTCTGTCAAATGACCAAAAGTGGAGCCATTTTAGTGAGGCCAGATGAACACATCGCTTGGCGGACAAAGTCGAGAATCAAGAATGATCCTTTTTTGGTGATCAAAACAGTTTTTTGTTCTGTACTCGGATTAGATTCCAACAGCATTTAATACCGTTTACATTCCAAGATTTATAGGTGTTATTACAACAACGTAGTAACGTGTTCACAATTCACTCACAAAATCACACCCTTTCACTCACAACTTTCTTTTTCTTTCTTTTTTAACATGAAACAACTACAAATGTTGATATTCACAATTCACAGATCAACAAATTTAGTCATTAAACTGATTCTTCTTCAAGTATAACAGTGGAGGATGTGTTACAAAAAATGACATCTATTGACTAAGCCACCGTCTTCGAAATTTGGAATTGAAATCTGTGCTCTGATCTGTGGAGTATTCATCAATGAAACTGGTAATCGGTAAAATGCGGGTGCCTAGCAAATTGAGCCAAAGATCAAATGGATTATGGTTGCTGTAACAACTCCCAACAGTGCACCAGCAGCAACCTGAGGTAAGAAAAAAATCCCATACGCTCAGACACAAAGGCATTAAATCCGGGGAACAACAGTAGACGCTTATCCAGAAATTTTACTGGAAAAAGTTGATTAAATATATTTATTAATGGAAATTTAATTCTGGAAGCATAATAGCATAAAATTGAACCTGAAAAGGAGTATGGCCAAGAAGTTCACGCAGAGGTCTGCTCTCAGCAAGAGGATGCTCATCTGGAAGTTCACATACTATCTGATTCAGAACCTGAAATTTCAAGTCATACCATTATAAGAACTAAGGAACAGCATATGTGTCACTCATTCAATTCCCAGTTCTATATATTTACTCCGACCGATTTCTAGAAATACACACAGACCTCAGCTTGACGTCCAGCATGTAATCTGACACCGGTTGCATCATACATTACCTGTCAAGTTGAAGAAGGAGTAGATTTTTTATATCAGTAGATTCGATGGAGGCGCACAAGCACTAGTCCTCCCTCGTCTTAAATCTAACAAGGAAAGAATTGAAAGAGAACATACCACACAAGCCAAGGTCAATGCAATTGCAAACGGTGATCCCAGAAAGCCATCTTGCAAACCAACAGCCATTGCAAGAGCAGTCACTGTGGCTGAATGGGAAGATGGCATACCACCAGATCCCACGAGTTGCCTTATGTCCCAACGGTTTTCCTTATACCTGCAGGATTATCATGTTTAACGACTTCCAAGAATCACATTAACAGATTTCAAAAAAAAAAAAAAAAGAATCACATTAACATATCCCATCATAAATCTGTATTTATTTGATCTTTGCAGCATTGAATATTCACGGGATTCTGTCATTTTTCTCAAATGTTCTTGTGCATGAGTGAGTGAAGATATCAATGAGTAATAAATCATCAAATTTTGAATTTATTCGACTCCTTTTTCTTCACCACATGATCTGCTTCACGCGAAACCAGATCACCACCAAGTGAAGAAAGATAATGATTTCAAGATTTCTTGAATCAAACAAAAACCAATTGAGTGAAAAATCAGAGAGCTAGTCTACAGAAGGATTAACAACTACAGAAACAGTTCCAAGATTTCTTGAATTAAACAGAACACTGACACCCAGAGACCTAATATGCTATCTAAAACGAACGAAAGCTTTACCATAGTAACACGAACTTCAATCCCTGGGCAATGACAAATGCAAGAAAGGCAGAAATTATCGCGTAGTTGGTGAAAAAGGCGGCCGGATCATTCGACGTTGGCGCCGCTGTCACCGACGATGCCCCCGTTGAACCTTGCATCAACCCCACGGTTGATCCTCCCATTTCATCCACAACCAATTTTTCCCTTCCTTTTTCTTCTCGCGATCTGTAAAATCCACTAGTTTATATCATATTTTTTCTGGGTTCCAACTATATTCTCTTTGTTATCACTCTTCAATTCAAACCAAGATTCTGGTCTCATGCACGTACTTGGTTTTCCTGCACAGAGAGAGCAGAAATGAGAAGCAAACAGTGAGCGTACGTGATTCAACTAACAAATGGTCAGCGAAATGTTTTCGTTATTATAAAATTTTTTGAAGTGAATATGCCATTTATAGTTGATCATGGTGCCTGGAATATACTCTCCCTCTCCGTATGGTCATTTTCCAAATTAATAATTAACATTGATGCTTGTTTCGACTCTTGGATTATCTACTAGAATTCTGTGGAACCCATGTGTAAATAAATAATAATCAAAATTTTATATTCATTGCGTACAAGAAAACTTTGAAGGACTGGGGTATTTTGGGCCAAAAAAAGGGTAAAACAGCTCCTTAATCTCATCTTTTTTTTCTTTGGTTGATCAGTTCAGATAATGTATTCATCTCATGCGCATAGCTTTGAATTAAATTAAATCTAAGCAACTTGCAACCAAAGATCTCGACTAGGGATATAAATGTACCAAACTGAGTTGAATATCGGCAAAAATTTAAGTCTAGAATTATGCTCCAATTAAGTATATTTGAATTTGAGCTCAATTGGAAGATCGAAAATTTACTTTGCTCGAGTTTGATCAAGTCGAAATGATGTTCAAGTTCGAATTCGGCTCTAAATGTCCAAACCTATCCATAAGCTATTCGAACTATTGTTTGAACATTAAAGCATGATAATGAAGGTTTGGAAATCGAAATGTTCAAAAGACTCCAAAAACTCGCTGAGTAGCTTACAAACGATTGAACAAAATACTTTTTGCTCGAAATAAAGTTTTCGAGTTCGAATTTGATAACTTTGGATACAAATAACCAACTTGAAAAGCGTGAACGTCCCTACTCGTGACCCATTATTACAATTATGTAAATAAAACTCTTGATCCAACGCATGATCATAATTCTATATTCTTAGATCATAGGGTCTTGTACCTACTAGAAAAGGCATTCACCAGCCACTCCAATTATCAGATGGAACAAGAACATAAAATTAAGAGCTACTTACAGTCAAAACGAGTGACAGAGCTAAAGAGTACTCTTGTTTCCTGGGATAAATTTTCTGTTTTTTTTTTAAAAAAAAACCAAAGAAAAAACCGTCGTCGCCATGGGGTTCACGATCTCATTGTTTGAGTTCATTCAAGCTCTATCCAAAATGGACAGTGGTTTCTCAAAACGACCGGTTTGCTATCGCTTTGACATTCTTCCTAAGTTTCTCATACTGCACTGTGCAGTTACTCCAAAAATTGTATATGGAGGGCAATACTACAGAGTAATTTATCAGCTTGAACACAGATCTGAGACTAAACTAGGTCTAAAGGCTCTCCCAAGATATCCATGACATTACAGCAGGCTGCTTTTCATAAGGTCTCTAAGATGTACTGAATTCATGATGGCATCTTGTCCCTCATCGGGTTAAAGGAAAAGCATAGAGTCCTTTGCAAGTATACACAATCAAGTGATCAACCCCTTCAGCATCTTGATTTTATCATTTTCGTACACTGAAAACAGATACGCGGTTGTTACAAGCTGGGCTCAATGCGTAGTATCTCACTTGTGAGGACCTGTGTGGAAAGAATGATGTATACTAATGTGAATCAACCAGACATCCCAAAACTGCATAGATCTGCTCGGTTCTAGGATGAGATTTATCGGCACAATAAAATTGATGAACTTGGTTTTTAACCACTATCCAACTGCAACCACGCGCCTTGTAAGCATAGTCCTGAGGTATATTTTTCCCTTCCTGCATCTCATCCCATTCTTCCATTCCCTGATACAAATTAGCCAAGATTGCACTATGACCGAAATTCTTGGGATTGATCTCAACCAGTTTCTTCACTGCATAGTCAGCCAAGTCCACACGTCTATGAATCTTAGAACCATTAAGCAACGCACCCCAGACAACCTCATCAGGTGGAATCCTCATCCCCTCCACCACTTGCATAGCTTCCTCTAACCGACCTACTCGACATAGAAGATCAATCAAGCACCCGTAATGCTCAATTTGAGGCTCAATTCCATATTCATGAACCATCATATCATAATAATATCGCCCCTCAACAACCAACCCACCGTGACTACAAGCATTTAACAACCCAATAAATGTTACTCCATCCGGTTTTACATCATCTGTCCTTCGCAGCATCTCTTGAAAAATGCTAACCGATTCCTCACTTTGCCCATGTAGCCCACAACAATTAATCAAAGAATTCCAAGACATCAAATTTGTTTCTTTGGTATTATCAAAAACCATTCTAGCCTTCCCATAAGTCCCACATTTTCCATACATATCAATCAAACCATTTGTGACAAATAAATCCAAACTCAGTCCATTCCGACATACATATCCATGAATGCACTTCCCCAAATGCAGCAACCCGGCATGCCCAGAAGCTGACAGCACAGACACTACTGTAATTTCATTAGGCCTGTTTCTTCCAAATCTCTCCTCAACAATCATCCTCCTGAAAAATCCAATAGCCTCCGAAAACAACCCGTTCTGCACGCAACCTGCAATTATACTATTCCAAAAGGGCGTATCTCTAATACCCTCAGGCACCTCATCAAACAACAAAACCGCATTCCCCACCAGTCCCACTCTCGTGTACCCCGAAATCATTGCAGTCCACGACAACACACTCCTATTCGACATTTCATCGAACACCTTCCTCGCCGCACCAACATCAACGCAATACCTCGAGTAGGCATCCAAAACCGCCGTCTGCACAGCTGGGTTTCCACCATAACCGGATTTCACCACCTGGGCTTGCACCAAATCCGTCCCATACCTCTTCAAAACACCTGGATACGACTTCAAGATAATGGAGAACACGAAATCGTTGGGCTTTGACCTGTTTTCACGCAGCATGTGACGGTAAAGGAGCACTGCGGACGCATGATCCGAAGACGTTGCATAGGCGGTGATCATGGCGGCATACATGTAAATATTAGGGGAGTTGAATTTATCGAACAGCAGGCGAGCATACCCAAGATTGGAGAGATGAAGTGTGCAGAAGCGGATGAGTTTGAACGCGTAGAAATGCGTCTGGCCATGACCGAGAACGATGAGATGAGCTTGGAGCTGTTTGAGGTGATTGAGGTTACTGCACTTGTCGAGGATTGATAATACATGCTTGTTTGTTGAGGGAGAAAAGGAAAGCATGTGAAGAAGAACATATGAATATGAATATGATTCATATGAACACCACCACAAAGTAACTGTGTATCAAGCAAACCATTTACAGTAAAAAAATTTAGATTTACTTTCTCCTTTTTTTTTAAAATTAAAAATAAAAATAATATAATTTATCGATTATATAAGGTTTTTTTTAGCAAATCGAATATATTAGTTATAAAATATTTATAGTTATTTCCTCTTCAATTATATATAACTATTATAATTTTATAAATTTATTATTAATTTTGTATTAACATTTATTAGAATGATTTTTATTAAAATTGATTAAGTTACTCACTGAAGTAACCGTACACACTCAAATAAATATTTTAATTTTGCTTTTTATTTACATTTTTTGATAAATAACAGATAAAATAGAATTTGAAAAAGATCAAATAGATGTGAATGATCCAAATCAGACATCGAAATATCTTGCACCTAATTATGCCTTTAATTTATTAGTTTTCATACAAAATGTCCAAGACTATTTTGTCATGCCTCTAGAATTTTGTCTCCTCCACTTGAACTATTTGTCTATATTAGGATTTATCATTTTTTTGTTACTTTCTCAAAATTGACGACAAAAATCCTTAAAATATTTATTAGCCATTTGATAATGCAAAATCCCTTTATTTAAATATTTATTTTATGTTAGTTTATATTACTATTTAATTAAATTTTACATATTTTTAATTAATCTGATGAAATTCATAATAAAATAACAATAATAGCCATTAATTTTTTTAAAAAAAAATGCTATAAGAAAATTTACTTTTATTATCCTAAAATAATTTTATTTTTAAATATATGTTAAAATTAGTTTGAAATAACAAAAATTATCAAGTTGAGATAAATATTTCATCTATGACCCGTGTGAAAAGAAACTGGTTTTTTTGACAGTGACAAGACCCCAGAAATCCAATTGAAATATCGAAGGTATATTTTAATTGCAACATCATCAATTACCACCAACAATTAAAAATAAACATCTGAATGCAATTTCCTTAAGGCATCAGAAGAAATTTTTTTACCACAAAACCAAATACTAACAAACAAGAATATTGCAATTCCCCCTATTATGATCAGCCTAATAATAGAATCAGAACTTTACAAGAATAATCAAATCTCTAAGTGGGAAGTGTGTATATTTTTCTTACAAAACAATTGGAACCAACAAAAAAGCCTGAAAATGATAGTGGAAACACACAGCAATGCCACACACTGCTGGAGAATCCTACATGATTGTGCAATTACACTTGGACTCCAGCTTTGGAGGCTTCGTGCTGTCGCACTTATATGGAGATTTAACTACGTGTGGACTGAACTTCTCTTCGGTTTCAGCAGCATCTACGGAAGCAGGTTTTGAGTCGGTTTCCAACTTCTTCTGTCGAGTTTTCTGGGATCTGGAATTACGTTTCCCTGTGTTTCTTGACCGGATTTCCGGTCTGTCTGAATTGGATTTGGCAACAAATGGGACCGTCGGTTGTAGAACTGGTTCCACTCGTGGTGTTTCTTTATCTATTGCTATGTTCACAGCTTCATACGCGAGATTGTGGACAATGGAGCTGCAGAAGAGGATTGCATCTGTTGCTTCTTCTAGAGTCAGGCTTCGGGACTTTGTTCCGCCGGAGTCTTCCACCATGATAGTTGATTCTTCTACAATTAGTAAATGAAAGTTTCAAGAATTAGAGGAGAATAAGCTTAGGACATAATAACAAGACAAGATCATCAAGTACGGGGAAGGAAGAACAAAGAATAAGAAGCTCGAGCATAGGAAAGGGTAAAATTAAGAGAACCAGAAACACAAACGTTCGGATCCTGCTGCACATACCAGGGGCACCACGGGCTGAATCTGAAATATCAAATTCTTCAAAAGTTGTAACACCATTTTGCGCCGCCGAATCAGGGGGCTCCAGTAATTCATCTGTGTGGGAATCAATGGAATCTACATCAGAATGAGAATCAGCAGAAACAGTATCAGCATTCTCCGTTTCCATTTCTGATTTAGTATCCAACGAGCTTGGATTGTGAGCTTCTTCAACATCCACTACTA
This sequence comes from Henckelia pumila, assembly GCF_033568475.1. Taxonomy (NCBI): domain Eukaryota; kingdom Viridiplantae; phylum Streptophyta; class Magnoliopsida; order Lamiales; family Gesneriaceae; genus Henckelia; species Henckelia pumila. The sequence goes on from NW_027331831.1 coordinate 8,559,155, forward strand.
CAGGACACGAACTTTGCATCTCATCTTCCCCATGACCAAAGGGCTGCGAATGTGCAGATAGCGTATCTGCATCCATTGAATTATTAGAATCAGAAGTTGAAACTGGCAAAGCTGAAACATCTTCAGAGTGGACATTCATGAGATGGTCAGTTAATTCAGCAGCAGACTTAAAGATATTGCTTTCAGAATCCATATATTCAGAAGCCAGAGATTGTTCACTTGGATCTACACATTTCGCGGCCCCGATACTATCTTCGTGGCAACTTGGTGCTGCACTTTGGACCTGGAAGCAATGACTTGAAGCACCAGACAAAGATGAGGCGGATCGTTTGTGCATTGTAGGCATGTCAAGCATCCAATTTTCTGCATCTGATTTTCGACCACTTGATTGCCTTTGAACCCGAGTTTCTATTTTTCTAGAATAGCCCAGATCAACAGAAGATGATACAGATGCACTGCTGTGCCCAATGGAGCTTCTTATGCTATTCATAGAGTCCCTCGTATAGGAGAAATCATCATAGCAGGTGGTACTTGCCGTAAAACTCCTGCTTTGGACAATGGGTCCCCTGCTGCTACTTGATTTCTTCAGCAGCAAAGAAATGCCCGCACCTTCGGAAACTTCCACCCTTGAATTTAAATTGGCCACGCCATGCTGCAACTGCTGGTGCCCAAAGTCACCATACAGCTGATGAATAATCTCTTGATCGGTGGCAGAAGTCAGTATCCCTTCCTCAATGAGAAGTTCTGCAGGATTCTGACTCGGCTCGCTGTATGAATCTTGACACTCGACAGCAACCTCATCAAGATAATCTATCACCATGTCACCAGAACAGGTAGTTTTCAATGGTTCTGGAGTAGACTGGTCCAAAATCTCAAGCGAATTATGCCTTGTATTTATTTCCAAATTCGCACACTTAGCACAAAATTGTAAGTATTCTTCCATCACAACTTCATCTGAAGGAAACTTGAGGCCACATTTCGAGCATGTTACCATATCTGCTGGGTCATCACCATTTGAATAATCATTCATAGCTGCAGCCTCGTCAAGTTGGCTATTTCTGTCAGTAACACCCGATTGAGAATTTACAACGGAGGGGCCATCAATTTCGCGATGCTTACTAAGAGTGGTTTCTTTCATGATCTTGCTCTCAAAATCTTCATTCAAAGCATCAGCTTGATCCATTGAAAATATTTCACCCTGCAAATTAAGATATTGTACTTTCACACTTGACTGTGTCAAATCTTCCTGGTTCAGCTCAATTTCTCTTGTATCAAGTGCTCCACTCGTTCCTTGGTCAGAACTGGCATTGCTGCTAGTTGTGATTGAAGAATTTCGGGATGTCAGAGATCGATGATGCACACTTGCAAAAGTTGAACTGGGGACACTGGACAAGAGGGGTCTAAACATATTTTGAGGGCCCTTCTTCTCCTGCATACAATTACATGAAAAAAATGTCACCATGCGAAATCACTTAAAAGATACAGTAACAAATCAAGCTTCAGGAAATGACGTGGCTGTATCATATTTGATCTGTTGGGAAACCATAATAGAGACCAAGACGTGGTCCACAGTCCAGAATAGGCAATATTTAATAATCTCAAGTCACTCCACTTTTTATTACAATCTTTCTACTCTACTCATCCCGAAATTAGTTTAAGTATTCTTCAAATTGTAATTTCATCATGCACAAACTATCACCACTACTCTCTCTGTGTACAAACGCGAAGATGTATTTCCTTGTTTGATGATGATTATGAAGAAACTCATCGACCGTGTTTTGAACTTCGATGGTTACAATCATTTTCTGTAAGGTGAAGGCCAGAAATAGACACCATCCAGAAAATCTGAGAAATCTGGTAAATAGCGCCAAAAAACATCAGCATTCTAGGATTAACCACAATGTTGCACTTCCGCTATGCATGGTATAGATGGATACAACTGCATAACCTAAAGCTTGTGCACATGAAAAATAGACACACGCATACAAGATATATCGAGGGGAAAAAAAGTAATTAAATTTTCAATTAAGAGACATGGTTGGTCACTTAACATAGCAAAAGTCATTGTTGGACTGCATTTTGAACTAAGCAGAAGTAAACAAATATCAGACAACTGAAACGGTAAGACATTATGATCCATGCCCAAGAAAACAAAGGGAAAATTAATACAGAAGTTGCCTAACCATTTGTCGGAGCGCCAAGTCGAAGGATCTTTTGGGAGCAGAGCTTGACAAAATTTTAGATGGTTTCTTGGAATATCCAGCAGTCTTCATATTTGGGGGAGTCCCTATGCTTCTTGGAGCTGAACGGTCTGAGCTGCTGATTAGAAAGGATTGTGGCGAGTCAGCGTCATCATCACCAGATGATGCAATCGAAGCTTTGCATTGGACACTAAATGGATCCCTATCATGACTGTGTGAGGAACTGACACTTCTAGAAGCGGTTGGAGACATGGACTGTCTTCCAGATCTGGAGCTGTTCCTTGATGCCGGAGAAGACCCTCGAACATATGATGCAGGTCTATCAGCCAGCGAGGTACGAAGATTAGGTGGGGCCTCTAAAGAAAATCCAGGGATGTTAGATTGCCATGCGTGTATTTTTGGGGAAGCAGAGTTCCCCCGACTCGTCTTGATGGGGGAGGCACCTCTAACTCCTGATGGGACGACGGCGCTGACTGAACCGGTGCTCATCCTCCTTGGGGTAGGTGTACTAGACCGCAGAGCAGGTTTTGGTTTACTCGGTGGGGGCGACAGCCTTCTTGAAGCAGAAGGCTGTCGCAAAGTAGGCGGTGGGCTTGAGTGTGTAGCCGAAAGCGGCCTACTTCTTGATTGCAGTGAATTATTACTCGACCGAGGAGATGGGCTCAAGCGTTGAGGACTTGCACTACCTCTACTATTCCTGTAACCCTTCTCTGTCTGCAGTTAAACACATATATAAACAATTTCAGATGACCATAAAAAATGAGACAACAAGTCATATCTTAATCAAGTCTTCTTGTAAGATCTTACCGGGGATGATAGCGGGACTGGAATAGGTTGACTCCTTGACCTTCCCCTAGGTGCAAGATTAATTGGTGGTGCATCATCATCCAAAGAAGTAAAAAGAGGAGTTTCAGGAGGCGTTATCAACCTGCAACATGTTACGAATGACACGGTAAGGAACACAAGAAAAATGAAATACTGCCAGTTACCATTTTATGCAATAAAGCAATAAGAAACAAAGTAAATAAATCTGCAAGGAAGCAATCACTGATGGGTTTTATTTTTGCCCGAAGTTCAATATAACTTGGATAGAATCATCAGAAAAATGTTAATGCATAAACTAGTTCTTTTTATACCAACAAAATTCAAACAAATGAAAGAAAAGAAAATCATGAACGAAATAACAAAAAGGAAAGAACCAAACCAATCATAGTCGTTTTTATCTCCCTCTGCGTTGAGCAGGTCACTACTCTCACCCCTTGCAGGAATCGAGATTCCAAGCTTGTAATCCGGGAAGTGCCTAAACTTTGTAGCTGCCAAATGCCATAGCCAAAAAAACAAAACAAAAAAAAAACAAAACAAAAAAAAAACAAAAGACAAAAAAAAATAGAGCAACATTTGTCAATTGCCAGCAAGACTAAGCAAGTAAATAAAAAAAAAAACACAAGGCACAATATTCGCTAAATACCAAAGCCATAAATGCAGATAATCTGAAAGCAGATCAAGGGCGTATGAACTCACAGAATATGTCATCAAAGTCGTCATTCGACTGAAGCAAGAAATTTTCCTTTTCTTTGCTCCTCAATTCGTTGAACAGAGCAAGATCATCGTCATCTCGATAGTGAATCCCGCTCTCGAGACTACGCCCTCTCTTGTGATTCTCTACCCTCATTTCCCTTCGAGGGAAAACCCTCACAGCAGGCGATGGAGGCATTAATTCGAAACCCTCACCTTAAATTCAGCCTATAGTTTACCAGTCAAAACCTTTCAGAAAAAACAAGAATCCTAACTCAAACAGCAAATCATTGAAATCACGCAATTCGATCCAGCATCTCCGTGAAGAAAATCCAACCCAACACTTATCCTCTACAACACCTGATAAGAATTAAATCCCACTTCACATTCGATATATCGAAGAAAAATGTCATCTTTTTACCCATTTGCACCAATAGCATGTAACTCTGTATTTCTTCTGCAGCTCAACGACACCCACTTCAAATAACACCTAAACTACCAAAATCTATTAAAAAAATCCCAGACCAAATTCAGAATCCACTTCGGAATCAGCACTCCAAACCCACTATAACTTACAACCACAGCAAACACTTTTAACGCAGGCAGCAAAATTCAGCAGCTCCAAAGAGTAAAGCAAGCTCAAGAACAAGCACAAAAATGTCATTCCACAACACCCACTTCAAGACTCACAGCTTTACTCAAAAACCCTCGAGTCCTTTTAACATTACACGCCCCACAGGTGATCTGGATCTGAACGGAGGCGAGCAGATCAAGAGAAATCCAGGATCAGGTAAAACTGTAGAAAGAAAACCTAGAAAAGACGGATGAAAAGATGAATAAAGGGCCTAATTATTGTTCACGTGAGAGGTAGATTGCAAGGAGAGAAAGCGAAATGTGCAGCAGGCAGTAGCACCACCACCACAGCAGCGGCAAAGCTAAAAAGAAAGGAAAAAAAGAAATGGCAAATGAAATTCGTAAACAATAAAAAAAAATGAAGTGATTAACGATAATAATTGTGGAAAACAAGGTGTAAACAGTGTTATCTGGCATTGTTTTTCGCTTTATTTTACTACCTTCTATAGTCTTGTTACTCTCTCTCTCTCTGGGTCAGCTTTGATTCTCCATTTTCTTTTGTTTCTTTTTCTGCAGTCACCACATTTTCCTTCTCTTTATTCCTTCCTCTCTTTTACTTCTTGTTGTTATTATTATTATTGTTATTATTATTATTACACTTTATTTTTTGTTTTCCACTTCTCTTTAGTTTTACTCTTAAATTAAATGAAAAATAAAAGGAGGGTAGTGTAATAATTATAATGGTGACATAAATGAGTGGTTTGGGACATAATTCATGGTTTTGTGGGTGGCATATGCTTGGTGTTCAGAGTAGGGGTCGGAAAATCAATGTTCTAAAAAGCGTGAAAAACGTTGTTTAAGCGCGATTAAGCGTGAAACATGAGTAAAAAGTTTCGCTTTGAGCAAAAGCGTGAAAAAATGGTCAACCATATTAAGTGAAAAAAAACGTGAAAACGCGAAAAAAAACGTAAAAAACATATTTTTTGTAAAAAAAAAATATTTAAGTTCAATTTTTAGTTTTTAATATTTTAAATGATAAATATTTAATGATATAAGTTTTTTTTCATAAATGCATCAAAATTAAATTTGCTACGATATTTCCTTTGCACCAAACCTAGCCTAACACAAATATTTTATTCCAGATAATTTGTTATTTTGAGACTTAAGTTTTTTATAATTTTAAAATTTATGTATTTATACTTAAAATTTTTAAGTTTTTATGTTATTTATTCTATTAATTAAATTATATAATTAAAATTATACAAAAAATCAAAAACATTTTTTCACGCTTAAGTTTGTTCTAAACTCGCTTAAGTTTGTGAAGTGAAGCATGATCGTGACGTTTCGCGCTTTTTAAAACCTTGCGAAAAACTAGGTTGTCATTCAAGGGGCAGCTATTTGTCTTAAAAACACTATGAAGTTTATATATTTATTTGGATCACTTATGAAAAATATTTATCTTAATTTTAAAAATAATTTTTATAAAAATACGTGAGACCAAACTGCACTGTTAATCGAGTTTGTGTCCGCCGTTCTGTGTTAGACTTCCCAGATGGGGCACTCTACTTGTTCATTCATTGGTGTAAAAGGGTGTGTTAGATGTCTCACGTCAACTCGTTTAAACCATTGAAATAAACAATATCTATTTTTTTGGTGGATTTAAGCTCAAATCCATAAACTTGATCGTATCCGAAATAAATGTCCGACTTAATCGACTCAAAATTCGAATTTTCAGTAATGAGAAAATCTAGACGAACAAAATACTGAATATGACATGTAAGTTATTTTTTCAAACAAATATTTTGTAATATAACATCCTTCCTCCATAATTCAAGTAAATGAAATCGATTTTAATTTAAATCTTTTTTTTAATGTGGGCATTTATCCACATGATTGATCTCATCGTTGATCGGAGTATTTAATAATTTGATCAATTAATATGCCAAGAGAGAATGAATAACATAAAAAGAAACTATTGAAAATGTGTTTAGTTTTGGTATAGATGGTAAATCTTTCACGTTTGCTTCTGTTTGTGGCAATGTTTTCATAACCGAACCGGTAATCGAACCGATTTACCTTAAAAAAACGGTCCAACCGGTCGGACCGTTTTAACCGGACGGTCGAACCGGAAAACCGTTTATATAATATAATATAATTAATAATATATTTTAAATTTTTAAAACCTAAAAGATGTATATAAATAGAAAAATATATAGATTTATCATAGTTTGAAAACTAAATAATCATGTATATATTAAAAATATTAATTTTTTTTAGTTATATATTTTTTAAAAATTAATTAATTAATTAAAAAATCTAATATTACTAAAATAATATTTTTAATGAAATACAAATTCCAAATAATGTTGTATATATATATTAAAATATTAATTTAAGGTTTTAAAATTAAAAATATATTTTTTCAAAAAAAATAAAAAAAAATCGAAAAACCGGTTGAACCGGTTCTTGGCCGGTTCTAGGCCGGTTTTTTGACCGGTTCGAAGCCGGTTCAACCGATTCTTGGCCGGTTCTGACCGTAAAAACGGTTTTTATGAGCAATCCGGACCGGACCAGTGACCGGTTCCCGGTCGAACCGGTTGAACCGGCCGGTCCAGTTTGGTTTTGAAAACATGGGTTTGTGGTAAACAACATTGTCAAAAAATTTCGATGTATTCTTGCCTTGAGAATATGTTGCAAATTTCCCTTCATGTTAGGAAATTCCGTGGGGGTGTTGCCATTCTTGCTTGATATATATTAATAAAATTTTAATCACAAATACATATTCACTTTATTTCCAAATATATGAAATAAATAATTAAACTATTTGTTTGACCTCGCGTATGGCTATATTTATATTCATATTATAAGATCGAGATTCTTGAAATAACTACCTCAATCTTCGATATCATACCAATTTTTTCTTCTAATAATTTTCTCACTTAATAAATAATATTGGTATGTACATACAGACACGTTGTGTGTGTAAACCTAATAAATGAATATCATATATTGTTGTAGAAATTATCAATGAGAGATCAATCAAATAAAACTGACATGTATTGAAAAAAATTGTGTTGAACATGCATTTAGCAATTAAATTTGATAGAGTAGTTGAGGAAGACAATACTGGAATTGTGGAAATGAGGTTAGCGGCAAATGTTTTTGGAATCGGACCGAACCGGCCGGTTCTTCGGTCCGGAACAACTCCAAGAACCGGAAAACCGGTCCAACTGGTCAGAACCGATCAAGAACCGGTTGGATTGACCAAGAATCGGAAAACCGGTTCAATCGGTTTTTCGAATTTTTTATTTTTTAAAAAAAATTTAAAATTTTTTATTTTTAAAACTTTAAATTTAATATTTATATATATATACATTATTATTTAGAATTTTTACTTCATTAAAAAAATTATTTTAATAATTATTGATTTTTTAAATTAAATAATTTATTATTTAAATAATTTATAAATATAATTGATATTTTGAATATATTTACATATTTATTTAGCTTTTAAACTATGTTAAATATTTTTTTTTGTCTATTTATATAATTTTGGAGTTTTTAAAATTCAAAATATATTATTCATTATATTAAATTATATAAACGATTTTTCGGTTCGACCGCTCGGTTAAAACGGTCCGACCGATTGGACCGTTTTTTTTAGGTAAACCGGTCCGGTTATGAAAACACTGGTTAGCGGGAACCTAGATTAACTTGTTGAGAATTAGATAACAAAATTATAGTACAACATCGAATAGTATTTCACCGTATTATTTATATGAGGATTATATTTGTAAGTTCACATCAAAATACCAAATTATTTTTCTAACATACTCTTATATTATTAAAAATTAATAGTTATTAAAATATAGTCCATGTATATACATAGTATACCAAAATTTACTAATACTAATATGTTAATCACGACATTAAAAGCTTCAGCCCTTTTTATTTTTGGTGAAACTTTATTCTTATCAAACTACATAAGCAACGATCCTTCAAACAAAAGGTCGAAAACATTAAAGAAAATAAAGAAAGAACCAAATTCATACAAAAATGCACTATATAGAATACGAGCATGCTTTTGCTTCAAGGATAATAACTTTGTCTTATACACAGACCTAATTCAACTATTTGAATTAATTTCTACATACACCAACCAATACCATGCATTTGAATTTAATATTTTATTATCATGGAACCATAAAAAAAAAAAAAAAAAAAACCAATGTCAAATTTGGTGATAATTATTTTAATTGCCTTATCAAGATTTTTGTTTTCCCAAGTGGTTGCAGCAATTATTATATTTGATTGAAGGGAGAGAAAGCTCTTTCATACTTTTAAAACTTTTCAATTTTATTCATAAACAAATAAAGATTTCGAATTTTTTTTTTATATATAAAAAGAATATGATTCCTTAACTTATTGGTGTAATGGACCACATAGCCAACAACTAGAGAACGTTTTATAATTATACCGCTGTGACAGCACACTCAATTCCTCCCTATTATATATATATATATATATATATATATATATATAATATCTATAGTAAAAAATATTTTTTTATATATAAAATATAATATTTTTTATGAGTCGAATCAAATTAGAAATCTATCTCCACAAGCTGACTCGTGAAACTGCTTGTTGTATACACATGTGTGTGTGTGTTTATGTATATAGGTGTGTGTGTGTGAGTTAGGCAAAACACACATACTATAAATTTTAATCTCTTAATTTAAAAAGATAATTATCATTACATATCTTTGTCACATATGCGAAACTATCAATCATGTCGTTTTAATTGGTTGGTGTGTGGATGAAAGCTAGGTCATAATAATGATCAGATCAGTAGGCTTTCTCCTTCAAGTTAAATTTAACAAAATTAATCATTGCTTGTCGTTGAAAATTTCAATTAAGAACTCTAATCGGTATTGATAATGATTAAGACTATATAATAGCGAGTGAAAAATGTATTATATTATACAAAACGTTAGATTCAGTGATATAATTGATAATATGATATTTACTCTGAAATATATATGATTCAACGATATGATATACATATACGTAATATATTTTATTTTGCACGTATACCATAAGTTATAACTATTAGTCATTGTATATGATTTTTATACTCTCATATAATTTAATTATTTGATTAAATAATAATTATTTTTTTTAAAAAAAAACATCCATAGAAAATGGGAAAAACGTTTAAACTTTGATTACTTAAAGATAAAACTGAAAATTTTAATAAACTTTGAAATCATATCGACCCAATAAAGTGATTATTCTGATGTGTTTGGCTATCATATAATAGTGAGATAATGATGCTACTTTGATTATACTTTGATACGATTTTGATATGTTGTCCATCCATCGGAAAAATGATTATCTATTGTGGAAAGAGAAATAACAGTAGTATTGTGCATTGAAATAGACATGATTTGCAATATTTCATGTGTGTAATTAATTAATAAATTATTATTTAATCATGTAATATGTAATGACCCAACCCGAAATCACTAACTAATCAGACATTAAACATGCAATTAAGTCTTAAATCGAAATTAACAAATCCAACGGAAACTTAAACCATAACTACATCATGCACCGGCAGAACAACCCGGTTAAATAAAATATTATACATCCCCATCGAACGAAAAGTACTAAAGTCCAATCTAACAATCTGAACAGAAATAAGACCACCAAGCAACCATTGCAGCTCAACGACCGCTGCCACCGAGTCCGTCCAACCTAAATCATGCCCCATTGAATAGGGTGTCCAACACAAAACACTTGGACGTGAACATAAAACGCTCAGTACAGAAGTACGAATATACATATACCATGCATGCATATGCAATATGTCGGGTCGCATCAGGAGGTGGCTCCCATACCATAAAACTTGTGGATATAACCGGATCCAAATCCATGGAAATCCATCAACTAAATTACGGGGCTAAGCGACCCCTACTACAGACTATGCAAATCAAGACATAAAACTCAACGTGTACATACACACAACATAATATCAATGCACATAATAACGTCACACAAAACATGCAAACATAATACATGTATATTCAACCTGGTATCTAGGATAATACGTCTGTACCTCTGTTGAGAAAACTCAAGCATCCTAGCAATTCTAGCACTCCAGGTACTCAAAGTTATATCTGCGTCCGTTGTCAGCCCGCTGATGGCGACTGCCTCAAAACTTAGGCACAACTCCGATGTTATCCCCCGAAGCGCTCCGCCACTCCCGACTTTCTAATATGACGCCTAAAAACCCCAAAAGACTAACTAAAAAGAAGAGAGCAAAGTTTGGAAGGTGCAATTGGAAATAAATTGGGCACCCCTATATATAGATAACGATCGGAACTTCTGATCCCTCCTTCCGAACTCCCTCCGCCAACCACATGTCTAACTTCTAGAGGACGCTTGCCGACAGTAAATCGGAGCCTCCGATCTGAGTTCTGAGCTTTTATGATTTATATGAAAATTCTAGCATATTTTAATTTGAGACGAAGATAATAAAAACATATAAAAAAAGAAAAACACACGTAAAGTTGATTTGTGAAACAAAACTCCACGAAAAATATTATTTATGTTCAAAATAGAATTTACAATGATTTATAAGAAAATATAATTTATATATATATATATATATATATATTAATTTGTGTTAAATATATTATTTTTATTACAAAAATATTATTCTGCATTGTACCGATCAATTATCATTGAAAAATAAATAAGAAAAGCCCTAATTGGCCCATTGGGACGTAGTATGCCCCCGCCTTCTACGCTAGGCTAGCAAGCGGTGGCGATTCAATGTGGTCGGTGTTCCGCCGCCGCGTTCTGTCATCTGCATCAATTTCTATCACTCATCGGTGTGAAAACCTAGCTTCTTCTTCAATCTTCTCTCGTCAATTCGAATTCTCCACCATTTCACATGACGACGCAGATTTTATTGCAAAGAGGAAGGAATTGTTAAGCTTGGAAGAGGTTGAAAAAATCCTCAATGACGTCGGAGCCGACGATGTTAGGGTTATTCCAGCTCCCAAACGCTGTGAGTTTACAGATTACATGGTGATCGCCACTGGTCGGTCTCCTTGGCACGTTCGCAACATCTCTCAGGCCCTCATTTACAAGGCGGGTTTTTGTTCCCCATTCCTATAGGAATATGTTTTATTAGTTCATCGACTTTCACCATATTTATTCACAGACTGTACTCTGTCTGTGTGTCTGTGTGTGTGGATATTGCGTGTCCGTTGGTAAAGGATTAGCTTCTTATGCTCTCAGATGGCGTGAGGATGGATTCATAGTATCAAAATGTGTGCACTGAATTGCAAGGACATACTCAAATCATTTCAATTATTTATAAAACCGCTTTAGATATGTTATTGCCTTAAATGTCAGTGAAATTAGAGTTGTAAGACTGAGTGGCTGTGGATTTATTGATGTACAAAGTACAAACTCAAATCTTTTAAACCATATTATAGCTGACACTCCATGGTTCAATTATTGCTACATAGCCAATTATTGATCCCCAAAAATTTAAATTTTATGCCCAAATTTATTACTCAGGAGTGCCTGCATGTCTCCTCATTCTGTATTATATTAGCTTTGCATAAAAGTAATTGTTGTCATTTTGTTTTGTGAAAGGACTGTTTTTAGAGGTTTATGCATGATATAAGTCGGGACGGTGTTTGAATCTTCCTCGAACCTCGAAAGCAATCCCACGTCAGCTTATCGACTGGATTTAGTTTATCTTAGTCGATAGATGTAGCTTCAGATATTACAGGTTGACATTTGATTTACTCATGTTTATTTTGTTAAATCTTAGTCGATAGATGTAGCTTCAGATATTACAGGTTGACATTCGATTTACTCATACTTATTTTGTTAAAATGAGCAGGTTAAGCAAAAGCAGAGAGGAGCAAGTAGGATGTTGCTGCCTACTGTGGTAGGGCAAGAAGGGGGGAAGTGGATCGCAATTGACTCTGGTACCCATTTTTTGCTTCTTCAGTATGTTCGTTTCTAAACAATTGAATCACTAGTCTAGATGATCTATATTGGTGCAAATGCTGGCAAGTCCTATGAGACTCATGCACTAGTCTACAATGACGTAAATGCTTACAAGATGATTTGGAAAAAAACCTTTGCTAACAATGTTGACAAATAATGCATTCGATTCAATTGAATTGCCTTATCCCTGACTCTCAAGCCCCTTAAAAGCATAACATTTTCTTTCTTATGTATCATCTTAACCACATCCAACTCTATGAAGTTCATAGGACAAACCAATAAAATAAATAGAAGTGTGTTTAGAAGTTGATTAGAAAGGGGATGGCATTTTGGTGCAGTTAATTAGTGATTTACATTTCAACCCCTAGTGATCACATCACTTCTGATAAATGATAGGCAAATTGATCGTGCATGCTGTTGATGAGAAAGCAAGAGCTTATTACAACTTTGAGGGGCTTTGGACCTCAGATAAATCGAATGCAGAACAAATTCAGGTATACTACAAATCTAATATTACCTGAGGCATTAACTCGCTTTCGTACAATGTATCAACAACTTTTGTCACATTTCAAAGTTCAAAACTTCAAAAATAAAAAGAAAAAGGTATAACTCGAGATTGCAGTCATTTCATTTTTCTGCTTGAGGCATGCGTGCTTCAATATTGCAATATTTGAATAATTACAGGATTTGGAGAAGGCTTTTGTCAAAGTTCGCAGAAAGAATAACTCCAAGAAACCGTCACAACCACGACGCATATAGTTGTCTAGGGTGATGCCTTTAACCACCATGCGTATTTCAAGAAATGGAAAATCATGATCCATTTGTGTATCTTGTATGCTTCAAGGATGCTAAATCGCCAATGCATGTCTGAAATTTCATGTTTCTACTGCTGCTTATTGATGTCTGATTATATTCGCAACAACTTCGTATATCCAATTGTTCAACAACAAATTTGAGCCTCTAAGAAATTCTCCCATGTAAAACTGGATTATAATCCAATTAGATTCCAGGCATACTTGAACGTAAAATTTTTATACTTTTGGTAATTGACATACGTAGCTTTCGTGATTGTTATTTAAAGAAAGAGATGTTAATATCTCTATAGGTACTTGATTGGGATTGTCACTTGACTAAACAAGGATTCCTTAAATTACGTGATGTGAATGGTCCATCAATAATTGGTCCCAGATCAGAAATTAAAATATTCAACCCCCATAGACAATCTCTCTATGATCTATCCGAATTCTTTAATTTATGGTTGCCGTAATCATACCCACCACGCAAACTTAGCTAATTCTAGGAATTCAAATTTCAAACCGAAGCCTCTTCTTTCTTTCTTTCCGGAGAAGTTAATGAAGAAACTATAAAAAATTGAAACGTAGGAGATTATTATCTGAGATGGGTTTTCTTAAGAGGACTCCGTCTTATATTTGATTAAGCCGTCAAGAATAATAAAATCGATCCAAATCTCTACTTTCTGATTTTGTATCGAGTCAGCAAAACTATCCCATCAGTTATGAAATGGTCATTATCTTGTTAAAGATTTGCATTTGGCCCTAAATCTATGATACCATGTTAATGATAATGGACTTGAACCTAATTCAACCCTAAAAGCTATATATAGAACTTCCAATAACTCTTTTTAAGTTTCAACCGATATGAGACATCTTAACATACATACACATATTTAATTGATTAAAAATCTATCCATTTACTAATTTTCAATCAATTTAGTGAAATCTTGATTGATTTATTTTTTTAAAAAAATACTCTCAAATCATAATTTTCTTTTAATCTCATCTCAAACTTATCTCCAACAATATTTCATCACTTATATATTATTGTTTATCATATTTTATCTATTTTTTTAGAATTTTTAAATTACTTTTTTTTAACCTTAATAAAAAAATATCTATGCATATGTACTTGTCGTGAAAAGGGTTTTAAAATTAAAATTCCAAGTATATTATCCACCGACAAAAGTCTTCAATCTACAAGCAAATTGGTCGAAACATTATTGTTCGACGACGATGTACTACTTATTTGAGAGCTGAAACTAGAAAACTATAGATTTTTTGTTAAATAAAAAAATTTTCTAAATTTTTTTATTATTATTACGATCTTCAAGGTTGCTTCAAAGACCTTAATAAAGTAGGTGTAAAACCAGAATATTCCACCAGCACAAAGGTTTTCGTGAAATAATGGATGTGACACGTGCATGTGTTTTGCCTTTTGACGTCATTAATTAAAGAAAGAAAGGCCTTAAACTCGTTAATCCCCTCACATCCAAAATAGAATAATATCCCAAATATTACCATCAATTCACACAACATTGGTGGGGAATTCAATCCCTAATTCTCCTTCCAAAAAAAAAGAAAAAGAAAAAGAAGCGAGATTTCTTGTGATTTGCATCTTTCGCAAGAAATATTCGAAAAACCTTTCGTTTTTCTGCAATGGAAATCCCGAAATTCTTTACTTCATCTCTTCCCGTATTCGTTTCATGGTTCATACTGGCCTATTTGTTTGGATATTTCATCATCTTCAAGAAGTGGGGCAAACTGTACAGGGCCGAAGCTTCAAGCTGTCTCATGTCTCTTGCTCATGGCAACCTTGCATTTGTTTTCTCCATATTCTCCATCTTACAATCTCCAAACAGCTCAACCCGACTCGATTTCGCCTCCCGAAACACCGCCTTTCAAAACTTGGTACTCGAATACAGCATATCTTATTTCTTACTGGACCTTTTGCACTACATGGTTTTGGTCCCTGGTGATGTCCTATTCATCGCACACCATGTAGCAACACTATATGTCTTGATGACATGTCGGTACGTGTTCGGAGTTGGGGCGGTGGCGATTCTTGGGATGTTGGTTCTTGCTGAGGCTACAACTACGTGCCAGAACACATGGAGCCTAGCTAGATATCGCAAGGACGATTCGACCAAGGCTGCTGCTGTGCTTGAGTTCTTGTCGCCGATTTTTTATGCGTACTACAGTGTGGTGAGGGGGATTCTTGGACCACTGCTGGCGTACAAGATAGGATTGTTTTTCACCAGTGGTTTAGGTGATGGTGTGTTACCTGCTTGGGCTTGGATTTCTTGGATTTTCGTCATAGGAACAGCAATTGGGGTCAGCGTTTTGTGGGTTCTGAATCTGTGGATTGACTTCTATAGGGAGAGAGTCCATGAAAACACAAAGAAATTGAGTTGAGACATTCCATAAAAATGTGTAAGTTAATTAGTTGCTAGCTAACTAGTGCTATACTTTGTTTCTAGGTATCTTTTACTCCATTATTCTGAATCGTTCTTGAACATTGGCTGCTGAGAATGTGGTTGTCAAAAGTATATCATGCTCTTTACATTAGCTCACTTGCATTTAATCAATGTTCTAAAACCATTGCCTAGGGCTTATTTGACATATTTGTCTACCAATTCGTATCGAATGAAGAGGGATAATATGACATTGATTGAGTTTGAATGAAAAATTATTGGAAAAATATAGAGAACAAAAAGAATTAGTTATCTAGGCTAAAGAACACCTCGTTTAATTAGGTCAGCAATTGATTTACAAAGTAACAATCACTCTATATTACACTTTAAAAACATGACAATAAAGATATTTTACCGTACTAGTCACATCTCCTCATATTACAGAGTATTGAAAGAGCACATTCCAATCCAAGATTTTCCAGCAAATCATCATATGGCAAGATTTTGATGCAAGGTGCCAAGAGCATCAGCTTCAATCCCTCAGAAAGAAGTTTCAGATTTGTTTTGAGGTTGTATTCAGTATGCAATTATGGTATGAAAGCTTAGATATTCTGTAAGATAGCTATCCATGGTTCTGCTACCGGTCAAGGGACTAAATGCGAAAAATTGAAGCACTTGATGAATCAGGGTTCCCTTTATAGTTAATTTCTGCAAAGAAACCTCCTCCTTCGCCTCTGGCCAATCTCCCTGGATTAACACAAATACACTTGATTTGGCTTTCTCCTTCAATTCTTTCCTCAAGGGAGAGCACCTGTGCTCAAGAAAAATGGATTTCATTTTAGGTTGGAAACTCACCTACAATAATCCAGTGACTCCTGTCTGGAGAAGTTGTGAAACTATTTTTATTCCCTGTGATTAATAAAATTGTATGGAGAAGATGGTTCTTAACCTTCACAAAATGAGCCAAATCCGAAGGTAAAATGAGTATATCAGGGACTGATGATAAATGGAGAGCTTCATTTGCGAGGGAATAATCCAATGGTACATCTTCTGCCGGTGGATATAGAGGATAGAAGCTGCTTCCGATAACATATAGAAATGAATCACACGGCAATTTATAAAGGAGAAAACAAAGGAAACAATCATAAGCATTGATAATTAAATCACCTGCATTGGTTGATAACATGCTTTGCTAAATTAGTCATGCGATGCTTGGACCCACTTGGATTTCGATAGATTTCCTCAGCACTAAGGTGCTTTAGTATGTCAACATTGCAGCAAGCAACTTTCACCTGTAGAACAAAACAATTAATGAAAGAAAATCTTTGGCAGGCAGATCACTTCCTCTTGTTCAAAAATTCTGTTTGGCAGTTGGAATCACTTCCTCTAGCACAAAAAATTCTTATTTTATGTTGGTGAAAAAAGGAGGCTAAAGAAAATTTGCTAGTATTCAGAAAATCGAACGTGAAATTGAATGGTTGGTGGTAAAGTTTACCGAATGCCAAACTAGGTGCTTCTCAAAGCTTTGGTAATTTTTTTTCTCTGGAGGAAGCACTTTTTTGGGAATTTTTTTTCCTTATTAAGCATGTTTTTTCATCTATTGTTTCATTCCCCGAACTTCAGGAAATATGTGTTTCTAAGAAATAGTAACAAAAACATCAATCACGTCCCCTTAATTAAGATTGTCATTGTCACCTCATTTGCAGAGAAAGTCCCTGGGTTAGGCATGCTGTGTATCTGTTTCACCAAAAATGTCAAGTCTATCAGTCATTTGATGTTATAAAATAGAATCATTTCTCGCAGAGCGTATTTTTCACCTGATGATTGAAATCAGTTGGGTGAATATCAAAAGCAGGCTGTCAAAACAACATAGATCATATTTTATGTTATAGTGAGAACTATCTGAATAAAAGAAAAATCAACATGCTGAGAAGAAACCACAACTTACCTGTGGGAAAACAAAGTCATGATTAGCATCCCGGATGGATGGTATGAGAATCACACGTACCGCAGAACCCATGTATTCAACATAGTCTTGTAGCTTCAAAAGATAAAGAAAACAATGGTATCAGAAAGATGAATTAACCAATTCATTAGAGCTTTCCCCTTCCAACTACCTTTCCAAGGATTTCAACCCGAAACATTTCATCAAATGTGCAATTCACATATCCTTTCTTAAGCTCTGGATGATCAGAATCGACAAAAGGCCCTAGCTGTCAAAGACAAACACAGGGCTGAAGATTTTCATCCCTCGTCACCAAGGACAAAAATCGAAAGCAAATGCTACATGCGGAAGGGAGGTCCTCACCAGGATAAGCAATTGAGGCTGCTTCCGGCGTGCATACGCTAGCAGCTCAACTAAGGGCTCAAATAATAAATTATCACTTGTTGTAAAAGGACCTGCTGCAACAATCTGTTTCGAGATTCAAGTGATTAACGAACTGCATTTAGGATCTCAAGGTTTTAAAAACTAGAAATCAC
This sequence comes from Henckelia pumila, assembly GCF_033568475.1. NCBI lineage: Eukaryota > Viridiplantae > Streptophyta > Magnoliopsida > Lamiales > Gesneriaceae > Henckelia > Henckelia pumila. The sequence continues at coordinate 8,577,170 of NW_027331831.1, forward strand.
AACCAAAAAGAGAGGCCCCATAATATAATATCCTAAACAAGAAGTTCAATTTCATACCTAGTTCTGTAATTTATACGTGCAATACAGCATGATGATCCATTCCCAGGAAGCCATTTCAATTTTATAATTTATAAAAAAGAAAAGCAATCACATCCGTCAAAGGGCCAAAATATTCTCTACTACCTTATAATGCTATTTTTATAACATTCAAAAGAGAGAACAATCTCAGTTCCTTGAGGATTCTGTGATTTAACTTATTTAGTCCACTTACATTAAACATGAAGAGAACATAATATAAGCAAATCACGAGTGCATTTTTATAAACTAAGAAATTGGAAGTTCTGAATATTGTGCCAGACCTAAAAAATACAAGCTAATCGAAGTTCTAGATGATAATCAGTTCCATACCAACTGAACATACTGATTCTTCCTCATTATATAACGAAGAAACATTCACATACCAATGACAGCTCGGGCACATCTAGAGAGCAATTTGTCGTCTGAAGATTCTGATCTATGGCTTGTCTTTTAGAAGGATGGTCCTCACTAGAATCAACAGACAAGGGGACATAATCAATAATCTTTGACGCAATAAGGCAATGTCCACTAGGATTGAGGCCTTCAACACCCACAACCTGTATTTGTCAGTTTAAAAAAGTGACTCTTATCCTGCACAACTAATTGCAGATTAAAAAAGGATTTTCTCAAGAAAAGTAACCTAACCTGTCCTGGGAAAACAGAGAACTGGTTTAACTTTTGCAAATCAAGACGAACACGCTGTCCTCCGGAATGCTCAACACTGTTAATAACACAAACCAGGAATAATGGTATGAATAACTGCCTAGACTTTTGTTAATGGATGGTAATAGATGCATTACTAAAAATATTGAGGCATTATCAAAACTTGATGGAGCAGTGTCACTCTCAAGTGTGGAAAAGCGTGATAAGCATCTTGGAACTAATAAATTTGTAACCAACAGTCAGTCAAACACCATGACCTAGTCATACAGATAAACTAATCATGTTATCCACCCAGTGAACGCAGTGAAACTGGTACTGGAAATGCATTGTTGAATTTTGAAACACAAGAGTTCTTTCTGCCAGCTGAAATGCCAATGCAATCTATTTATGCGACAAAAAATTGGCAGAGAACTTAAATGAATTATATCAAGGACAACAACATATAACCTGCTTTGCAGCAAAACAGGCTTCTCCTTCAGGCGGCCTTCTTCCTCACAACAGATCATGCCGACAGCAAATATACTTTTCTGAAATAGCACGACTCATTGGATGTTAGGATAGAATATTTTTGTGAAGATAATGCGATTGTCATTGTATAATAGCTGCAGGAGATCATTTCTTAAGTTTAATAGCTTCTTGATTCCTTAAAACTTTGCATATGTTAACAATAGGATGAGAACACAGTCCTCAGCAATACGGAACTGAATTACCTGGGAAGCAATGGAAGGGTCAACTGTTTCATCACATATTCCACCAGAGACATACGATGTTGCTTGCTTTTTAATGCGATTTTCCAGAAAATTGAACTGAATCACCAAAAACAAGTTTGGGAGCTTTTCTGGCATAGAAAGGTTGGCATACTGCAGTTCTAGGAAAAAAATTACCTTGTCATCAATTCTATCATACATGAACCTGCAACCTGGCTTGGGTTGAGAACTAATAATGTGCATGGTACACTTTTGGTTTGGCTGAACTCTCTTGATAATGTCATCCTCAGTATTTGTATGATCTTCTTCAATCGTAACAATTTGCTTACTGTGATTCTCATTAAGTGAGGATTGGATTGCAAACTTGCTCTTTCTTTGCCCAAAAGGTGTCACTGAATCTGGAGGTTTTCCAGAAGCAAATTTGCTTCCATTTGTTTTTTCTGTCGAATCAGATGGTTTCTTACTCGCAGACGTGGGTTTACTGGTGGGGGTATCCAATATGTCTTCTTTTACTTCTTGATATTCATCATCCAATATCCTATTTCATATGAAACTTTTATTCAATAATTTTATATACGACACAGAAATTTGTGACAAACGAATATCATTGTCAAATTACCAGTTGTGGTAAGGGTTTGTCTCACATCTATTAAGTACAGAATCACTCACAGGGGAAGATGAACCGGAAATGATTTTGGGTGGTGAAATATCCAAAATGGGATGGAAGATTCTATTAAATGAATTCCTAGCCAAAGCATGAAAGGGAAATGCATCGGAGCAAGCAATACCTCTATAGTCTTTAAAGCTCAGAAGTTTACATCAAATAAGTTAAATGCATATTAACAAATGACAAACAAGTGTTTGTGACAACAAATAGGTAATAATGACCCTTGAGAATGTAAAAGCACTCACATGGCAACGTCATCGGAGTAGAAATGCAATCCAGACTCTTTTTCTGTGACTTTATTCAGCTGTTCACTTTGCAGTTGCTCTAAAAATGCACCCATATGAGAGCTTCGAACTGTTAATTCCAATCCCCTGAGTAGACAGTAAGCAAAAAAACGAACTCATACCCCTTTGCTATTAATTTTAGGCAAAAATTTACACCCTCCACCGCAAAAGAAGTGATTGAAACTTTCCTCGGGTTCATAATTTCAACCTATCCCGATTGCTTCATGGTAATTGCAACACTTCAGATACTTCATGACTTGACTAAATAAACACATATAATCTACTCAAATTGCAGATGGAACTTGTGTCACTTCCAGATTGCAAAACCAAATTAAAAATGAAAGGAAGCATACATTCAACCACCTCAGAAGTTATTCCAATCCTGTATTTTGCGTGAGATAGAATACAAAAGAACTATTTTTTCTCCAAACTCTAACCTGTTGAGAGAATAAACATCCCAGCTGGAGACGATATCTGAAGCACTGAGTTTGTAATTGATGCAAAACGACAGACCTGAAAGTTCAACGAAATTATACTCCCCCACAATAATTGGGCGATTACAAATTGCACAAAAGAAAAAAAAAAAAACATCTTACATTTCCGAAGAATCTCTTCCTCTTCGTCAAAATCGAACCCATTCTTCGTGAATTCCGCTTTGATCTCCTCGTCCATTTTCGTAATCCAGAGCTTGGATGAGGGTTTAGCCGTCCCCTTTCAGGTGATGTGGGGGAACGTAAAGTTGGCGGGAAATATTGGCGGGTTTCATCGTCAGCCCACGTTTTTGTGGGCTGCTTCTTAGGTCGGCCCAACTTGTCAAGGAATTGATCCATTTTTTTAAGAAGGGTTCCGTTCCCAAAATATTGTCCGGTTGCCTATCTAACATAATAACGTTATTTGATTTTTTTAATAAAAAAAACATTTGGTTTTTAAATATATATAAATTAATTAAAATATATTTCGAGGGTTTGAAAATTTCTTTTTCGGTGCAATTAGCCGCGAAAACGACCTTGTATTTGAAACAAGAATTAAACTTACGTGTTATTTATACGACCATTGGTTGAGATAATATTCATTTATTGGATGAATAAGGCATCATTTCAACCATATTCACATAGTCACATAGGTGTCTACAATCAAGGGCCGAGCTAGCTCATGTCAACATATATATACATATATGTATATATAATTATAAATTTTTAGTTCTAAATTTTACTTATTATTATTGCCCTAGTTTATTAAATTGGACTAAAAAATAAGAATTTTTTTTTTTACTTTTTATAATTTTTACATCCAAGTTTAGGTTCAAATTTTAAATTTTTATATGTTATTATTATCAAAATATACAGTTTATAATGTTTGTATAGTGCTTTCTTCTCACGAGTCACAAAATGACATATGCTTTGATTAACACATTCCAATTCGCGTTACATATTTTTTGATCATCATATTCTTTACAAAACCCATAATTTCACCAAATTTTATGTTTTTTTTTTCAATGTTCATCGACCATTCAATTATTTTTAAAATTTTGTGCCCTTTTGGTGACCGAGAATCAATCCATGTTTTTTTTTTGGAATGTAGAGTATATAATTTTTTTTCAAAGTTTATTTTGATTGTGGGTTTTCTATGTGTTGTTCTTCTTCAATATTTCAGTGTTATTACAAAAACTAACCGTTGCTTCTGATCGTGTGTATCTTGTGTTCAAACCTCGTGACACATTATTTTGGTTGTCGATTAACCAGTGATTTTTTTTACTTTATTAATTATATTATATCGTCGCTTACACTGAACCAAGATCCTAGCTCCGCCCTGTCTACAATAGGTGTTTATTCATATCAAACTTGAGATATGTCCTATTGTTAAGAAATGGACTTTGATCTAACTCAAACCCCAAAAGTTAGCTCAACGGGGAAGGTTTCTCAAGTGTATATATTAAATTCTCAGTATATTTATCCAACCGTTATAAGCCACAACTAACACACAAACAACACAATTAACACACTCAGAAATGAAACGATAGCACACCAACACACCCCTCTTCATTCCTGGAGCATAGAGACATTAATGGATGCACACCAACAACACTTTAAGAGCCCGTTTGAGAACGGTAGATAATTTAGAAAAATTATTATTTTTTTAAAAAAGCACTTTTGTGATTATTTTAGTGTTTGGATGAGCTTCTAAGTGCTTTAAAAGCACTTAATTAAGCTATAATTGGAGCTTTTTTAGAAACCCAAAAATGTGGATTTTTTTAAGTGCTTTTATAATTTTTATTTCTACTATTAACCTAAACATCCAAATATTTCAGCCGGCACAAAAAATTTCTTCTACTAATCTCCCGATCAAAAGCGCCAAGGAAAAAACAAGGTAAATTATATACTTCAATTTTTTTTTTATATTCATTCATTCGAATTGTTGTTTTCGTTTTGATGTTTCTTGGATTTTGTGAGTTTTTTAAATCACTATTGTATTGCTTCCATGGTATCTGTTTGCCCAATTTTGAAGAATTATGCGCCAACTCTTTCGATTTGTTGGATTTTTGTAGCTCATATTGGTGGAAATATAAATGCATGAGAAATTTATGTTTCGTTTTGTTTTTCTTTAATATTCAATGGATGTCGACTTGTTACTCCTCGGATATCAATGACAATGCTGCTCAGGCTTGGATACTGAATTCAAAATATGTCCACAAAATATGCCCACATTTTCTCTGGGTACTCAATTCAAAATTATAGTGACATGTTTTGCTTTGCACAATTTCATAAGGCGATACGATGTAACTGTAGATATCCTTGAACAACTCGAAAACATTGATGATTTACAAGAAATTGAGCAAGATGGTGAAAATGATTATGTTGATGATGGAGGTACAAGATGACAAGAGCCCACGCAGAAAAACATTAGGCAGATGAAAGAAGTTAGAGATGAAATAAGAAATTCTTTATAATCAATGAAATATTGACATATATCATTGTTGTTATGTTTTTCAAGATTTTCAATCTTTATGAATAATTGTTATGATTTATCGATTTATTTTGTGATTCTTAATTTTCTTATATGAATTTAATATAAATATATATATTAGTAAAAAAGCTCTACAAATAGTATTCATACAAATACATTCATGAATTAAATAAGTGCTTTTCATTTATTTATTTAAACACAAAAAGTCAAAAATACTACAAATTTTATTTAAAAAAACATTTTTAAAAGTCAACTTTAAATTTTTTTTTTAAAAATAAAAATCTACTGTTCTCAAACGGGCTCTCACACCAACACACTCAGGAATGAAACGATAACACACCAACACACCCCTCTTCATTATTGGAGCATTGAGACATTAACGGGTGGTCCATAGCGTTGAGACATTAACGAGTGACCCAACTATAGGCAATCCAACATGGGCTTTGATACCATGATAATAAAGGACTTGAACCTAACTCAACCCCTAAAAGCTAGCTCATGAAGGGAAGATGATTGTCCAAGTCTATATGTTAAAATCTCAAGATATTTACCCAACTGATATGAGACACAATTAACACACCAACAGAGAAGAACTTAAAAAAGTTTTGATAATATTTAATTTATGATTTTGTTTACCACAATTTGCTAAATTGGGTTCACCGTGGATCAATTCATGTTTTATGGTAGCTCAAACTTAATGAGGTTAAAATAGACAGGAAAATCAAGATTTAATTAAACAAATGAAGGGAATAAGTACAAGTTAAACACTTAAACATCACAATTTATTCTAAAATAAAAAAATCTATGTTCCATGACTACAAACTACTAAGGCTGTGTTTACTCAGTGATATTAATTATATATAGATAAATAATACTAAGACTATTAAACTAATTTTATAGGATGTTGAATAATGATGGATAAGCAATCACATGTTTAATTTGATGGATCAATTTTGTGATTGATATTATGATTAAGTGACGAGTTACGATTCATTTGCTTATAATATATAATCTTATTTTTAGTTTTTACTTGTAAAATTGAGATTGTGATTTTTATTAAAGAATGTAAGTTATTATTAATTCACATGTAAATTATTTTAATTGACCAAAATTATTGAGTATAAATATTATTTATTTTTTAAAACAAAAATTAATAAATTTAGTTAAATAATTTTTTCCATGAATAAGAATAAAATCCAATGAAATGTATTTATTAACCATATCTTAAATTATTTGAATTTTTATTCATGTTTTATAATTTTTAAATGGATCTTTCATATATTAAAATAAAAATAAAATGAAATGTATTAATATATCTTAAAGTAGTGGGGTTTTCCATATATTATTTTTTGGGAAGTAAAGGATATTACTGTAATTTTTTTTGATTGAAAACATAATTGATAATTAGTTAAAAATGATTATTTATCATACGATTTATTTTTGATAAATCATCAAGGTTTAAAGTTTAAATTAGATAAATATGGATGAGTTTTATTAGTTAATACGGACCCTAAAAAATCAAGTAAACATGAGATTGATAAGATATAATCTTATCTTATCATAACAAGTAAACACACCCTAAACATAAAACTAACATTAATATCCAGGATCCAAAAACCAACAAAATTTTAAAAAAAACTAACATTATTCATTAATATTCAACGTACTACATATGGTTTATAAATTAAATCCCAAATGTCTATAAAAATACCAAATCCCATCAACGATATGAAATATTTACAAGAATGACTTCGAATCCTTCATGTCGAAATAAAATATTTATTGGTAGAATTTATAGTTCTTGGCCGATAAAATGATGTTCCTCATTCCTCCAATGGGTGCTACTATCATCAATGCAACCCCGAGAATGATGCATATCTGAAAAAAAAAAAAAGAATTATAAAAAATTAAGCATTTATTCCTTAAATAATAACATTAAAAATGACAATGTGTTGGAAATGAATGATTTTTATGAGATTTGGAATTACAAATAACATTTTAATGTTTGATAAAAAAATAATAGTAAAGGTACAACACACTCTAAATATTTTATAAACTTACCCAATTAGTACACCACGACAAGCTGAAGATTCTGGGTTTTCGGATAGCGAGCCAGATAATGCAAGGCAACTAAAAAAAAGACGAAAAAAAATTAATAATTAATAACAAGGAAAAAGTAAGAAAATATGTATTCAGATTATGGAATTAAAGTTGTTTTTCCTTTCGGGGAAATCAAGAATTGTAGGTGAACTCACGAAGTACGTTGTTGGTGCCAAAGCAAATCCACCAAAGAATCCAAGAAGGCCACCGAAGAAGGGGAATGTCATGCCAATGAACATGGTGAAGACTACAATATTGGAAACAAAAACGGTGATAAATATCTTTTTGATCAGGCTCGTCTAAAAAGGCGTTCACAAGAAATCAAACTATTGATCATTAGATAAAAGAACTTAAATTATTCTTACCAACATATAAAGTACGAGTGGTGAAACGGAGCTTAAATGAAGGAGCAAATTTCAATTTCTTGACCAAGAAAGTCTCCATCATGTCAAAAACAGGCATGGCGTAAATCTACAACCAAATGCAACTCACCAAAAGTTAGATTTAGGAACCATATGAATTCGAAAATCTTTCAATGAACGATTTTCGACGAAATATGTAATTATTTTCATCCGACCTGATAACTTCCAATAACGTGTATCAAGACGAACATGTTGGCCATAGCGACGAGCCAATTTGGTTTCTCTAGTGTAATCAAAATGTTGTCATCGACAGAGTTACCGAACACGTAGTAACCAACAAAGGAAACGGGGAAATAGCACAACGCGACGATGATGTACGCGAAAATGACACCCTTCCACATTGGTTTCTTGGATGGTTTATCTGGTGTTGAAGGGATCGTCGCCTGAATTTCCAACACGACATTGTGGCCAGCATATGCGAAGGCAACATCTCCCAATGCATTGAAGAAGTTAAACGTGGTATCGGTCGGGGTCGTGCCCGAAGGGTTGTAGCTTACATCCTTCTGCACACCCTTAGAAAGTGAGGCTGTCCACGCAATGGTCGAGTAACTGTCCAAGAAACAAGTAAGCTTTTAACAATCTTATAAACTGAATCCATGCACATTAATACGCTAACAACGGAAACAGCTGACGTGACATCTTATGCATTCAATAGTTGAATCTCACATCATCAGCCGATACTCTCTCTCTATATATATATATATTGACGTTTTGTTACCTGAGAGACATTACAGCAGCAGCAAGGGAGACAACAGAAATGGAGTTGAAGTTGGGGAGATGAGACAGCACAAAATGAATGGATGCAAACATCATTATGAAATAAGTGAGCTTGATATCCGTGGCGTTGGGCCAGACGGTGTGGTGGAACTTTTTAAGCGACTTCCCTCCCGTCACCATGTAAATGATACATGTACTAACCTCGACCACAAGCTGCTGAGGCACCACAATGTATAGCCCGAGTTTCTCGCCGAATGCGTGCTGTCCCAACTCGTGGTACCTGTCGAACCTCTTCCCGGGCACCATCTCGTGCATTTCCACCATCTGCCACAACGTGTATAAGGTAATGATCCATGATAACACCATCACTGTTATTCCAGGTCCCCTGAGAAAAACAACACGAAAAAAAAAATCATGAACAATATGACATGTCGAGCTAGGCATCTGGGGACATACGTTACGATTGTCCACATTGAATAATAAAACTAACAAAAAGTGAGTTATAAATCCTTAAGATAAAGCCCGTTTGGAAACAGTAGACATTTTAAGAAAAACACTTATTTTTTTAAAAAAATGTTTTTTTAAAAAAGTTATGTATTTGATTACGATAGACATTTTTAAAAAAATAAAGTATTTTAGCTTTTTGCGAAGAACGACACGACATGTCGAGCTAGACCTCTCTAGCTTTGGGGACATTGTTACAATTGTCCCACATTGAATAATAAAACTAACAAATAGTGAGTTATAAATACTTGAGGTAACCCCGTCCAAGATTACCTCTAAGTGTTTATAACTAACATTGGTGCACTCGTTGGGAGTCGGCGTAGATCTAGGAAAAGGCTATCATCGGAACATGCTTACCATCCCATGTGTGACATAGCATACGGAAGGCTGAGCACACCGGCGCCGACCATGGCCGTGACATTGTGGAAAGTGGAGTACCACCATTTGGCGTTACGCGAAGAAGTGATGGGGAGCCAGTCGTCGATGGCCTTCTCCCGCTCCGTCTTGGCATCGTCCCGTGGTTCTACAGAAGGTGCCATTGTCTCTCCCTCTCTTTTTCTTGATTGATTTGTTTTTTCAAAATGAAAAAACAGTAAAGAGTTTTTTCAAAAGAGGGGATGGGAATGATCTTCCTTTCTCTTGTTTGTTCAGACCACAGAACGATGGAGAATCTTGTTTCTTTTGCATCAAAGGATTTATAGTGTAGGTTTCTTGGGATGTGATGGATGTCCTATGGTTTCTCTGTGGGGATTAAATGGAGACCTGTGGGAGTGTGGGTGGAATGCCAACTTTGGTGGAGACCAATTTGAGGACGATATCATTTGTTTGGTTAGCAGAAATTAAGGATTCCTTCTATAGTGTGCAAGGAATGTGTGTGAATCTTGGTGGAGATTCCAATTGTGATTTGACCAAATCAATGAAGGGGAAAAAATACTTGGAATTAATTGCTCCAATTATGTGTGTTTATTAAATACGGAAACGGAATTAATTTCTGTTTACGTTGCAACAAACTGTGAGACAAAACTGTAATAGTGTGTAAAATCAAGATCACAGTTCCATTTTATGTCGGATCCGGATCCTCTGTGGAGAAATAAACATCACAAGATACTGTGCATTAAATAGTACTAGTATTTCACCTGTGCGATGCACAGAGTGTTATTTTAATGTATTTTTTTTGAAAAATTTAATAAATATGATTGTTTGAATAAATAATTAAAATACAAATAAATTAAGGTTGAATTGGATTAGATGATTTAAAATCTATCTATCAATATAAATGTGTCTTCATTGTTGAGATAACTTTATAAAAATAAAATAAAATTTATCTTCATATTTATTACACTACAATTGAGGTGATCACAACGAATTTCAAATTCTTAGAGTATTGGAATCAATTTAAATTCATTATGGTTGGAGGGGTGTTTGACGGAGTATATAAGTTTTATAAATTTCTTTGAAAAACTATTAGAAAACAATTTTAAACAGTTGAATCCTTGAGATAAGCTATTTAACATCCTTTAAGATGTTTATATATAAAAAAGTTTTTACACCCCTATTTTTTAAAAAAATGCCTTATTTTAATATTTTACTTCTTCATATTAACTTTGTATATTTAAAATTTTATTATTTCCTAAATAATTTATTTATCGAATAATTATAAATTTGATGTATGCAATATTTGTATTCTATACAAAAACAAAATATAAATTTTTTAAATTTTAAAAATTTTAAATTTGAAATAGCAAAATAGAAAAAAATAAAATATAAAAATAAATAAAATAAAATATAGATACATAATATTTGGATAAGATAAGTTACATTAAAATCTGTAAAATTAGTATAAAATGTTCTTTATATCAATAAAAATTAATATATAAATTATATAAAATTAAATAAACAAAAACAATTATAAGTATGATAATAAAAAAATTTTAAAACTAAATTTTATATTTATCTATATTTTAAAAAATTTTAGATCAACAATTATATTACTTAAATCATATATTATATTTTCTTGAATATCCTATGTTATCTCTGTCTATATTTTTGAATTCAATAATATCTTATTTGAATTTTTAATTTGATCATAATAATATCTTCACTATTTTCAAAAATTATTTTTCGGTTAAAATATATATATATATATATATATAATTTTTTAGATAAAATAATATTATCTTTTTTTTAATATTCAATGTTATGTTTATTTATAATTTAAATTCGATCACATATTATTGTATTTTTAAATTTAATGATAATTGTTTACTATTTTTCGAAAACATTTTTGAACGGAAAAGTTTCATGTTTCTATTCTTAGTACATTTTTATGCATATATATATATATATATGTATAGTTTAACTTCAATCGTATTTTTATCTACATTCTAAAATTTTATATTAAATAATATATCGCTCGTAACATCATCGTTTTTTGAATATTTGTTGCGTATATCTATATATGCATATAGAAAATCAATCATCCTATTAAAAGTAAATTTAAATTTTACTTGATAAAAAAAGACTATTTAAATTTTTACAATCTTATTTTTATGTATATTTAAAATTTTTGAATTAAATAGCATATCACTAATAATATTATTATTTTTTTGAATATTTGTTTACCGTTATATATATATATAAAATAAACAAAACACCTTTAAATTAAATTTTGTTTCATAATGAAAAATATTTTAAAAAAACTCTATCGTATTTTTATAAAAAAAATTAAATGTTGTAAAAAGATTATTTTGCTTTGTGTTTTTAATTCAATCATATTTTTTTATTTATATTTTCAAAACTTTATTTTAACTATTTGTAGCTGAGTTTTATGTTTTTATATATAAAAATGTTAAAGGTATTGCAAATATCATGTACAATGATATTTATAACAATAATATCCTGATATTTTGATATTTTATCGCGATATTTTGTATTTAATTTATCATGATATTTTGATATATTAAACTCTTTTATTTATTTTTTGGCTTTTAAAATTTGATCTATAAATTTTGTTGTATTAGGAAAAACAACCAAAGATAAAAGCAAAAATTAAATAGTATTTTTATCAATATTTTAAAATTTTAGATCAAATATTTTATCGTTTATAATATCATCTTATTTTTTGAATATTCAATATTATCTCTATCTATAATTCTGAATAAAATAATATATTATTTGTATTTTTTAATTTTATGATATTTTTTTATTTTTGAAAATGTCTTTCGGGCGAGAAAATTTGTTTTATTTCTATTTATGAGACTTTTTGTTTATATATATATAGATATAGATATAGATATATAGATATGTAGATATAGATTTTTATCTATATTCTAAAATTTTTAGATTCTATAAGTCTATTATGCCTAATATCATTTTTTAAATATGTGACACGTATATGTATATATGCAAAACAATCACCCTATTAACCAAAAACTAAAATTTTTTTTTATCATGAGAATATTATTTTAATTTTTGTTTAAATTCAACCCATATTTTTATATATATTTTAAATAAAAATTATGTTTTCATCATAAAAAATTTATTTTAAATTTTTATAAATTTAATCGCATTTTTACATGTGTTTTAAAATATTTAGATAAAAATCTCTATCATTTATTCATAATATAATCTTTTTTTTGAATCTATCTTTATCTGTGTATTTAAATTAAATATTATTTTTATTTGTATTTTTTAATACATTTACTACTTTTGAAATGAAACTTTAGGCGGGAAAAGCTCACTTTTCTTATTTTAGTATACTTTTCTGTTTTTTATATATATTAGTATTAGTATTCCACTTGTGCGATGCACAGAGTATTATAATTATTGGTAATAATTAGTAAATATGAATGCTTGAATAAATAATTCAAATATAAATAAATTAAGGTTGTGTTCAGATAAAAATATTTGAAATCTATGGATTTTAATGTATTTTCAATATTATTTAGATAACTACAAATAAATCAAATTCATCTTGATATTTATTTACACTACTACACTTGAGCTAATTAAAACAGATTTCAAATCCATAGAATCTTGGAATCAATTTAAATTCATTGTGGCTAGAGGATATGTAGGCAAGCTTATAAGATCTTTAAATTTGGTTCACAATTGAGCTAATCTCAAATAATTTCAAATATTTAGACTATTGCAATCGATTTCATCGTGTCTAGAGGGTGCTTATAAACTGTCGAAATAAACTGTTTGACATCTATTAAAATGTTTTTTTAAAAGTTGTTTCATCCTTAATTTTTTAGAAATATCTTATTTTATATATTTGACTTTCTCATGTTATCCTTACATATTTTGTTAAATAACCTCCACCCATTTTTCACATCAATCAAAATTTTCACATTTTAAAATTCAAAATTTTCAAACTCTTATACTTCGTAACTCTAGATATAGCTATGTAGATTTTTTCATAAATGCTTATAAGTTCTTGTTAGTCGTATTTTTACAATTCTAAAAGTTTTAGATCAAATAGTTCATCTCCATTTGGTTCGAGTATTAATAATCTACATGTAAAATTATCTTGTCTAATCTCACGTTCTTCTTATCATATTATTTATCCATCTATTAATTATAATTTTACTTCAATCAAACCATTAATTATTTATTTTAATCAATAAAATCATTATATTTAAATTAATATATTACCCTTGCTAAATAATATTATTCATATTTTATTTATTGTTATAAGAACCTAATGGTAATTTATCATTTTTACATAAAATTTAATCAATTAAATCAAATAAACTATAATCTATCAATCAAATCAAATATTATATTCACTATCATTTTTTATTTATTTTTCATTGCATTACATTATATTACTTATCTATATATTATTTATCTTATCACTCGTACCAAATAAAGCCTTATAATATTATCTTATTATTTTAAATATTCAATATTATCTTTATCTATAATTTTAAATTGAATAACGTATTATTTGTATTTTTTAAATTTATGATATCTTTACTATTTTTAGAAATGTCTTTTGGGCGGGAAAATTTTTTTACTTCTATTTTAGGTGACTTTCTTGTTTTTATATATATATATATATATAAATATATATAGAATATAGATATCGCAATATAATCTATGAAAAGATTAAACAATTTAAAAAATCTAAGTTCGACATGATCTTGAAAAAGATTTCTACTGTATTTTGTTAAAATTTTCAAATTTTAAATTATCTTGTCAAAGGGATTTTTTATTTTTTTTAAATATTGATATTTTTTGGGCCTTATCGTGTAATTTTTTATTTATATCTGTCAATAATGGATGAATCTAATTTTATCTAATAATACAGTAATAATATGAATCTGCTGCTTTTTTAAATCCATAATTTAAATATTTTGTTTTTTCGGAACTTCTTTTCTTTTAAATATTTTTTCATATGTGCCATTGGATGTTTAACATCATCTAGATGTAATGAATCTACTGTTTTTCTTCTTTTTAAATCCATAATTTAAATATATTGTTTTTTTGGAACTTCTTTTCTTTTAAATATTTTTCTATATCTACCGTTAGATATTTAACATTAATATAATATTTAATGAATATGCTTTACCGGGATGAATTCAACATTATCCGTTAATATAATATTTAAATGAATCTATTGTTTTTTTTAAATTCATTAATTAAATTTATTGTTATCTACGAATGACTTATCTTATTTTTAACGGCAAAAATTTTGATTCATTGTTATTTCATAATATTTTATGCATTAAGGGTTAAGATATTTACAATACAAAGATTATGCAATTTTCTATATTTAGTAATGGGCTTTGGGCGGGAAAATGCTGAAATCACAGGATTAAATAAATAAATAAATAATTAATTACACATGAAATATTGAAATCATGCCTATTTCAATGCACAATATCCTATGATGTTTTTCTCTCCACAGTAGAGGATCTTTTTCCTTTTATGTCATTAAGATGATTTTTCCTCCATACAAGATGCTTAGGCACCGTTTGGTTTAAAGTACGGTATAAGTAATATATAGATAAGTAGTATAATATAATAAAAAATAAAATAGAAATGATAGTTAAAATTGTATTGGATTTGATTGATAGATTATGGTTTATTTGATTTGATTGATTAAATTTTATATAAAAATGTTAAATGACTATTTTGTTCTTTTAACAATAAATAAAATAAAAATTATATTATTTATAAGAGGTAATATAGTAATTTGAATTCAATGATTTGATTGATGTGAGATAAATAATTAATGATTTGATTGATGTAAAATAAATAGTTAATATATAGATAAATAATATGATGAAAAGACGTGAAATGAGATGAGTTATACATATATTAGTAATACCGGAACAGAACGGTGCCTTATAATATGACGAAAACGTCTCCAAATTAAAAATAGAACGATTTTTGTTTTGTAATAAAAGTACTTCAAATTACAAATACCGAAGAACAAAACATGCCTTGGAATTTTCTGAAATTGAAGAACGAAATGGTATTCACCAATAAGAATAATTGATGAAAATGTATGTATTTTTTTCGAGTTTATTTATATTTATAACATTACAAGGGTTAGATGGGACTTTCTGCAAATTGTTGTGTTTCTTTGGATGAAATTCAATATGATCCGTCAGATTTCATTTCATCTGATGTGTCACAATAATTGGATCATGTCATTTTGGCGAAATTAAATATAGCTATATTCAGATCAACGATCCAAAGCGCGTCCCTATTAGATGATCGCATCCACTCGACGCACCCCTCAGATTAGATCCGTTGAATTTGATCTAGCAGCTCAAATTACATCCCTTGTGATGGAGCACAACTGTTCCATGCACCCGATCACCATCCAATGGTCATGATAGCAACCATAATGCACCCCTTTCGATCTCACGCATCCAATCACTGAGGATTGGAGGCACAAATACATCTAGGAAAATTTCAACTTACCCCATGGGACATGTGTATGTATTTTATTTGTTCAAATCATGTGGACCTCATATAATTCAATGAAACCCACATGATTTGAATCAACCAGTTATTGCCACCTACCCCATGAGATAATACCCATAGGGTAGGATCTAACCTACCCACAAATACTATGTTTTTATGGGTTTTGTTCATGCCACCCGCAGGGTAGTATCCTGCGGATGACGTGGGTTGAGTAGATGCTACCCGCAGGACACTACCCTGCGGGTGACGTGCAACTCCATGATTGATCAAAATCAATGAGTCTCATGTGGGGACCACTAATTTTGACCAATCATGATCCGCCACGCTACCCCCAAAACACTACCCTGAGGGTAGCATCGAACTAACCGTTTTTATGACATTTCTACGTTTAAAGAAAAAACAAAACAAAACAAAATAAAATGGACATTCCATTAGATAACAATATATTCCATGTGATGCGAAAAAGTGGACACTTAGAAATTGGTCCGAACCTTAGAAAGTAATGAATCTGTGTCTTTGATAGGGACCAATCTCCTCTAGCTTTAATTCACAGGATACGGTCTCCAAATATATGCACAACAAAAGAGAAACACGAAATATACATTCAGGGTCATGTATAGTCCAGGTTCCTAGCAGAACTATCGAAAAATTCACACACAC
The DNA here is from genome assembly GCF_033568475.1 of Henckelia pumila. Classification (NCBI taxonomy): domain Eukaryota; kingdom Viridiplantae; phylum Streptophyta; class Magnoliopsida; order Lamiales; family Gesneriaceae; genus Henckelia; species Henckelia pumila. The sequence continues at coordinate 8,593,878 of NW_027331831.1, forward strand.
TCGCGCGAAATCTAACTCACTGCACAACTAAGGTTTCTTGGTTCTGACTTTTCCTCGGCGGAGAGCTCATCAACTTCTCTGCAGCCAGGCCTTGAGCGCCGAAACACAGGTAATTGTTCAGCAGTCTGGAGTTTAAAGACTTGTGTTTACGCCTCATTTTCGCTTTTTCTATGTTTGGGGATTGGTTTGAGCTCGATGGACCTGCACTTGCGCTGTCAACATTTACAACCTTCCTTGCATCAGCAATTGACCAAGACGACTCAGAGTAGGTGCTCGAGGGGGACCCCAAGTTCGACTTTGGCAGCATTTGCAGCACGCCGTGTGACAGCCCTGCGGCATATTTGTTCTTTGTGGACGGGCTGGGAAGATTACCTTGTACAGACATTATCCTTTTGTTGTTCGGAAAAGAGGAAAACCGTGAAAATTGATTCCTTAGTGGGATAGGGCTATTGCTGAAACTGGAATGCCTTCTGTCTGATACGACGGAATCGGTGTCTCCCAAGTGGGAAGTATCTGTATTTGAGGTTCTTTCTCTCTTTGTAGGCCAACGGAGCAGCATCTTGAAACGATTTGCCGCGTTGCTTAGAGAAGAACCAGACCTCCTATGTTTACCAGATTGCTCTATTTCACCTGAGTAACCGTGCTCCGTGCCTGTCAAATCGCCACTCAGGAGACAAGCGTCTTCAACACCAGAGTGTAAGAATATTTCTGCATCAGGGATTTTGAAAACTGTCCCTGGACTACCTCCAATACCATGCAATCTCAAATGGGAAACAATGGCTTTTCTTGTGATTCTATCTTGACAATTCGAAATCCCTCCGGCTGATATCAACCGTTTGATCAGAATCTCAGAAGACGCTGATCTTGGCCGTTGCTTGAGGATATCCAAAGGTGTGTTCCCATCAGCATCGCGAAGATTAAGGTTTATGTAAGGAACCGCCATGAGAAGCTCGACTATATCATACTGGATGTTCTCGATGACAGCCATGTGAAGAACCGTTCTGCCATCTTTGTTCTTAACATTGATTGTGTCCTCAAGATCCACAAGTTTTCCAGACACCAACTGCTTCATCAGTTCAATTTGCCGGTCAAGTCTCCGAAAAGTCGGGGTTCTAAAACCAGCAACAGCCATGTGAAGAAAAGTATCTCCATAATTGTTTGTTATTGAGGTAGAAGAAGGGGATGCGGATACAAGAATCTCGATGACAGCTAGGTGACCTAGGTACGCAGCCACGTTTAAAGCTGTGTTACCTCGATTGTCAACCGAGTTAATGATGTCGTATGAGGATGTTAAAAACTTAACCACCTGCATATTGGCGAGAAAAAGAGTTGAAATCCAGTGCCACAATTGAATGTCCCACAAAAGAAATGGATCGAAATAGAACTCAACATGAGAGCATACACTACTCTATGTGATGCAGTCCATTCACTAAAGCAAACCTGATTATAATAACTGGGAATGAAACTCAAGCACCATCTTCCCACATTATCAATTGGCAAACACCGCCAACAATTTTAAACATGCATATGCCTCAAACAACCAGAGGCTTCATATTTCTTAATTCTTAGCATATTTATGCAAGTGGATTCAAGAACTTGGCTCCATAATATATACCATTAAACACCAAAAAATGAAAACTAAGAGAGTTGCTGCATCTTTATGATAGAATGAACTAAAGACAGCAATTCACTAAGAAGTTCAAGAAAGTGCGTGAACAAAAGCAACTCACCTCAACCTGCCCTCTACCGGAGGCCGAATGCAAAACAGTAGATCCCTGAGCATCCCTATAACTCAAAATATCACATCCATCCGTCAAAAGATCCCTCAACATCTCAACATTGCCACCTCTTGCAGCGGCATGAACCGCTCTATTCACCATTTCGGAACGAAAAACCAGAGAAATTTCCCTTTTTTGCCCCTTCGGGGAGAGTAGCGCATACTCAAACAACATCCTGAAAACCTCGGAGCTCTTGCTCCTCGCCGCAGCGTAGAGGATATCAGTAACCCCATATTCCCCTTCTCCAAACACCAAAATGGGGTCCCTATCCAACAATTCCTTCACAAAAATCACATCCCCCGCTGAAGCAGCAGTGTACAAAAGCCAACCACCATACCCAGCCCTGATCAACGAATTGTGCCCTTTGTCTATTTCACATTCTTCAAGAAGTTTTTGGGCAACTTGGGACCTACATTTGGCTACATCATTAAACTTTTCCTCATCGTCCCACACGGTTTCGAGCCTCCGGATTCTTGGGAGAGAGGTTAATTTAATGAGAAGGTTTGGGTCAATGTAGAGAAGCTCTCTAACTAGATCATAATGTCCATTTGCAGCTGCCCAATCAATAGGGGAAGCAAACCACCATTGGTCTCCAGTGCTTTCCCATCTTAAAGGAAAGAAATTAGAAGACATTGGCCAAGAGAAATTGGCACAAAATTCTCGAATTCCAACACAAATTACACAAAAGAAAAAAATATATATAGCCACGAAATCACTAGCATACAAAAAATGATACTTTTGGAGAATAAAAAGAGAATTGAGAAAATTTATATTAGTAAAGTGGAATCAGCCAAAAACAGCTCCAAAAGCGAGCATAAACCAAAAAAAAAATAGCACAGAAAGTAAGGGTTTGTGGGATCGAGATTTTTCTAAGTCCAAAGAAGGTTCTTTTATGTAAGGGAACTGATCAATAGAAGCACAAACAACCATAAGAACCCAAATCAAGAAAAGGGATTTCTCAAAATTTACAGAGCAGAGGAAGGAACAGAGAAGAGAGACTAAACACCGCTAATTATGGGAAACATGACAGAATTTGGAAGAATTCTATAGAATTGTGACTGTTTGAAGATGATAATACGAGGAAAAGAAAAGACCACACGTTTATATAAAAGTATAATATAGCTGGCTATTTTTGTGTGGACACCATAATTACTGCTCAAAATTCCAATCAAGAAATCTTACAGACTTTCTTGGATTTCGCTACTCACGACAGGACAATAACTGGGTTTTTCGTGTGGTGACCAAAAATAGTACCCCAAATTCCAAAGTAGAAATCTTGATACCGCTCTTGGATTCTCCAGATTGCCAGTGAAAGGCTGTACAAAAAAAAATGGATAGAATTCAGCAGTACGACGTAAGTGGTGGACTCTGTAAATATAAACTTTGCCAGGTTCAGACCATCTGTCATTCGATTCACATGGGAAAAAGTTTGAAACTTAGCATAACCGATGTGATCTTGGAATTATTACTGATATTTTTTCACTAAATAAATTGGCGAATAGGAAAATTATGTTCAAAGGCCCTTTTTCCCTGCTTTTGTATTTTTTTAAATATGTAATATACTGTTAATAATAGTGGTATACAGTATACTAACCACATGGTTAATTTACTATATTATGATAAAATGTTTATTTATATTTTATTTTTCACTCTAGCCACTTCAATTTTTTTAAGGAAAAATTATTTATTTATTTTTTTAAAAAAATTGTCCACTCTTTAATTTTTTTACAGAACGGTGTATAACGATCCTCTGATATAGATTAATTGTTTGACTTTTGACTTTGTTTAAACTTTATACGTTGAAAATATGAGATTTGATTCATAACATTTTTATGTTCTCTGTATCATGGATGTTTCATAATTTGCAATCAAATGAGAGAAATCTGTCATAAATGAAATGCTATTTACTTCTACCTCTTGGGAAATTTTCTTTAATATTGGTACTGTTTCCATTTTGAATCGAGGATTTTAATATTGATGTAATGAACTTCTTGATGGGGTCAATAAGAAGTGATATCGGATTCTGTTTTTTTTTAAAAAAATAATGATAATTTAGAACTATTTTTGAAAAAAAAAAAACCTTGTGTTGTGATATTTAATTTTATTTATTTTTTAAATAATAAGAACGAAATATTTGGGAAAGACGCGGAAACCCAGGTTTGCACCAAGTCCACTGTAGAATAAAAATCACATTAAAATTTTTTTTAGTAGGTTGACTCCATATTTTAGAGAGGATTTAAATAAAATAATATAATGATGCTAATGATTTTGTATCCAATCCTTTTTTATTCTAGATATTAGTATACTTAATTGTGAATATCACCTATATTTATTGCATTAAATAATTTGTCAAATTGATTATTCAGGTTTCGTTTGGACATCTATTTCAAAAATATTTTTAGTGTTTTATAAATGAAAAAAAACTTAAATTATGTGTTTAGATAAAATTTTTGTAAAATATTTTTAAAAAGTGTTATCCAAGTATAGTTTTTAAAAAATGTTTGATAGATATTTTTAGAATTGAACTATGGAAGATATAGATAAACAACATTAATTTTGAATGTTAAAATATTTTTATAGAATAGTTGTTCAAACACATTATTTTTAAAACAACTTTTAAAATATTTTATAATTTTTTTTAAAAAAAACAATTTTATAAAAATATTTTATAAGTACATGTACAAACGAAAAATGTGTACGTATATTAGAGTGAAACCATCGCAATATTTTTTTTTTGTGACGTGGGAACCCGCGGCCGAAAATGAACTCCAAACCTCAGGCCAAAAGTTCACATACTCCACCAACTTCGACACCCCCTTATGGGCGAAACCATAGCAATATTTTCCTCTTTATTTGGTGCACGTTATATAGCAAACTAATAATATATACACACACGTATGTTGCTCTAAATATATAGATTTATCTACTTTTCATACAGATTAAAAATAAAAAAAATTGTATGAAAATTGGGACAGAAGGATTATATAAATTCAATCATTTAATTTATTAATTTTGGGTTTTTAAAGTGACAACTAAAAGTGCGAAAGTGTTAGCCTAATTATTGATGCTCTTTAATAATCTCACGAGATGATTGTTCCCTACGGCAGAGGATAAATAGGAAAAGGACAATTGGGCAGTAAAAACCAAAAGAAAAATCAAGGAAAAGTGATATGGGTTCCCCAAAGTATTTTTCATTAAAAATTGGTGGCTTGGTAAAATCATATTCTTTAAATGGTGGCTTAATATATTTATAGTTAAGAAAACCATATTCATTTTTCTAAAAATTCCCATAAAAGTAAAATATTTTTACTTAAATATAGATAACTTGTCTGTATTTAACTCGAACCAAAAAACCTTCAACTTTAACCCGATTGTTGGGTTGAGTTCATTTTTGATACCGCTATCTATCAACACATGTGCACCAACTGAAAAAATAATAAATCACACGTATATTAATAAATATCCACACTCAGATGCACTTTAGAACCGTGACTATAAAAATATCATTCACTTACCAAGTACTAGTCATCGTAATAAAAAACATGTTATTTTGCGGGTCACGAAGCCGATAATAATGACTTAACTAATAAAGAAAGGATTTAGTGCTCGCCATGGGCAAACGATGCACACATTGATTGTAACAAGATGTTACAAGAAATTATGGCAATGATGTGATCCAACAAACTGGGCCAACCAAAGTTGTTGTCTATTTATTTTGTACAAATATGTGATGTTTGGAAGGTAATGAATTGGCTCAAGAATCCCATGAATTATTCATAAATCTCCACATCAAGGATGCCTAGGCTAAGACCTTATCCAAAAACATTTTATCCAAGAAAAATCGGGTTTTTACATTCGCACATGTATCTAATGTATTTGACAATTATCTTCCTTTTATTATATACAGGGGAAGCAATTAGCTAGTTAGCCAGCGTCACATCGCTACAGACCTAAGGTCATCTCCAATCCATTGCACTATTTTAGCGTAAGTTTTGCATCAAAATAGTGTAATTTTTGCATCAAACACAAAACTAATCTCCAATCCATCTACTTCAAATTTTATTCTAAAAAAAATATTCCCATAATATTCTCTACTTTTTTTTAATTTATCTACAATATTTAATTTCACAAAAATACAAATACAAATCAATATATTAATATAATGTTTAATTAGTTGACTATTATTTAAATTATTTTAAATAAATAATATAAAATAAAATAAATATATTTTAATAATAATATTTAGCATAATTACCGAGCATTTGCTTTGTTTTTAAAAAAATTTGGAAAATAATAATAATAAATATATTGGGCAATTTGCTAAAAAATCCCCAAATGCAAACATGTTTTGCTTTGGAGTCCCTAGTCATAAAATGTGGTACAAAAAAATACAAGATATGATACAAAATCATACAAGATGTGGTACAAATTAACAAAAAATGTGGTACAAAAAAATGGCTAGGGAGTGTTGAGCAAAACATGTTTGGATTGGGGATTTTTGAGCAATTTGCACATATATTAAACGTATTTAAAAATATAAATTAATTTCTGAAGTTAATATCCGTATTTAAAAACATATTAAACTGCTTATTTTAATGTTAATTATTAATTAATTGTTTAAAAGATATAAATGGGAAAATTTTGGGAAAATACCCACTCAGAAACATTTATATGTGTTCCCTCCCCATGTCAGAGTTTTTTTATTTAAAGTCCCTGATAGTACAAAATTGTTTTTTTTACTCCCTGTCCATGATATTTAACATATTTTTAATTGTTTTAATTAATTAAATATAATCATCCTCTCACTCCATCCACACGCTCAACCCTTACTCACTTTCTCCCCCAATTCACACGCATCAAACCCCAATCCCTAATGAAGAAACCCTCCCTGCAATTCTGATTCAACCATAGGCGAGAAGAATCATCAAGAACTTTTCGAATTCGAATCGGTAGCACAAATGAGGGAAAAGACAGTGAAGGATAAACTGACAAAAGCTCCAGCGAAGAATAAATCTATTGCAGCGGCAACGAAGAAGAGAAACAACAAAGGTATGAGCAAATAACCTTTTTAGGTTTTAAAATGTTCTTATAAAATCGAAATTTATTTTTAGGAATGATTTTCTTGTTCTCTTAAACTTCGCCTGTTTTGAAATTCTCGTCCCCTAAATCCTCTACCATCTCGTTATTTCCTTCCCTGATTTCGTAGGTTGTGTGCATTATGACAAAATAATGTTTTATTAATTTATCAATTTTTTTTCATAATTATTGAACGCAAGCACTCTCATGATTTTGAAGTCATTTATCATATTTTTAGGATTTTTTCTTTGCTGTTATTTCAATATAACTATAAATGTTGATGAAATTTAGAATTTAGTTATAGTGCAATATTCTAAGTTGGTTCTTCTAATCTTTGTCTGTTATAATTTGATTCTTGTTTTTTGGTGTTTATCTTGATTTTTTTGTATGACTGTGTTTGGTTTTGATTCTAGACATAATTGTAGAAGATGAAGCAGAGCAAAAAAATGGGAAGAGATTTTTTTCAAGATGCTCTCCCTCTTATTTTAAAAGTGTGATGAGGAAGTTGAAGTCGATCCTAGGCGAGCAGCAAAAGAGTCGTATAGATGATACTCTTTTTGGTAAATGGATTGATATGCCTGTCCTTGCAATCAGTAGTGGCAGGATTGATTATCTACTCGACAAATTTCAGGTGGATTCATGTTGTTTTATTGTTGGTGATGATATAAGGATCCCTTTCCGTTCAGCAGAGTTCTCTATTGTGCTTGGTCTGCAGCATAGTGGCCAACCCGTGGACTTGGACCTAAAAATGGATTCCAGATTTTTAGAACGTCATTTTGCCGAAAAAGTCATCAATGCCAATCGGGCAGCCATTAAGAAAAAACTTCTTTTACTTGCAAGAAGTAACAATGAGAGTGCAATTGAAGATTTTGTTAGATTTTTTATTTTGTTGATCTTTAACTGCATAATATTTCCCACCGGTAATTATATCACGCCTAGCTTTATATTTCCTTATCTCGATGATCTTACCACCTTTTTTAAACATGCTTGGGGAGATGCTGCATTCCGATTTTTGCACCGAGAAATGCGTCATCTCGGAAGCAAACTTTATGTTGATGGATGCATGGTTGGATTAATGGTCAGTATATAGTTTTAGTAATAATGATATTATTATATTGTCAATAATTTTAATTTTTTTGGGGGTTCAGGCTTGGATGTATGAGACCGTCTCAACTTTAGGAGTACGTCACAGTTTAAATATTTACCCTCGGTTGTTTCGGTGGGGTAAAAGCAAGATCCCATTGACGGCTGCTGGTGCTGAATCATCATTGAGATGCATAGATACAACCCAAGTAGTTCCTATTTGCTTTTGATTTATATTAAAGTATTTGCGTAAAATTTATCGTTGGTTTGATTGAAATTTTTTTTATTTTGATTTTTATAATAATATTTTTGGGCTCAAATAAGACTCATAAAATAATTTGGATAGAAAGTTGTCATCTCGTCCGTCCACGGTCCCGTCTACGCGATCAAATAATTAAAATGCCATAAATCATAAAAATCACTAATTATGGGTTAAGTGCTTGAAAATAAATTAAATCATGCACAAATAATTCACATAATTATTTAACCCATAAATCACAAATTTAAATTATTTAAATATCCTAATTATGCATGCGGATTTACGTATTTAAAATACCGGGTGTTACAGTATTAATGTATATTCTTGAGTAACAAGTTCACAAGACTTATATTAGGTTTTTTTTGCGCTTAGCTTGAACTTCCAGATATTTTGTTTCATTGAAATTATGGTTTCATCGTCATTCAATCCGTGGAAATTACTCAAAAAAATACCATTTTATTTAATCTTACTTTGTCAACGTAAATTAAAATTTTCAAATATTTATTGCAGAATATTCGAATTATCATATAAGATTATAAAGATCTTAGGTTGTGTTTGAATGGAAGAATTTAATTTGAGGTAGACGGATTTGATCTGTGGACAGATTTGAAATTATACTCATCTTCGATAAATCTCAAATACATCATATCATTATTGCATTTACATAAGTTAATAGATGATTGAATTTGAAATGTATCCAACAAAAATTCATCAAAGCAACCAAATGACTTTGAAATACATAGCTTCAAGTTCTTCCGTAGAAGCTAAATATGAGGTTGTGTTTGAATCGATGCATTTGAAAACCATGTATTTCGATTATAATTTATTGTTTACAATAATATTATAGATCAAATTTTAAATTTTCATCTTAATCATTTATACATCAATAATTTAAAAGTAGAATGTATTTCAAATGACACTCTTAGGTCATCTACAACTCAAAATAGAGATCCGTAATCTCTATTTTCAAAAAAACTTTACAATCCATATCCTCTAAATATTACCAAATACTCAATTTTTTCATTTTTTTTTTTACAAAAACACACATAATATTGTCTATTTTTTGTGTAAAAAAATATCACATATTTATCAAGTTAAATTAAGTCGATAATAATGGAGAGTGCATATAGAATAGGGCTGGAGAGGGAAATCCTTCATTATAATTGAGAAATCCTTCATTATAGAGGAGGGTTAGAGATGCTCTTATCAAGTGATCTTGAAAATAGTTGAAATACATTCTACATAGCATGAAATTGTATATAAACATGTAAGAGATAAATTTGAAGTTTATGGTTTTACTCTCTAAATAACAAAAATACATTTGTAATCAATGTTTGGATTTAACTTAAATTATAAAAAAATTTGGTAAAAATTAGTGTTTTCAAGTATCACACGAACGCCCAAGTCAAATATGATAACCAAAAAATAAAAAATAAAAAACTAAGACCCAACTTTGACAAGTTAAAAAACAAAAATAGAAAATAAAACAACTTATAAGAAAAATTTGACAATTTACCCATTTATATAAGCGTGAAACTAAATTATATTAGACTGAAAAAAATGTTTATCAACAAAATTCAAAAACGATAGTGTGAAAAATTAATCCCTCACGCCACTTTGAATATTCTTCAAATATAAAGTTTACGCTGTCCTTTTCCTCCATTGCCACCAACTATTTTGTAACTTATATAATACCGGTAACATTTTATATAGCTATAAATTTTCAGCGTGCAAGCCAATTCCAATTATTTGCGGTCATCTGATACCAAGATCCCAAATTTATGATCATGTGTTCGAGACCAAGTGTAACACAACTATTTAGAACATCAATATGACAATCAATTGCATGTAGAGAGGGAAAAGGGACACAACAACAACAAAGTCCATCGGAGTTCAAAGAAATCATGCATCAATGGCATAGAGTCTACATGAAGAACAATGCATAAATAAAAAAGCTTTGTTTATTTCTCTACAAATCTAAGTAAACCTCCTCTTACCAGACCAGACTCTATATACATTTGAAGGTCGGCCTATATATGTCACACCATTCGTCTTATTGATGTCATATCAAGAACTCATAGTACGTTACAAACAAAGCATCCGGGGAATCTTTGGGGAGGTTTCGAATGTAAAGGTAGAAACGTCTCAAGTCTTCCATGGAAACCGATTCAGGGTCGATGACATCATCCTCGCAGGTTAGAACCCATAAGTCGCGTGACTCGACTCTTCTGAGACTGCCACGGCAAAATGGGCAGGATTCAGATCTTGTGTTCCTAACCATATTCAGAATGACACAAGAATATTGAGACGAATCAGCAGACTTCATCACAAGAAATGGGAACATATTTTTTGTAATGAGAGAGTTACCAGTCACGATAGCAGTTAATGCACATAGTGTGGCAGCAATTAGGCAAGACGATTTTGGTGCAAGGCTCTAAGCATATCCCACACTCATCGTCTCTCTCCGCATCAAAGTCAAGGAATCCACCATCTCCTATCATTCTTTTCTTTCCAGTGTTTTTTAGAGCCAATATGTTCTCATTGTCAATACCAGCCAGCTCAACCAAGTCGTGATGGAGCCGCTGAAGTGATGGCAATATAATAGCTGAAAATTTGCAATATTTCAGCACCAATACAATTATTTTAAGGTATGAGATTGAGGAGAAGTTCTTGTGTTTGGAAGTGAAAAAACACAAATATCAACAGACCATAAAAGTCTTTGACGGATGCTTTCCTTCCCTGTGTCGATATTGGTCTCCCATCTGTATACACCTGCAAAAAACAAGAAGAATGTGGAAAACTGGCATACCATTATTGTTAAGAATAGTCAACCAAAGTCCCACATTGGATGACCAAAAAAGTCCCACATTGAAAGTTTAAGTAAAAAGATCATGGATTAAAATATGGAATGATATCTCCATTGGTATGAGGCCTTTTGGGTGGGTTCCCAAAATCAAAATCATGAGGGCTTGTGCCCAAAGTGGACAATATCATACCATTTCGGAGATATCCGGATTCCATGGACTTAACAAATGGCGCCGTTTGTGAGAACCAAGTCATGGTCTAATAAAAACAAATGTTGGGTGGAATCCTCGAAAACTTAAGGAGAAGAAGTTTGAGGCCCCGATTAAAGATCCGTGAAAAAGCTCTCGAGGAACGCTCCCGGAAATTCATGTAAGGCGTGTGCTGCAACGCATTGAAGAGGGGCCTGGTGGAACTTCGTTTGAGGGGAGGATTGTTAAGAATAGTCAACCAAAGTCCCACATTGGATGACAAAAAAAGTCCCACATTGAAAGTTTAAGTAAAAAGATCATGGATTAAAATATGGAATGATATCTCCATTGGTATGAACCCTTTTAAGTGGGTTCCCAAAATCAAAACCATGAGGGCTTGTGCCCAAAGTGGACAATATCATACGATTCCGGAGATATCCGGATTCCATGGACTTAACAATTATGATTCAGTGTTTTATTTACAGTTAAAATAAAACAGCCGACCCACAAGATGTACCTTGTAAACAAGAACCTGAAACAGGTTCAAGTATGAGGTCAAGAAACAAGTACAAGAACAGTCCATCCATTGGAAAAAATAGAGGAGGGGAGCCAGGTCATTGTAGACCAATTTCATCTGAAGTCGCGCACCTCCCTTAGCTTTTGGAATCGCTGCAGCCCTAGAACCATAAGGAAAAAAGTCATGTAAATTCATCAACTCCGGAAATGGAATTTATTATTATACCTAATGTCAGCCTACTGAAAAACAAAAGTAGAATCGACAAGAATAGATAAATCAATGTCTCTACATCACACCAATAATAGTATTAATTGGACCAAACACAATTCAAGTGAGCTAAATTTGCTTCAGATGCCCCATCTCATCCCTCCACATTTCTAGTCACTCGTCGGACTCGAACTGCCACTCTTTCTGAGGCACTTTCCAAAGTACATTCTACTATCAAATTCAAGATAACGAAGATGCCAATACTTGGTGTACGAAGCCAGTTTTAGCCCCGACAAAATGGACAGAGATGAAAATATTCTGATCTCAGGATCATCATTATTAAGATTCCTTGCATTTTCTTTTCCAAGTCGATTGGAATCCCTTGGCCCGATCATTACTTGAATTTTAAGATCATTACTCACCACACCCATGCGGTTTTGATGAATTATCTGTGATATCTTTCTTGTGTCAAAATATTAGAACCATCCCAAAAATGACCATACTGCCCATCAAAAAACAAGAAACAGAGGACACATACTGGTGACTTCAACAAAAAAATGTCATACTATGCATCACACAACGGATTACACCAAACAAAATTAGTCATCGCTTCTTATTTTTTTTAATCCCTCTACATCAACATTTTCCATGACTCCAACAAACTATCACCCTACTGTTCCATTGGACTAAACAAGAGCAGCATTAGTGTATTAGTATAAGACCATGGCATTAACTGCATAATTAGGCAACAAACCAAGGGGACAAGAAGATCACTCTCGACTAAACCATCATCAAGTCACAACCCGTAAGCAACTCGTGGTACCATAACTCTTGTGTTGCTCGAACTGCTACGATAATCTGTTAGGTAGATTCTCGTGTGCGCTCCATTGCTAAGGGGTGTCAATAGGCAGGCAGGGTGGGTCTACTTCTGCCTGATATACTTATATACCAATGGATAGGATAATACCTAAACCATTTAAAACCAACAACAAACAGATACCGAAAATTTCATGTAAAAACTCAGGAATCTCTTTACAAACCATCCTATCAACCAGCAACCAGAGGAATTTATACAACCTAATAAGCAGAAATCATTGATTGTACCAAGAAATAAAAAAAAATCAAAAAATTGCCATAAAAAGAGGCACCAAACACAAAGTCGCATTAGAATTTGCAGGCCTATAATTTTCTCCTCAGGTTTATTTCATCCACTAATTCAGAATACAATTATTTTTACCACAAACCACACCATAAAGAGAAAACACGGGTGCACATAAATTTAAAGTGGATACACAAAAAACCCAGATGAAAAAGAAGCTTACAGAGCATTTGCATGCTGAATATCAGCTTCCAAAACCTTCAAAGAGTCTTTATATGTTCCAGTCCTCAGCTGATGATAATACATCATCTCCATACCTCTTCTACCTCTCAAACTTCTACTACTTCTTCTTCTTCTTTCCTGGTTTTCGCTCGGTTTATAGAAGAAAAAAGCTTTCTTTTTTACAGGAATAGCCTAAAAGACAGAAAAGGAGCTATTTTTAGACAAGTAAAGATGAACCCTCCAAGGTGCCAGAAACAAACAGCCTAATCTTCTGTGAGAGAGCCAAATTTCATTACAGGACAACAAATTGCTTAGGGGAGAAAGTCCCTTTCTTTGGTTATTCTTCTTGTGCTTTTATTTCAAGACTCATTAATTTATCTGCTCCATTTTTTAATGAAGAAAAAGTGGTGGGTTTTGAGCCTGATAGTCTAGGTTCTTGTTGGTTCAGAACACAAAAATTAATGATGCCAGAGGAATTCATGTTTTTTTTATATAACAATCATTAAAGTTAGGTTTGGTATCCCGAAAAGAAATGGGCAAGAAAGAAAGAGAGTTGGGTTTTGTTTGTTACAAAAGAAAAAAAAAATGATGCCAGGCTTTTATCATTTCTTGCCCTTTCTACTTGCTTTTCAACCTCAACATGAATAAAGAAATGTATACGTGTGTATATATATATATATATATACATATATAAATGAGGCTAAATTTATTTTAGATCGTGTTTGAGAGATCTTCTAAAAACATTTCTCAGTTTTTCTACAACAAAATTTTGAAATTTTGTAAAATTTTATTAAAAAAAACTAAAAAGTACTTTCTAGAAGCTTTTCTAAACACTACCTTATATTGAATGATAAAAATTGCTAAAAATATGTGTTCCAAAAATAAGTTAAACATCACATAAATAAAAAACTTTTATGAGATATGAGACGATCTCGCTAGTCAATTTTATGAGACTGGTATTCTATTCGATCCGATTTATGAAAAAATATTGCGCATTATATCTAAAGTAGTGATTTTCATCGTAAATATGAGGAACGTCGACTCGTCTTATGGATAAATCACATGATAGTTGTTCATTTATAAATGGATATTTGTATTATATATATTTATGACAATTGTTTAATGATATTTTGAGAAATGTCAATGGATTGTTTGAGAAATAAGGAACAAAAATAATGTAAATGGATTCTTTATCTTCATTATTAATCTTTGTTCAAAACGAGATTCTACTCATAAGATTAACAAAAGCATTCATCCTCATTATTTAATTTAATGTTTATATGATTAGATTTAGTATTCTAATGCTAACAGCTGTTGTCGACTGCCTTATTTGACAACAACTATTTTATTTAAAATAACATATTGAAAGTTGAAATACGAAAATTAATTGTTAGGATTACGCAGTATTTGTTCAACTAATTAGGTGTTTTTTTGATTGATTATGTAGATCATATATATTTATCTTGTAATAATCATGTAAACGTTTATATTTTGAAATATTAAATAAATTTTGCTTCATATAGCAATGGAAAACAATATATTTATAGTGTTTTGGGGGTGTACACGGTATAATATAATCATCTATAATAATCGAAGTTAGTCAATGGACCTAAATGTGTTTGTTTTGAGGGGGGAAAAAAAAAAGCTCAACCTCGTGTATTTGAAATATATTGCGAGGGCTATTATTATTATTATTATTATTATTATTATTATTATTATTATTATTATTATCATTTAATAAAGTGAGAGGGTGTTATAGTAATTATCTTTTGTTATTTTTATGTGAACTTTCAAAAATAACCCTATCTAATAAATAAATAAATAAACTATTTTGCAATTTCAATTTATTTTCATACAATTTTCTCACAATTTCATACTTCATGTTTGACATATTTTAATTTAAAAATTCAAAAATTAACTCTCACATATATTACATACTTGAGATTGGTTTGTTAATTTTTTAAAAAAAAATTAACAACTTTTATCATAAGTTATTTTTTAATATGATAATTTGATAAACACGCAATGCAAGACATTAGTTATTATTTAAATGGTAGATCCTCTTTTAAAAATTTCTCTAAACGAGCGAGTTGAAACCTAGTCACAATTTAACAAACTCGAACTTTAATTTCATTCAAGTTCTGCCTAAAACTCTTAAATGAAATTAAAAGTTTGGTATTATGAACTGGTGGACATATTGCAAAACTTACGTGGCTTTGTAAATTAGGTGATAATGATAGTTAAATGTCTCACGTTACTTGGATAAAATTTGTGACAGTTGTATATAGATTTGGACAATAATCTTTTTTTTTAACTAAATTTTTGGATTGAGTTAAATTTAAATTAATATTGTTTTAATAAAAATAAATATGTGAGAAATTTATTGATTTTTATAAATAATTAATCGTATGGAGTTAATGGATGAAATTTGTTTTTATTTTATGATAAAATTATTATTTTTTATGGTGGCGAATCATATCTGATAGGCGCATTAACGCATGCGAGGAAAGCAACAATCCTTTAATATTGTCCACAAATTCCAAGTTTGGGTTTTGCAAACGAGTCCTTTCTCTAGTTTTATTTTCGATTGAGAGTACCAAGGGTTCAAATTGATATATTTCTTTTTGAAAGCATGCAATTATTTAGTGTTAGTATATTGTCAAGCATGGAGGAGGAATTGTGAAAGCAACAACAAATTTGAAATAAAAATATTAATATCTTACTTCAATAATGTATTGGGGGAAGACTCGTATTTGAATGAAGAGAGAAACAAAAAATTGTAATGAAATTCATTCGCATGTGTCATGTGCGTAAATTCGAAAAATCATGGGATGAAAGTGATATTAATGAGAAATTAGGTGGGGCACACCATTATATGATGGAGCCCACAAAGCATTACGAGTGGCCAAGATTCGATTATCTTGGAGGATGCTGGATATCGCTTCAGTTCCATAAATTTTTCGGCTTCTTTTTCGTACTCATGACAAGTGATTTTGGACAAGCAGATTCCTTTCTCTTGTACACCGATGAATTCATGTTAGTATAAGAACAATGTCATGATATTAAATTCAATGATTTAAAATTAATTTAGATACGAGATGTTCATATAAGGATTCAAGATTAATTTGGACATGTAGAATCAATAAAAATTTATGGGCACACATAACCAAAATAAATTTTAACATTTGGATGTAATACGACGGTGATATCATTATCTTATTATTTCATCATTCGGTCCGCACAATCTTTATTTCAACATAAACATGAGCCTCATATGATTTTACGTAGAGTTCACTGATTCAAGTTTACACCTGATGATGAAATATAGTATTTGTCTTTTAGGACATACTAACTATTAAGAAAGGACAATGAGTCAAGTTAAACTCTGACACCGTGTAAAACCTATCCTATTTGAGATAGGTTAAACTCGATCAATGCGGTGCAAGACGGGACTGATCCGAATCAACAGTTTCAATGGCGGTCTAGGACACGTGGATTTGGGTGGAGGCGCCTCGGATCCTCCCTGTACATATATGTATTTTATATATGTATATATATATATATAAATTTTCAAATAATATAAACATGTATGCATGTATATATTATTAATTTATTTAAGTTTTTTTAATTATATGTATATCGAGTCATGTGTCTAATCCGAAATGATCCCGTCGGATTTTAAGACGAGGCAGGTGTAGGTCTTAATTTTTTTTCATGGGGCAGATCTCGGGTTTGATTGAATCCATATCGAACTTATCTCGTTGTCATCTCTATACATACTTATAGTTCATAGTTATATTATCAAATACAAGTTTTAGGCTTTTAGCACTTGATATATACCACCTATATACAAGTTAAGCAATTTTGCGTTAAATAATTTGATGTGAAAAATCTAAAAATTATATTATAGTAAAAAAAATAACATCGATTTTTTAATATATGATCATTTAAAAACATTATATATATATATATATATATATATATATATATATATAAGGTAACGAAATATTTTATTGTAATATAGTCAATGTTCTAAAAAGTGGTAGGCAGACGATCATCCATCGCGTAGCGCCTAGACACTTAGGCGGCCGCTTAAGAGGGGTCTAGACGGTTTTTTTAGCCTAAATATCTAATTATTCTAGTTCGATCCATCTTAATATTTCTTCAATAATTCTTCTTTATCTAATTTAATTACCTGCCTAAGAGGTATTTTTTCAAGTCTAAATATCTAATTATTCTTGTTCATCTTAATATTTTTCTAATAATTCATCGTTATCGAATTCAACTCGAAATACATGACATATTTCTCGTTTTCATCCGATACAAATTGATGGAAAAATATGTCAAATAATTTTTTTTTAAAAAAAATTTAAATTAAAAAATATATAAAATATTATATGTTAATCTAGGCCGGCGTCTAGGCAGCGATTAGACGGTCTAGGCGGCCAATTAATATAATAACTCTCAGAAATTTCAACTGTCGAAAATTGAGGCGGTGGACAACCGCCTAATGCCTAGGCGACCACCGTCTTTAAGAACACTGAATATATAGTAGTTATAGATGAGATAAAATTGTTAAAATACTTTCTGGATTTATTTATACCTTATATATACTTTTTTTTTTGTACCTTATACTTTTATTTATACCTTGTACTTTTCTAACACCATAATATAATGGAAACAAGTCAATAACAATAATGATGATGATGATAATTAATCATATGATTATGAAGAAGCCAATTCTGAATTCTATTGGTGGAGCTAAGTCTCACTCGAGATACGCAAAGACTATTAATTTAAGGCTCACTACCGTAAGATTGTTGAAAATTATTAATATTAAAGCAATTGGAGGAGTCCATAAAAAATTATAGACCAATCAATTTCTCGGTTATCCTCTCCCAAACCTGTGATCTGTATTTTCCGCCTCGAAATCAGATATGTTTTTTTTTTTTGAGAGTGAAATCAGATATGTTAAAATGGATTAAATCCTCCTTTCATATAAAATAAGGGTTATGTTGTATGTACACTAAAAATTATACGTTGAATTACACAGATTAATTCATGTTGTCATTCGAGTGCTTACCCGAAGAGCAATCGAACGGTGGCAGATTAATTACAGATCAATTGATTTGATCTGCAAATTGATCTGCCACCATTGATGTTGGCAGACGGACAACATCGACACATCCGAATTACAAATCATGTCTTTTTACGGTTTGTTATACAAACAAGTTGTGTGATGTCTTTTTACAGATTTTTTTTATTATTGAAATAAAATTAAAAACAACGCAAAAAATTTACCGTTTTCATACACAAACATCAAAGAGCACTCCTATTTTGACAAATAAGAAGTTCAATTTTTTTTTTTGTCAATTAATCAAAACTAAAATATTCCTTAATTCGATGACTTTCTCTCATTACAAATACAAAAACGGTATCATCAGTTGACATTAATATCAAAAACTTGTGCAACATTAGTCGCCTTGGGTACGCTAATATACAGCACGCCATCCTTAACCTCCGCCTTAATTTTCTCGAACAGGACATTGTCCGGCAAAGCAATTCTGCTACTGTACCTTCCGAAGCTCTTCGCGGCCCACTCCTCGCCGTCTCCGGCCCGTTTCTCGGCTTGAACAACCAGCATTTTGTCCTCCACCCAAACCTTAACATCCTGTTTGGTCATGCCGGGCATGTCGAATCTCATCTTGTACTCCGTCTCCGCTTCCTTGATATCCCACGGAGTCCTCCCCCGGCCGCCGGTGCTTTCCGGCCATTTACGACCGCCGTAGCCGAAAGGGTACTCTTCCATCATTATGTCCATCGTATCCATCATCTGCTGCATTGTTCTTGCTGACGGGAACCTGTCCCACAAACCTGGAAGATATATACAAAGAAAAAACGAAACATGGGAAATGAATTCAGGTTGTGCTTTGATGAAAGTATTTCAAATCAATGGATTTCGATTATCATTTCAGTGTTAACAATTAAACATACATGAATTTTAAATTCATAACTTAGTTATTTATATGTTAGTTAGATGGATTAAAATAGTTTTCACGTGACCATTTTATTGAATGAACTTTATTCAAATTATCATCAATTCCTATGTAAACATAAAAGAATTGGATTTGATGTTTACAATGTTCCTTCACAAAAATACATTTGAATTTCATGGCTTTGAAATACTTTCATTCAAGCGTAACCTCAAACATTTGGATGCATGGAGATTTCTATCTTTATATATAATAATATCTTACCAATGGGAGCTGCAACAGGAGCTGATCTTTTGTTGGGCTGTTGCCTTTGTTGCTTGTTGACTCTTTCCAAGTGACCGAGATCGTCGATTCCTTGGGACGCCATGGATTTGATGATGATAGCTTTTCTTCCGCAAGAAACTGAGGCAATATTATTCATCGATCTGGGATTTGAGTTTAATGAAAAGCGGAAGCTTTGTGTGGACATAATGGGAGTGGAGACTGAAGTGCTTGTTAAGCAGCGAGACATGTTTGATTTATGTATCTGGATATGCTGATTGTACGAGGAATGAAAGGGTACTGAAGTTGAGAGGATTTAAAGGGAAAGAAGAGACAATTCTGGAAGAATCAAATACAGCGTTTGCTTGTGAGTTTCTAGATTTCCCCAGAAGCTTTGGGTTCTCACCAGTATTGTCTAGTGGTAGCGTCGGGTTCAAAGAAATCATTACATTAATCAAAACTTTTATTACAAATAGGCTTTGATTTTTTTAAACTGTTATTATTATTATTATTATTTTTTAGAAATTTGTGTGTGTGAGTGATAGAGGTATCAAAACGAAATAACCGGTTAACGGAACCCATCCCACCTATTTTATACGGCAGAACGGGCCAACTTGATGGATCTAACTCATTTTGTTACTTATAGTGGGGAATATATAATTCTTCAATCTAATATTTTTAGTATATAGGGAAAAAGATATCAATTTTCGCAATACAAGTTTCAAGGGTGACACGAACATTTAAATACATCGGGAGTTTTCCTTTCAGCACATTGTTTTGCGAACATCTTTTACAAAAAAAACCGAAAATTCTACTCTCAGTGTGCACCATCACATTTCAATATGTTGCATTTTAAAAAAATATTTCACATATTCCAGTAGACCCCAAAAATTCTAGATGGATTCTCTTAAAATCGATAGCACCTTAAATTAAATAATTTATTTATGCGTATATAAATTTAACATAAAGTTCAAATAGATAATAATGTTTTGTTTGGATATGTATTTTAATTTTAATTTTTTAGTGTTTTATGAGCACGAAAGCATATGTTTTAAACAAGTTTTTTGTAAAATATTTTTGAAAATATATTTTAAAAAATGTTCTCCACGTGTATATTTTAAAGAACCATTAAGAAGTTTTTATATTGGACAATCATCATGATAATCAAAACAACAATATTTTTAAATGTAATTTTTTTTATAGAATAGTTGTCTAAACATGTATTTATTCTTGAAACAACTTTTAAAACATTTTTTAATTTTTTTAAAAAAAATACTTTTATAAAAACGTTTTATAAGTCATTGTCCAAATAAAGTTATTTATTTATTTTTTTTATGTAAAATATAATTTTGTGGTAATAGTCTTTTAGGCACCGTTTAGTTTGATTGATAGGATAAGTAATCCATAGATAAGTAATATTATGTAAATTAAAAAAAATAGTTAATACATTATTTGATTTAGTGGATAGATTATAATTTATTTGATTTAATTGATGTAAAATTATTAATTAATAAATAGATAAATAATATGACGAAAATAAGACGAAATTAATTGAGATAAGTTATACATAGATTAATAATACATCAAACCAAACAATGTCTTACATTCTAATTCTAAATATAACGTGCAAGATTAAGGGAGGAACACGGGGAGAAATTTCTGTGACTTGAAAATTTTCATGTTGTGAGTCTCACATGTATTGATAACTATCACATCTCATATTAAATTCCTACAAAATTTACATTTTATTTTAGCCGTGATTATTAAAATAAAACTTGAATATATTGAATCCAACATCATACTTTTCTGCTACAAAACCACTGAAAATTTCACAATTTTCTGAGATAGAGAAATCTATGAACAGATAAAGATTGCTTACAAAAATGAATGCTGGTAAATATTCTCGTATTCATCAGCGGGTTAGCTTCAGCTTTTCACCCTGATCATAAATCTTTGACGTAGGAGCATTAGAAGACAACAGAATCAAATCGAATACGTCACTGGAAATCGATGTAAAACTTGTTTTATCCCAAAAAACATCAGGTTCACCTCGATTTTTCTTTATTATCTTCCTCTGCTGATTCAGTACCCGAGTTCAAGAATGTCATCTTCCCGAAAGATTCCCTAGCATCGCCAAACAAGTCCTTCACTTTATCGAAAACTGTTTTGAGTTCAGCCTGAGATGGGAGCTGAGAAAATTGAACGAAAAGGCCCCAAAAGTTATTGGAACTCAGCAAAGAAAAATGGAAAGAAAAAGTCAAGTGCAATTCCAAAGCAAGGAAATATTAAATGTCAACCTCTTAAGAGCACATAACTTAGATTATTCAATATCCAAAGTATTACCTCAATCACATCGTTTGCAGCAAGTGCAGCACTCAAATTGTTATTTTCCTGCATGATAGATATAGGGAACAACATTAGAAAATGAAAAGGAGATGGTGATGAGTGTACTTCCGTATTTTCTGTGTTATCGGCAAGAAACTAAAATGCAAAAGAAAGTGAAGGGTAAAAGGCATTACGACGAGCTTGTAGCCATATTTAAAGTCAGTAGCAGATCGCAACACGCGAAACTGTTTCACAGCCATCTTCTGCATCTCCTTCTCATCCTGTTTCAATATGTGAACGTTTAAGATTCAATAAAGATGTATGGTGTGGTTTCCACTGCTAAGAGGTAAACTATAGAAAAAGTTGAACAAATTCGGCATATAAGCTGCTTCTTCCCACCTTTATAGATACCATCCTTAGGTGACTCACCATCTTTTTCACAAACAGGTGAAATGATTTCAGAAATAAGGTAGATTCATATTCTAAGATTGTCATGGTGCCAAATAAAACAAAGACAGAAAAGTCTGCCATTTAATTTTCATTACCATATTCTGAGAAATCTATCAGACTGGAAAACACTGTCATACAGTTCTTACCGGCCCCCTCGTACCTTAGATGCTGGTATCTCCCAAAAGTAGTGGGAAACAGAAAAAAAAAACATTTAGAAAAGGAAGACAATAGATCGTCGAGCTGGTTGAAGCACTTAACAATTAAAACCATCACAATTTTACACCACCAAATTTTCACGAAAGAAAATAATACTTGCTCGAAATTAACTAAAATTTCAAAAGAAGATAGAACCAACTTTCCTCATCCTGGAGGATCATCAATATGTCAAGTGGAGTCTAGATCAAATATATGAAAGCCATAACAGCAGTAGGAAACTCACTTTATAAATGACTGCTGCAAGGTTCCTGGCTAGAGTATCTTTGTATATATATTTCCCCACAAAGGTGTCCTTTGCAGCAACAATAACTTTTGCAGTTGTGCCTCCTGATACAATATTGAGCGGATACCAAAGGTAAACCTGACCAGAAGAAAGCTCCCAACAGTAAAAATCTTTGCAACCCATGAACCAAAAGCGCGTAGCAATCGAGCTGCTTTGTTAGATACAATACAAAAGGATATCAAGAACTCTACCTTTGCGCGCTTCATTTTCATAAAATGCTACCGGCTACATAAGTCAAACTAACTGTGTCTTCAAGACGTAAAAGTAACTATTGCAAAGAAAGAGGTAATCAGAAGGCACCTAGAAAGAAATATCTCATTGTTTTTGCATACAATATTCGGGATTACTTGATTTCAGAAAGTGATAATGGACAGTGGACTAATTGGTTAGCCACACCAATGATTCAATGCTACAAGCCAATGCAAGATAATGCAGAGCCACAACTCATCAATAACCAAAGTTTAAACACTAATTCCTCGTAAGACCAGCAAAGCAATTATTCAAGAAAAATCGTGTGATCAAATTTCAAAGAGAAAATAAAGACAAGTTGGTTGAAAAAGAAAAAAAAAACACCATTACCCAAATCAAAGGATTAGGAGGAAAAAAATAAAAATCCCAACTTCGGAAAAACTGATTGAAGCAAAAGATCCAAAATTTACCAAATACGATAGCCCAGAAACAGGTAAAAACAAAGAATTTAAAGAACCTTGAATCGCAACACTTGAGTGTAAAAGAAAGATATGCGGAACAGAACTAACATTGGCCATACGAATGAAAATAACAAATTTCGGGTTTCCATCATCTTCAAGCTTTGGCAAAGGGGGAGGAGGTTTCCTCTGGTACTGTCTCCCAGCCATTCCTTTCTTGCCTTTAGCTCGTATCAGCAATGACAGTTGCTTTTGCTGGAAGGGTTTCTGGGCGGTATTTCTTTTCGTAGAAAACACAGTGTGTTTGATGAGTGATTCGTCGTGTGTTCTTCCTCCATTTGATGTTAAGGGTAGTTTCACAAGTTGATTCAAAGACATGCCCGCCTCCATTGTTAATCTGCTGACAGCTTAGAGGAAGTGAATTGATTCTTGATTTGGTGGGTGGGGACGTGCGTATGGGATCGTTTTGGCTCCATCTTATCCACGAAACTACGACTATTCTGTATGATATTTTATTTTCTTTGTTTATTTCTTGGGCTACTTATCGTTTCTCGGTATTCTTATTCTCCTTGCTGAAATAAATGGAACTTTGCAGTTATATATAGTACTAATACTAAAACCTTGTGCAATTTTATCACTTCTTGGGCTCGGGCTATGCTACACCGGTTGATCTTCACCCGGTGCAGCATCTGCCCTTGATTGGGCACCCGGGCCCACCCAATCAAGGGCAGATGCTGCACCGGGTGAAGATCACTCAGTGCATCATAGTATATCCTCACTTTTTGGGCATGGCAGGAAGACGTAATACTGAGTATCTACTTGGTTTGAGGTGAGTTATGTTACACAAAGATTTCTACTACTTGGTTTGGGGTGAGTTATGTTACGCAAAGATTTTTACTTTTGATATGTTTGTATAAAATGTTTGCACGAACATCTCATTATAAAATAAAAAAAATACTAATAGACAACATATTTTTTTGTTTTCAAATAGGATATCCATATAACATCTTATAATAAAACAAAATCGAGGGTAATACTCTCAGTGTAACATAAACTCACTTTCGATTTCAGTTTGATGTTACTTGAGAAGTTCTCACACTACAATGGAAGGTGATAGCTGTCCTTAGGACCGTGATAGCTGAATTCATATCACAAAACTGGCAGTAACCGTGAGTTTCGAAATTTATTCAACTATTTTGCAAGCTGCCAAGCCATATGTTGCCCAAATCCAACTTATGTTTTATCCGAGCGGAATCAATGTATTTCATTGTCCAACTCATTTAAGCTTGTGTTTTTTCAGCACTTCAATCCCTCGAAACTGCTGAATTCAGTATCGACAATAACCACATAGAAAAGATAAAATATATGACTATTTCCCTTGTTTATGTACAAATGAATAAATCTCGATGTTCAAAAGAATAAAAACAATGTTGTTCATCTTTAACCAGCGGTAATGTATTTCTTGCAATCTCGAAATGAAGAAACTTTGCACAAAAAATTCTGACATCCATATCCTCTAGCCACTGCACCAGAATTTGAGTTCATGCGACGCTCTTGAGACTTCGGCTCCCTGGTGTTTGTTTTCTCTCGAAATTGCAAGAGAAAATAGTTAAGGTGGCTTGTTGTATGTTCATGGCGGCATTTTTACAATCCATTGCAACCGTATCCCCTTTTAGTTTACTCAGTATGAAAACTCGTAGCCTCTCAGAGAGATGTACTTCTTGGCCCATATAGCGATGTCCTCAGAGCAGGCCTGTGATTGGGGGGTTTTGAGGAGTACCTCAAGGGTTGCAAATTCATGAATGGCGTCTTTGTAATCAAGAAGAGGGGCATCCACATTGACCTTCCGCAGTGCCTCCGAGTATGCAATGGCTCGATCACGCATCAAATCGTGTTCAGCAACCACAGTGAGCGTTGGGGGCATGTACTTCAGAGGCACCCCTCCTGCAGGCACGAGAGGGTTGGCAGCAGGGTGGTCCAAATTAAACTCTTCCTCTGGCAGGAAGAGTTTCCATGCAAGAAGTGACATAAATTTGTCGTACAGATAGGAATTACTTAGTTTGATCTCGGAACGAGTCGGACTGCTTCCAATGAAGAAAGGGTACATGAGGACTTGAGCTACCACTCTTACAGGATCTAAAAGCTTGCCTGCCTTGACTGAATATTGTGAAACATAATTAGCAATATTGGCACCGCAGCTGACTCCAAGAAGAACACATCTGTTTCAAGGTCGCAAAGAATTACTTCACAAGATCAATACTCACAACAAAAGACAAAGGCTTTCATGATACAAGAGGATAAAATTTATGATTTAGCGAAGGTAAAGAACCGTAAAGAACAGATGCTGCTACAGGAAAACAGATGATGAAACTCTAAGGACAGAAGAGTAAAAGCACATGCAACGGACCTACAGAATCTAATCATATCGATTTCAATGCAACGTTTCTACAAAGGACTCGCTCAGTTTTTTCACCATTGCTCATCATCATGCCTTTTCTCATGCAAGTATTTTTTTCTTTCAGAAAAGACAGGTCAGATAAAAAGGAGCAGGGAAAATAAAAATAAAAAAACACTTTGCAAAAAGAAATAACATTAAACGTGTAGAACTGAAAGATGATTCTTAAGTCGTGAACTTCGACTGCTTCTGTGGTTCTAAAGCCAAACTACACTAAGCATTCAAATCAATCAACATGAACAGGACGTCACAGTTCAGTTCTAACTTGTAAATCAAAATTTCCAAGATCTAAAACTCCATCTCCATAAACCAAAAACAACTGTTTACAAATTCAGCATTCATAAAGGCAGCTCGATACAATAATCAAATAACATACCTAGACAGATCTCCATGAGCAGCCAGCCAGGGCTCAACCATAGATGTCCCGAACCCATCAACAATCTGCCTCCTAGCATCTGCGCCCCCGAAACTTAAACCATGGCCACCAACCCTTCCAACCACAATGGAACGATTGTACTCTGCCAAATTCGCCTGCTTCCCCAACCAATTCAAGACCTTCACTCCATCCTCAAATGCAGCAGGGTACCTACTTTCTGGCGCCAACCTATACCCGACGGCCACCACCACCGCATCACACAATTTCGCCAGTCTCCTACAAAAGACATCATTAGCTAACGTATCATTCCCCCCACTCACCCATCCCCCTCCATGAAACTGCAGTATAACAGGCAGTTTCCGACAGTTCCTACCATTTTTCTCCGGCAAATACCCCCCATAAACCCCATCAACTGTAACTTTCTTCGAACCCCTGCCGGAAGGAACTCTGACTCTAAGATCTGGAAGTGATTTAGGGGCAACAATAGCTGAATCAGGGAGGAAAATTCTAATGGAAACGGACGTCAAGGGGTCAATATGGAGATCTTTAGTGGCCACCCCATCTTCAGAAAAGCTGGGATTTGCGGAGGTAATGGTTTCATCTGGTCTTGAAACAACCCCATATGGTTTCGGGTTCGGAGATTCGATCAGCGTTTGCAATTTGCGTTTGAGGAAGAATTTGAACAACACACTGTACAATTTCACAGTAACACTCGGCATTTTCAACCTACCCAAGCAAAAATATACGCATATGTTCACAAAGCCTGTGAATATATGCGTATATGCGTGGTGAATTAATGGAGACGAGGTTGAAATTCAGGCACAGAAAGGAGACTGATTCAATTGGGATGGGTGAACTTCTGGAAGGGGAGAAATTTCTAGGGTTTGAATTACTGATTTTCAAATAAACGACGTCGTTACAGAGAGGCACCAACCTGGACTTTTGGTGCCATCTAATCTCATCTAATCTTCTTGTGCGGTCGTCCAATTAGTATAGGCATTATTTGATTTGATGTATTATTAATTTATGTATAACTTATTTCAATTAATTTTGCCTTATTTTTGTCATATTATTTATCTATTTATTAATTAATAATTTTAAATCAATTAAATCAAATAAATTATAATCTATCTATTAAATCAAATAATGTATTAACTATTTTTTCTTATTTTTTTAATTTACATAATATTACTTATCTATGAATTACTTATCCTATCAATCAAACCAAACGGTGCCTAATAATCATCGTTACATGTTATTATATTTAAAGTCAACTTCTAATTAAGTGATGGTTTAATAAAATTTTAATTTTTTTTTGAAAAAAAGTACATAGATTTTAAATAAAATTATCATTAGATAAATAAAATTATCATGATAATTATCTAATTCCATTATTTATAATCTGATGCTACAGGTACAATGAAATTTGTGCACCAAATCTTACAATACAAAAAATTCAATACAAAAATTTAATTTATAAAAAAAAATCAAATAATTCAATACAAGAATTTAATTTATAAAAAAGAAATATCGTACATCTATTTGATGTGAGATATTGTTTGCAGCTAAATACATATTATTTATTGATATTTTGGTTTTAAAGAATACAGTATTTATGTTTCTTGAACCTGAATTATGTGTATGTTTATTTTTAATTCATCTGAAATCCAAAAATTTGGTAGGTCGATGATCCTCCTTCTACAAAAGTGATTATGCTAAAGTTAATATTAAAATTACTTATTTATTGAACATTACCTACTTTTGAATTTAAATTTTTCATTCTGGTTCAAGAAAATTTAAAAATATTTGGAGGATTGTGAGAATATTTGTGATTTTTTTAGATATACTGATGAAAATATTTGAAGATATTATTTTTAATATATGAGATATCTGATATTTCGAAAAATATGATGAATATGTTATTTTGAAGATATGAGAAAATATGATATTTGAAAATATTTGCTCTATCTTAGTATTGATCTATATGTATGAGTTTTCGATGATTTTGAAGATTGTCGAGTGTGGTCAATAGGCAGAGGCGAACTCAGAAATTTTGTTCAGGAGAGTGCAATTAAAGCTGTCAAATGGGCCAACCCATGGCGGGACGGGCCGGCCCACCAAAAACCCACCATTTGGCGGGTCGATGGTGGGCTAAAAAACCTCAACCCAACCCAACCCAACCCAACCCAAGGTGGGTTGTGGGTTAGGCGGGCTGACCCGCGGGTTGGCTCACAATAAATAAAAATAAATAAATAATATTATAATTAATTATAAATATCATTTTATAAATAAATATTAATAGACAGATATTAATAAAATTTTAATTATTGATTTAATGTGTGTAAATTTTATATAAAGTAATTAATACAAAAAAAATTCATAACTTTTATTAAAAAAATACATATATCACAATAAAAATAAAAATAAATTATTAATTCTCCAGGTCCGCGGGCCAACCCAGACCCACGGCGGACCAACCCGCGCGGGTCGCGGGCCTAGGCGGGTTGGCCCATCTAGGTCCACTTTTTGTTGGGTTAAAAAAATTTCAACCCAAACCACTTAAAATGTGTGGCGGGCCGAGCCGACTCGACGGGCCTAACCCGAATTGACGGCTCTAGGTGCAATTAAAGACAGAGATATGTGTTGTTCCATCCAAGTGGTCGCTTGGGTGATCTAATTTTTTTTTTATACATTAAATTTAATCCACTTTGTCAATATCCCCGTGAACAATTTTAAAAATAAAAAGATAAAAACTCAACACATAAAAATCTTACTCCATTATTGAATATAATTCATAAAACAATCATGAATGTGAATTAAAACATTATCATCGATTCATAATAATTCATTATACAATTATTTGATGAGTTGCTAAACATATTTTTTTTAGAATATAATACATCAATATTACTTAAAATTGACATGTATAATATTTTATTTTATTTAAAAAATAATATAAATATACACTAATAATTTATATAAAAATTTGAGGGGTCTATGCACCTGAACCCTACATGGGTTCGCCTCTGGTCGTAGGGCCTAGAGGCCGACCATAACACCCAAAATACTACACAAGTAATTTTTAAATAAATAAACATTATCTATATTATATTATAAAATATTAGACTCTTAGGGTAACTACTTTTGGTGTTTTAGAGTAATATATTATTCACTTTTCAAATTTTTAAAACTTTTCAAATATTTTTTTAAGTCTATATATATACTTCTAAATTTTAAATGGTTATATCACACTTGATTGAAAAAAAAAAGTTTAAAATTAATTAATTTGAAAATAACAAAAAATATAATGTTTAAATATTTATTCCATCTATAAAAGAATGCACTTAGGAACTAGTATATAAGTAAGATTGTGTTGGATTCCCTATTTGAAAGATTTAAGTAATTAACCTTCATTTGAGCTTCAATTTGAAACATAACCCTCTATTTTTAATTCATTTATTTTTAATTTTTTACCCTTATAATACAATTTTACTTAACCTCATGTCTTCAAATTCGTCTAAATTACTAAAGTTGTCTACAAATTTCATTTTTCATAATAAAATTTTCCATCTTCTCCTAAAACTACCTGCAACCTCCCAGATCAAAATCATATTCTCAATTTGCATACATCAATGTCTTTTAATATAATTTACACATTTGAGATAAAGATTAATACATTAAATAAATAAATTATCCGCTTAATCTAAATTAACATCTTTTTTCAATCTCGTTAGTCGAGTTTCGCTCCTCGAAGGAGAATACTTAAACTACATATTATACTTGTAAATAATCTTGATAGTACCGATATATAAAAAAAATAGTGATAAGTTTTAACAGTTGGGTACCATACAAAATTAATATCAAAAATTTTAAATTAACATAAATTTTTCCTTAAAAATAAGATCTTTGATGCGTTCCCAATAATTAATTAAGCAATAAAATAATCCAACTAATAGAAAAGAGATACCCAAGGTTTAAAATTGAAATGGTTGAGAATTCGAGAGTGTGTTTTGAATATTTTGCAAAATAAATAAAAAAACTCCATTAATCATCGAACTCCCTTAATAATACATGAACTCAAAACTCTACATCGCAGTAATAGTAATGCATAAAAATATATAAACAACTGCCTCGCAAGAACCAAGTTCTAACTTCTATGTATATGGACTTGCCAAATGTTCAAATCTTAAGAAATCAATTTTTGGTTTAGATATCAATATTCAAAATAAATAAATCAATAAAAACATACACAAACGAAAATGGTGAAATATCAAAGGAGGATGGAAGAATCGAAGGGAGGTATTAGGAACGGGCGGCGGAGAAAAAAAAAATTAAGATTTTGGTAGTGCAATTAACCTTTTTAATTTTAAATTATGGAATACATGTATTTTTGTGTAATAACATTTAATTAATAATAATGAGATTTGTAGATAGCTACCACTAGTATTAAATTAATTAATCTGATTCTTAATTTAAATTTCTTGGGCTTGGGTTGGTGAAGTTGTCGCTTGATTGAATCATCCCTTAATTAAGGTTAGTTAGTTTTCTAAATTGCAGTGTAGCTAATTGTGCGTTAATTCATAGATAATAATTGAGGTGAACGTGATTGCAATTAAAGGGGTTTTTATCTTCAGATTAACTTGGCACATTCGTATGGTGTTGGTGAAACCTTACAATTATTATTTGATATTAAAAATTGTAAGCACAATTTCCACCACACGATCAAAGCGAGCCAAGAGTTGAACTCTTTTTCTTTAAGACAAATTTTGCCCCGCCTAGGTGCTAACGGGATTGTGCAAAGTATCTCCCAAGATAGAACGCTTCCCAACTTTGAGTAGCAGCACTGCAGACTCAAAGAACTTCGAACAGAAGTGCTTTAAGAAAACTCAGACTCGATATGAGTATGCAAGAGAGAAGAAAGGAAATCTGAATGAGCGAGTTGGAATGAATGCAGGGGCCATCTATTTATAGATGTTGGACGGCTGCCTCGGACGGTTGCATCCTGTTTTGACATGCAAAATAAATATTTAATTTATTTGTCTAAAAATTTAAACATGTGCCAAGCCAAGACCGTGCCGAGCCGAGCCGCGCCGGCGCGCGCGCGTGTGGCTAATGGTTCGAACCTAGCCTAGACTAGGTCCGCTCCCTTTAACAAACATGGGTATCCCTTGGGACCCCAACCCATTGTCCAAACTTGGGCATTATATATTGTCATCCTTTCCCTTATTTTACCAATGTGGGACAATGAGCATTTATCTCATTCACCACTTTCCAACACATTTTCCAACAATCCCCCACATGAATGTGATTTATGCGAATATGTATGCAGATGCTAAAACAGAGTTTCTTACGAAAAATTATTGCATGGGGAGAGGTAGCTTGCGGCTTTGAACCTTCCTTAGTGAAATACTATCGGATTTGCTAGGCTGCCTAGTGAACGTGATGTCTTGAACTATTCAGCCGTTGATGTAAACCTAGACAACAGTATTCACACAATAATTTTTCTCACACTTTATTTGTTCTCATGGTTTTGTCCGTTTTGGCCCTGGACAATATCTTGGATTCTTAAGTGTTTCGTTGAAGCGACCCGTCTTCACACTTAAATAGGTGACCTCCTAGTATACGAGTATCCTGTCATACCCTATTTCATAAAGAAATATAGGAATCATTAAAAGTTTTGTTAAAACTTAACCTCACTACTTGCACAGGTTGCACTTTTATCCTAGGAATGAGAATAGAACAAAGTTCTGAGTGCACGTGAACGTTCATAAATTGATTGTCCCATTGAACCAAGATCTTGGGATCTCCAATCTACAAGGTTGGGTTTTCGCTATGAATATTCTTTAATTTTGTAGGTTTTAATCTCATTCCTCTTGATAAGCAGTTAACTTGATCTCGTCCTAAACCTTTTGTCAACGTATCGGCTAAGTTATCTTTTGATTTTACATAATCAACTGCGACAACTCCATTTGAGATCAACTGCCTAATGGTATTATGTCTTCGACGTATGTGTCTTGACTTACCATTATACATACTACTTTGTGCCCTACCAATAGCCGTTTGACTATCGCAATGTATCATAATTGTTGGCACTGGTTTCATCCAACGCGGAATATCCTCTAGGAAATTACGAAGCCATTCCGCTTCTTCTCCCGCTTTGTCTAGAGCTATGAATTCCGATTCCATAGTTGAACGAGCTATACACGTTTGTTTAGAGGATTTCCATGACACAGCTCCTCCACCGATGGTGAACACATATCCACTTGTGGACTTAGAGTCTTTTGTGTCGGATATCCAATTTGCATCACAGTATCCTTCTAGTACGGAAGGATATGTGCTATAATGTAATCCATAGTCCATTGAGTACTTTAAGTATTTAAACACTCTTTCTAATGCTTTCCAATGATCATGACTAGGATTACTTATAAATCTACTCAATTTATTTATTGAGTATGCAATATCAGGACGAGTACAATTTGTAATATACATTAGACTCCCAATTATCCTTGCATATTGCTGTTGAGATACGGGTTCACCTCGATTTTTGGATAAATGTAAACTTAAATCCACGGGTGATCTTAACGGTGTGACGTCATATGCGTTGAATTTCCTAAGTACTTTCTCAATATAATGAGATTGTGTTAGGACAATTCCTTCAGGCGCTTTTACAATCTTAATTCCTAAGATAACGTCTGCTTCTCCCATATCTTTCATATCAAAATGTTTTGTCAACATTTTCTTAGTTTTCATGATTATATCATGATTACTACCCATTATGAGCATGTCGTCTACATATAGACAAACAATTACATATGAGTCATGTGTGCCTTTTATATAAACACATTTATCACACTCATTAATCTTGAATCCATTTGACATCATTGTTTTGTCAAATTTTTCATGCCATTGTTTAGGAGCTTGTTTTAGCCCATACAACGATTTAATGAGTCGACACACTTTTCTTTCTTGACCGGGAGCAATGAATCCTTCAGGTTGTGCCATATATATTTCTTCCTCTAACTCACCATTTAAAAAGGCCGTTTTAACATCCATTTGATGTATTTCGAGATTATTTAAAGCAGCAATTGCTATAAGTACTCGAATAGACGTTATTCTTGTAACAGGTGAATATGTGTCGAAGAAATCCAACCCTTCTTTTTGTCTAAATCCTTTGGCCACTAACCTTGCTTTGTATTTTTCAACAGATCCATCAGCTTTGTATTTTCTTTTTAGGATCCATTTGCATCCTAAAGGTTTGCTTCCCGGTGGGAGATCTACTAACTCCCAAGTATGATTTTGCATGGAATCTATTTCACTTTTTATGGCCTCTTTCCAAAGTGGAGCATCAGGACTGGATAGCGCTTCACTTAAAGTACTTGGATCATTTTCTATAGCATAACTTAGAAAATCAGGACCAAAAGTTTTAGCTATCTTAGCTCTCTTACTACGCCTTGGTTCTTCGTTTTCATGAGTTTCCTCATTTGTAGATTCATGAGCTCGTTTAATAGAACTCGTTTCTTTCTCTTCCTTAGAAGGAAAGATGTTCTCAAAAAATGCAGCATTCCTTGATTCAATAATTGTATTTTCATGTATATCAGGAATCACTGACTTGTGCACTAGGAATCTATATGCACTACTGTTGTTTGCATATCCAATGAAGATGCAATCTACAGTTTTAGGTCCAATCTTCACTTGTTTTGGCTTTGGTATTTCTACTTTCGCCAAACACCCCCACACTTTCAAGTATTTGTATGAGGGCTTATGTCCTTTCCACAATTCGTAAGGAGTTTCATCCTTCTTTTTATGTGGAATTTTGTTAAGTATATGATTTGCCGAAAGTATTGCTTCCCCCCACAAGTTTTGGGGAAGTCCAGAACTTATTAGCATGGCATTCATCATTTTTTTCAGAGTACGGTTTTTCCTTTCCGCAATGCCATTAGATTGTGGTGAATAAGGAGCAGTTGTTTGATGAATAATGCCAGATTCATTGCAAAATTCTTCAAACGGAGCAACATATTCACCTCCTCTATCACTACGAATTTTCTTGATTTTTTTGCCTAATTGATTTTCGACTTCAGTCTTATAGGTCTTAAATGCTTCAAGAGCTTCATCTTTGCTTCTTAAAAGAAACACATAGCAGAATCTTGTGCAATCATCTATGAATGTAATAAAGTACTTTTTCCCACCTCTAGTTTGTACAAACTTTAAATCACAAACATCGGTGTGAATTAGTTTTAGAGGTATTGTACTTCTTTCCACTGTGTGAAAAGGTACTTTAGTTAATTTAGCTTCAACACATACTTCACATTTATAGTTTGAATCAATCTTAGTCCTTGGAATAAGATTTAGTTTTCCAAGTTTTCGCAAAGTGTTGAAGTTAACATGTCCTAATCTAGTTTGCCATAAATTAGAACATTCAATCAAGTAATTCAAAACATTAACTTTATTACTTTCAAGATCACGAAGTACAGTCATTACATTCATTTTGAACAGTCCCTTTTCTATATATCCTTTTCCTAGGAACTGTCCATTTTTCATGATTACAACTTTGCCGGCTTCAAACACTATTCTAAATCCGGCCTTGACCAGTCTAGACCCCGATACAAGATTCTTTCTTATGTCCGGAACATGGAGGACATCGATGAGAGTAAGCTCTTTTCCCGAAGTCATCTTGATTACCACTTTGCCTAGTCCAACGATCTTAGAAGTAGCATTGTTACCCATATAGAGCTCTCGTCCACTTATAAGAGTATACTTCGAGAATAGATCCTTGTCAGCACAGACATGTCGTGTAGCTCCGGTGTCGATAAACCATTCTTTGGGATGATCAACCATGTTAGCCTCAAAGATTACTGCTGACAAATCTATCTCGGACAAATCAATAGGCACAGATTTGTGTAGAACCACATTTGCCCGGTATTGATAGTACGAGCCGGCCGGTCGGACGGACGGCGGCGGCGGCGGCTAATGGTTCGAACCTAGCCTAGACTAGGTCCGCTCCCTTTAACAAACATGGGTATCCCTTGGGACCCCAACCCATTGTCCAAACTTGGGCATTATATATTGTCATCCTTTCCCTTATTTTACCAATGTGGGACAATGAGCATTTATCTCATTCACCACTTTCCAACACATTTTCCAACAAAAATTACTTGAAAGTTGAAAGTATAGTTTGAAAGATGTGTCGTGTTTTAATTTAACCAATTAGTTCATATAAACTGAAACAATTTGGTAATTTAGTATATGTTTCAGTTTCTCATGACATAAATTGATCATTAGACTAAATGCTAATCATATATTCATATCTTGATCACTTATTTTAAAGGGTTTCGTCGGTTTCAAAGCCAATCACCTAATTACTTTTGTATTTTATTTTAGCTATGAAATTTCTACAGCTTATTAATTTTACATGCATACACGTCACTTTGTGCCCCTTAAAAACCATAATTTCAGTATGGTAGTTATGCTTCAAATAGGATTACTAAAGGGTGGTCTTACCAATTCGTTGGTATGTTAATTGTAGAGGAAGTTTATTATTTAGAAAATAGAACTAATTCATTCTAAGCATATTGTTTATGCTTTGGAAAAATAAAGGGCTTAGAAGTATCATTTTGGGAATATTTAAGTGATTATCCGATAGATTAAGGGAGTGTTTTGGAGAGCTTTTACTTATTTAAAAGTGATTTTAGTAGAGATTATTTTGAAGTTGATGTGAAGCTAAAGTAGGGAGTGTTTGGAAATAGAAGTTGAAAGCTAATACAAGTTAAAGTTTAGTGTTTGGAGAATAATTGCTTCCAAGCTTAATTTTTTAACTAAATGACATCCATACCCTTATTTGATTATTTAATTTTTGATACTCACATTATAAAAAATGAGTTTATATATTATTTTACATTATGAATTTTGTATCAAAATTTTTTTTTTATATAAGATGAATACTTGAAAAAATATATAAGATTAATAAAAATAAAAATATTAAAAATAAAAAAATTGTACAAATATACAAGATATGTACAAAAATGTATGAAAATGCAATATAAATAAATAAATAAATAAATGCTTGTAATAATAATGTAAAATTTTAAAAAAAATTTAAAAAAATGATTGTAATAATAATGTAAAATTAAAAAAATATTTTAAAAAAATAATAAAAACATATGTAATATGATAAGTTTATTAAGAGTATATATGTCAACTTGTAATTTTATACCTTAAACAAAAAAGCAGAAGCTAAAAAAAGCATCAAATTTTAGCTTCTTGCTTTTGGATAAAAATTGTAGAAGTTAAAGTAGAATTTAACATTCACAAACACTCAAAAACACTTCTATGCAGCTAGAAGCTAAAAAGCACTTTATAGAAGCTCTACCAAACACTTCCTAAATTTGGTTTATAGATTTCGGCAATCCTCGATATTCAGATTAAGTTATTGCAATTAAAGTAAAGATATCAGGTGCGTACACTCCTCATTCCTCATTCTCACATTATTTTCGCAAAAGCTCCTTAATTATGGATTTGTATGCACAGTGTTGTCATTGGTGCTTTATTGATTCTAATTATTTGTTGGAATTCTTCGGTTATGTTCTTGTTGATATTCGTGTTATGTGAGCCACATGTTGCACTAGAAGAAAAAATGTCTTTAGTGACACACATAAATGTCCTTATATGAAACTTTTGGTGACATTAAAGTTTTGGTGACATTAAAGATAAATGTCCTCTATTCTAATGTCGTCTTAGCCTTTGTGACATTTTTAATGTCAAGATAACATATTTATACCGACTTTATAAATGTCACAAATTAAAGTTTTCAAGACAACATAAAATGTCGAGAAATATTATCTATAATGACACATATTTTTGTCTTGTATATTTATTTATAATGACAATAAAAAATGTCACTATAAGTAATTTATTATGTCAGTTTAAAATGTCATTTTAACCATACTATTGTGACATATATAAATGTTCTTATACTAATTTTTATGAACATTTAAAATCATCACTATTTGCTTTTTTATATAGACATTTTGAAATGTCATTTATTAGCTTTAGAATCACACCACAATTCTCGTAAATAGTAAATTAACTTAACTTGACACATAAATAAAAATTTTCATAGAATCCAAAATATTGATACATGATTGTCATATCTGTCTTCCTAACTTACAACCGTTTTACATCTAAGTGACTATCCACCAAAGAAATACACCAAAAAAGATTTAGCAGTTGAACGGTCCTTGGGAACAAAAGCAAGCAACTTCTCCAAAAGTCGAACGGCCAAAGGATCTAACACTTGGAAATTTTTGTCTAAAGGGAACATGTTGCTCCTTCCTCATGCTTGATGTCTCCTGGTCTTTTCATTGCGAAGCTTAACAAGGAAACAAGATTTCAAAAAAATTAAAAAGTAGGATCGAAAATACTTACACTAAACACTTGTAAATTGCAAACTATTAATACTACTGAATAGGTTTCAAAACAAGACATGATTAAAATATTTTCTGAAGTTCCTCATCAACCATAGCCTAGAAATAGCAGAACTTTCTACCTATTCACATAAGAAACGTACTTCTTTATAAAGACACAAGGTTCTTTCTTTCTTAACCAGGAGAATTGATTAATGGTGCTCTCATTAAGACCCTAGATGAGGCCAAGAGTGAACGAATAACCATTTACCTTCCATAATTTTTCGTTGAAACATGTATTCCTGATATAAATGAGCTAATCGAATATTGTCTGTTCGGCCTAAACACGATAAATTCAAAAAATCATACACAGTGGGACAAATCCAAGGGCGAACTCTTAAAATTCATGAAAAGATTCAAGTTTTGCTCAACGAAGCATATTAAAACTGGAATGTAACGTCCATCTGTTCATGAATATCACCATTCACAAGCAGGCATACATTAACATAACTAGAGCGAGGGGCAGAAAGAAACCGTGCTGAATAGTTTGGCGAGTCCCTTCTCGGAGGCGGGAACGAAATCAGCATAAGCATTATTTTCTCTTTGTGGTTGTGTCCCTACATGAGAAAAAATGACAACACTTAAATACAATATTTGAAGAAGAAATAAAACCAAATCCTACTACAAAATAAAGATTACGAATTTATGAAGTTTTGATGAAACCTGAAGTTATATTTCCATGTTCATAGACTTGACAAATAAAGCATCAACACTCGACAGTACAACTAATCCACTATTACAATAAAATTGAGCAGTTCTTAAACCTGAAATAAAATTGATGCTATTGAATGTACCTCAAAGCTCAATGTTTCATTTTCCTATGCAACAAGTGCTCAAAGTTTTTGTTCCTGCAATGAAGCATGCATGTTCATGATTAAAAATTGATTACATGTAATTTCACGAAGTCCTCAAATGTTTTATTTCTTCAACATTTCATTTTCCCTGTACTAGTCATGTTCATCCTTAAGTTTATTTGATTAAATTAAAGTGTAGCAAGTCCTGTCCACAGACCACAAACTTAAGAGCTAAAAAATTAGCATAATTTCATTTGCTACTTAAGAATTGGTGCAGATTTAATAAACCTTAATAATGGAATGCTAATTAAACAAAACTTCTGAGGCACTTTATTGGCAAATGACAATCACATAGTCGATCGTACCATAGATTTTTTATATCAATTTCTCAAATGAATCAATACCCTCACTCACAATTATATACATGCAGTCACCAAGATACACCAATATGTCAAGAGTCTAAGTAATATTATATTATCAACAAAATTCAAATTTGTGCAACTAATCTACATCTCAACCTTCAAATTTTTGCATTTCAATTTCAAAATAAAACAATATTCACGAAAAAAAATATGGCACTACATGTTTGTGTAACAATAAAAAAAAAAGCCCAAAGCTAAAATGAATTTGATATAACGATTTTTAAAGTGTACTAACTCAAAATTTCAGAAAAGAATTTCAGAAACACAATCATGATTATGCGCTTTTAGCTATTTCAACTTGTGAATTGATCATCCTTTTTCCTTCAAAACTAGAAATAAAATATAGGCAGAAGAAGATTAATACTTAGCTTATTTAAAAAATAAACCTTCCGGCGACTCCGATAGATTTCCTATTTCTATTGAAGGGAAGTGTGATTCTTCAGTTGGTTTGGAAGAAATTTGAGTGAGAAAGTGACGACTAGAGAAAGTGAGTTTCTTTTTTTTTTTAAAGCAAAGTGAGAGTTTTAGGAAAATGAAAAATAAACTTGTTTTAATTGTGTTCTAATAGGAAGCAAAAAATCTTGGTACTCAGTCTAAATACTATGCTTGAAATTCAAATCATTGATAAATCATAGAATATCACTTATAATCAAACATTGTACAGCAGGACCAATTGCGAAAGTGAGGATCAAAATATGGAGAATTATTGTAAGTAAATGGTACAGTTTCTGCACCAAGAACTGCAATAGTTATTTTATGTTCCTCCACAAGAATATATCAGCATATATACAGATCAATGATAGTGAAAAATAATCAAATTATCTTCAATTCCATTTTGAAGTTATAGCATTATATTGCTCTCAACATCTTAAAACTAATTTAAATTTAAAAAGAGAACATAAACGCTATAAACTTTTACCTTACAAACTGATCCTTAGAACCTCTAAATTTGGTCTTATTAACTCATTATCCTATCAATAATCCCCATGTATTGTGTATATCCACTAAGAAAAATACATCGTAGTAAACATGTTATAATTTATAAAAGATTTATTGAATTACAATGATGAACTATCCACAGAAATATTGAAAGTAGCCACTTGTGATGAAAGGAATGAGTTAAATGAAATTCTAAGAAAGTTTCTACTTACATACCTTCATATTTGTTAATCGAGATAATTGCAAGACACAAATACCTTGAAATCAAGAAAACATTGAGAGAAATTGTCACATGGCTACATATCGTCATAAACCAAAAAAAATAACAATATAGAGAGTCAAATAGAAAAAATTACAACCAAAAGATTAAATAAATATATTATTGCATATTATCCAGACATCATCTATAAATATCATAAACCATATAAGATACTATAGTTAATGAGAAATCTATTATGTGTATACAAGTGAAATGAAAAAAAAAATCTTTATTCAAATAACATCTTATTATAGCTCATCAACCCTAATTAATTTTGGTAACAGGGAAACAAGATAAAAATTATTGAAACAAAATAAATATAGCACTGCTACTGAAAACCAAGAAAGGATTCCACTGCTCAAGCAATTCATTAACCGTCCATTAACATCAGGAAGAAGGTTGGATGCAAAGCCTTTGAAGTGTTGCTCTCGTGTGAGGCTATGTTGTTGTCCTTTGAGTCAATTGCATCGCACTTAATACATTTTCCCAGCGCACAAATCACCAGCTTCAAGTAATTTACAAGGAATAAAAAGGTAAAACAGAAAATGAAAAAAATTACCTAGCAGTCACTTAATGTTCTGTTGCATGGTATCGGGAACTCAAATGGATAACCTATATTATATGCGAGTCAATTCAGATCTACAATGTAATTCTGAGATTGAATCAACAAAACTCAACATAATACAATCCAGAAAGTTGATACATTTAATCTTACACACGTGCATAGATAAACAAACCAACAAATTTTGGAAAACAAAGGCTCTAGGCTCAAAAAAATAACTTAAACCCATTGATCTTTGTTCTCCTCATCCTCATCACCTTTGTAAAGTCCAAATTAACC
Organism: Henckelia pumila; assembly: GCF_033568475.1. Taxonomy (NCBI): domain Eukaryota; kingdom Viridiplantae; phylum Streptophyta; class Magnoliopsida; order Lamiales; family Gesneriaceae; genus Henckelia; species Henckelia pumila. Next base: position 8,634,832 of record NW_027331831.1, read on the forward strand.
AAACACAAAAATTAAAAAAATAAACTGTCGGTAAGAAAAATGTGAAATTAAACAGATAATCATGACCTTCCAAAGTGCCCTCGTGCCGCCACGAATTGAGAGAATTCCGAGAGAGAACGGATTTACAATGAGTAATGAAAACATTATTAAGAACGAGAGTAACAGAGTGAAGAAATTCTCGTATTACGCGTCGTACCTTGACCATAGTGTTGTCGCCGCCCCTTCACCGCCATGAATAGTGAAATCAAACGCCCGAAATTTGAGTATCTAAGAATGAATTTGGATTCTGAGATATCACTGATCGACCGAAGCAGAATCGAGATTCGAGAATATTAAAGAGTAAATTGGGGAGAAGAAAGGGTTTATAAGTTTAGACTAATTGGGGAAAAAGAAGAGGCCGGGAAATTTTATAGGATTGGGGGGAAACAATTTAGCTTTCCCTCCAATGAAAACAAGGATGACATTTTTAAAAAATGTCCGGATAGGTAGTCTAATGTGATATTTTGTTTTATAATTTCACAATTTTTTACAAATGTCACTATTGAGTATATATAACTACATTTAATAAAAAGTGTCCACAAGAATGTGTCAGCATAAGTGTTTTTTCTAGTAGTGTTGGTTCTTGCGGGTCAAAGTGCTTCATGTGGGAATGCATGTGAGCCACCTTTTGTTTCTCTGCGATCAAAGTGCTACATGATGGGGTTATGCTGTGGATGTTGTTCTGTTCTGTTTATCATGTGAGCCAACTCTTGGTTCATGTGTGTTAAAATGCTGCATATGGGAGAGCACGTGAACCAGTGGCGGAGCCAGGATTTTTGGTCTGCCCGAGCTAAAACTTTGAGCTCCCGAATCCTTTAATATTTTCAATTGAGCTACCCGGGCTAATACCAAATTAATCCAAAATTTTTCAAAATTTATATATACAAAAATTTGAAAAAATTTCGGGCCATTTGTTTCCATATGTTCAAAGTGTTGCATGATTGAATTTTTCTTTGTGTTGTTCTATTCTGTTCTGTTTATCGCATGAGTCACCCCTTATTTTCTATGGTCAAAGTGATGCATGATAGATATTCTGATCTGGATTATGTTGTTTTGTTCTTCATGGATTCTGGCATCGGTTGTCATCCTTGAGATCGAATTAATGGTTGGAATTTGAAGTCATGTACTGAATAATTTGGTTTTAGGCAATTGTCCAATGAAGAAGATGAATACATGGAGTGCACGGTGTAAGATTTCATAGTACAAGCCAAAATCCATGAAGAATAAAAAAGAACAAGTATAGAGGCAGACAAGGGTTTCATGAGAATACAGAGTAAGTCAACTATAATTGTTCAACTAACTATTATAATGACCAAGAATGAATATAATTATTTAGGATAAAAAAGAAAAGACTAAAATAACCTTACTAGATAAAATAAGATAAATACATTCTAACACCCCCCAACAACAAACTCACGATGCGGTCGCAAGAAGCATCAAGAGTTTGCCAACAAGAAAATGAAAGCGCGGAAGCGGGTGTGATTTAGTAAACAAATCAGCAATATGTGAGGTTGAAGGAACAAATGCCAAACTAAGTGTGCCAATTTGAAGATGATAACGAGTAACATGACAATCAATCTCGATTTGCTTAGTCCTTTCATGAAACACTGAATTGTGAGCAATTTGGATAGAACTTTTGTTGTCACAATACGTAGGAGTAGGATGAGAAAGAGTAACCCCCATGTCGGCAAGAAACCATCACAACCAAACAATTTCATTAGCAGTAGAAGCCATGGCTCTATACCCAGCCTCTGTCGAAGATCGAGAGACAACACACTGCTTCTTACTTTTCCAAGAAATGAGAGAATCACCGATGAAAATACAAAATATAGTGATAGATTTACGATCCATTGGATCACTAGCCCAATCAGCATCTGTGTAGGCATACAACTCTAATGATGAGATAGAAGAAAGTAAGAGACTTTGGAAAGTAGTACCTCGAAGATAGCGTAAAATACAAAGCACAACTGCCCAATGAAATTTAGTAGAAGAAGAGACAAACTGACTGACAATATGAACAACATGGACAATATTTGGGCGTGTATTTGTTAAATAAACCAAGCTACCTACAATAGTGCGATATAAGGTAGGATCGGGCAGAGGTATGCCATCTGAAGAAGAATATTTGACATTAATTTCAAGAGGTGTAGAAACTATTTTTGTATAAGTGAGGCGAGAACGCTCAAGAATATCAGCAACATACTTGGACTGTGAAAGAAGATAACCTTTAGGAGAATAAGCTACTTCAATACCCAAAAAATACCGTAAAGTACCCAAATCATTCATTTCAAAACGAGTAGCTAATTTAGACTTCAATTCTGTAATCCCATCAACATCATCTCCAGTAATAATCATATTATCAACATATAAAGATAAAACAATACATCCAAAAGTAGTGCATTTAATGAAAAAGACAGGATCATGATTACTAGGTTGATATCCTAGTGAAACAATCACAACAGAGAATTTTTCAAACCACGCTCATGGAGCTTGTTTAAGTCCATATAATGATTTCATAAGCAAACAAACTTCACCAGGGTTATGAGAAACACCAGGAGAAGGAACCATGTATACTTCCTCTTGAAGATCACCATTCAAGAAGACATTTTTAACATTCATTTGAGAGATATGCCACTAGCGAATTCATGCAACAACAATTAGTGTAAGAACAGTTGTCATTTTTGCAACAGGAGCAGTCTCCTCATAATCCAAACCATATTTTTGAGAAAAACCTTTTGCCACCAATCTGGCTTTATACCGCTCGACCGAGCCATCAGATTTAGTTTTGATATTGTATACCCAACGAGAGACAATAGCATTTTTACCTGGTGGCAGAGGTACTAAGTCTCAAGTATAAGTTTTGGATAAAGCAGATAGTTCCTCAGTCATAGCTTGTTTCCAGAGTGGATCAAGAACTGCTTCTTTGTAAGAAAGAGGCTCAGAAAGATTGTGAATAGCTGTTAAGAAGATGCAAAAGAGGTTGAGTACGAAGAATAAATAAAATCTGGTGATTAAATGGACTTACGAGTACGTTGAGAATAACGAGGAGCATAATCCATTGTCTCAAAAGGTGTTAGGATGGCCTGAGGTAAGGTTGACGTAATAACATCAAGGATAAGAGTGTCAGTACCTTTAGAAACATTATCTGGATCATTGGAAAAAAGGTCAATATGAATAATATCAGACTTTGACACATTGTGAGAATTGGTAGGAATAGAAAAAGAAAGGAATATGCTCAAGGAAGACACCATGAAGAGATACCTATAATTTTCGAGTTTCGGGATCAAAACAACGATGTACTTTCTGACCATCACCATAACCTAATAAAACTCAAATAGCAAAACTAGAAGATAACTTGCTATGTTCTCCATGAGGACGAAGAACTAAGTAAGTGCAACCAAAAACTCTGGGTGAGGAATAGGCAGGAGCAGAGCCATAAACTTTTTCAAAAGGAGACAGACCTGAGGTAATGGATGATGGTATTTTATTGATTATGTGGACAGTAGTAAGAACAACCTCTCCCCAAAAATCACGTGGAACATAAGCAGACAACAAAAGAGAACGAGCAGTTTCAATAATATGCTATGTTTTCTTTCTCCAAGACCATTTTGCTCTGGTGTATCTGTACAAGAAGTTTTATGTATTGTTCCATCATAAGCAAATAATTCATTGAGATTTTTTGAAGTGTATTCTTCTCCCAAGTCACATCTAAAACATTTTATGACAGCTGAATGTTGAGTTTTGACAAGGGCTCTAAAATCATTATAAATGTTTAGAAATTCAGAACGATGTTTCATAAGATATACCCAACAATAACGAGTATAATCATCAATAAATAAAACATAATATTGAGATATCCCTTTGGTAACAATAGGAGATGGTCCCCAAACATCGGAGTGGACTAAATCAAATGATGCAGCAGTATAGAAAACACTTCTATTAAAGGGTAAATAAAAGAATTTTGCCAATTTGCATACACTACAATCAGAAATATCATGAGTTTTCAAGTCTTCTAACGCTCCTTTAGAGACCAGATATTTTAAACGAGGAAATGAGACATGACCTAGGCGAGAATGCCACGCATAAAATTTAGATGAAGAAGGACGTAAATGAAAAAAAGGACAAATCAACATTAGGAGCTGCAATTTCTGGCACTTTTAATGTAGTGACCATGCATTGAATCAGCTACTAACTGACAACTATGACATGCATTAATCTTAATTAAAACATAAATACTTAACAGAGTAAAACGTGCGGAAACATAACCTATAATTTACTTAATCAACTTAGTACAACTTGTTCAAAAGCTTAATTCAGTAGTGATACAACCATATCGAAATGACTTAAAATAAACTGTCATAAAACATTATACAGCTATATCGAATCATGTTGTATAAGATGTCATGCTCCCTAGTCCTGCCTCAAACTCCCTGCTCCGTCCATCCTGCGACCTACCCCATGGAATGGGGTGTCCAAGATAATAACTAGGACGTGAGCGACTAACGCCCAGTAAAAAAAATAAGTAGACATAAAAATATTATGCATGCAATCGTGATGACTGATAATAGGTCATCTGAAAGTCATGCTAATAACTGCCGTCAATTAGTCCTGTGATCGGTCGGATCAAACCTCTGGGTACAACCACACTCGTCTAGAACCCTCCCACTATAACGGTATATCCGGTTCTAGAATATCTCCTAGAACCCTCGCTATAATGGTACATCCGACTCTAGACTAAATACATGTATAACAAATGAATAGGCTCAACGTGTATGCGCACATGACATATGAATATGGAAAACGGTAAATCATGCATCATGCCACATAGTATTGTCACATAAATGCAACATATAAACATGTATACTCGCTGATAATATCAGTCAATGTGTACGTACCTCTAAGATAGTTCGAGTCTTAGTAGGAACTAAGTTTCAAGTCTATAATCAAAAGTTCACTGTATCACTACACATGTTTTAAAAGCCTTAAATAAGCTAATAGATACTCCTATAACTTAATAGGATTCCTGGACCATACATTCTTCCTTAGTTAGCCCTTTGATGTCGCTAGTTTTGGAGGACTATAACAACACCTTGTTATTCCAAAACCTCTCTAAAAACCGATAGGGCCCTCAAGTGTATATCTCACACTTATGTATAATTGAATAAGGAAACTCGAGAATTTGTAATTCAAAATGAACTCTGAAGACCCCTATTTATAGGGCCAAGGTCGCCGGCGATCGGAATCTCTGTTCCCGGGATCGGAGCTTCCGATCTCTGCATGTGCAACACGTGGCGATCGGAGCTTCCGATCTGGTGAATGCTCGAAACTTGTCAAAACTCGTGGCTTAGTCATCGAGCATTGATGGCTGAAGGAGATCGGAACTTTCGGTCATGCCTTACTTCCAAAGTAAACTGGCTCCATTTCGGTGCATCCGAGCTGAAGGGTTCAGAGCTTCCGATCTGGGTTCGGAGTTTCCGATCCTGTCCATGCTTGGAAGTCTAATTCTTTCTTATGAAGTCCAATTAAGCCTTTTATTTGGTTAAATACAAACCCTTAACAATGTTTATCATATTATTATCTTAAAATGGTATCTGGGTTACTATATTTAACTCATCCAAAACAAACAATCCACCCTGCCTACGGCCTATCCCAATCTACCTCCGAGAGTGTGGATCCTGCACATAACAAGATGTAGAAGAAAACACAAATAAGTAGCCAGAATCACACAATTGACCAACAGATACAAGATTTAATGTAAGTTGAGGGATATGATAAACATTAGATAGAGAAATTTTTGATGTGACAATCGAACCTACACCTGTTGAGGACATAGGAGTGCCATCATCAGTTATGACAGATACACAATTTGTTGGTGACACATAAATGAAAATGGATGGGTTAGGAGACATATGATGAGATGCTCCCGAGTCTAAGATCCAAACTGAAGGAGATATACCCGAGGAACCTGATGTTGACAAACCTGAGGCAGACATGGCTCTTGGTTGTGTGGCAAGAGACTTCTGAAATTGTTCAGCAAGAGAATCCATCATGGGACTTGTAGGTGGTGATGTAACTGCTGCTGCACTAGACTGTGATGCCTTATAGGCCTGATTTTGAGATTGATGGAACTGCGATGACTTGGATTTTGGAGGCAGAGATTGCCGTTGTTGTGATGCTGATTTGTTCAACAACTTAGGACATTGATCCTTCCAATGACCTTTTTCTTTGCAATAACTGCATTCATCATTTGTAACTTTTGTATTGGACTTATTCTGATAGAAGAAAGATGTGTTGTTGGGAATAACCAATACATAAGGATCAGGTGACGAAAGAATTCCTTTTCCCATTTGTGATTTTTGACGTATCTCTTCAGTTAGTAATTCATTAACTACATAATCAACAGAGGGAAGCGGTGTACGATGTAAAATATTCCACGCAATATTTCAAATTCATCATGAAGGGCCATCAAGAACTGAACCAGACGTTGTTGCTCCCTACGATCAACATAAGGAGAGAAAGCTTGAAGTTCTGATGATTCTGTGAGTGCCAATTGATCCCAGAGATTAGTCATAGCAGAATAAAATTCCTGGATACTCATATCTTTTTGTTGAAGTGATAGAATATTAATTTCTAACTGTTATTGTTTCGCAAAGTTGGAATGAGTATACAGCCGCTGCAAATGATCCCAAACTTCCTTCGTTGTTTCGTACTTTGCCAATTGTATGCCTATCGAATTTTCCACCAAATTGTTGATCCAAGTAATAATCTTTGAATTATTTACTTCCCAAAAATCTAATTATTCCTCAAATTTGCCATCATTTTGATCCTCGGGATTCTTCTTTGTTCCAGCAATATAACCCCACATTTTTTTCCTTTCAAGAAATTTCTTATCATATAACTACAATATGCATAATTTTTGGCTTCTAATTTAAGAGTAATTGACTGCAATGAATCATCCCTTTCAGTTGCCATAACAAAAAAAACCAACAAATATCAAGAACTTAAATAAGAAGCCCGCGAAAGAGTGAGTTACCAACTGGATGAAACAGCCAACCAAATAAGGGCCTTTTCCTCAAAGCCCAGGCAGTGTCGTGCACAATAGAGATGGACGAACAGAAAATATAAACACCAAGAAACTCCTCTCTTATACAATGTTAGATTTCATAGTACAAGCCAAAATCCATGAAGAATAAAAAAGAACAAGTATGAAGGCAGACAAGGGTTTCGTGAGAATACAGAGTAAGTCAACTAGAATTGTTCAACTAACTATTACAATGACTAAGAATGAATACAAGTATTTAGGATTAAAAAAAAAGACTGAAATAACCTTACTAGAAAAAATAAGATAAATACATTCTAACACGCGAAAGAGATTTTCAAGGAATAAGACGATTTGAGATGTCAATACTTAGAGCTTAGAAATATGATTATTCTTTTTTTGTAAGCTTGAATTGATGATATTGGGTATTTACTGTTTCATAGTAAATTTATTTCGAAATAGGATAGAATCGTATAGAAATATCACAAGTACATTTTCTAACAATTAGATTGATTTTAATAAATTATGCATGAACTTTAATGGGGTAAATTAAACCGGCCTTACACCAATGAGATTTCATTGTCAACTCTTTCGGAGTGTATTAAGTTATCGTTTGGTGGCTGATTCTTATTGTTTTTATACACCACATTCACTTAGACATTCTTAAGGAGAAGAAAGTGTGTTATATATCGAGAAATAGTGATATTTTCGTGCATAAGACATATATTATGTTAATTTTTCAGATTGATTATAAACAACTCTCGTGGAAAAAAATGCATATAGTTTATTATGTGTTAAATTTTATTCATTTAGTCCTAAATTTATGGTAATTTGACATTTTTTATTCTTTAAATGAAAATAATTAAAATCACAGTTAAATTGAAAATGTTTATTTATTTTTTAACGTTAAAGCTCATAGTAATCTCGCTTAAGTTTAAAAATTTTAAAGCTTGACATCAACGTTTTGGTAAGTTTCGCTTTTTTAGAACCTTAAAAATACATGTTATATCAAAAAATATATTTGAAAAGACATATGATAGGTGCTGGGTCGGATCCAAAAATATTGTTCATATATGGGGCAAAATTCATATAAAACAAAAGGTATAATTTATATAAAATAAAAACAAGTCTAGAAGTTAAAATATTATTATTATTATTATTATTATTATTATTATTATCAATATAAATGTGCCTTGCAATTGATGTTTTCAATCGTTTATATTTTAATTTAATAATTTATGATACAATCATTTGATAAGTTATTAAATATATATTTCTCAATATATAAAATTCAGTCTATTTTTAGAGTATGATCTCATTAATTTAACCAATAATCACTCATCATGTTGCGAAATCGATTATTCACAATCATCGTAGCGCAAAATGATATATTTTACCATGGCAGTTATAATGGATAAAATTAAATTCAATGTTAAATCTTGTAACCATTGAAAATTCTACGTGCCTTCCAAATCCCATTTTTATTACGTGTGCAGAATTGATGAGAAGAGCTGAATGTAATTTATTTTACTAATTAAATAATAAGAGTATTATCGTAATTCCACGTTAAAAAAATCGAGGGGCCAACTACAAAGGTGTGCTTGGGGGCCAAGACAGCACCTGTGCACCTACCACTTAACCTTGTCATGTAAGTTGTTAAAATGATTTAATTAATTTTTGAAAAAGTTTTTAGGAAGCATTTCTCAACTTAGGATTATAAGCTTTTTCAAACACTATCTTAGACTTGTTAGATTGATCCGTAGTTTGCATGGTCTAATCATTGATCCGAAAATTTCTACAATAAATTGGGTAGGTCGTTGAGTCGGGATATTCAAGAAGAACAGAAATGAGTTTTAAAAGAGAAGGAGAACGTCTTGAAAGAGGACGATTTGACTTTGAAAGGAAGAATTGTTTAGATCATCAGTAAAACACATAAGAAAAAGATCTTTATTGCCCAAACTTTGGACTTTGGCGTAGAAGTCCTACTTAGCTAATGATGATGTTTGATAAAAAACGAGTGCCCGGGCTATCAGGGGTAGTGAAGTGGGCCTGATGAGAATGACCGGGCTGATGGGGATGGTATGTGTTACGCCTTAAACGCATACAAATCTCGTGTTATGAGATAAATGTTTTTAATGCATTAACAAGTCTCGTAATATTATGTTTTGATGATTACAAAACTCGATTAATTGTTACTAACCATTTAAAGTGAGATTTTACAGATTAAATTTATTGATGATTAAATTCTTGGAATCTATTTTGAAGCTATACATGTATTTATAAAGTCTTGTATTGCTCATTGAATGGATGAAACATTGTTAAGAGATATGAAGAAAAAGACAAGAAGAAGCCAAAGTATGGAGCAGCAACTTCCGAAAATTACTGGGAATTTTATAGACATTGAAATCCAATCTTCACCGGTCATAATATTTATGAGGAAGTTTTACATGTACTGTCCAAATTTTAGAGCAATCCAACGGCTAGATATGAAGTTATAATTTTTCCACAAAAGTTGTGCAGTACCTATTTCTGCAGAACTTGAAGCGAAAGATGAAGAATCAATTTATGAAAATTACTGGACGTTCTTGAGACATCCAAATCAAATCTCCACCAATCAACATCAAGATACGGATGTTTTCAAACTTATATCAAAATTTCATATCAATCAAACGGCTAGATATGGAGTTATGATTTTTTCACAAAGGTTGCACAGTACCTCTTTCTGCAGAACATGAAGCAAATGATGAAGAATCAAATTCAAAAAGTAACTGGGAATGATTGAGACATCCAAATAAAATCTCCACCAATCCAATTCAAATTTAGGATGTTTTACAACCTCTGTCCAAATTTCAGATCAATCCAACGGATGGATTAGGAGATATGAATTTTTCAAATTTGTTGCACAGAACAAGTTCGAAAACATGATGAAGCAACTTCCGAAACATACTGGGCATGATTGATTCTTCAAATCTAATCTCTACCGTTCAGAATGAAGATCCAGATGTTTTAAAGCTTCGTTTTAAATTTCAAATCACTCCAACGGTTAGATTGTGAGATATGATTTTTCCACAAAATCCGCTCAGTGCTGGGAAAAAGTAGGCAGCGGCGCCGAACACTTTTTGTCACTCCTTGACTTCTCAACACATGCTCCATGCACTCAAATCAGATTCAAATATTTGCCAACTATAAATAGTGGTCATCCAAGGTCATTTGGAGATATCCCAACTCATCTCTTCTCTCCTTTGCAAGCAATTTCTCACTATCAAAGTGTTTGTGTGATATATTTGAGAGTGTTTGTAAAAATAGTTTGTGAGTTGGTTGTGCTATTGTTGTAAACACTTGAGTGTGAAGCCAAGTGTGTTGTGCTATCGTTGTAAGCACTTGAGTGTGAAGCCAAGTGTTTGTGTTGAGGCTATCCTTGGAGCCCTTAAGGCCAAGAGTATCGAGTTGTATCGGCGCGGTGATCGTGTCAAGTTTTACGGCTATCCTTGGAGCCATCAAGGCCAAGAAGTTGAAGTGCTAGTGAATCCTTGGTTAATCGATCTTAACCAAGAAGGGGACACGTAGACGATTTATCGTCGAACTTCCATAAACATATCCTATCTCATTTATCGTTTTATTTCTTTTACGCATTTATTTACCGCATTTATTTTTGATTGCTTTAAGTCTTCCGCTTGCGTATTTGCATAATCGCTTTAAATTGCTAAAGTTCCCAATAGAACCTAAATCCCCGCCCCCCCCCCATTAGGTTCTAACAAGTGGTATCAGAACCATCTTTTTCAAAATATTTTCAAAAAAGGCTCTATGGCAAATCTAGCTAGCGATTGTGCTCAAGGGCAATCTATCAATCATCATCCTCTTTTCAACGGCATAAATTACGAATATTGGAAAAATCGAATGTCCCTATATATTCAATCTGTAGATTATGATCTTTGGAAAGTTACGGTAAAAGGTCCCTACAAACTTATGAAAGAGGTTGAAGAGATTAAAATTCCTAAGGGAATGGATGACTTTACCAAGGAGGACATGCAATTAATTTCTCAAAATGCTAAAGCTATGAATATTTTGCATTGTTCTTTAGATATGAACGAGTACAACCAAATATCAATGTTCTCCTCCGCTAAAGAAATATGGGATAAATTGAAGATATGCCACGAGGGAACCAACCAGGTCAAGGAAACAAAGATTGACCTCCTAGAGCTCAAACATGAGACATTTGAGATAGAAGCCTATGAAGATAGCGATGAGGAGGAAGCCAACATTTGTCTCATGGCCAAGGATGATGACAACGCCTCCGACGACGATGATGAGGTACCATCTTACGATGAATTACTACAAGCTTATAAGCTTATGTTTGACATGGCAAAATCACTTAGAAAAGAAAATAGAAACCTCAAAAATGAATTAGAATCTAAGGAGCATGAAAACCTAAGATTAAAGGATGACATAGCTCACTTAGAAAAATTTTTTGATAAGTTCAATGTTAGTCGTAATAAATTGAATAATCTACTTAGGATGCAGAAATGTAGTTTTGATAAGGGTGGAATAGAGTATGAAAAGAAATTAATAGACTTTACTAGTCTCATTGTTAAAACTAAAATGAGATCACCCCTTACATGCTCTTATTGTTGTAAAATTGGTCATGTTAGACATAAATGTAGATCTTTAAGATTTCAATATGATCAAAAGAGCTATATGAAATGGAAGCCTAAGAGTACTTAACAACTCATCAGTTGGCATTATGAGATCATGATCTAAGGGAGTTCATCATAGACCGATTTAAACTGCCTTGACTTGCAACTGGTCTTCCTGATGAACGCTGCTCTGTCCAAGGAAATAGGTTTTTAAAGAGACCATAACCCTACCTACTACTGGGAGCACTCTTAGAAAGTGGCGATGATGTTGCTATGAGAGACTGAACTCTTAGAAGTTTATTTTGTATCTCTCTTTTCTAACACTGTGGACCCAAAAGAACTAAAGGGTACCAAAATCAAATTCTTGTAGGGAAATAGGAAAACTGTTCTTCCTAGCATATGGTATCTAGATAGTGGATGTTCTAGACATATGATGGGGAACAAAGAGCTACTCCAATCGATCAAACCAAAGGAGAAGGGATCTGTCACCTTTGGAGACAACAACAAAGGAGTTATCGAAGGAATCGGCTCAATAGATATTTCTAAATCCTGCTTAATTGATGATGTACTTCTAGTGAAAGGACTTAAGTATAATCTACTAAGCATAAGTCAATTGTGCGATAGAGGTTATGAAGTCAAATTCACTCCCCAACACTGCACTATATCACTCACATCTGACAAATCTATAAATTTCAAAGGATATAGAAGTGAAAATGTATACAAGGTTTCTTTAAATAATTTATCTTTATCAAACATCAAAAGCCTTGTATCCTTGAATGTTGATGACAACATTCTTTGGCATAAACGACTAGGTCATGTTGGTCCTAGTACCATAGAAAAACTTTTTAAACTTGACTTAGTTGTTGGTATGCCAAAACTCAATTTAAAATTAGATTCTATTTGTGATGTGTGTCAACTTGGCAAACACACAAGGGAATCTTTTAAAAGCAAAAATTTTGTATAAACTTCTATGCCCCTTGAACTTTTTCACCTAGATCTATGTGGTCCCTCGAGGAACGCTAGCCTAGAAGGGAAGCTTTATGCATTTGTCATTGTGGATGATTTATCACGTTACACGTGGACATTGTTTTTAGCCCACAAAAATGATGTCTTTGATTATTTTAAAACTTTTGTCAAACGTGTTGAGAATGAGAAAAATCTTTCTATCAAACAGATCCGTAGTGACCACGGAACTGAATTTCAAAATGAGAGTTTTACAAATTTTTGTGAAGAGAAAGGTATCGGTCACAATTTTTCTTGTCCTAGGACTCCTCAACAAAACGGGGTCGTTGAGAGGAAAAATAGGACACTTGTGGAGATTGCAAGGACCATGATATGTGAGCATTCTCTACCAAAATATTTTTGGGCTGAAGCAATGAACACTGCCTATTACATTATCAATCGTGTATCAATAAGGCCAATTCTCAAGAAAACTCCATATGAATTATGGAGAGGGAGAAAGCCTAACATTTCATACTTTCGAGCTTTCGGTTCCAAATGCTACATACATAATAACGGTAAGGACAACCTTGGAAAATTTGATGCCAAATCCAACAAAGGTATTTTTTTCGGATATTCTACCACAAGTAAGGCTTTTAGAGTATTTAATAAACGCACCTTACTTGTTGAAGAATCAATGCATGTTATATTTGATGAATCTATGTCTATAGTTCCTCGTAATACTAATGATGATGTAGAATTACTCGAAGAAGAAATGGTCTCCTCAAGTTTAAATAAAATAGATGTTTCTGTTGAGGAAACACCACTTCCGAAGGATTGAACGCTTCACAAAGATCATCCTATAGATCTTATCATTGGAAGTTCTTCGAAGGGAGTAACCACTCGCTCTTCACTTAATAATATCTGCAATCATCTTGCTTTTGTTTCGCATGTTGAACCTAAGTGCATTTATGATGCTTTATTAGATGATTCATGGATTATTGCTATGCAAGATGAATTGAATGAATTCAAGCGTAATGATGTTTGGTATCTTGTTCCTAGGCCGCATGATAGATCTATTATTGGTACTAAATGGGTCTTTAGGAATAAACTTGATGAGCATGATACTATCACTAGAAATAAAGCTAGACTTGTAGCAAAAGGATATATTCAAGAAGAAGACATAGATTATGATAAAACTTATGTGCCTGTTGCTAGACTAGAATCTATTCGCATGCTACTTGCTTTTGTTTGCTCTAGAAATTTTAAGTTATTTCAAATGGATGTCAAAAGTGCATTTCTTAATGGTGAATTAAAAGAGGAAGTGTACATTGAACAACTTGATGGCTTTGTTGATGCATTATTGTCTGATCATGTGTATAGACTAAACAAAGCATTGTATGGTTTGAAACAAGCTCCTCGAGCTTGGTATTAAAAATTATCAACTTTTCTTCTTTCAAATGGTTTTTCAAGAGGAAAAATTGATATTACGTTGTTTACCAAACATGCTAAAGATGACTTATTGATTGTGCAAATTTATTTTGATGACATAATATGTAATGACCTAACCCGGATCCACTATCTAATCAGAGTTATAGTAAAAGCGCACGCAATAAAAGCTTAAAGCGTAAAGTGCGGATAATTAAAATACAACAAATCCAATCGGCAGAATACAACCGACGCTATCACAAGTGTATAAATACTGTTTATACAACCAAATCGAAGGTTCAGAGTAATTAAATCCCTACCCTCTACAACCTTGGACTCTCCCTAACTCTCAATTCTGCTGGGAGCCGCCTGAACCGTCCAGCCTCAAACCTGCCCCGCCACAAGGTACACAACGAATACCCAAACACAGGGGCGTGAACTAGAACGCTCAATACGAAGCAATGATATAAATACAAATATGCGCACACAGATGATTTAAAACTCAAGTGAAAACACTTGCTCATGGTGCCAAGAATATACAGTACCGGCTAGAGAGCTACTCCGCGGGGTACTCGTATATTCCATATCAGGGCTGAGCCAACCCCATCCTGACCCGAATCCAAAACAGGATACAAGCCTCAAATGGAAACTGTCATACCTGACTCGAGTCCAAAATGAGATCATCGTTCCCTATGGAGACTGTCAATGACTCACATCTCTCCGGATGCAGTCACACGTAAAATCATGTATGTGCTAAGGCGGTAAAACATGCTAAAACATGATAAAACATATAGCACATACTCATGCAACATATAAGCAAATATATCATGTCGGCTATCTCGGTCAGTACTTACGTACCTCTAACACTGCTGGTCAAACCTAGCTCCACTGATCTAGACTCCAAGCCTACTAGTCCAGTCTACTGCTACTACAATGCAGATATCCATGCATCAACAATAAAGCTCTAAAAGCCTTAATTAAGCTATTGCATACTCCTAAATATTTTTAGGATGCCAATGATATACTTGCGTCCGTCGTTAGCCCTTTGCTGACGATAGCCTCAAAACTAGGCCAAAGCTCCGTGATTACCCCTAGATCACTAAGCCACTTCCGGATTCCCCGTAGGACGCCTAGATCTCCCTAGATCTGAGTTAGAAGGCTTAGGAATCAAAGAGAAGAGAGGAAAAAGGTGCGAGAAAATGAATTCTCGGACCCTCTATTTATAGGCAACGTTCGGAGCCTCCGAACCCGGTTTGGAACGTCCGATCACGATCGAAACTTCCGATCGCCCCTTCGGAGCTTCTGATCGCCCGATATTACGTCAGCCATGACGTCACCTTGCTGACATAACCGATGACGTGTACTCTAAGTTCGATCGGAGCTTTCGATCTCGCCGACGGAGCTTCCGATCTCGATCGGAGCTTCCGATCCACTTCGGATCCTCCGAACTCCTCTTCGGGCCGTCCGATCTATCTTGGACTATTTAGGCATAATTTAGTAATCAATTACCTTAATTACCTTGATTAATTGCGGGTTACTACATTCTCCCCCACTTAAAAAATTTCATCCTCGAAATTATAGTCAGAGGAGAATTCCACACGAATGCTCTTTATTACAACTGAACAAGTACAAACTTGATACAAGAAAGTACAAAATCTCAAAACAACTCGGGATGCTCGGCTAACATTTGACTCTCCAATTCCCAAGTAGCTTCCTCTGTACCTCTGCGCTGCCACTGTACCATTACCAACGGTATGCGCTTGTTACGAAGCACCTTGTCCTTCCTGTCGAGAATCCTGAGAGGTTTCTCCACATATGACAAATCGTGGTCTAGTTGCACCTCAATCGGACGCAAGATGTGGGACTGATCCGCCACGTACTGTCTCAACAAAGACACGTGAAACACATCATGAATCTTCGAAAGATTCGGTGGCAAGGCTAGACGATAAGCCACGTCTCCAACTTTCTCGAGAATCTCGAAAGGACCAATAAATCTAGGTATCAGCTTACCCTTGCGACCAAACCTCATCACCTTCCGGAAAGGTGACACACGCAAGAAAACATACTCTCCTACCTCAAAATGAAGTGGTCTGCGGTGAGTGTTCGCGTAGCTAGCCTGTCGATCCTGGGCTGCCTTAACCCTACGTCGGATCAATTCTACTGCATCAATCATCTGTTGAATCATCTGAGGACCCTCAACCTACGCTCGCCAACCTCGTCCCAAAACAAAGGTGTACAACAACGGCGTTCATAAAGAGCCTCAAATGGTGCCATGCCAATGCTGCGATGAAAACTATTGTTGTAGGCGAACTCCACCAAGGGTAAATGATCATGCCACGCTGGACCAAAATCCATTACTGCCGTGCGAAGCATATCCTCTAGAGTGCGAATAGTACGCTCCGACTGTCCGTCCGTCTCTGGATGATAAGTCGTACTCAAGCTCAAAGTAGTACCAAGGGCTCGCTGGAAACTACCCCAAAATCTCGAGGTGAATCTCGGATCTCTATCGCTGACAATGCTCAACGGAATCCCATGCAATCGAACAATCTCTCGCACATACAATTGCGCCATCCTATCAAAGGTGTAATCGCGGTTATAGGGAAGAAAATGCGCTGACTTTGACAACCGATCCACGACAACCCAAATAGCATCACAATTCTTGGAAGACATAGGCAAGTGGGTGACAAAGTCCATCGTCACATGCTCCCACTTCCATTCAGGAATCTCTAAGCTGTGAAGTAACCCTCCGGGTCGTCTAAACTCTACCTTGACTTGTTGACACACAAGGCATCGAGATACAAACTGATAAACGCTGCGCTTCATTCCTTTCCACCAAAATCGAGTGCGAAGATCCTTATACATCTTCATGCTGCCTGGGTGTACAGAGAATCGACTGCGGTGAGCTTGCGATAAGATCTCCTCCCTCAAAGTAGAATCCTCGGGTAAGACACAACAGACCGTCTCCTTGCAGATGAAAACCAGAAGTATTACTACCCTCAGCCAAACGGGCCAACTTCTGAGTCTTTAGATCAGAATTCTGAGCTTCCCGGATTCGTCTGTATAGCGCTGGCTCTGCAAGCACAGAAGAAACACGAATCCCTTGCTGTTCTTTCTTATGATGGAATGTGAATCCTAAAGAACAACACTCCTCCACTGCCTTCGAAACTGAATTGGTATGAAGGGAACTCACATAAATCTTGCGACTAGGCGCATCAGCAACGGGATTAGAAGAACCTGGATGGTACTTGATCTCACAATCATAATCCTTCAACAGATCCATCCAACGACGCTGCCGCATGTTCAACTCAGCCTGAGTGAACAGATATTTCAAACTCTTATGATCGGTGAAGATCTCAAATCGTTCTCCGTACAAATAATGACGCCATATCTTAAGAGCAAAGACAATGGCTGCAAGTTCTAAATCATGTACGGGATAGTTCTCCTCGTGAGTCTTCAGCTGTCTGGAAGCATAAGCGATCACATGGCCATTCTGAGTCAACACACACCCCAAACCCTGGAGAGAAGTATCAGTGAAGACTACAAAACCACCTGATCCAGAAGGTAAAGCAAGAACTGGAGCTGTCGTCAGACGACGTCTCAACTCACAAAAATTGTCTTCACAAGTATCAGACCAAACAAAAGAAACGTCTTTCTTCGTCAACTGAGTCAATGGCTTAGCTATTTGAGAGAAATTCTCCACAAAACGACGATAGTATCCTGCTAAACCAAGGAAACTACGAATCTCAGAAGCTGTAGTCGGACGTGACCAATTCAAAATAGCCTCTGTCTTGCTAGGATCCACAGATACTCCCTCCTGAGAAATGACATGACCAAGGAACACTACTCGGTCAATCCAGAAGTCACACTTACTCAGCTTCGCGTACAACTGTCTCTCCCTCAAGACCTGCAGTACAGTATAGAGATGGTAGGCATGCTCATCCATGCTGCGAGAATACACCAAAATGTCATCGATGAACACCACCACGAACTTATCCAAAAAGTCGCGAAAAACTCGGTTCATCAGATCCATAAAAACAGCTGGAGCATTCGTCAAACCAAACGGCATCACTAGAAACTCATAGTGTCCATACCGCGTACGAAATGCTATCTTAGGAACATCCTCCTGTCGAACTCGCAACTGATGATACCCAGACCGAAGATCAATCTTCGAGTAGATAGAAGTACCCTGCAACTGATCAAAGAGATCATCTATCCGCGGAAGAGGATACTTATTCTTCACCGTCGCTTGATTCAATTGACGGTAGTCGATACGCAACCGCATTGAACCATCCTTCTTCTTGACAAACAGTACTGGGGCTCCCCATGGCGAAACACTAGGTCGAATATAACCCTTATCAAGAAGATCTTGCAATTGCTTCTGCAGCTCTTTCATTTCTGACGGTGCCAATCCGTAAGGAGTTCTGGAAATCGGTGCAGTCCCTGGCACTAACTCAATGCCAAACTCAATCTCCCTAACTGGTGGCAAACCTAGAATTTCCTTCGAAAACACATCTGAAAAGTCACGAACCACTGGTATCTCTTGGATATCTGGCTCTCCTAAGGATGCGTCAATGGCGTAGATAAGGTAGCCTTCCCCGCCAGACTCTAATGCACGCCGGGTCTTCAGAGCTGAAACCACTGGCATCGGGGGTCGCGCTCCCTCACCATAGAAATACCACGACTCGTCATCCTCTGGACGAAACTGAACAAACCTCTGATAGCAATCCACTATCGCTCGGTAGGTAGTCAATAGATCTATCCGAATGATGCAATCAAAATCCTCCATCGCTAGTATCATTAGGTTCGCACTAAGCTCATGTCCCTCGAAATCCAAAACACAACCCACAACTAGACGCTTGGCTAAAACCTCGCTACCCATAGGAGTAGAAACCACTAGCAACGTGTCTAAAGGAATAAATGGCAACTTATACTTCTTAGCAAAACGTGCTGAGACAAAATAATGTGATGCACTGGTATCAATTAAAACATATGCAGGAAAACCACATAAACTACAGATACCTGTAATCATCCGATCGCTGTCAGCCTCTGCCTGCTCCTGGTTAAGCGCAAAGACCTGACCCTGGGCACATGGCCTCAACGAAGAATGACCCCGAAAAGGAGTCTGAGTAGGCTATCTCTGAGACTGCTGGCGCTGCTGCGAATATTGTTGCTGAAAAGGTGGCTGCTGGTACAGAGGTGGCTGAACAGATGCCTGAGAACCTCCAGAACCACTCGCTGCCCCAATCAGCATAGGACAATCTCTCTTCACGTGACCCTCCTGGCCACACTGGAAGCATGAAGTGGCCGATTGACCACACTTCCCTGGAGGATGTCTGCGTCGACACTGAATACACCGGTTCGGTCTCTGTCCACCAAAATGATGCACTCCACCAGATCCAGAGGAAGAAGAAGAAGTACCTCCTGGCTTCTTGAAGGACTGTCCTCTCGGACCCAAAGGACTAGAGCTCGCTGGCCTGGAAGAAGAAGAATAAAGTCCCTTGTTCCTCCGAATACTGTCCTCGGCCTGGCGACAACGGTCCACCAAATCCTCGTAAGTCCCATCGCCGCCCACAGCAACCATCCGATGAATTTCAGGATTCAAACCCTGAAGGAAATGATCAAACTTCGCCATAGAACTATCAGCAATATGAGGACAAAAGGGTAGCAGATCAAAGAACTTCTGCTGGTACTCCTCGATCGTCATCGTCCCCTGTCGCAAACTCAACAACTCACTGGCTTTTGCCTGACGAAGAGCTGGAGGAAAATAAAATCTCTGATAAGCAGTACGAAACTCCACCCAAGTAGCTGCAACTCTAGCTGCTATGAACGGTGCGGAAGTAGATCTCCACCACTTCCTCGCTCTGCCCTCAAGCATAAAGGCAAGAATCTCCATCCTATCCTCAGCCGTGCAACGGAACTCCTGGAAGCACTGCTCCATCCTCTCCATCCAATCCTCCGCCTCTTCAGCTGTCTCACCACCCGTCAAAGGCTTCGGGCTAACTTCTTTGAATCTACGCATGCTCACTCGCCTGCGCTCCTCGGGCTGTCCCCAACGTCTACGATCGTCCGGATTGCCCCAACGACCGCCGTCTACGCTACCGTGACTCTCGTCGTAATCTGCCATCTGTTACATAAGAACAGATAATTATTTAATCCGCTTTACAATATTCCCAGTGGAATGCGTCGCTCTGATACCAAAAATGTAGTGACCCAACCCGGATCCACTATCTAATCAGAGTTATAGTAAAAGCGCACGCAATAAAAGCTTAAAGCGTAAAGTGCGGATAATTAAAATACAACAAATCCAATCGGCAGAATACAACCGACGCTATCACAAGTGTATAAATACTGTTTATACAACCAAATCGAAGGTTCAGGGTAATTAAATCCCTACCCTCTACAACCTTGGACTCTCCCTAACTCTCAATCCTGCTGGGAGCCACCTGAACCGTCCAGCCTCAAACCTGCCCCGCCACAAGGTACACAACGAATATCCAAACATAGGGGCGTGAGCTAGAACACTCAATACGAAGCAATGATATAAATACAAATATGCGCACACAGATGATTTAAAACTCAAGTGAAAACACTTGCTCATGGCGCCGAGAATATACAGTACCGGCTAGAGAGCTACTCCGTGGGGTACTCGTATATTCCATATCAGGGCTGAGCCAACCCCATCCTGACCCGAATCCAAAATAGGATACAAGCCTCATATGGAAACTGTCATACCTGACTCGAGTCCAAAATGAGATCATCGTTCCCTATGGAGACTGTCAATGACTCACATCTCTCCGGATGCAGTCATACGTAAAATCATGTATGTGCTAAGGCGATAAAACATGCTAAAACATGATAAAACATATAGCACATACTCATGCAACATATAAGCAAATATATCATGCCGGCTATCTCGGTCAGTACTTACATACCTCTAACACTGCTGGTCAAACCTAGCTCCACTGATCTAGACTCCAAGCCTACTAGTCCAGTCTACTGCTACTACAATGCAGATATCCATGCATCAACAATAAAGCTCTAAAAGCCTTAATTAAGCTATTGCATACTCCTAAATATTTTTAGGATGCCAATGCTATACCTGCGTCCGTCGTTAGCCCTTTGCTGACGATAGCCTCAAAACTAGGCCAAAGCTCCGCGATGACGCCTAGATCACTAAGCCACTTCCGGATTCCCCGTAGGACGCCTAAATCTCCCTAGATCTGAGTTAGAAGGCTTAGGAATCAGAGAGAAGAGAGGAAAAAGGTGCGAGAAAATGAATTCTCGGACCCTCTATTTATAGGCAACGTTCGGAGCCTCCGAACCCGGTTCGGAACGTCCGATCACGATCGGAACTTCCGATCGCCCCTTCGAAGCTTCCGATCGCCCGATATTACGTCAGCCATGACGTCACCTTGCTGACGTAACCGATGACGTGTACTCTGAGTCCGATCGGAGCTTTCGATCTCGCCGACGGAGCTTCCGATCCACTTCGGATCCTCCGAACTCCTCTTCGGGCCGTCCGATCTATCTTGGACTATTTAGGCATAATTTAGTAATCAAATACCTTAATTACCTTGATTAATTACGGGTTACTACATAATATTTGGTTCTACTAACGAAACTCTTTGTCAAGATTTCTCCAAGCTTATGCAGGAACACTTTGAGATGAGAATGATGGAGGAACTTAACTATTTCCTCGGATTACAAATCAAACAGTGCAAGGATGAGTTCTTTGTGAACCAAATCAAATACATCAAGGAGATTCTAAAGAATTTTGGGATGGAGAACACAAAATCATCATCCACACCGATGAGCATAGCAATCAGACTCGACAAGGATGAAAATGGTAAATCTGTAGATCAATCTTTCTTTCATAGTATGATTGGCTCCTTACTTTATGCTACTGCTAGTAGACCGGACATTATGTTTAGTGTTTGCTTGTGTGCACGATTTCAATCATGTCCAAAGAAATCACATTTGTTCGCCTTAAAACGCATTTTCAAATATCTTTCAAATACTCCAAATCTAGGCTTGTGGTATTCGAAAAATTCTTTCTTTGATTTAAAAGCTTACTGTGATGCCGAATTTGGTGGATATAAGGTGGACAGGAAAAGCACTATTGGAACCTGTTTCTTTTTAGGAAACTGTTTAGTTTCTTGGTTTTCCAAAAAACAAAATTGTGTTGCGTTGTCAACGATCGAAGCCGAATATATGGCTGCCGTTAGTTGTTGTGCGCAAATTCTTTGGATGAAGCATCAATTGCTTGACTATGGTGTATTTTTTCAAAAATTCCTATTTTTTGTGACAATACTAGCGCCATATGTCTTACAAAAAATCCAATTCAACATTCGCGCACCAAACATATTGACATTCGTCATCATTTTATTTGTGACTACATCGAACGAAATGAAGTTGAACTTCAATATGTTGACACGACAAATCAAATTGCCGATATTTTTACAAAACTACTAGATAAAAATACTTTTATTCGTTTGCGTGGTGAACTTGACATGATTGAGTTGTAATCGCTTGTAGACATATTTTAAATGTAATGTCATATTAAGGGGGAGCTTAATATTAAATTCAAGCAATTTAATGTTGGATAATACAAATTAATTAATTGTATTTATTCAATGTTATAAAGCTCACATTTTATGTGAAATTTATGTGTTGCTTTTTAGAAATCATATTTCAATTCTCTTGTTTTGCATTTACTTTTCCAGTCTTTTTGATTATCACAAAAAGGGGGAGAATTAGTTTGGTTAAATATTTTAACTAAGAGGGAGAGTTAGTTCAG
Organism: Henckelia pumila; assembly: GCF_033568475.1. Lineage (NCBI taxonomy): Eukaryota > Viridiplantae > Streptophyta > Magnoliopsida > Lamiales > Gesneriaceae > Henckelia > Henckelia pumila. The sequence goes on from NW_027331831.1 coordinate 8,657,708, forward strand.
TTAAATGCATGGAGAATAAAATTGGTTATTTGATAAAAAAAAATTTAATTCTCTTCTCAGCTAATTGTTTAATTTAGGGGGAGTTTTATTCATGCAATTATATTGTGCAAATTTAAATTGTTTATTTAATATTGTAAATTTATTTCTCCTATTTAACCAAGTTTTGTGATCATCAAAAATGGGGAGATTGTTACGCCTTAAACGCATACAAATCTCGTGTTATGAGATAAATGTTTTTAATGTATTAACAATTCTCGTAATATTATGTTTTGATGATTACAAAACTCGGTTAATTGTTACTAACCATTTAAAGTGAGATTTTACATATTAGATTTATTGATGATTAAATTCTTGGAAGCTATTTAGAAGCTATACATGTATTTATAAAGTCTTGTATTGCTCATTGAATGGATGAAACATTGTTAAGAGATATGAAGAAAAAGACAAGAAGAAGCCAAAGTATGGAACAACAACTTCCAAAAATTACTGGGCATTTTTTTGTCATTGAAATCCAATCTTCACCAGTCATAATATTTATGAAGAAGTTTTACATGTACTGTCCAAATTTTAGAGCAATCCAACGGCTAGATATGGATTTATGATTTTTCCACAAAAGTTGTGCAGTACCTATTTCTGCAGAACTTGAAGCGAAGGATGAAGAATCAACTTATGAAAATTACTGGACGTTCTTGAGATATCCAAATCAAATATCCACCAATCAACATCAAGATCAGGATGTTTTCAAACTTATATCAAAATTTCATATCAATCCAACGGCTAGATATGGAGTTATGATTTTTTCACAAAGGTTGCACAGTACCTATTTCTGCAGAACATGAAGCAAATGATGAAGAATCAAATTCAAAAAGTAACTGGGAATGATTGAGACATTCAAATAAACTCTCCACCAATCCAATTCAAATTTAGGATGTTTCACAACCTCTGTCCAAATTTTAGATCAATCCAACGGATGAATTAGGAGATATGAATTTTTCAAATTTGTTGCACAGAACAAGTTCGAAAACATGATGAAGCGACTTCCGAAACATACTGGGAATTATTGTTTGTCAAAATCTAATCTCCACCGTTCAGAATGAAGATCCAGATGTTTTAAAGCTTCGGTTTAAATTTCAGATCAATCCAACGGTTAGATTGTGAGATATGATTTTTCCACAAAATCCGCTCAGTGCTGGGAAAAAGTAGGCAGCGGCGCCGAACACATTTTGTCACTCCTTAACTTCTCAACACATGCTCCATGCACTCAAATCAGATTCAAATTTTTTTCAACTATAAATAGAGGTCATCCAAGGTCATTTGGAGATATCCCAACTCATCTCTTCTCTCCTTTGCAAGCAATTTCTCACTATCAAAGTGTTTGTGTGATATATTTGAGAGTGTTTGTATAAATAGTTTGTGAGTTGGTTGTGCTATTGTTGTAAACACTTGAGTGTGAAGGCAAGTGTGTTGTGCTATCGTTGTAAGCACTTGCGTGTGAAGCCAAGTGTTTGTGTTGAGGCTATCCTTGGAGCCCTTAAGGCCAAGAGTATCGAGTTGTATCGGCGCGGTGATCGTGTCAAGTTTTACGGCTATCCTTGGAGCCATCAAGGCCAAGAAGTTGAAGTGCTAGTGAATCCTTGGTTAATCGATCTTAACCAAGAAGGGGAGACGTAGACGATTTATCGTCGAACTTCCATAAACATATCCTATCTCATTTATCGCTTTATCTTTTTTTCGCATTTATTTACCGCATTTATTTTGATTGCTTTAAGTCTTTCGCTTACGTATTTGCATAATCGCTTTAAATTGCTAAAGTTGCCAATAGAACCTAAATCCCCCCCCCCATTAGGTTCTAACAGTATGTAAATTGTCTTTCCCTGATCGAAATAATCTGCACACCAGGAAAGGAAATGAAAGCACGTTAGTGGGGCGCTGAAAGGTTTTCCGGCGGGGCCACTCCGATGCTTAAGTCAAACTTAGAAATAGAGTGGGCTTTTAGGAAAAATTGAGTATAGTGTTTTTTGGAGATTTTAGAGGAACATACCTTTACTGATACCTGATGCAAGGTATTTATAGGCGTTGGAATGACGGCATGCCTCCGCATTTTGAGGATAGTGGCCACGATCTGGATCGTGGGTGCAGGAGTTGCCCACGTTTACCTGTCACGCATGATGAAGCCGGAAGGATCGGGATTATGGCAGTCGTGGGGATCATGCTCTTGAGAAATGGGTTTTGTCTAAGTCATGAAGACTTGGTCTTCTTGGCCTCACGCCTTGATCCGAGATGAGTTAGTCCTTTGTATCTGAGCTGTTAGTCCGACCTTATCCAGCCCTGTTTATTCTTGTCTAACCCTAGCCCTGATACCCCTGACTTTCCGGGGTATCACCACTCCTCCCTAAAATAGTCGGGCTAGAGCCATACTCGCTGTCCTGACTAGCATTCGTGTTGCCTCTGCCTGTCCCTAGCCCTGATACCCCTGAATTCCTGGGGTATCACCACTTCTCCCTAAAATAGTCGGGCTAGAGCCATACTCGCTGTCCTGACTAGCATTCGTGTTGCCTCTGCCTGTCCCTAGCCTTGATACCCCTGACTTCGCGGGGTATCACCACTCCTCCCTAAAATAGTCGGGCTAGAGCCATACTCGCTGTCTTGACTAGCATTCTTGTTGCCTCTGCCTTTCCCTAGCCCTGATACCCCTGAGTTCCCGGGGTATCACTAGTCCATGGGCGTATTAAATATATTTTGAAATTTTCAAAAATGTGGTAGGGCTGACATCAACCCTAGAATTTTAAGTGACGGGCAGGGGTCAGTGGACGTTAACTGTCCTTTCAACTGCCCGTATCATCATTACCCTACCCGGTTCAACTTCCCAGGCTTACCCTCACCATCCGATCATCTTTAAATCCACGACCTGGATTTAATTCCTCCACCTATAAATACTTAACCCCCGTCTCCATTTCTCACTTTCCCTTTTCACGCTTTCCTTTTTCCTGCTTTTCTTCGGCTTCGGCGATTCTGCGCTTCCGGTTTATTTCTTACAGTCCTCCTTCGTGCTCAATCTTTTTCCTGTAAGTTTGCACTCTACCTTATACTCAATTTCCCTATCCTTTACCTTGTCTTCTTCCCAAAAGATGTCGGAATCTGCATCTTCTACGTCTGGTGCTAATGCTCGTGGCTCTTCTAGTGTAGAATCCGCGGCCTTATGCCATGACTCTCTGCCTCCTACTACCTCCGGTACCCAGCCGAGGCTAGCCCCCTCTTCATCTCGTCCGAAGAAGGCCAAAATTGGGTCTTCTAAGGACAAAGGCAAGGCTAAAGTTATTGACTCTGGCCCTCTCCTTCCTTCCCACAAGCCAAACCCTGAGGGTCCTTGGTTCTTTCATTTTACCAGTACCCTACGCCCAGAGTCCATTGAGGAGCTTCGGGCCATGGGCAACATTCCCCCTACCCATTCTATCATTATCCCAGGCCCAATGGGCAAAGCTGACCAGCCCCTGAGGGCTTCTATACTTTCTTCAGGGAGCAGCTTAGGAATGGGCTTCGCTTCCCGATACATCCTTTTTATTATAAAATTGCCCAATTCTACAAGGTTCCCCTGAACCAATTTCATCCTAATGCCTTCCGGATGATGGCTGCCACATATGTGCTTTTAAAGACGCATAACCTGGCCATTACCCCCTTGGTTTTTCATTACTACTATGCTTGCCGATTTACCGAGGCAGCATTTTCTTTGAATGCCCGGCAGAATGCCCGATTTCTGGACGACACTCCCTCTTCCTGGAAAGGCTGGAAAGAGCGGTTTTTCTATATTCAGCTCTCTGCTGCCCGAACCAAACCTACCCAATTCTTGAAAGCCCTTCCTCCCCAGCCAGAACTCCCTAAGCATTATAAGCTGGAAGAACCCTATCTCTGTTCCCAAGAGCTGGTGAAAAACCAGAAGTTTCCTTCAGCTCCTCTCCTAGAGGAGAGGAGCTTGATTGCTAATGGGTTGGGCCCCCGGGTAGTTGATCCGGTGGACCGAATTATTGATGAGTACGAGGCCCCGGCCCCGACCTCTGGTATTCTTTAATGCTATTATGTACTTGTTCCTTTTTTATATGTTATTTCTAATATACCAACTCTCTCCCTTTCTTATACAGAAGAACCAGCCCCCAAGAAAAAGAAGAAATCTAGACTGATGAAGCAGGCCTTTGCCAAAAAAAGGGCAGCTGAGAAGGCGGCTGCTCAAAGAAAAGAAGAAACCAGGGCTGCGGAGGCGGCCAGGAAAGCGAGGGTGCTCCAGCTAGCTGAAGAACGGTGGGCACAAGAGGGCCGGGACCAATAACATACCGTCTCGACGAGTGGCCCCGGGCCTGTCATTTCATCGGCTGTTATTGTGCCCCCCAAAGTTCCTTATTTGGAGGCCGGGCTAAATGACGAGTCTGCCTCCCTTGCTGCTGAACCCTCATTCCTTTTGAACCGTAAGAGAAAAGCTGTGGAGGAAGCAGAGATGGTCATTTTGAGTGACCCTGAAGAGGTGGCTCCTCTTTCCCCCTCATTCCAAACCCTGGCACCATTTTACCAAGCTGCACAGGGCTCTAGTCCCGTGGGTGCCAAGGAGAACATATTTCAGGCCGGGGCTTCCGGTCGGGGAGTGAGGATACTGAAGGACCTCCTAACTCCGGCGGAACAACACCATCTCTACCATCAAAGCCCAAATGTGAAGTACTTCGAGGGCACCAATCGGATTATATCCGTAAGTTTATTTTTTCCAGCTGTAATGATATTTTGCTTTTCGTTTCTGACACCTATGCTTTCAGGGACTGCATATGCTGGTGGACAACTATGAAGATGCGACCCGATTTGGTCGTATCGAGACAGATCGGGCGCACGTAGAGGCTGAGAGGTCCCGGGCTGCTGCTGAGCTAAACAAAAAACTAGAGCAAGATTTGGTGATGATGAGGCAGACTCATGACCAAGTGTTGTCCAGCCTCTAATCTGCCTTAGAAATAGCTGAGCAAGCTCTTCATTCTGCTCAAGTGAATCTTGCCCTCTCTGAGACCACTCTGGGGCAAACCCGGGATGCTTTGACTGTTGCGGAGAGCAGAGCCACTGAGGCTCAAACTGAAGCGGCCCTTGCAAAGGACAAGGCTGAGAAGGCAGTTTCAGCTCTGAAAGCCCGCTTGAAATCAGAAGAGGAGCTCAAGGCCTCTTTTCTTTCCTCTGCCGAATTCCAAGAAGCGGTGGTGGACAAGTCATATTCCTTCTTTCAAACTGGTTTTTACAAATGCCGGGATCAATTTGATGAGGCCGGGCTATGGTCCTCAGAGAAGAAGGATTTTCCTGACTTAGACAAGGCTATTGACTCCCTCCCTGGTTCACAAGGGCCTAAAGGAGCAGAGACATTTGAGGCCAGTAAAACTCTAGCAACTGAAGGCGAGGATGCTCCAGTTAACCCAGTAGTTTAAGTAGTTCACGCCTTGTAACTGGCCATTGAAGCCCCCTCTCTTGTAATTTACTGATTTATTAATGCTATGTTGCTTTCTTTTAACTCTTGATTCTGTACTGCTACAATTCCTGGTCTGGTGGGACTTAGGAATTTTATGAGGTGCTGGGGGTTTAGATAGATACTAAGTCACGGAATTTTCTGGGCTTAGAGAGTACCAAGGGCTGATAAATGGGTGCCGGGGCATGGGCCCTCCCGGGCTTATATAACGCCAAGGGCTTATATATTTCTTGGGCTTAATATGGACGCCGGGGCATGGAACCTCCCGGGTTTATATAATGCCAAGGGCTTATGTATGCCTTGGGCTTAACATGGGTGCCGGGGCATGGAACCTCCCGGGCTTATATAATGCCAAGGGCTTATATATGCCTTGGGCTTTAAATAAGTGTCGGGGCTTGGAACCTCCCGAACTTATATAATGCCAAGGACTTATATATATGTCTTGGGCTTTAATGGGTGCCGGAGCTTGGAACCTCCCGGGCTTATATAATGCCAAGGGCTTATATATGCCTTGGGCTTTAAATGGGTGCCGGGGCTTGGAACCTCCCGGGCTTATATAATGTCAAGGGCTTATATATGCCTTGGGCTTTAAATGGGTGTCGGGGCTTGGAACCTCCCGGGCTTACATAATGCCAAAGACTTATATATGCCTTGGGCTTTAAATGGATGCCGGGGCTTGGAACCTCTCGGGCTTATATAATGCCAAGGGCTTATATATGCCTTGAGCTTTAAATGGGTGTCGGGGCTTGGAACCTCCCGGGCTTATATATGTCTTGGGCTTTAAATGGGTGCCGGGGCTTGGAACCTCCCGGGCTTATAGAGTGCCAAGGGCTTATAAATGCCTTGAGCTTATAAGGTGTCGGGGCGTGGAACCTCCCGGGATTATAGAGTGCCAAGGGCTTATAAATGCCTTGAGCTTATAGGGTGCCGAGACGTGGAACCTCCTGGGCTTTGGATGCCATGATGTAGACAGTGCCATGGGCTTTTCTGGACTGCCATGGCGGAGATATTGCCATGGGCTTTTTAAATGAGTGCCCGGGCCTTGAAACTCCGGGACTTTAAAATACAGATGTCAGGGCCTTACTGCTAGATTGCATGCCCTAACTCGGTGTAGCTGCAATAAATCATGAGACCGAGGCAGAAATAATCCCAGACAATAATATCTCATGTTTTGAATAAATAACGTAGGATACTAAGTTACAAGAACACGGTTGCCATACTATTGCTCCTGCCATGGCCTAACATTAAACTTCGCATACATGAAATAAGTTTAATCAGGATTTGGGTTTAACGTCAAGTGGCTCATAAAAGCCGTATGCAAAATCATTTCCAATATCAAAGCCACTGTATCGCAATAATTCTCCAAATATTCTCGCTTTTGACACCCATTAATATTTCATTGATTTATAAAATCAAATATATAATCTATCCTTATTAGTGGTAACCATGTAAGCAAAATTACGCTGAACAAAGATAGCATTTGGCCAATTAAACATCATCATGCAACGTTATTTTCCAAGCTTGACCAAGATGAGCCCATAACATAATCACAAATAACTTGAGCTCTCCAGTAGACTAGCATAGCTACCCAGTGGCCGAGAAAACATAATCGAATTATGAAACCAAAATTTCAGTTGTTTCATGTTATGAAAAAGATGAAAAAGGGACTTATCTGTTTCAAGTCAGTGTCCAAGTCGGGTGAGATGCTCCCGATTCTCATTTTTCCTTCCGACTACAACTCGAACTTTTGCTGGAATTCTCGGGTTCCGTTTGTAACCATGGTAGCTTAATAACAACAAAGTTTCAAATTCCCGCCCCCTAGCTCGGGCTCGAGCTCATCCTTTGACTAGAATTTTTCCAACCACGCTGCCTAGATATTAAGAGATGATCTGATTCCGAGAAAAGATCCCAACTTTGAACGTCAACAAAATTCATTCCACCTTGCTAGATATGGAAGTGTCTTGCCGAACTTTCCTCCTTCAAGAAGCAAGCGGGAACCGAAAGCAAGTAATCCAGCAAACACTTGTTAGGCATAAACGGGGCTGATGTTTTGCAGCAAACTAACAGCCAAACCATAGCCATAAACGCTTCAAATACGGAACAAAAATGCACAAATCAAAACTACCCCACCCCTTGAACAACCACCGATCACAAAAGCAGCAGCCCGAAGTCACAGAAATTGCAACCAAGAAGCAAGGAAAAAATGCAGCGAATTAACTCCCCCACACTTCAACCTATTCCACCACCAAGACAAGATAGAGCTCAAAAGAGGCTGGAAACCGCAGCAACTCAAGAATCCAAAATATAGGAAACCTAGTTCGCACAGATGTCGAGTCTACATAAATCCGAGCTTCATCACCTGGCTCACCCCAATCCATCATCAGAACAACACTAACTCATGAGTTAAAGCGATAAACAACAAAGCCCAACACCCGAGCTCGATTCACCCCAGCCATGCCCTTCGAGAATATATCTTCAACTCGTGAAGCTATCCTAAACGAGTAGCAAGGGATTTCGAATGTGATGCAACTGAATCAAGTCGAAACTACCTTGCACCACTGTGTGAAAGCTAGCTGTTGAAAGCAGGAACAAGATAGAAAGAGACGCAACACGATTTTACAACCTCCAACCCATGTAAGAACAACTCCAAATCACTCACCAAACACACCGCAACCCACGTCCAAGCCAGTAAGCCACACACAACATTTGTGCAGATTACGAACTTGGCTCTGCACCAATTCGAACTAGAGCCGAAACTACCCCAAGCGAGCAACAACAGATTCGAACGTCTTGTAGCAGTGAGATCCGAGGTAACATCAGTAAGAATCGATTTAAGATGATATGGAAAGCCAAAAAAAAAAATCAAGAAGAGAAGTTCCAAGATCTCAATTTACGTTCCTTTTTTTTCGAGTGGAGAGAAAAAAAGGAGAAATTGAATCTACGTCTCATACTCAATTTTTCACATGCGGCGCCAATGATGATGTTTGATAAAAACGAGTGCTCGGGTTATCAGGGGTAGTGAAGTGGGCCTGATGAGAATGATCGGGCTGATGGGGATGGTATGTAAACTGTCCTTCCCTGATCGAAATAATCTGCACACAGGAAAGGAAATGAAAGGACATTAGTGGGGCGCTGGAAGGTTTTTCGGCGGGGCTATTCCGATGCTTAAGTCAAACTTAGAAATAGAGTGGGCTTTTAGGAAAAAATGAGTATAGTGTTTTTTTGGAGATTTTAGAGGAACATACATTTACTGATACCTGATGCAAGGTATTTATAGGCGTTGGAATGAGGGCATGCCTCCGCATTTCGAGGATAGTGGCCACGATCTGGGTCGTGGGTGTAGGGGTTTCCCACGTTTACCTGTCACGCACGATGAAGCCGGAAGGATTGGGATTATGGCAATCGTGGGGATCATGCTCTTGAGAAATGGGTTTTGTCTAAGTCATGAAGACTTGGTCTTCTCGGCCTCACGCCTTGATCCGGGATGAGTTAGTCCTTTGTATCTGAGCTGTTAGTCCGACCTTATCCAGCCCTGTTTATTCTTGTCTAACCCTAGCCCTGATACCCTGACTTCCCGGGGTATCACCACTCCTCCCTAAAATAGTCGGGCTAGAGCCATACTCGCTGTCCTGACTAGCATTCGTGTTGCCTCTGCCTGTCCCTAGCCCTGATACCCATGACTTCTCGGGGTATCACCACTCCTCCCTAAAATAGTCGGGCTAGAGCCATACTCGCTGTCCTGACTAGCATTCGTGTTGCCTCTGTCTGTCCCTAGCCCTGACACCCCTGACTTCCCGGGGTATCAGCTAAGATTCGCTAAGGATCAACTTTTCCCATAATGATATCTATGCTACCTTCTTGTCAGGAAAAATAAGTAAGTTGGGTTACCATTTTAGTGACATATCTGAAGGGTCATGTTGTGGCGGGGCAGCCGGTCAGTTTTTTTTTTTTAAGTAAATTTTAAATTTTTTTCATTAATTTTGTGTGGATTTACATTGAGATATTTACTTTTTATTGTAATATGACTATGTAGAATTGACTAGTCTCATGAATAAATATCCGTAAAATTATCTCACAAGAGATCTATTCCTTATATATTTTTATTTTATTTTTTATAATTAAATTTCTATTTATGTTACTCACATTGTTTGGTCGTGAGAGTTTTTATTCGAAATTGTCAACATTCAAATCTTATGTAATCTATTTCAAAAAAAAATAATCTTATTTAATCTGTTTGATTATGAATTTTTTTATTTATAATTTTGTTATGTTAATATTTTTTTGTTTGATTGTGACTTTTTTATTATTATTATTATTATTATTATTATTATTATTATTATTGCGTCACATTGCTAATATTTTTGCTTGAATTATCAAGTCTCCGACTCTCAGTGCCGTGTTTGTATTTTTTCTCGAGTTATTGATTTTTATTTTTTATTTTTACAAAATCGAGCACGAAATTGATAAATTTGGTTTTTATAGGCGAGCATTAATTGAATTTAAATGTATTGTAGTACACTTGATTAATATTAAAAATCCATTTGACTAGCCGTCATGGGTAGTTATAACTGGAATTCAGCTCAACCTCGAATGCAAGAATTCATGCGGGAAATGCTGATATTTTTTCTTCAAAAAAATTTTAATTGATGCATACAACACTAACATTAATTGAACTAGTGTAACCAAAACAAAAACAAGACAATATTACTAATATTACCATACAAACAAAGTACCCATGTGTACAAGTAGAATGCTAGAGCTCGAGCTCGAGCTCGAGTTCGGTTATTATAAAATTTCACCTGAAAATATCGATAAGTTCGTAATAATGGATTGTACGTTAATTTAAAAAGATAAAAGATGAATCTATTAATTTATTTTTGTTTTAAAAAAATAAAAGATTTATGAATAAAATGGGACTAAATAAATTTGTTTTTGGAAGTGAATATATAAACAAAATTGGACTTTTGACTTGGAAGGTATGAACCATAGTGAAGGAACAATTTTCCCCTAAAGTGAAGGAAATCCTCTCCTTTTACATTTTCCTCCCCGCCACCATTTTCACCCGCAAACGCCGGGAATACATCTTCCCTCCCCCACACGTGTCCATTTCCTCCACCTCCCCAAATCCCTAATCCTCTCGCTCGCTCAATTTCCTCTCCAATTTTCCTCTACTCTCCCCCCCTTCCAAGTAATTTTTCATTTCGTCTTTGTTGTATTTCTTTTTCTTTGACAAATTCATTGTTTTTTTCTTTTTATTGGAGAATTTTGGTTGAAGCTGATAATTACGGGCGTCGATCAAGCGCAATCGGTGTCTCTTTTGGTCGTCGTGATAAAAAAAATAAAAATAAAGATTAGGGTTTTGGTTTTTTGTTGCCGTGGGAGATCAGGTTTCTGTTTGCCCCCTTTGGAAATTCTATCTGGTTCTTTTCATTACGTGCGGTGTAGGTCTGATATTTCTGAGCCCTTTTGGTTTAGCTGTTTAGAAATATAAAATTGTTCTTAATCCGTAGGCTGAAAAGTTTCTGTTTTTAATTTCCCCCCCTCATTAATATCTTCGAGATTCGTTTATTCTTTTATTGTACATAAAGGAGGATTCTAGGTTTTTTTGGGGGGATTGATTCTATAGTTAGCTTGAGATGATATGATTTTAGGGTTCTTCACAAGAAAAACTCAGTGAAGTTTTTGATGCGTTATTTTAGTTAGTTATTGAAAATTGAGGGTTTTCTTGTTGAATCTTCTTGAAAAAATACTTACCTGGGAAAATAAAAGGTTGAAAAGCACAAAAAAAAAAAGGACAAAAGGGTAGAAGAGTAGAAGGGGCGTTCCTTTGATTTTTTTTTTCTTTTTCGAATCGAGAATATTTTACCCTTTTTATCTCCTTTCTATCGGGGCTTATTAGAGGATATTGGGAAATATTCAAAGTTAAGATTTTGTGGAGTTGTTGAAATGGCCTTGAACTACTCGCACCGCCCGGTGCTCCCAGCTCATGTTTCTGATGAAAAGTTGGCATCACCTTTGAGGATTGTGAATGGGTACTTTGTCGAGGGTGTTCCTGACAAGAACGGGGAGGGTTATGCTAGTCTATGGCATGGTTGCCTAGGAGAAATTGAAGACCGAAGTGTAAACTGTGGAAGGGATGCAGTTGATCTATGTAGCTCTTCGGAGTCAACTTCCAATGATATTGTCGATCTTTTACCCTCCGATCCATTTGGCATGGATATAAAGACTACTTTCACAGCTATCACCGGATGGCTCGAGGACTTGGAAGTTGATTATGGAGAGTATGTGAGAGGTAGCAATGTTACGGTTGGCCAAGAAGAATATGGATTGTTTGCGGGATGGAATTTGATTTGGAATAATGCTTTGAAATTCCAAACGTTTTCTAGCAATTTTCAGTTCAATGAGAGTCCGAATGTGGGTAGCTGGTCCTTTCCAAGCAATTCTCAGACCTATGAGAAACCACATTTGGGAATCCATTCTTTTCCGAGCAACGTTCAGCCTGATGAGAAATCGAATGTGGTCAATGAGGTTAATCAAAATGAGGAGGAGAAAGATGTAGGAGTCACATTGGCTCCATATGGCTTTGGCTATCCATCTGTTTGCGATGTGAAGGATATTGTGGACTATGATAATGGGAATACTAGCTACGGTTGTGAACTTCAATTTGGTGAAAAAGTTGAGGGTGCTTCCATCTTTGATGGAGTTCCCAATGAAGCTTTGGCTTTTGCTCTAAATTATCTGGGAGTGAAGGACCTTTTATCGGTCGAAATGGTTTGTAGGTCCTTATGTTCCACAGTCCAAGGTGATCCTTTGTTGTGGATGAGCATCCACATTGATCAGCCTCTTAACGAAAGGATCACAGATGATGTTCTTCTGCAATTAACAAACAGGGCTTTAGGTAAGCTGCAGTGCCTAAGCTTGGTGGAGTGCCCTAGAATCACTGATGATGGTCTGGGTCGCATACTTGAAGCTAATCCAAGATTAACTAAGGTCGGTTGCTCAACTTGGTGGATTACTAGTTTCTATGTGTCTTTTATGTTATTTGACCTTTTCTGCACTAATTCATACTTGATTTGATGAGCGCATTGAGGTTTGAAATCACCAATCTCATTTTAGGGTAATAAATATAAGGATGCAAATTTTATTCCATGTTTATATTCTTCTTGAATTTTGTATGGTGTGACAAACATGTTTCTTTGCTCATGCTATGATTTTATATGTGATGGCATGGAGTTTCAAGTTTCGTTGAATATGTTAACTTTGTCAGGCATTTGGCTTTAGGTTTTGGACTTCTTTGTTGACACAATAAGATTATGATGTGATCCTAATGATATCTTCCATAAAATTTTACTTTCATTGAAGAAAGAGAGAACTATTAACCAACTACTGTTATCACCTGCCAGTACTCATCATGTGTTTTTCTGTGTAAATTGTAAGAATGATATCTCATATTTGTTATTTCACTTTGCATGTGAAAGTTTGAGTCATTTGAATTTGAGCACTTGTTCCTTTGGAATGTTGTGAATGAATTATTTCTTGATGAGAATTATATGATCAGCTTGAATTACTAATCTGGTATTATCACATTTCTAAATTATATGAAGTTATTTGTTGTGCCAGTTGTCTGTTCCTGGATGTACAAGGCTCAGTATTGAAGGTATAGTGCATAACATCAAGATGCATAACTCTAACAGAGATGTTGGAAGCATAAAGAACCTGCGAATTGGGGGATTCTATGGTGTGACACATGAACATTATGAAGAGTTGAAGTTATTATTAGGTGTTGATGGTGATGGGCTCGAAAGTTATCACAAGCCACATTTCTATCACCGAGGGAATTTCTATCTTCCATTTGACGATGATCGTGCAATTGATATTGAAATGTGTCCGAGATGCGAGAAATTCAAGCTGGTTTATGATTGTCCGGCCACGGGTTGTCAAGTTAAAGATGATGCTGCTCAAGTCTGCAGGGCATGTACGCTCTGTATAGCAAGGTGTGCTCAATGTGGCAGGTGTGTGAATGACACCGAATATGAAGAAACTTTCTGTTTGGAATTGGTGTGTTCAGATTGTTTTAAGCAGCTGCTGTGTTACCAAGATAGGCTGGATGATAAAATTGACCCCTCCAGAGATCTAGACGGACCATTTGATACTTCGGTCTTCATGGGTAGCGGGTGAATGTGGTTACTTGCTAAGATGTGCCTTGAAATCTTGAAACAAGAAGCCGTTTGAGCTTCCAGCTCCTTGTCCGGGGTTCACCTGGACTTCTGCAGGTTTTTTGCTGAGCAAAAGATTACTTTTTACGTTTATGCCGAAAGAAAGCTAAAAAGGAAAAAAGGAATAAAGGAAAAAAAAAATATAAAAAAGCAGAAAAACCCAAAAAAAGTTGAGACGGAAAATGATTAGGAAGCAAGATTTTTCAACATGGTGGCCATGATGTTTACTGGCGCGAAGCTTCTTTCTCCGGCTGATTGTGATTGGGAGCTCTACAATCTCTTGTGGTTCATATTCTGCCGGAGTTGGGGTTCGACTGACATCCCGTCAGCTGCTTTTGATCGACCTATTGCCAGATTGATTCATTGATTCTGTACAACTTGAGATTGAAGCTGTTCTCGTGAAATCTGGTTTATGTGAATCGTTGCTGATGTGATGGAGACTGCATCAACTCTCTGCGGTATCTGTGCTGCTTCGATCTACGGCAACCTATATGGTTTTTCATTGGCAGTCTGTTGGTGGTGCTGTTCGTTGTGTATCTGTTTGACTTTGAAGTGGATGTTGACATATTGTATTCATATGTTGGCTTTGTTGATTGTTAACTTCTATTAGGAGTAACAAATTGCTCTTTCTTTCTATGAAACATCTTTACTAATAAGAGAAGAACTTAGATGTCGTTGAAGATTGTCTGGTGTTGTTCTTCCAGTTAATGTCATTACACGTTTTTAGGTGAGCATACAGCACCCAACTATTTTCTAGTTACGCTTGATATTAGGCCTTAAATTACACGAACTACGTGTTTAATGACTTTAAGGTTCATCGGCTTAGGCATCGTTTTGTTCACGATATTACTAATATATGTGTAAATCATCTCATCCCACGTTTTTCTCATCATATTATTTATCTATATATTAACTATTTATTTTACATCAATCAAATCATTAATTATTTATCTATATCAATTAAATCATTGAATTCAAATTACTATATTACACTTATAAATAATATAAATTTTATTTTATTTATTGTTAAAAAGACAAAATAGTCATTTAAAATTTTTATATAAAATTTAATCAATAAAATCAAATAAACCATAATCTATCGATCAAATCCAATATAATTTTAACTATCATTTCTTATTTATTTTTTATTACATTATACTAATTATCTATATATTATTTATATCATACTTCAAACCAAACGGTGCCTTAGGATGTGGTTCTATACCGGACAATCGAACTGTTCTTTAGCTTGCTCGACTGATATGGCCAAATAAAAGTAAGCAGGACGCTACTGAAATTTTGATGATTGAAAGAAGAATTCATTTTGCAAAACATGTTGTCATTCTTTGAAATGATTTAACGTGAATTTGAACCCCGATGTTCCTTTTTAATTTTAAAAAAACTTTTGTTACTGCGCTACCTTCTTTTTATTTATATTTATGTTACTGCGTCACAAATACCATGAAACCCATGGCGGCATTTTTATGTTACTGCGTCACAGGTACCATGGAAGGCATGGCGGCATGTGGAAGAAGTTTAAATTTGGTATCTTTCATTATTTTGTTCATGACAATGAATTGCAATTTCCTCATATTGCCTCGCCAATGCTTGCCACATTTAGGTAGTGTTTGAGAGAGTTTTTAGGAAGCACTTGTCAGCTTTTCCTTAATAAAATTTTCAAAATTTTGTTCAAAATTTTGTTATGGAAAAAATATTTTTTAGAAGTTCTACAAAACACTATCTTAATCATTCCATGGCGATCGTATATAATGTGTTTATGATTTGGAAAGAACTAATTGAATGACAACACCCAGAATCGCACTTGAGATGGGACAAACGAAAGAACACAGTTTCTTGAAAAAATCATCACATAAAAGTCGAGCACATCTACAACACACCATATTTACCAGGAAGTTTTGCATGCATTTTTCGTGTACAAAAATTGAAGAACACCGAATTTCTACGAGCAAGTCAATAAAAAGACATGCCACAAGAATCCATCAAACCAATAGCACACCGTCTCCTAACAGAGAATTCCCTGTTAGCTACGAAAGCATAAAAACCAAGATTTAAAATCTGCAGAATTGTATATTATAAAAAAATAAAATAAAATCTGCAGAATTGTTAAAATATAATATATGCCATTCACCATATTTGACCTGCTGCAAATATAATGCAAAAGATTAATGTCGAAGCATACTTAATACAAGAAAAATTATTTTGTGGGCAACAAGTAAACAGACACCATTCTCACAAAATCTAAATCTTCTCTGTGTTATTCTGAGATTTCTTGCCGAAGTTCTTCATCCACTTGAGGCTCAATAATTTCTTCCCCAGTTTACCCTTTTCGGTGCCATCTTTTCCCTTCTTTTTACCATTCTCTGTTTCAGATGGAATAGGCTCGGGATCCCACTGATCCGCCCATGACAGCCCATTCGAGTTGTATACGTCCATACCTCGCGCGTCCCTCCGTTCCCTTCTTTTATATTTTTCACCTTCTTTTCTTTCCTCAACCTCTTTGCATTGTCCAGAGAGAATTCAAGAAGGAAAAGTTCCGATGAATCTGCACTGATGATTGTCCAGAGTAGCCATTTTGCAATGTGATTCAAAAGATTTAGCTCCGTTGGATATGCCACTATTTTAGGAAAATGAGACAATTGCTCTCTTCCAGTTGTTTTATCTGGTCATCATTAGCTGCAAGGTGCTTGTGAGGGCCATTGCTGCCACCCATTTGACAGAAACTATTCCAAGTAATCCAATACCAAAGGAAGAAATTTCGGCAGAAAAAGAAGGATACAGCACAGTTATCAATATTTCGAAAAAATGCAAGAAGGTTCTTTACATTAAACTGACAAAGAATTAACAATTGTTTTTTTTTATCATGTATGAATATTGAAACTACAGTACAAGATGTGTCCATGGTAACCAAATACTACATTAATATAGATTCAAAACGGCGTCAGTTTTCTTCTTTTCATGTAAAAGCACTCACCGATAAAATTCTACATGGCCAGCAATCTCCCTGCACAACAACTTCGCTTCACTTGCCAATTTTATGCTTTTAAATATTACAAGTCCTGTTTGTTTGTGAGTTGATGAGGGCTTGAATGATTTGGCTTCTTCTTCTTTTCCCAGTAGAAGGGATTCCCTGGCTGGAACAACATTCTCCCACCAAAATTCTCGCAAAATTCCAAGTATTAATTCCCAATAATTACGGTCTCTGCATACACGAAATATAGTGCTTCCATTTGGGGTCCAGCAATACAAATCTACCCAATCTCGGTCCATTATCTCCATTTGACCCTGCACCTGAGGCATATAATAGAACGGCATAGTCGACCATGGCAAAGCGATCTCTGGCTTTCCTTTGTTGAAAGGACACTTTACTTCCAGGATTCCGCCTCCTGGAAAGCATCCAAGAAGTCCATCCGGAGATGCACCAATCCAATCAAACCGTTCCTCGGAATGGATTGCAAACCCTAATGAACTCACATCACGACTTGTAATGCTTTTGTACCGTTCTATAGCTGTGGATTCATTAAGGACTCCCCATTCCATAGCACCCTTCTTAGAAGCCTCCATTACTTGTGAATCCAAAGCAAATACTTTCTCGTGCCATAGCTCGTATCTCCGGTTACCTTTCCAGATTCCTAATGCAGTGCTGAATGTACTAGTGGTTAATTTATCCTTACGAAGAGCAAACCATTCATCGGAACGTTGAGGAGCATCTGATGCTGTGATGTGTGCACTCAGCACCAGAGACGGCGGATAAATAAAAGGAGTGGATGAATAGATATATGGTGAAGCACAAGTTGAAAATATTCTTATAAAATCTACGGCAAACTTTCTTCTTCGAGGAAGTGGTAACGCTGCCCTGTGCATACCGCTGAATCTAGCTACATGGGCGTTGGACACAGCTCCAGCACCCATAATCAACAGCAAATACGGTTCTACAAAGTCACAATTAGACAACCTTTATTATCATCATAGCAATGAGGGACACCGCAGATAATGGACATGGAAAATGCATCAAGTTTGAACTGTGACGGAATCAAGCCAAGAGTTGGGGGAAAAAATAGGCTTAAGGCTACACCGCAATGCACGTAACATATACAGATATTTTTTAACGAAACACAAAAAGAGCATGCCGTGTGAGAGTGAACCAGCACTAAACTTTTTCTATTGCAGGTAACAGACTTCATCCAGCAGCAACATTGGATCTGAATTCTGAAATCTATCAAACAAGTTACCGTGTTCCCACAGTATATTAGCTCAGCTCAACCATACAAACTTTGCAAAGTGTAAATTTCGCCACATTTACAACGTTTCAAATGGAAATGAGTGTATCCAACAAATTTTCAAGAACTCACACAGATCAAGATTCAAGCCCAAAGACAAAAGGAGAAAAAATTGACAAACTACCAAAAACTAATTTCAGAAAAAAAGCCATTGCATATGACTTGCACATAAAAAAAATATTAAGGAGCAAGGCCAAGTTCGTATACTGCCTCACTGAAATCAAATCAAAACATCAACAAAAAAAAAAAAAGGAAAAAACAAACAACAACATTAAGCCTCTTAATCGAACTATAAACTTCGATTACCATATGCAGCAGTTCATACGAAGAACATTAAACTTATTTTAGTTCTCAATAATCTACGGAAAGACACAATTTTGAAACTAGATTCCATCAATCCCGTGGTTTTCCACATTATATATTTAGCAACGAAGAACACACCACGAGCATCAATAACAGTAAATATGGCAATGAAAATAAGCTATATAAATTGAAATATATCAAATATGCAATGCTAAGCATAACAAAGGTCTAATTCCCCAAAATGAGGAGCACAAGAGTTAGCTGAATTTGTACCTCAAAAGCTAATTTTCGAACAAGAAATTTTTGTTTTTTTGAAGAATTTCCGAACAAAGAATTTGCAGACTTTGCAGAGGGTGAGGGGTTAAGAGGGGAATGGGGATGGAGAGGGTGGGACTGTTATTGGGCCTGGAGCTGGTCATGGTCTTGGGCTTGGTCTTGGGCTTGGGAATTTAGTTTTTTTTATTAAATTCGTTAATTAATTGGGCTCAATCCCGATTGAGTTCTTGTTATCCTATGTGGGGCTGGTTGTGGGCTTGGGTATTTAGTTGATTTTTTTAATTCGTTAATTAATTGGGTTCCGATTGAATTCTTCTTATCCTATAAGATAGTGCGTTGATTTTGATTTTAGGAAACATACGTGAGTTTTTCTTTCACAAAATTTTTAATGTCATTAAAATAAAACTACAAACTGCGTTGATAACTAATTTAGTTAATGTGTATCGAAAAATAATAATTGTGAGTTTAATCATCATAAAAAATGGATAATACAAAATTTTGGCGTTTATGTAAATAAAATTATGAGGCAATCTTATTTAATGCCATAAAATGAACATTTTAACCATTTAAAGAAGATAATAATATTTGTTAGACATAAAATCTAAATATATATTGGGCTACTTGGCATTTGGCAACCATTACCTCTCGGTGTTTATTAGGTAAATCTCGGACTATAAATCACGCTAATTAGAAAAACAACATCGAGCTTGTCGTCCACAAGGTATGTACGACAAGCTCGCTCGAAAAATTATTGGTGGGAGGTATCAAATTCATGTTAAATTGACAATCGATCAATCATTCACTTAATACTCCACCAACTTAGACGTCTGTTTTTGTATAATGCATGATCGTTTAAATTGAACAAGAATAATGTGAAAGTTGTAGATTAAACATAGAACCACTGAAAATATTTAATCATGTTGATAAATTATTATTTTTAGAATGAATTTTTTAAATAAAAATAATTATGGTTATTTTGTGTAGGCTCCAAACAAAAAATATAGGTTACGCGCCAGATAATAATGTTCATATGCCCAAACTTGCATATAAAAAAGACATGCATGTTTGACCGTCCTATTTTTTTTATATTATCATGATAATTGAATTTCCCCAGGTTAGATTAGATAAGTTAATTGTAATTTATATTTGTTCAAATAAAGAATTTGATGTACAAATAATTTATTATTTCTTAACTTTTAGGCATATTATGAATGAGTAAGATGGAAACACAACAGAGTACGTCAAAAAGAAAACATCAAACGTTATCGGACATTCTCACACCAATGTGAATCTTGATTCACAGAGTTCAAACCATGTTTCAGGAACTTGAATTACACCAAATTTGAATAAAAAAAGATTCACTGGACAAAACTAATCAATCAAAGTGACAGAAGCTCTCCAATTCAAGGCTCGTCCCACTCGTCGTTCTTGTAAGAAACAAGAGTATCAACCTTATGAATCTGCAAAGCAAAACCAACTGGAATAATGAATTCAAGGGCAAATTTCAACCGGAATTAGACAGCAGAATGCAGAAAGCAAATTATACCTTGGTATCAAAAGAATGCAGTTTCACCATCTGTGGATTGGCAATCAGCTTAGGATCACTCTCAATCCAAGTAAACGGAACTGCACAATCTTTGTCGGTGTATGCTAATACATCAAACACACCTAAACCCGAACCCCAGTTACAAATAATAAATACATGGATCAACAGTACAAGATTGATTTGCATCAGATCTTATCAAATATTTGAACACGTTAGTTATTATTCTTACATGTTTCATCAAAACAAGGCAAGTATGTGATGCTGGAAGCTATCTGCCTCATTATTGCCTGAATCTCCCTCATTATTTCTTTGTCACTCTTCTCCCTTGAAACTCCTCTGTATAACGCAAAATAAATGCACTAAAACATCCCCGAGCACAAAAAAAATCCACAAATTTCTTGAGATTTTGTTAATGGTTAGCGAAATTACCCCTTCTCAACAACCTCGCTATCTGTCTCAATACTGAAGTTCCACCTCTCTAGAACTTCACCTGTGGCTTTACTCATTATCACCAAAACAATCCTCTGTAGTTTCCCAGCCTCAAGCCACTCTTCATGAATTTAATGAACTCATAAATAAATTCTCACAAAAAATGTGAATCCCATTCCGTGAAAAGATGAATTGAAAATTACCAGAAAGCTGAGAGGTTAAGTTTGAAATGAAGGATTTAAGCCCATCATCTTGAGTAAGCAACATAGGAAGCCCATATTTCTTGACCTTTGTAAAACTTTCTTCTGGATAAACTCCACGATTGTACAAAATGCTAAAAAAAAATTCCAAATCAAATTCCATCTCTCAGGCTACGCAAATCGAAAGAAAATAAGTGTTCGAGATAAAAGGACTTTTGTAGTCTTTACCTATTTGCAGCATACCCTGTGAAAGATTACCATCAAAAGTATAGATTAGTCACGGTTACTTCAAACTCAGAAAAGACCCAATTCAGAAAATGAAAAGGCATACACAAATTGGCAGAATGTGATTGGAATTAAATGCAAAAAGAAAATAAGGGAAATACCGAAGAATTCACTAACAATAGCGGCCGATCCTCGAAGAGTGATTATGTCTTTGGTCGCAGTTTTTGAAGCCATTGCTCTCTGTAACTGTGAAATTCTACTGTTCAAACTAGAAAAATGATGGGATCGTCTGGGTTGTTACTGAGAAATTGAATATCAATTCGAAGCAAAGCAGGCAATTTAAATGGTTTTTCCTCCTCCTCGATTACAGAATGAGAATTAGAAATCGATGCGTGGCGGGATATGAAGAGATGAATTAGGGCATTTTCGTGGATTGAAAAGTCTGATTTGGGAAATTGGGAAGCAACGGCTAGTTTCCATTGGCGTCGTGGTAACGGTCGGATTGTTTTAAATTGGCCGCACTATGCATCAGTTGTCTAGAAAAAGAATTTAACATTTTTTTAATTGATAACTATGGAGATAAGAAAATGTTATTGCTCGGTTTGGATAAATATTTTAAAAATATTTATAATTTTTTAAAAATTAAAAAAAAATATTAAAATATGTGTTTGAAGGAAATTTTTAATGATTTTTTAAAAAAATAATTGTTCTCCAAATATAATTTAAAAATATATATTATGTATTTTTTTGATATTTTTAGAATTGAAGATAATTATGAAAATTAAAACAAATTATTTTTTAATTATAAAATATTTTTATAAAATAATTGTCCGAATGATATTTATTCCTAAAACATCATAAATTTTTTATAGAAATTTTGTGAGAAAAAAAAATATTTTTATAAAAGCGTTTTATAAGTACTTATTCAAATAGAGTCTATATGTATAGATTATAATGATGTTATGTACACAGTTACACATTACTTTTTATAAAAGCGTTTTATAAGTATTTGTTCAAACTACTTTACATGCACTTTTAAATGAGCTATTTCAATTAAAGTGTCTTTCATTTGTGACAGTTTTATAATTTCAAAAATAATGTAACCATTTATGTAACTTTCATTATACATATAACATAACTCTAGTGATAATCCATCTTTAAGAAAACAACAATTAAAATTAAAAGCTTACAAAAATATGTCGAATGACGTAGAACATAAAATTCCTCGATATTTTTCAAATTTTATGTCTACTTTTTTAGATGTTTTAATTGTTTTTAAATCTCAAAATCCGATTATTATATAATATTAACAATAAGTTCTAAAAATCACAAAGTTTTTTTAAAAACTGCTTATGCTCATATATATACTTGCGACAGTTGGAACTTATATGGCAGTGTTGTTTGCCTTGCCTAGTATTTTCTCAAGTCCTTTTTTCATTTCATATGACATGAATATATATACGAAAGACCGGGGTTTTTTAAATAAATATAATAGATTTTTAAAAAACTTAAACAAATATGACAAATTTTAAAATTTTAAAAATATATAATAATGTGGGGTTTAAAACTCCACTTCATTGAAGAGTTGGGGTTTGAGACCTCGACTCCTCATTTGTTATTTTCGAGGAGCCGGGGTTTGAAACCCCTATCCTCATAGCCTATATATATATATATATATATATATATATATATATATATATATATATATATAATGATTGATTTGCACCAAACAACCCTTATGAAATATTGAAAATGCACACTTCTCTCATGTGAAATTTTAATAGACATCTTCAACCCTGACCTTTAAAAAAATTAGCACACTCGCCTCTTCAGATGAGTGATTGCTGCGCACGCACCCCTCATGCGACTGGGCAAAGATTTTGATATTTTATTTGCACCAAATACCCCTGTGAAATATTAAAAATGCATATTTGACCCCTGTGAAAATAATTTTTAAATTTATTCAACCCATAATATATAATTTTTATTAAAATCTAATTATAAAATATTTAGCAAACTTAATTTAAAATTTATTATGATTATATAATTATTTTCAAAAAAATATAATTATTTTATCCTTTTATCATTATTTTATTAAACTTTTTTCTTGTTTCCAACTTCTCGATTAAAAATACATTCATAAACAAGATTTAAATACCTAAAAGTACCAAAATATTAAATCAAAATGATAATTTCATGCATATTACTTTTTAATTTAGGATTATAGATTTTTGAACTAAAATCAAAATTTTTTAAAATGCAATGAAGAATTTGCATTAAATAATAATACACAATATTTATTAAGATCTAATTATAAAATATTTTTCAAACCTTTTTAATTTTATTTATTTTTATTTTTTAATTTAAATTTATAATTTTTAATTAATTTATTTCTAAAAAATTATTAATTTATCTCGTTATCGTTATTTTATCAAACACTTCGTGTTTTCAACTTTTCCATTATACATGATTCATAAATAATGATTTAAATATCTAAAAATACCAAATATTGAACCAAATGATAAGTTCATGAATCTTATTTTTTCGATTTAGAATTATATAAACATGTTATTTTTTTATTATTTATTACAAATTGTGCAATGCATATTCTCGAAAAATTTAAATTTTGGTTCAATAATATATAGTCCTAAATCGAAAAAACAATATGTTTGAACTTATCGGTTTAGTTCAATATTTTGATATTTGAAATTATTTAAATACTTGTTTATAATGCATGTTTAATAGAAAAGTTGGAAACAATAAGAAAGTTTAATAAAATAATGATAACAAAATAAAATAATAATATTTTTTAGAAAATAATTATATAATCATAATAAATTAAAAATTAAAAATAAAATTAATAAAACAAAAAGTGTTTGCTAAATATTTTATAATTAAATTTTAATAAAAATTGTGTATTATGGGTTGAATAGATTTAAAAATTATTTTCACAGGGGTCAAATATGCATTTTTAATATTTCACATGGGTATTTGGTGCAAAAAAATTATCAAAATCTCTGCTCAGTCGCATGAGGGGCGCATGCGTAACAATCACTCATATGAAGGGGCGAGTGTGCTAATTTTTTAAAAGGTTAGGGTTGAAGATGCCTATTAAAATTTCACAGAGGAAAAATGTGCATTTTCAATATTTCACAGAGGTGTTTGATGCAAATAAATTTATATATAATATATATATATATATATATATATATATATATATAATTTCCATTCCTTTCATTATTATTTTTTAGTTTTATATTTACAGATTTAATTGTTTTTGCATGTTTAAAAAAAACGATTATTATGATTAAAAAAAATTTAGTTGTTTAAAATTTTTATAATACAGATGAACTTTTATTAATTAATAATATAGCGACGATGATATTTTACTAATTTAGAAATGAATTAATTAATCGATAAATTAATAAATTATTATTTATAGAGTATCTTTGATTCAAAATAAATATAGAGATTAATTATATAAAAAAATTGTGTTTTATTAATTTCCATAGATTTTATACAAGTCTAAATCGAGACTAAGAAAAATTATTATTTTCATAATTAATAATTATAAAAATTATTTTTAAGGTTTTATATGCATATATGTTTTTCCTATTGTAAAATTTAGAATGAAATAAAATTTTACAATAAACCTTCATAAATTAATTTTTGATAAATTAATAATTTTTATAAAAGATAAATTTTTTCAGTCTTGGCTTGGATTGATATGTTAAATTAATAGTTTTAATAAATTAATAAGATTATAATTTTTTTTCAGAAAAACTCTTATAAAAGTCTATGAAAATAAACATATATAATCAAAACCACGTTCATTTAATAAAAAAATATTTTTTAAAATAATAATTTATTAGTTTATCGGTTAATTGATATCTTTTTAAAATTGAATATCATTGATCAAAATATTATTAATTTATAGAAGTTCTACATTATTATAAAATTTCAAACATCTAAAATATTATTAACTTTAGTTTTTAAAAAAATACTATTAACCATCCTCGTCACTTTTCAAACATGTAATTAATAAAATTGAAAAATAAAATAAAATAAACAAATGTCTATTTACCAATTCGAGAAGTAACAAAATATATTCTTTAAAATAATAATTATTAATTCATCGATTAATCAAAACTTCTCTAAATTAGTAAAATAATAATAATAATAATATTTTATAAGTGAAAAAAAATAAATTTAAATATTATCGAAAAAATAAATTTAAATATTATTACAAAACATAGAATATTAAATATATTATATGATTTTGCGTGTGTGCGATTATGCTAGTTATTTTACAAAGAAAATATAGTCAAAATGGTACTGTATGTTTACTCATTTTGTGTTTTGGTCCTTTAAGTATTTAATTTTGGATATTGGTCCTATAAGTTAATTTATATTTTGGTTTGCTGACGTGTCAACTAAAAATATTTACTATGACATTGAAAAATGATGATGTATCTGTTGTGGCGTCAATACTTAAATGTCACGTTTTCAAAATCAGATTGGAACGATCGGTTCAATCGGTTCGACCAAAAATCGATCACCGGTCTGGTCTAAAA
Organism: Henckelia pumila; assembly: GCF_033568475.1. Lineage (NCBI taxonomy): Eukaryota > Viridiplantae > Streptophyta > Magnoliopsida > Lamiales > Gesneriaceae > Henckelia > Henckelia pumila. The sequence continues at coordinate 8,683,257 of NW_027331831.1, forward strand.
TACTCCAAAAAACCGTTTTAACGATTGAGCCGCCCAGAATCAGTCAAGAACCGACTAAGAACGGAAAAATTGATTTTTTCGATTTTTTTTAAGAAAATAGTTTTTTTAAACCTTAATTTAATATTTTATTATATATACATGATTATTTGGAATTTTTTCTTTGTTAAAATATTATTTATTAATATATGAGTTTTTTTAATTAGATTATTTATTTTATAAAAAAATATATAATTATAACTAATATTTTGAATATATTTATATAGTTATTTATTTTTCAAACGGCGATAAATATATATTTTTTCTATTTATATACATTTTTTAGGTTTTTATAATTTATAATATATTATTAATTATATTATATAAATGATTTTTTGGTCCGACTGTGCGGTAAAAAAGATTCGATCGATTGGATCTTTTTTAAGTTAGATCGGTTCGATCATTGGTCTGGTTATAAAAATATTGTTTAAATAAAAAAGGACTAAAAACCAAAACATAACTTAACTTACAAGGCTAAAATCCAAAATTGAATACCTACATTACCAAATCACGAAACAAGAAAACTTACAGGCTTATTTTGACTATTATCCCTTTTATAAAAGTTCGATTGTATTACAAACTTTTTCCAAATATGTAGAACAACTAAAGATGCAAATATAAAACCAAAAATAATAATGGTAAAATCGAAAATAAATAAATAAATACATATATAAATGTATATACAATGAAGAGTTGGGGTTTCAAACCCCGACTTCTCGAAAATAACAAATGAGGAGTCGGGGTCTCAAACCCCAACTCCTCAATAAAGCGGGGTCTCAAACCCCACGTTATTATATTTTTTAAAATTTTAAAATTTGTTATATTTCTTAAATTTTTTTAAAAATTTATTATATTTATTTAAATAACCCGAAAGACCGTGTTCGAACAGTTATCCATTCTAGCATACACCCATGTAAGATAGAGACTCAACTTAGTAGACTTGTGGTAATGTTAATACTTAATAGAATATCACTTCAAAGCTGAAAAACAAGAGGTTGTGTTTGAATGTAAAAAAAATTGGATTTGTGAGCAAAATCCATGAATTTCAATAAATAGATAATAAAGTGAGGTTAAAATGAAGCAAAATCAATACGCTTGAACAATATAAGGTATTTCAAATCTCTCGTTCTAATTTTGAAACAATGAATGCAATGAGTTTGATACGTGAATTCGATCACACAACTACTTTGATCCAAAAATCATTTTCAAAATTGATACCACGGCCACATATTGAATGTACAAAAAGAACCATGTCCATTGAAGGGCCCCAAGGCCCAAATTCACATTTGAAATAAACTGGAATTCGGAGGCCATAGGAAAAATAAAAATAAAATTGCACTATGTGAATTATTTCAAACTCAAACAAAAAGTATACTGTATTTCTTTTAGTACACTTTTGAAAACAAATTTAACTGTTTTTTTCCCTATATTTTCCAGATATTTTACGAGGTTTCAGAACTTAAAATTTCAAAATCCATCTGCTAGAATCCAAAAGAATGTTTGTTTTCTTTTCTTTTCTTTTCTTTTCATTTTTTTTTTGTACAAAGAGCAGAAAAAAATCTGAGCCAGGAAAATTGAACAGTGGGGATAAATAATTAATGGAAATCTTAAAGTAAAGATTCTGAAAAAGTTTAAAATGGCAGACAAATGTAAGAAATTACAATGTCGACATTATTTCGCACTAATTTCGTCATTTGGGTTATATACACTTTTCGAGTTAACATAATATGGTCATTTTCGTTTGGACCATTTTGGATACCTTCGGAATGGCAAGAATCCATCAAAATTGACCTTAACATAAAACCACCTTTACTCATATATTGCCTTCAAGATAAGTGTACGCGCGGGCTGGTTTAACACGGCCACCCAAGTTAACCGATGTCGAACATTTTGATTTTACGTACTCTCCATAATATATACATAGTACTCACATGAACTCTTTCTTGTCGACATGAGACAACTATACAAAAATTCTTGTGAGACGATCTCATAGGTCAATTCGTGATACGGATTCTTTATTCGTGTCATCCATGTAAAACTATTATTTTTTATTGTAAATGTGAGTTGAGTTGACATGTCTCACAAAAAAATATCCGTGAGACGTCTCATAAGAGACCTACTCGAACAACTAATAATGTCTCCTTGTCAATGGTGGATCCAGGAATTTTTATCAAGGGAGCAGTCGGAAAGAACTAAAGATCACAAATATATATATATATATATATAATCATCACATAACAAAAGTTAAATATAGTACTGAAATTTAAATGATATTGTTAGATTTCAAATTTAACTTACAAATTACCCCTACGACTTGACATTTTCTGAAAATAATTAATAATAACTTCATTCGACAAACTACAAAATATATATTTTTTAGTATAAATAATTAATATTCGTAATAATCTTCACAGCAAAAAAAATTATCTTCACTGCGACTGGTAAAATCAAAACCAAACTCACAAGTTTGTAAGCTAATGAATATGTCACATCTCTTCTTGCTTCAACAATTTGTTTTTAGGTTTAAAAAACTTAAAATCCATTAGTGTTTAGGTTTAAAAACTTAGTGTTTGGACTTTAATTTTTTTAAGACTATCCGGGCCACAAATTTTTGGATCACTTTGCACGCATTAAACAATGAAACTTAACTTGGCCGCCACTGCTCCTTGTGAAGTTTACAAGACAACGAGTGGTCCAACAATGAACATTCCTACACATAATTAGGGGTGAGTTTTCGGTATACCGTATCAAAATATTGGTATAAAAAAATTCATATCAGTACCGATATCGAAATTCTGAAATTTTGGTATGAAAAAAATCTATACTACGGTACTCTCCATCCGTCATTATTGCCTTCAAGATAAGTGTAAGAGCGGGCTGGTTTAACACATTCAAAGAGTTTTCGGTATACCGTATCAAAAATATTGGTATATAAAACCACCTTTACACATATATTGCCTTCAAGATAAGTGTACGAGCGGGCTGGTTTAACACGGCCACCCAAGTTGACCGATGTCGAACATTTTGATTTTACGGTACTCTCCATCCGTCATTAATATATACATAGTACTCACATGAACTCTTTCTTGTGGACGTGAGACAACTACACAAAAATTTTTGTGAGACGATCTCATGAGTCAATTCGTGATATGGATCCTTTATTCGTGTCACCCATGTAAAATTATTATTTTTTATTGTAAATGTGAGTTGAGTTGACCTGTCTCACAAAAAAATATCAGTGAGACGTCTCATAAGAGACCTACTCGAACAACTAATAATGTCTCCTTGTCAATGGTGGATCCAGGAATTTTTATCAAGGGGGCAGTTGGACACAACCAAAGATCACAAATATATATATATAAAATCATCACATAACAAAAGTTAAATATAATATTGAAATTTAAATGATATTGTTAGATTTCAAATTTAACTTACAAATTACCCCTACGACTTGACATTTTCTGAAAATAATTAATAATAACTTCATTCGACAAACTACAAAATATATATTTTTTAGTTTAAGTAATTAATATTCGTAATAATCTTCACAACAAAAAAAATTATCTTCACTGCGACTGGTAAAATCAAAACCAAACTCACAAGCTTGTAAGCTAATGAGTATGTCACATCTCTTCTTGCTTCAACAATTTGTTTTTTGGTTTAAAAAACCTAAAACCCATTAGTGTTTAGGTTTAAAAACTTAGTGTTTGGACTTCAATTTTTTTAAGACTATCCGGGCCACAAATTTTTGGATCACTTTGCACGCATTAAACAATGAAGCTTAACTTGGCTGCCACTGCTCGTGAAGTTTACAAGACAACGAGTGGTCCAACAATGAAGATTCCTACACATAACTGTTAAATATAGTATCTGATAATATGTCAAGATTATGAACTTGAATCTAATTCAACTCGAAGAGCTAGCTTTTGGGGTTGAGTTAGGTATTAGTGCATAATCTTAACGCTCTATAGTTTATTTTTTATTTTTTATATTCAACCAACAATGTATGTATATAGGAGTGTCAATTCCGGTGGCTCGGGTGGGTTCGGGTCAGGTCAACAAAAATAGTTTTAAAAAATTTCTCAACCCGAACTATCCCAAAAATTCTCAACCCGAACCCGAACCCGGCTAACCCGATCAACCCGAACCAACCCGATTTGATTTTTTATTTTTAACAAAATAATTAAATAAAAATTCAAAACACACAATAATAATATTAATATTTAATATAATCACATAATAATAAAATCTAAGCTTATATATAATTTAAATTTGAAAGTTTAGTTATAAAAAATTTAAAGTATAATTATAACAAAAAATTAAAAAATTATTTTAAAAAATAAAAATTATACAAAATAAACATTAAATGACGAAAATCTATTATATGAATATACAATATATTTTTTTCAAGCATACAACGTATAAAAATGTAGCAATTCTTAATTTTATATAAAAATAATAATAATTAAAAGTTTCGGGGTCGTCGGGTCAACTCTGGTTGACCCGAACCCAACCCGAACCCAATTAATTTTTTCGGGTTAGCTTTTGGGTCAACCTTATTCAACTCGAACCCAAAAACCCCCAATCCTAACCCGATATTTTTCAGGTCGATTCGTATCGGGTTGACCGGTTGGGTTGGATTTCGACACCCCTATATGTATAATATAATAATTGAGAAGATAAGAGGAAATAAATATATGGAGTGGATAGAAGTTGATGAACGGTTTCTATAATTTTTAAATTGGATATGATAATGATTTTTATTAGATTGTAGAGATAGTGTAATTTTGATTTCAACATCTTTACTCTTTATCAGTGAAAATGAAAGAGTATTTTATAGGGCACATACATAATTTGAATTTGGTGTCACATTGACAGACTAAATTGGTTCGTATAAGTGTCTCGAGTTTTATATAATACTAGTATTTCGCTGCACGCGTTGTGTGCTCATACAGTTCGTTTTTTAACGAAGATAATAAATAATAAATTGTAAAATTAAAAAAATAATAAAAATATAACGTTTTCTTATACAAATATTCACAAAAAATATATATATTTTATAAAGTGAGTGTCATTTTTGTAAATAAAAAAATATCAAAGGGCACAACGTGAGCATTTAATGACTAGAAAAGAAGAAATCGTATAAAATGACTATTTTGTCCAATAATTTTGGTTTTATTGAAAATTAAGTTAGGAGATAATGGTAATTTCAAATCAAACTTTACCAATTAATTGTAAGTTTGTTAATTAGAGAGTCTCTACTTTAATAATATAGTAAGATATATATATATACACTAATGCCCCGTAAGCGCACGACGTGCATACATATTAAATTTTTTTGTGTTTATGATTTTTGTTTAAAAAATATATATAATTTTCTTAGTATATGATATTTATCAATCATATACGATTTTTTATCAAGATAATTTAAACAAACATTGAGATATATAGTAGAGAGAAGATGGAGAAAAATCAGAACAAGATTGAGAAAGACACAAAGATTACTAATGAGTTCACACCAACAAGTTAAATAACAAATATTATATATGAAGAGTAAAACTGTAAACAAATATTGGTTTCACATTGACATACCATTAGTTGGTAATTAGCATGATGTTCAAATTTAATAATATAATGTATATATATATATATATATATAAATAGAATTATACATGTTATCATATCTATTTTATTTACCAACCAATTTATCTCTTAATTAAATATATCAATGACGTCCAACAATTTTTATCTTAACAAAGCAATCGTTAAATAAAAGTAAAATTGAAAATTTCCTTCTAAACATTATTTTCCTATAAATTTTGTGAGAAAATACCAACACAGTCACACACAACCTAAAATATATGAGATCAAGAAAGTGTTCATAGGGGCATAAGCGAGTTAATAAGACCTGAGTTGACGTGACAAGAGATTCTCCAGCGTTGCGGGTTCGATTATCGTGTGGAGCACATTCCCTGCTGAAATATTGTAGGGGTATGCTATGGGGGTTGGACAATGTTGCTTTCTCCTTCAGGTCCTGTCGCTCGTGCACATCCCTCGATATAACCTCCGCATGAACAAATGTGCCTCTGACTCATGTGGAATGAGGTCCCCTTCGTAGTCAACCTTTTTTTTATTTTTATGAGATCGAGGAAGTATATATATAAATTTCAAAATTTTTATCCTAACAAATTAATTTATTTACAATATTGTAAATAATTAGAAATTACATATTTATATGTGATAAGATTTATTATGTTGGATTGTCTGCTGAGTATTACAAGTCATATTCCAACTCGAAAGTTTGAGACAAATGGGTTGGTCTTACCCGAATCGGTGGAAGTGCACGTCAAATTTGATACACCATTCAAAGAAAGACACTGGAACGTGGCCACTACAAAAATTATAGGACAATGCTATATGTACATAGACTTTTACATAGAGGCGTACACGTCCTATTAAATTAGGAAAGAATTTAAAATTCTTTTAAAATTTCTTTTTTTTTTTAATCTACAATTTTTTGTCTTAGTCAAAAAACTTTTTAAGAAAATATTATTATTTTTTATTACTTACTTGTAGAATTAATTTTACTTAGTTCCACAAAAATAATTATTTTATAAAATTTTAAAATATAATTATGAAAATATAATTATTAATTGAGTTAAAAAATAATAATTGTCTATTTTCTTATAGAAAATATATTTTAAAATTTTTAAAATTAAAATTTCAAATTTAAATCATATATAAGCGAGATTTATTATTATATATTTAAATTTATTATGGATAATATATATATTTAAACTAAAATATATTTAATATTATTATGTGTAATAATTAATTATTTTGTTAAAAACAAAATAAAAATCAAATCATATAGGTTTATGTTGATCGTGTTAGTCGAGTTCGAGTCGATCGCTATTGATTTATTCGGATTTGGTTTGAGAAATTTATAAAAAGTTTTTACTTATTCCTAGAATTAAGAAATAATTACTATATTTTTATATATTGTATGTTTAAAAAAAAATATTGTATATTGTATCATAAATTTTAAACATGTAATAATTATTTTGTAAAACATTGATTTTTAAAAATAATTTTTATTGTGTGTAGTAAGTTTATTTTAAATTTTGTATACTTGGACTTTCAAATTTAAGTTATATAGAACTATATAAGTGAGATTTTGTTATTATGTATTTAAATCAAAATATATTAATTATTATTATGTTTATTTAATTATTTTGTTAAAAATTTTAAAAAAATAAAATATTTCGGGTCTAACCTGAACCCCAAAAATCAACCTTAATCCGATAGTAACTGATCAACTTGGGTCGGGTTCAATTTTGACTCCCCTAAAATTTCACAATAAATAATTAAATTAATAATAATAATATTTTCGTTAAGAATTTTTTTGAAAAAAATAAACAATTGTAGGTTGAAAATAAAAATATTTTAAAAGAATTTGAAATTTTTTTTTGAGCAAGACAAAAAATTGTAGGTTGAAAAAAAAAGAAATTTTAAAAGAATTTGAAATTCTTTCCTAATTTAATAGGACGTGTACACCTCTATGTAAGAGTTTATGTACATATAGCATTATCCAAAATTATATCATAATAATCACTTTTGAATTGTTTTAATAATTTTGGAATTTCATCATGATTTTGGTTGTAATATCTACAATGGATATTGTATTAAATTTTTGCAATTTTAGGAAGCGAAATGTATATTCTAAGAAAGATCTATTCACCATATTATATATAAGAAATTGCATGTATCGTCGTGTCCAATTTGATCTATATATTTTCCTAAAATCTTCGATTTCATCCATAAGTTTGACTACCATATTCAATTCATATCTTAATTATTTTTATCCAATATTTTTATAATTGATTATTTTTTCAAAAATAAAGTAAATACTTTTAACTTATTTTTTTATTGTTGGGTTGCAATAATTATTCTTGTTTGTAGAGCAATCGAAACGCGTCGCTTGAGCTGCTGCGCGGTTTAAAAGCTTCGACTTCTACCGTTATCATCAACCGTAACTTTTGGTAAAACGTCAAACGTTCCTTCCTAAAATTGTTACTATAACCAAGAATATGAGTTCGGTACTACATTTTCACTTCTTAATTGTATATTGATATCATAACGTTAAAAACCGTATATTGATATCATAAAGTAGACATTTTTATATTTAAGAAAGTCATTAAACTACAAATTACAGATTTATATAATCAACATTAAGAAATTTTATTCTTATTATATGAGTAATTTTTTTTAAAAAACAATATTTTTATTTGAATACTAATTATTTTATTTATATATATTTTAAATTTTTTCATCGTGTATAATTGCAATGCCAACCACTGCAGTATTTAATGATAAATATGAAATAATTGGACTAGCAAACGTTAGAAATAAATGCATTTGATTTATCGTTTTAGGTAAGCATCAATCACTTGCAAAATTTGGTAATAAAATGTGATTTTTTTATAAGGTAATAAATATGATTTTAAAAACACAAATGTGAATTTAGTTTTGAAACCAAAAAGTCGGAGACCAAAATGAATTTGTTTATATGAGTCTGGTAAGGGTAAAATAAATAATATGGAAATCTGGGCCTACCATTTAACAAGTGCCTATTGGTTGCAAAACCGGATTTTTGCTTGGTAAAGTCTCAAAAAAGTGATTCTGATGTGTTCCAGAAAAAAAAAAAAAAAAAATAGTGACTCCGAATGATACCAGAACCTCCAGCTTTCCAACTTAAAAAAAAAAACTATAACTTTTATGCTACTACAATCACACTCGATGCCAATACGTACATTAATATTTTCTATGTTAATTAATTATTATGTAATAATTTAGATTACGTTATAAAAAAATGTTGATGTGGATTTCCACAATACACCTTTACGAGATCTGTAACCTGAAGGTAAAAAAGACTCGAAAAATATGTTAGAGAATTCGAAGTCGAGCAAGAGAGATCGCTTTGTTCTTAAGACGAATTTGACGAGCACATGATGTTTATGGGATATGAAAATCGTTTCTTAATTTACGACTTCCAACTTGTGATAGTAGCACTACAAATCACAATATTCAGTTATTCATAAACACAAATGACATAAACTCTCTCCTTAGTTTAAGAAAAATGGAGACTCTTCAATATGATACAAATGTTCTTCGGAGCGTCGGTTGTCCTCCGATCTTTTTGTTTTGAGTTTCTTTCGTTTAATTTCAATTCATTAAACGTAAAAAATTCCCGCATTGAAAACTACATATACATTTTTCCATAATATGATCATTTAAACTTGGATAAAATTGAAACAATCTTGTTTACTATTTAATTTACGATACCAAATAAGATTATATTTATAAAAATTACATACCCCGACATAAAGTTAAAGTATACGTATGACTTTGTTCTGATATATGTTAAGAAGTCACTCATCTTCAAAAGCCATCATTCTATCAACAAGTAGACTCCCACAAAGACACTTTACATTATTATGTGTTGATTTCATGTGAGTTAGCATAACAGATCTATATATATTAAACTTATCGATTCAGTATAGAGTGAAAACTAATACTCGTTATAAAAAAAGTAATATTTTTGAGTAAAAGACCCGTCTCATAAAATTGACTCGCAAAACAATTATTATGCAATATTGTTTGATCCGTAAGACAATTATTATGTATAAAGTGAAAACTACATATATATTTTCTATAATATGGTCATTTAAACTTGGATATACGTGTGACTTTGTTCTGATATGTTAAGAAGTCCCTCATCTTCAAAAGTCACCATTCTATAAACAAGTAAACTCCCACAAAGCCACCTTACATTATTATGTGTTGATTCCATGTGAGTTAGCCTAACAGATCTATATATGTGAAACATGTCGATTCAGTATAGAGTGAAAACTAATACACTAGTTATAAAAAAAAGTAATACTTCTGAGTAAAAAATCCGTCTCACAAAATTGACCTGCAAGACAAAATATGCTGCATTGTTTGAGGTATGGATTTCTAGCAAAACATCCTCTTTCCATTAAAGGTTAGAAATAACAAATAAAAAATGATATTCAATCCAATCCAACACTGTAAAAAGCGTGATTCCGAGTTAATTCTAGCCACGAGCTTGGGTCTCACATGGTATGAGGCTTGTGTAGTACCAAATGGACCACTTAACTTTAGCAACTTTAACATGGGTAGTAGTGATGGATAGCAAATTAGCAACACGCTTTTTAATATAAAAACTGGCAGTTTCCACCACGAGCCGTACACCGAGCCCTCCATTTGGCTTCCACACGCAGGCTTTCACTAAACACGCTTTTTAGAATCTAATCTCCCCTAAAAGATGTGGGATTCTATGATGAGATGTATGCAAATGTGGACAACAGCAATACTTCATTTACACATCTACACACTTTGACACACATACATGTGTGTATACTTATCGGTCTTATGTAGATGTCGCGTGCTTCCTTACACTCGTTATTATAGTTTCTTTTCTTAGTTTTAGTGAGTTGAGATAATTGTAACAGTCTCACAAGTTACTTTTGTAATATAAATCTTTGACACAATGAACCTACATGATTGTTATAAGATAATAATATTAATAAATAATACTAAAATCTTAAATTAATTAAGAACAAACAAAAACTACAAAAACTCATATGAGACAGTTTCACAGGTTACTTTTGTAATATACATCTTTGACACGACGAATCTATAAGAAATATTATTTTTATGTAGAAAATATTATTTTTCAAATATTAATTTTGGTCTTGGGTTATTTCTAGAATAGTTTTTTCAGATTTCGAGTAAATTTTGAAGTTGGATGGATTGAAATTTGTGTTTAATGGAGAAATCCGTATCAGTTCAATATAAAAGAGTAACACTCCTGTGAGACGATCTCATCTGTGAGACAAGTCAACCCTACTTATATTTATAATAATAAGTAATACTTTTGGCATAAAATGTAATAATTTTTAATGGATAACTCATTTAAGAGACCCGTATAAAAAAATGACATTTGAAACTATCTAATAAGAATTTTTTTCATTATTTTTTGCACTACCCAAATTAGGGACCAGTTCATGCTGCCCTTGGAGTTGCTACTCAAGGACAAATCGAACTATCCGGATTAATCTGCAGATCAAATGATTTGATCTATAGATGATTATGGGCCGTTTGATATAACCTTGGGTAGCAACCCCAAAGATAGCATCGATCCAACCCATTAGATCAACACTCCCCCCACAAAAAAAAAGAAGAAAAAAGCACTGAAGCCATACGGATATATAACAGCTTGCATTCTTGTTTTAGCTTCAAGACAAAGTGTTCAATTTTGCAGTCTGAAAAAAAAATTATTTTTTTCCAAATTTATTTGAATTTTTTTAATAATAAAAGTTAAATTGAGACGGTGTAATGTTTTTTTTTAAAAATCCATTCTGAAATGAATTTTGGAAGTTATAAAAGCATGAGTGAAAATTATGTAACGTGGACTGAAAAAATGATTATAAAATGAAGACATTAATGATTATAAAAGGAAGACATTATTAATCAGCGAAAAAGTGACCATATCCTCCCACATAAATAGACAATTTTATTTAAGTTTAGGTGTATCAAGAAAATTGTCCAGATTCTGGCCCCATTCCTTAAAAACTTATCCATGATTATTTTGCCTTAAATATGTCTTTTTACATATTTAGGAGGAGCAACACTAACCTATTTTTTTAAATTTTACATATTTACGATACCGTCTAACGAATTAATTTTTTAAGAAATAAATTTACTTCATTTGTAATCAAATTACAATGTTATGGATGGATCGTCTCATATTAGACTTAACTTTTGGATACAATTTACAAGGCTAGAGTTATCAACCGAAAGAATTCTTTGGAATCTGTTGAATCTTGATGGGACTAACGTCGTTTTACGCGTGTATATAAACATATAAGGCTCCGTTTGTTAGGAATGATAGGATAAATAAAATATAGATAAGTAATGTAATGTAATAAAAAATAAATAAGAAATGATAGTGAATATAGTAATTGATTTGATTGATAGATTATAGTTTATTTGATTTGATTAGTTAAATTTTATATAAAAATACAAAATTACCATTTTATCCTTTTTAATAATAAATAAAATATGAATAACATTATTTATAAATGGTAATATAGTAATTTAAATTCGATGATTTGATTGATGTAAGATAAATAATTAATGATTTGATTGATGTAAAATAAATACTTAATAGAAGGATAAATAATATGATGAGAAGAACGTAGGATTATACAAGATAAATTATACATGGATATATAAAAATCCTACCAAATCGGAGCCTAATTAAATATAGAACCCAAAGCAAGAAAACATCGAGTCACAGAACAATAGTACACGGTGACTAATGCCCAAGATTCCTTCACATCATTCTACCAACCTTAAAAAAAGAAAAAAGAAAAAAAAAGTCCCACGTGCTCTCTAGGCATTTGATCCAATAGTGGATATATATATACATGTGTACAGCCACATAGTGTGTATAAATCATCATGCTTTGGCGTTGTAATTTGTCTTCTAATCATTAATCTCCCTACATGAGGGAATTTTTCATGTTACATGTTTTTCTGTTTCTGAATCTTTGTTGCGTTTTCTGGGTTTTCGTAGTGCTTGTGCAAAGAACAGGAAATAATGGTTTTTGAAGTTTAGATTTTGTGTGTGTCTGTGAGAAGATGGTGTCTTTCTTGGGTTTTGAGACGGGGTTTGTAATGGATTTTATTGTTCTTGCATTTTGTCTTGTGTTTCTGGTATGGTTTTCGACGGAATTCTTGCGGAGGAGAAGGGGAAATTGCGGTACCGAGGCGCCGCCATTCCGGATAGAAAAACCAACCCTCTTTGTCAAAATTACTGCGTTATCGAATCTTGTAATTGCCATGTCTTATATTGGATTCTGTATTCATGAAATTTGGGTTTTCGGAGCCTCCTCGATTGAGGTTTCGCTGTCATCCATTGCTTGGAGTTTAGCTAGCGTCGCTGCAGTTTATTCCGTGAATAGAACTCGAGGAATAGGCAAAAGGTGGCCATTAGTTCTTGTTTCTTGGTGGTGTTTTTCCAGCATTAGTGATTTGCTCATAGTGATTTTTAGTCTCCTCCGTCATTTCAAATCCATCCAAGTTCCGAAATTTCTACCAAAATTCAACGTGATTGATTTTGCAACCCTTCCACTTTCTGTACTTTTCTTTAAAGCTTTACTAGACAACACTTCTGCCAAGAAATTCAACGACTCCACGCAGCCGTTACTCGGCCAGGAGTTGGAGAAATCTGCAACCTTTCGTGATTCTGATGCATTTTCATGTGCCGGAATATGGAGCCATTTGACATTCAGGTGGCTGAATCCTTTGTTTGAAAAGGGTCATCGTGAAAAGCTCGAATTGGAAGACATACCAGAGATCCCTCAATCAGATACTGCAGATGAAGCTTCTTTATCGCTAGAAGAGTCTCTGCGAAAGCAGAAAACTCAGAGTACGTCTCTGCCTAGTGCCATACTCCACGCCATTTGGCGGCCTCTGATCATTAATGGAGTTTTTGCAGGTATCTGTAATGTCTTTATATGATAATTTTTGGTAGTTATGTGTAACGAAGTTTTGTAATCTTACTATGCACTGTTTCTAGGAGTGAACACAACTGCCTCTTACATCGGTCCACTGTTAATCCCAAGCTTTGTTAACTTCTTATCAAGTAAGAATGACAACCTAAATTGGCGACGTGGTATGATTCTTGCATCGATCTTTTTCGTTGCAAAGACACTGGAATCACTCTCTCAGAGGCAGTGGTATTTTGGTGCTCATCGAATTGGCGTAAGGGTCAGGGCGGCTTTAATGGTACTGGTATACAAAAAATCTCTTTCAGTAAAGTATGGTGGCACAAGCAGTGGTAAAATAATCAATTTTATCAACGTAGACGTTGAAAGAATCGGGGATTTTTGCTGGTATTTTCATGGGATTTGGTTGCTTCCGGTTCAGGTTATGTTCGCCTTAGTTATCTTGTACAGGAGTTTAGGCGCTCTGCCATCTGTTGCTGCTCTTCTGACCACCATTTTTGTAATGGTGAGCAACACTCCACTTGCTAATATGCAAGAAAATCTACATACAAAGATAATGGAGGCTAAAGATTCGCGTTTAAAAGCAACTTCCGAGATATTGAAGAGTATGCGTGTTTTGAAGCTACATTCATGGGAGCCAACTTTCTTGAAAAAACTGCTCCAGTTGAGAGAAATTGAGAGAGGTTGGCTTAAAAGATACCTGTACACGAGCTCAGCTGTGGCATTTCTTTTCTGGGCTTCGCCAACTTTGGTTTCAGTCGCTACTTTTGGAGTCTGCATCATTTTAGGTACTCCCTTGACCTCAGGCACAGTTCTCTCAGCATTAGCCACTTTCCGAATACTACAAGAACCAATATACAATTTACCAGAGCTTATATCGATGATTGCTCAGACTAAAGTATCCATAGATCGAGTTCAAAATTTTATAAGAGAAGAAGATCAGAAGAGGCTGGTACATTATCACACATCTGGGGCACCTGGAGTGGCCATTGAGATTGAAGCTGGAGAATATGCTTGGGAGAACAGAGATGCGAAGCGACCAACAATTAAGATAACTGAGAAAATGAGCATACCTAAAGGTTGCAAGGTAGCTATATGTGGCTCAGTTGGCACTGGCAAAACTAGTTTTCTCTGTAGTATACTTGGAGAAATACCAAGAATTTCAGGGTCAAGAATTAAAACTTATGGTTCAAAAGCTTTTGTGCCACAAAGTGCTTGGATTCAAACAGGCACTATTAGAGAAAATGTACTATTTGGCAAGGCTATGAATAGGGATTTATATGAAAATGTGGTGGAAGCATGTGCATTGAATCATGATATCGAGATGTGGGGTTGTGGAGATTTGAGTGTACTAGGGGAAAGAGGGATGAACTTGAGCGGTGGTCAGAAACAAAGGATACAAATGGCAAGGGCACTTTACAGCAACTCAGATACATATTTGCTGGATGATCCTTTCAGCGCGGTTGATGCACATACAGGGGCTCATATGTTCAAGGTAAGAAAGATTTTCCTTTCTTTCTGTTTAATATTAACTTTCAAATATTGGCTTGATGATCAAATATATTAACATTCCTTTGTACATATATCATGCAGAAATGTCTGATGCAACTCTTGTATGGTAAGACTGTTGTGTATGTTACTCATCAGTTAGAATTCTTGGATGCTGCTGATCTTGTCTTGGTAAGTTGTGAAGATTTAATGCCATTTCCTGGTAAAAGACAATTCTTATAGTGCTTTTCAGCATCTACAAATATGTTATTTGCAGGTTATGAAAGATGGCATAATAGTAGAGTCAGGAAAATATAAAGATTTGATTTTGAACCCTGATGGAGAACTCATAAGACAAATGGCTGCTCACAGCTATTCTTTGAATCAAGTGTGCCCTCCCAAGCGTATTGGCTCGGGTAAAAGTTACTCTCACAACAAGCAAATGGAGTTAATCGAAGAAAAATTTGTTGACATGAGCAGAAGTAGCCAAGTTTCTGATAGAAATCTGCAGGAGGAAACTGAGACCGGCAGAGTAAAATGGCATGTGTACTCTACCTTTGTAACCTCTGCATACAAAGGAGCTCTTGTTCCAGTAATCCTCTTGTGCCAAGTTCTGTTCCAAGGTTTGCAAATGGCCAGCAATTACTGGATCGCCTGGGGATCAGAAGAAGAAGGTAGAGTTACAAGGGATCGTTTGATTGGGATATTTGCATTGCTTTCTGGTGGAAGCTCATTCTTTATTTTGGGAAGAGCAATTCTGCTATCAACCATTGCTATCGAGACATCACAATGCCTATTTCTTGGAATGATTAGATCAATTCTCCGGGCGCCTCTATCTTTCTTTGATTCCACACCGTCGAGTAGAATTCTTAAAAGGGTTGGTAAATTTTTAGTCGGATTCACTTCTCATGTTACATAGCATTGCATTTTTAACTAAAAGAATCATTTTTTTAATCACAGTCATCTACAGATCAAAGCATAGTGGACACAGATATTCCATACAGGTTAGCCGGACTAGCTTTCGCCCTTATTCAGCTGTTGAGCATCGTTTTCCTCATGTCCCATGTAGCCTGGCAAGTCTTCTTCCTGTTCGTCATCGTCTTTTCCGTTTCCATATGGTATCAGGCAAGAAAAATTTTCATTTCCTTATAAAACATAAGAAGATTTTTGTCTCTTTCATTCAATTACTTATAAAAAAATGTTTCATTCAGGCATATTACATTAAAACAGCAAGAGAATTGGCGCGTATGGTTCCAATCCGACAAGCTCCAATTCTCCATCACTTCTCTGAATCAATATCTGGTGCAACAGTAATACGGAGCTTCAACCAGGAATCTCGGTTTATGAACAAGAACTTGGATCTCATCGATGATTATTCTCGTGTTGCATTTCATAATGCTGGTACGATGGAATGGCTTTGTGTTAGAATAAACTTTCTGTTCAACTTTGTTTTCTTCCTCCTTCTTGCTATCTTAGTGAGCCTTCCAAGATCAGCAATTGATCCCAGTAAGTACTTCATCTCCTTGATTTTCCTTCTACGTGCTCCAAAAACCGAGCATCAAAGGCTTAAAAAAACACCACAATTTCTTGGTTTCAGGCTTGGCTGGACTAGCAGCAACATATGGTTTAAACTTGAGTGTGCTCCAAGCATGGGTAATATGGAACCTTTGCAATGTAGAAAACAAGATGATCTCTGTGGAGAGGATTCTTCAGTTCACCTCCATACCTAGTGAAGCTCCACCTGTAAATGAAAATTTCAGGCCGGAAACAGAATGGCCACTCAGCGGAAAAATAGAGATTGAAAATCTCCATGTACAGTACAGTCCTGTCCTTCCCAAAGTTCTTAAAGGAATCACCTGCACCTTCCCAGGCGAAAAGAAAATCGGTATCGTTGGAAGAACTGGAAGTGGAAAGTCTACTTTAATCCAAGCCCTTTTCAGAGTGGTGGAACATACAGAAGGCCGCATTTTGATCGATAACATAGACATCTCAAAGATTGGTCTGCAAGATTTAAGGTCTCGCCTAAGTATAATCCCTCAAGATCCAGTTTTGTTTCAAGGAACTGTGAGGATTAATCTTGATCCTCTACAAGAACATGAAGATCAAGAGATATGGGAGGTAAGGCGGCGTTAAAATTCCAATATTTACAGCAACAACTTTCTTGTACCGAAAGAGCATATGATTTACCAATCTAACTCGAAATGATGCAACAGGTTTTACACAAATGCCATCTAGCCGAAAATGTGAAGCAAGATCAAAGGCTTCTTGATGCACCAGGTCTTGAAAACTATTCAAATATTTTGTGTTGAAACTTATTTCGATTTGGATTATGAAATTTTTGTAAAAATGCTGCAGTTGCTGAAGATGGAGAGAACTGGAGTGTGGGACAAAGGCAGCTCGTTTGTTTAGCTAGAGTTTTATTGCAAAGAAGAAGGATACTGGTACTAGATGAGGCTACTGCCTCAGTCGATACTGCGACGGATAACGTGATTCAAAAGACGATAAGAGAGGAAACAAATGGATCAACGGTCATCACAGTGGCTCATAGGATACCTACAGTTATTGACAATGATCTAGTCTTGGTTCTTGGTGAAGGTAAGAATTGAGGTCATTTATTCGAATGCTCGTCTTTCTCTTTGAAACTGAAATCTTGGTTTCGTCTCTGGTTACTTAATAGACAAAATTTGGCTCAACTGCAGGGAAGGTTATCGAGTATGATTCCCCGGCTAAGTTGCTGGAGGAAAGCTCGTCGGCGTTTTCGAGTCTGGTGATGGAATATATGAGAAGATCATCAACTGTGAATAACTGAGATATGTTCAAGTTTATGCTGATTCTAACCAACACAAGATAGGTAGAACTTTGTGATCTTGTTAACGATGCAAGAATAGAGTTTTGCAAATCATCCTCCTTGTACAAGTTCATAGAATGAAAAATATAAGAATTCTATCATGCATGTTAGGAGTTTTAGATGTATCTAACCTGGCCATATATTTATTTTATTATGTTATTAAACTTGTGACGCTTTAGTGTTATATTTCGTTATTTCATTTAATGTCAAATTTGCCACAATTTAGTTTGCGATCAACCAAACTCTATCTTACGTAAAGTTGCTATGATTAACCTCTGGATTTGAAATCATTGCTTATATACCCAATATTGGTCATAATTCACAAGAACATTCTTCACAAGAATATTGGTCATAATTCACAAGAACATATTGTTCGAGGAACCCTAGATGCTGTCGGAGTAAAGGATGGTCAACAAGGGCATTCTAGTGCGTTGTAGATTGTTATCCAAAACTTGCATGATGCCATGTGAATCGCTATATTCAAGAAAAAAAAAGTCTAATATACAAGTATCGCGTGCCACTACCATGTGAATCGCTATATTCAAAAAAAAAAGTCTAATATACAAGTATCGCATGTCATCGATACTAGTATACGTTAAAATTATAACAAATCCAACTATTGTATGACGATTTGTATCTTTTCCATACAAATATAATCCATTCAAATATAATCCATTCAAATTGCGGTACAACTCTTCATTATTTTCTGTAATTATGATATTATGCTAATTTGAAAATAAATTAAATTAAGGATGAAAAAATACCATACAAACACGCGTACATTAGTATTGAATGAACGATTGTCTTGTAGCTCACGAGTTTCAACACATATAAATTAATCTTTAAAGTTATTTTTTTAAAATAAACTAGTAAGTATGCGCACATGTTATACGATTTGAAAAGACGAAATTTATAAGAAGTTAAGGAAAATTAAATATTTATGTAGATTTATTTGAGAAAGCAAAATTTTCATTGTCCATTGAAGCTTGAATAAAAATCATGGTATTCATTTTAAATTCTCGATATTAAAAAAAATTATTAATTCTTCTGTCGCTTAATTTTCACTTTTTGGTCATGACTGTTGTTAAATGGGCATGACACAATTAAACTCTCACCTTCTTTAATTTTGGCACAAAGATAAAATGGACAGTACATAATTAAACTCACATTTTTTAAGATAAAAATATAAAATATTAGATTAGACTTTGGAGGCTATAGAAGAAAAACAACAACAATAATAATAACAAATTAAATGAGTAAATTGCTTATAAATCCCTAAACCTATAATCAACTTATTTATAAATCCCTACCTAATTAAAACTTAGTTTTCACTCCCTGAAGAAAGAAATTTTTTCCACAAATCCCCAATATACCCTTATTTTTTAAAAAAATAATAATAATAAAAAATAAAAAAATAAAAAAAATATGAGAGAATGGATAATAAAAACAAAACTAATCCAAATAGTATATATATAAAAATTCAAATTAAAATTAAAGAACATAAACCATATCATATGCATGCTTATGTTGATACAGGAGCAAGTATGTGTTTAGAAAGTAAACATATATTTCCAAATCATTATTGAAAGAAATATGATAAAGGATTAAAAGTTCGAATAGGAGATGGATCAATAATCATGCTTGATACAGTAGCAGAAAAATTAAAAATAGAAATTGAGGAAACAAAATTTGTAATACCTATTATATACCAAATAGAATCAGAAATGGACATTATAATAGGAAATAACTTTTTAAGAGAATATCTTCCTTTTACACAATTTGAAAATCACATAACTTTAAACAAATGATCATCAATGATTTACATTCCTAAAATAAGAACAGAATTTCGTGTAGGAAATGAAGGATTTACAAAGAATTTTCATAAACGAAATACAAATCCAATAGAACTAAAAATAGAAAATATTTTAACAATTAATCCTGAAAAAAAAATCATGAAGAAATTTTATGATATTTGTTCTGAAAATCCTCAGGACAAAATAAAGAAAAGAAAACAATTCATTGCTTCAATAAAACTCAAAGACCCTAATATCACAATTCGTGAAGCACCAAGAAGATGCAACATGGATGATGTAAAAATATTCGAAAAGAATTATTAAAATTTAAGATAATCATCCCTAGTAAGAGTCCATACTCTTCACCAGCCTTTTATGTCAGTAAGAAAGATACTGATAAGAAAAGAATGGTAATTGATTATCGAAAAATTAATAAAGCAACAATTATGGACGAATATTATATCCCAAATAAAAATGATTTACTATCTTATATAGGAGAAATGAATCTAGATTGTAAATCAGGATTCTGGCAAATTCAGCTAGAACCACAAACACAATTACTTACAGCATTTAGTTGTTCAAAAGGACAGTATCAATGGACTGTATTACCTTTCGGACTCAAACAAGCACCAGGTATCTTTCAAAGATATATGGATGAATCTTTTAAATCATATGTAGATTTTTGTTGTGTTTACATAGATGACATATTAATTTACTCAAAAACATTAGATCAACATTATAAAGACCTCGTGACTGTATTAGATATTTGTCATAAAGATGGAATTATACTTTCTGAAAAGAAAGCACAATTGTTTAAAACAAAAATAAATTATTTAGGACTACAAATAGAAGACGGAAAATATTGTTTACAACAGCATATACTTAAAAAAATTCACGATTTTCCTAGTGAAATCAAGGATAAAGATCAATTAAGAAGATTCTTAGGATTATTAACTTATTTTGAAAATTATATTAAGAAACTTGCAGAAATCAGAAAACCTCTTCAGGCAAAACTTAAACAGGACTATAAGTGAAAATGGTCTAAAGAAGATACTAATTATATAGACACTATTAAAAAGAAAATAATTAGTAATCTTCCTGAGTTATATTTTCCTTGCAATAAAGACATAATAATAATAATTGAAACAGACGCTTCAGATGAATACTGAGGAGCATGTTTAAAAGCTTATACAGGAGAAAGAAATTTAGAAGAGCTAACCAAAACAGCTACCAAGAATAATGAAGAATTATGTAATTATACATCAGGAACTTTTCAAGGCGCACAACTAAATTATCACTCGAATGAAAAGGAATTATTAGCCTTAATATTTATAATTAGTACTTATGAAATTTATCTTATCTCTAAACCATTTTTAGTAAGAACAGATAATATGAATTTAACATATTTCAAGACAAGGAAAATATCGAGAAATGCAGGGAGAAATGCAGCAAGACTAATTAGATGGCAATTGGAACTAAACCATTATCAGTTCGAGATCCAACATGTCAAAGGAACGGATAATTCATTACCCGATGCATTAACCAGAGAACTTCATCCAAATTATACTATCCGTAGTAACGAGATAACAAAGGAGATCCTAAGTGATCCAGAAAATGACTACAAGTCATCCGAACTTGCCTCAGAAAGCATGGAGAATATAAATTGATGAAATGAGATTTATATTCAGAAACATGAATTATTTTATGGCTTCAAGTCATCCGAACATGCCTCAGAAAGCATCGAGAATATAAATTGATGAAATGAGATTTATATTCAGAAACATGAATTACTCTATGAGTAAAATAATCAATCTCATAAAGATTGGTTCAATTCTTGCAAAAGAATTCATAAATGCAATGATACGCATAATAAAACTATCCGAATTACTCACGATAAAGAGTTAAATTTCTAACCATTATATATATATATATATATATATATATATATATATATATATATTTTCTCGTGCAGGATGAACAAACTAAATCAATTAGAGGAAATATTGATCGACATACAGAAAGAAATTCAAATTCTTCAACAAAAAGAAAAGAATATAATCGAAAAAATTCAGAGGATAAAAGAGAAGATGACAACCTCGTCATCATCATCCTCACCAAGAACACCAAAAAAGATAGCAACTCCATTTGATAAAATAATGGAGATGAATGAGAAACAGTCAGTGCTCACAGCCAACACTGACAACAAATAAAAAGAAAAGAAAAAAGAATCGGTGGTCACAGCCAACACCAAGAAAAATAAAAAAGAAGAAAGGACGTTTAAAAGCGCCCTTGAAACAAGAGAAAGAAAGATGGTCAATTTGCGACCACGGAAACCAATTTTTGAAAAAACAAATTTTCCAGAAAAACTCAAAACTGAATTCTTTGAAACACTAAACTATTTGAGAATAGCCAAACCATCTGTAGGATCTTGGCTACAAACTTGTGACACACAGAGCATATCAAGAGCAAGAACACTGCAGGGTGCTCCAACGCATGAAGTCGCAAGATTTTTTTCACATGGATTATTAAGCGGATTAGAAGTCAGTCCCAACAATCAAGAGATAAGAACTATTTTCATATCAACTGAGAAATAGTATTATCTAGTTCAAGAAAGTAGTCTTCAAAGACGATCCAGTGTTAACATTAAGTATTCATTCAACCCTTCCAGATTGGGAAAATGACAAATTCTATCAACCGATGATATACATCCAATGTCGAAGAAATAAAGACAAGTTCTTATTTGAAGGATCAAATGAAGAGAAACCAGTAATGGATATCTCAACACTTTCTGAGATAAGAATAAAGACATTGATTGATATGATCTCAAAGACAGAAAAGATTGATGGAAACTCAAAGGTTAAAATAAATTTTGCAACCAGTAAAATTTTATTAACCACTGGATACAAGGAGACAATCCAAAAGAAAGAACAAGCCATGTTAGCTCAATTCGAAGCTCCAATCTATGAAGCAAGAGTTGACATGACCCAAAAAACCCAACAAATGCTATGTCAAAGACTAAGAACAATGATATTCACTTACAAATGTGGACATTGCCAAACAATTCAGACAGAAGAAGCAGCTGTCAAAGAAGACAAACCAATAAAGAAATTGTCCGAATGTGCCAGTGAGTCAGATAGTGACACAATGTAAAAACAAAAGAAATCGTGGACCACACCACATGTGAAAGGCATCCACTCAGATGTAAAATGAGTTGTCTTCCATTATGTAGTATCGGGTGGTCCCCCTCTTTTCCTTTATTTTAATTTTGTATGCGTTTCTCCACGCCTATAAAAGGAGATGTTTGTGTTGTAAATAAGGAAGTGAAGTTTGAGTATCTCTCTCTCTCTTCTTAAGTTTCTTACAATCTGGTTCATACAAGACGTATGAAAACTATCAGAAACTAAGAAACATAAAATCAGAAAAAAAATTAAGCCTTATGACTAATAACTAAACAAGCAGGGCGTAAGGAGGATAAGGTTGGAAGCCAACCATTGAAGATTCATGGTTAGAGTAAACCTGAAAATCCATAGAGTAAGTACCAGTTGATCAAGCGATCGTTAAGAGAAAGCAAGGATTTGGCCTCTGCTCAAAACCAAGACTCATTCAATCAAGGTAACCTTCCCAAATCTCCTGCAGCCCTTAATTTAAAGAAATAGTCAAAATACATTAATCATGTCATCATCCTTTATAAGAAATGGAATATTAATAATAAAAAACTGGTTTGAAATAGAAGATGATCATGAATATGATACATTTTATGAATATCGTTTAAATACTTCCGATTAAACCATATTTGAATCAATTTATCAACTAAAATTTGTAATAATAACCTATGAATGGAACCAAATTAATCTGAAAACATGTATCTGTTATAAATGAATCAGATCTGTAAAACATGAATGAGAATTCATAAGAATTCCGCAACCTGGTATCAGAGCGGTTAAAGTAGATTATTAATGCCTGGATTAACTTTAGATATTGAGATTAAAAATTTATTTGATAAAATAATCTTATTAAAAGATTCAAGCCAAATAAATGAATATTGGAATAGAATAAAAGATCTACAAACCCTTTATTTCAAAAATCATAAAAAGGAACATTTTTCAAGCACCTGGAAAATGATAATACAAATTTCTGAAAATGAAAAAATTGAAGAAATAACAATCTGTTATTAATAAGAATAAACTTTGTTATCGAAACCCGATCAACAAAAACAAAATAATGAAAGTAACAATTTTTACTAAATGAAAAATATATGAAAATACAAAAACAAATATCTTTAATTTATATTCTCAAAATATAAATTTTGATATAGAAAATTGTGAAAACAATTTGAAACATCTCAAGAATTGTCAATCTTCAATTGATAATTTCGAAGATTTTCAGAATCTATTAGAACAAATAGATTCAACAAAAAGACTTCTAATAGCTTTAAGAAAATTAAGAAGTTCTATCATCTGTTAAAATGACAGAAGTAACAATTCCAAATCAAAACAGCCAGATTGATGAATTTGAAAAAAACCAAGTGTATAATTTGAATATTATATTTAATCAAAGTAAGTTTGCTGAAATACAGAAAACATGATTTTCTAATTCAAAAACTAATCTAATAGATCAACCAGGAATATTAAGCAAGATTTCAAATTTTAATAATCCCAGAAAAAATTTAATTTATTATTCGATTCGTACAAAAAAACGATCATGCAAAATAAATAACGAATTAAGGTCTAATACTCTGAAGTTGTTAACAACTCAAGATATTGATATCATCATGGCAAAAGCTAGTGAAAAAGAACGATCTGAAATAAAATATGTTCATATCGGAGGAATTGAAATAATAGTATCAGCTCACTACCGAGAAGGAATAGATACACCAATTGAAATCACTGTTCGTGACAAAATGATACGTAATTTTGAGGATTCTATCCTTGAAAAAATTAAAGAAAACTTATGTTACAAAAAGATGAAATTTTGTATTTATCCGCAATACAATATATCTCTTTTTGATAAAAATATAAATGACGTTTTAACACTAGATTATTACTTTTATATAAATAATCTTATGTTAACAGAAAACCATCCAATCAATATAAACTATGTTGTCGGCATAGCAATGAGTAATAATTCTCAAACAGGAATAATTTCAACAAAACCAACTATTTTCGTTGAAAGAATGTTCGAAAATATTACAAGAATTGAACACCCTCGAAAAGAGTTTATTGAAGAAATAAATCCCTATAAAAGATGGAGTTCAGATGACCTCCAAATCACAAAACAGTCCGTACCAAGAAGATCATTATCATTCGCTAGACATGATGAAGATATTCTTGAAAAGATTGGAACCATGAATCAAAATATTCTTAAAATTAAACAAGCTATTGTTAATGAGTCAACCTCATCGCAATGATGTCCTTAATAAAATTAAAAAAAGATTTAGGAGATTAATAAGATCAATCTATCAATACAAGAATTAGAGAAGAATTTCAAAGAATATATTGATTTAGCAACGACTAGATTAATAATTGAACAAGAAAGACATAGTAATGAAATATTAAACTATCTTAAGAAAGTTCTTCAAATAGATAAAGGAAAAAGGAAAATGAAAGAAGAACCACCATTCAAAATTGAATCATGGTATAGAAATCCCCTTAGTTATGACAAACATAAATATGGAGATGTTTAGTGAAACAGACCAATCTGATTTTGAACAAATAGGAGTAAATATAGAAGAATTATATCATTCACATCAGAAATCAGAACAATACAGAGATATGGATATTTCAGAATCAGAATCTGAAGATGATTCTAGATCACGATTAAATCTAAGAACAAATGTAGAAGGTAGTGGTGAAAGAGATGATGAAGAATTTAAATATAACAGAGACCAATACTCTGGATCTTATAAAGATGTTAGAGATATTCTTAGAGAATAAAAAACATCAGGATTTGTGAAACAGAATATCTTAGATTTAGGTTGTTCAACAGCTAAACAAAGAAAATCAAAAATAGATCATTGGACAAATGAACTATCAGTACAAATTCAATTAACACCATTACTAGACAAAATTGAGAATATTCAAGTTTTAACTCATGGGATGATAAAAATGACATTGGTAAGAGCAGTAAGAACTTGGGCTGAAAACCTAGTAATTACTAATCTACCACAAGGAATGACAGTACATCGATATTTCGAACTATTTGTTGATGTCTTGTACCAAGAATTTTTAGGAGTTTCTAATAATGACGCTAATTTAGTAGCCAAAAATATAGAACAAAATAAAGCAATCTTTATTCTGGATAATATAAAATTATGTAATTTATGTTATCTAGAAAAATTTATATGTGATTATAAAACAAACTATTATCAGTTAATAGATCCTGATAAAAAAGAACATTATAAATAAGTATTTTTAATAAAATACCTAATATACCAATAAATAGTAAAGATGAATTTTTAACTAGCGCTTATGCCAAAACACTAGGAGGAGCTATTAAATTTATTAAAGATGTTATAACAAAGAAATGTCATGAATTAACATTAAATAAAAAAATATCCAGATCTTACAAACAAAAAAATAAAATTTGTTGTGACAAAATAGAATTCACAGTAAAAGAATACGGTTGCAAAACAAACATGTCACACAAACATTCAAAACGACAGAAACAAAATAAATTTAATAAACCTTATAAATCTTTTAACAGGAAATTTATTCCCTATAAGAAAAAGAAATTTAGAAGGAATTTCTTTAGAAAACCTTATAAAAGAAAATTTTATAAAAAGTTTGATAATAAAAAACCACATTGCCCAAAAGGTAAATGAAAGAACTGCACATGTTGGTTGTGCAATGAAGAAGGTCATTATGTAAATGAATGTCCAAAACGAAATGAAAAAAAAAAAACAAAGTTAAACTTTTAGAAGAATTATACACTCTTGGATTTTATCCAGTAGAAACAATTGAATGTTCATCAAAAGATGAAAATATTTATTATCTTGATGAATCAAGTAAATCAGATTTCGAATCCGATTCCACATTTGATAATTCATAAAATAATAATGATTAAATTAAGAACAAGGGCATTTTTGAAACAATTTAAGCAATAGGGAGTTGAAACAAAGTTTAAACAACTAGGGAGTAAACACAAAGTTAAGTTTGGCTTTGGGAGTGATTTGTAAGTTGCCCAATTAAAATTGCACGATGTGAGTAATACACTTTATTACTTTCATGAGTCATATTCAATTCCATCTCTCAAACGAAGATTTTAACCCCGTTAATTGTATTACGAATGGATTGAACAACAAAATTAACGATTGGTTTTATTTTATAGACCAATAAACATTGCCTCTCCTCTAAAAAAAAAACATTGCCTCTGTAATTAGTTGGATATATTTACTTCTATATATTCTTAATATTCTCATTCATTTACTTCACTTTCCTTCTCGAAAAGTTGAAACAAATAGCACTCATACGTTTGCCCTTAAAATAGAAAATTTACTCGATAAAAAAACAGAAAATTTAAAATGCAAAAATTTTGTCCTTCAATTCATAATTAAATACTGTATTGTTAATATA
Organism: Henckelia pumila; assembly: GCF_033568475.1. Taxonomy (NCBI): domain Eukaryota; kingdom Viridiplantae; phylum Streptophyta; class Magnoliopsida; order Lamiales; family Gesneriaceae; genus Henckelia; species Henckelia pumila. Next base: position 8,710,590 of record NW_027331831.1, read on the forward strand.
TATACACACACATGGCAGAAGCACGTGCGTTGCATGTGGCAAAGCAATGAAACCGATATTTCATATTAATAATTATATCATATGTTAAAAGAAATAAATGAGTCAATTCTATGTTGAATTCAGCTGAAAATGACAAGAGTTGAATTTAGACAAAAAAGATGAAAAATAATAGCACAAAAATAACATGAGTCTTTATTAATAAATGAAACATGTGTTAACGTTTCTACTGTGTGATTGTTCAAGCAGCAGCGGATTTTTTGTTGTATGACGTAGTCTTTCTTTCAATAATTATTTTTGCCCCTGACTTTGTGAGTTCGTTTAATTGAATTTATCGTTCTTTCTTTTGTCAAAACTCATATCACACCAAACATAAAATCGAATATTAATTTAAAGAGATAATAATACTTATAAATTGCAATAAATGTCTTAACCTCTCACTACATTGATACAAATGACTTAAAAATAATGTTCTAAAAAACGTGAAACGTGATGAAACATCACGAAAGCTTCAAGCGTTAAGGCTTAAGCGAGCTTCATACAAAATTAAGCGTGGATTTTTTTTGTATTTTTATTATAATTCTAATTATATCAAGTAATTAATAGATTAAATAATATATAAAGGTAAAATTATTGAAAATAAATGCATAATTTTCAAGCTATCAAACATGAATCTCAAAATCAAAATTTGTGAGGAGAAAATTTTTTTGATCGCAGTTGGATCAAGTATCATCTCTTGATATTAGTAGATAAATAGTGTGTAAAAAAACACAGATAGTACATCATGAAATTTTTTTATTTAAGCATCCATATACTATTTGTAAAATTTATTGAAAAACAGCGTATGAAAATAAGAATATTTAATTAAATTCATAATTACAACTCAAATAGTGTATAAAAAATGATATTTAAATTAATTATAATTGGAGCTCATAATTATAATAGTAATAATATATATAATCGATAATAAATAATAGATCAACAAAAAAATAATTTGTAAAAAATTATTGGAGTGCAATAATTGTCCCTGCTCCGTAGAAAGATTGAATCGCATGACGCTTGAGCTGATGTGCGATTTAAAACATTTGAGTTGCACCATTATCACCAGCTATATATTTTGGTAAAGCGGCAAGCGTTCGGTTCTACAATTCGTGTCAGAGTCAAGGTCATGGGTTCAATTTTAATTGATTGAAAGGAGTGCAATTATTGGGATGGAGATTGTTAGTGTGCAATAATTATCTCTGCTCAGTATAATAATTGAACAATGGCGCTTGAGATGTGTGGTTTAAAAGATTTGAGTTGTACTATATTACCACTAGCTATAATTTTTGGTAAAACGACAAATGTTCGGTCCTACAAAAAGAAAGATATTTAATTTTTCACAATTTTTATACATATATTTATATTAGTAATAGAATAGATAATAGTTAGGTTTAAAAAATAAAGTACACTATACAAATTTTTTTTATTTTAAGTACATATATTATCTTGTAAGATTAATAGAAAAATATTGTGTAATAAATAAGTTAAATATCTTTTGTTGGAAATCAAATAAGAAAAAAAATAAATAATAAATAGTTGATGCACAAAATATGAAAGTTGACAATAGAAAAATAGTGTGTAAATAACAAAAATTATTTAAGTTAATTTATAATTGTTACTCATATATTTATAATTAAGTAGATATTAGATATATTAATTGATAAAATAAAGTACAATATACAATTTTTTATTTTAAGTATTCATATACTATCTTATAAGATTATATATTATTGTCATTCAACGTACTTGTTAATGTATGTGTTGGAGATCAAACTCTAAAGTTTTGGTGATAACGAGTCAAAACAAAACCAAGTAATAAAGAAAACAAGAATTTAAGGACAGATCAAATCGAACTCATCCAGATCAAAGATTTACAAAGCTGCCAGATCAAATGTCCGATGAAACTTAAGTTCCGGATAAATCGAGTATTTAATCCATATGTCCTCACGACAACTTATTTCAACAGATTAAATACACCAGAACAATCCAGATCGTTTAAACCAGATCAAGTAAGCCATCAACCAGATCAAAGTCTCATTTTGAAGTATATGTTGCTAAGGTTGCTGAACTAAAAGACAAAGCATTTAATGGGATTTTGAACGTTATTTGGCTGCTCTCTAAAGTCAAGATTTGTGAGCCAATTTATGAGATATGTTGGCGGCTCAATTTCAGAAGTTTTTGGCGGCTCACTAGCTAGTTTTTGAAGACTATAAATACTCAGTGATTCAAAGATTCAAGTAGAGACGAAGAGTGAACAATACAAGCTACTGAAATCTAAGATTATTTCGTTCATCTAAGCCAAAAGGACTTCACTCAATATCCTAACTCAGAGATCCATATTATCATATCAAAGTTTCAAAGCACTGAGTTAGAGAGTATTTCAAAGATTGATCGATCTCGAGAAATACATACACGATCCAGATCAAAGCCATTTGTAGCCTTCCAGATCAAAACACCGAAGCACATTTTGTGGCTTCACTTTGTAACTCAAAGCAGATTTGTGGTTCTGATTCGAGAGAGAGTATTGCTAGGAGTTCCTTTCAATGGATTGATTGGATTGGATTTGTACAAAACGTTGTATAAATCAAAGTCTTCTAGTGGAATTTTTTTGGAAACAGAAGAAGGGGTGACGTAGGAGAATTCATTGAAAGGAACTCCTAACAATACTCTCTCTCGAATCAGAACAACAAATCTGCTTTGAGTTACAAAGTAAAGCCACAAAATGTGCTTCGGTGTTTTGATCTGGAAGGCTACAAATGGCTTTGATCTGGATCGTGTATGTATTTCTCGAGATCGATCAATCTTTGAAATACTCTCTAACTCAGTGCTTCGGAACTTTGATATGATAATATGGATCTCTGAGTTAGGATATTGAGTGAAGTCTTTTTGGCTTAGATGAACGAAATAATCTTAGATTTCAGTAGCTTGTATTGTTCACTCTTCGTCTCTACTTGAATCTTTGAATCACTGAGTATTTATAGTCTTCAAAAACTAGCTAGTGAGCCGCCAACAACTTCTGAAATTAAGCCGCCAACATATCTCATAAATTGGCTCACAAATCTTGACTTTAGAGAGCAGCCAAATAACGTTCAAAATCCCATTAAATGCTTTGTCTTTTAGTTCAGCAACCTTAGCAACATATAATTCAAAATGAGACTTTGATCTGGTTGAAATCTAAGATTATTTCGTTCATCTAAGCCAAAAGGACTTCACTCAATATCCTAACTCAGAGATCCATATTATCATATCAAAGTTCCGAAGCACTGAGTTAGAGAGTATTTCAAAGATTGATCGATCTCGAGAAATACATACATGATCCAGATCAAAACCATTTGTAGCCTTCCAGATCAAAACACCAAAGCATATTTTGTGGCTTCACTTTGTAACTCAAAGCATATTTGTTGTTCTGATTCGAGAGAGAGTATTGCTAGGAGTTTCTTTCAATGGATTGATTGGATTGGATTTGTATAAAGAGTTGTATAAATCAAAGTCTTCTAGTGGAATTCTTCTGAAAACAGAAGAAGGGGTGACGTAGGCGAATTTATCTTCGAACATCCATAAAAAATCTCTGTCCCTCTTTACATACTGCATTTACATCATTTTATCTGTCTTAGTTTTCTTTCTGAAAATTCAAATATGCGATTAATATTTCTTCCGCCTGATCACTTCAGATCTTTCGAGCAGATCAAAGTTTTTAAGCAAAAAAACTTATGTCTGATTTTCACAAATCAGATCGAAGAATGCAGATGCTGTCTTCAATCAGCCGTGTTGGTTGATTTAACAAAGTTGTTGAGTTTGCTGATGTTGTTCTAGTTGAGATTCCAGATTTACCTCTGAGTCGAGAGGATGAGTTCAACATTAATTTTAGATCAGACATCATCGACTGATAATCTGAAGGGAAGAGGTTTTAGAGATTGAATTCGGAATGAGGTACGTCCGATTTGTATTTTAATCGTACAGATTGAATTGGAATTGCATTTGCAATGTTTATGAGTCCTTTGAACCGAATCTTCCAGAGATTTGTAGATGAGTTCTTGAGTATTCTTATCGATGAATCTCTTATGCTTCGAAGAGCCGTATTGATCTTTCAGATTCTTAAGTATTGTTTGCAGATTTTCATGTCGATCAATTATGCTATTCTTTTGATGTCTGAATCTTGTGAGACCGAGTTGTATTTTCCTCGATCTTTTATCTAGGAAGATGGAATTTTATTGAATACCTCAAGACTAGAGCTGTTATGAATTGATCTGAATCGACGTCCTTATCTGAATTTGAAGATTTTTGGATTTAGCGAATTCTATCGCGAATCCTTTGAAGAATTCTTATTGTTGAGAAGACAATTACTCAGCAGATTATGTTCTTCTGTTTAGTTTGTATATTTGAGACCAGTTCTTATTGAATTGAAGGAGAGATTGAATAGAACCTCAGTATCATTGATTTCTTCGGTATTGATGACCTTTTGGTGCTTTGCACTTCTTCTTATTGAGAGTTGAGACTTATTTCTGTTCAGAATAACTCCGTATTATCTTGAGCATCGAAGAAGTTGAAGACGCTCGAGATGCAATATTAGTTTCCGATTTGAGTCTCACAGAGATCTTATTGCTCGGAAGATTTAGCGTCATTTTATTTGCTTGGAAGATTTCAGTAATCTGTTCTGATCTTGGAAGATAGAAGTTTTGATTTTCACAGTTCGAACTGATTTTGAGTTGGGAAAGAGAGTTATAGAGGACGATTAATCTGACTGCGAATTCTATTGTTATCCAGAGAACTGATTGTAACAGCTAAGATTTTAAGCTGAATGATCTGATCTTATTTTATCTACTTCAGTTGTCCTCTTTGACAGATGATTGCTGCACTTTTGATAGAGTCTGGAACAGATGGAACGTTTATCTTGACTCCTTCATTCGACTTCGAACCAGAGTTGATTGAGAAGATTGAGAATGCTTTGGAATCTGATTCGACCTTTCAGAATCCGATGAAGATAGATCAGATATGGGTATAATCTGAGTTTTAGGTTTATATTGATGCCTTATTAGCGAATAACTTTTGTTGTGCCAGATGTTTTGGTTTGAAACAGAGTATCAGGAGATTGGCACTTTGAAGTTTATTCAGAGTTCTTCCAGATGATCGGAAGATGTTTGATGAATTGAGGAATCAGATCGAATAGAGGATGATGAAGTATGAAGTTCGAAGTATGGCTTCTGATGTCTTGAACTATCGACATTCAGAGAGAGAGCGATCCGATTTTATGTTGTACAGTCTATTCTGATTCAGAATGGAATTGGGATCACAATTCGATGATTTTCGTAGCAAGGCTACTTTGTTGAGTCTGAGATGAGATGTCATCGGAGTATCGTTGAACGAGTGATGGAATCCTCCGTTAAGAATTCTCGATTCTAAGAATTCTTGATTTATTCTGTTGAATGACTGTTGTTACAAAATAGTATGAACGAACTCTCGAAGCTTTAAAGTTGATGTATTGGATTGTAACCTGAACTGGTTGATGTGCCAGTGGTTATTGAACGACTGAAGTTGTTCGGAATGAACTTCTAGATTGGTCCCGATTGTCGGAACGAGTTCGACACTGAATGGGGATCCGAATTTTATCTTCAGGAAGTTCGTGAAGAGAACTTTCTCAGAATCGTTTCCGAATTGAGATAGGGCCGTTTGAACTTTTGACAGGCCATTTGATTTGAAGAATACTCCTGTATTGTTGAAGAATTTTCTGTTGACCGAATCTCTCAGAAGTATTAGTTGAAATTAGGAATTCTTATTGATGAATTTCTTGTTTTCTGGTTATGAGAATTGTACAGATCGTACAGAGCTTTCGACAATCTTTTCAGAATTGTACGCCGATCAGTTGTAGACTAATCTCGATGTTTGAAATTCTGATTGGACCGAATGAATTTCTTTGATCTTATTATCTGATGATGGAATTTTTGATTATCCGCTCTCATGTATTCTGATTTTTAGTGCTGATGATCTTTCAGTGCTGGGATTTCTTCTTATTAAGATTTTGGAATTATTCTTATTTCATCTACTGTCTGATTTTGATTGATTGATGGATAGAATCCGTTACAGTTTTCTGTACAGAATGATTTTTGATGAAGAACAGAGGATTGATATCTGGTCAGAGGTTTTCAGATGTTATGAATTGCCGAAGTCTGTCGGTCTAGACAGAGATCCATGATGTAATTGTTTTTTCGACATAGACTTAGAAGAGACTTTTTATTGTTGATTCAACTATTTTTCGATTTTATACCCTCAGAACGACGTACAGCCAGATCAGATGAGTCGAACTTTAGAGGAATTTCCATGAGTTGTAGTGCTCGACGTAGCATTAGTTGACAGAATTCTTGATTTTTGTGGAAACTTCGTACAACGGTAGCGATCAGATGATTATTGAAAGCACTTTCTAGAAGTTTTACGAGGAGAGATGAAGATCTCTTTCATTTTCGAGATGAAATTTCTGTGTCACATGAGTTAGAACGGTAGATGATTCGAAATGTGACTGATTTTTAAGGATGTTCTGACGAGGATGAGACGACTTTTGATAGACGGACGGAGTGTTGATGAATTAATCGACTAGAGTTTTTGACTTTCTCTTTTTTTTTTGAGATACCGAATTGATTGAGATGAACGATTCAGAGTTAGATTGGAAGCGGATTTTGGACTTAGTTCCGAGATGTAAATTCTTATTGCATCCCTGTGATTCAAGCCTCGACCTTGTGATAAAATCATGTTTGATTTCGAGGACGAAATCGATTCTTAGAGGAGGAGAATTGTAACGCCCCAAAATTATCTTAATGAACTTTATTTGAGATAATCAGAAATTTTAGAAGTCAAGGGCCGATTCGATTATGATCAGGGACTAGAATGTAATTTTTGGAATTTTCAAGGACTAAAACGCAAATATGGGAATTTTTAGATATTTAAGAGGTTTTGACTCTTTATTTCCACTCCATATTCTCCCCTTACACGCCTAGACTCCATGGAAGGCACCCAAACGTGACTTCAAGCTCCCAGATTTCTTCCCGAGCTCGATCCGTTCGATAGAATTGATTTCTGACTGGATATCTACGATCACAGCGACGAGTGCTCCGTTTGGAAGTAAGTTTATCTTATTTTTGAGAGGTTTGAATTTTTGGATGTCTTTAGAATTGATTTATATTCGAAGAGGATGATTATGAGATAGCTGTGATAGTATATCTAAGACGGTTCGAAGAAATAACGACGATTGGAATTGATATGATTTTTGTTGTGAAATGTCGAAATGGAGCTTTTAGATTTTAAGTATTTGAATTGTTTTGATGATATTGAGATGATTATGAGTTTATTGGATTGTTGAATTGCTGTCTGCGTTTTCGGTTTGATCAGAATATAGCCGTTATGTCGTCAGTTTGAGTTTTGGATATCGTTGCGATGTTTTGATCATATCGAGTTGATTGAGCTTTTGATGTCGATATTGATCCTTATGAATTCTTCTGTTAGATTGAAGTGAAGTCAACAGAGTTGCGAGATAGCAGCTTTGGCCAGTTTGGAAGATTGAAGTCGATTGAAGTACCTTCGAAGCGAATAAGGTAAAAGACGACTTAGACTTGAATGGAACGATTAACTCGAATTAGACTGGATTCGAGTGTTCCAAAGAAATCACATACTTGCATGATTGAATGCTTATTTGAAATCATGATTGAATGTTTATTTGAAATCATGATTGAATGATTATTTGAATTGATAAATGAAATCATGATAGAATGCTCAATTGAATTGATTATTGAAATGATATTTGAATGCATGAAATGACATATGCATTCATATTAAGCCGATTGATTATTCATTTTGAATTAGACGTTTTGGTGATTATAGTTGAGTGGCCTTGTAGGCGAATTACTACATGTGCGGAAATAGCTCTCTATAATGCTCCGGAGTCTAGAGGATTAAAATATTCCTCGTCCATCTCGAGAGGAGTGTCGGTGCGATTGTAGGATGTTTTAACCTCGGGATCCCAAACCGAAGAAAGAAAGAATAGAAGAATTCCATTTGATTATTTGAGTCTGATAATCCAAAAGTTTTAAAGACATGCATATCATTTTAATCCAGTACTTGAATGAATTACTTGAATTATATTTGAAGTTGATATACGAGGTGAATTGATGCATATCATGTTTGATATGTTTATTTGATATAGCATGTTGTCTCTTTTACTGGGAATATTATTCTCACCGGATTATCCGGCTGTTGTCTTTGTTTGTATGTGTACTTGGCAACATGTGGGGCATGATCGAGTCAGAGACGACAGGGATAGAACGAGAATGAAGATTAGAAGTGAGACTTCGAATTAGAATTGGAAATGCATGCCAATCTAGTTTATGTTTTGAAAGCGTGTTTAGAACTCGAGTGTGTTGTATTTGATTTCGATGAATGAACATTCGAATCAATGATATATGATGATTGTATGTTTTAGGAATTGAACTTGAGCATGTTAGATGAATTTTGAATTGGTGAATGGAGATTTGATGCATGTTCATTTTCTGTTAATTTTTCTGTTGCCCAGGGTGCGCTCGATCCTATGAAATGCTGGGATCGAGCGCAGCCCCTGTAAAACTGGAGGCAGTGACTTTGTTCAATTGGTGCGCTCGATCTTGGCTTTTTGCCGGATCGAGCGCGGCACTTTTATTTTCTCGGCAGAGAGTTCAGGAATATAGTGCGCTCGATCTTGGAATTTTATAGGATCGAGCGCAGCACTGTTCACTTTAAAAAAAAAATTATTCCTTTTCCTTTGGCTTTTGATTATTGACGTTTAATTATTGTTTATCCCGAGATTAGATGATTAGAACCGATGTCTCACACTATGAGAAGAGAAATTGTATGCCAAGTTGTCAAAATGTGAATTTTGGTTGCAGAAAATTGTTTTTCTTGGCCATATTATTTCAGGAGATGGTATTTCAGTTGATCCAAGCAAAGTTGAAGCAGTGCTCAGTTGGCAGAGACCGACATCTATGCCATAAATTCAAAGTTTTATGGGCTTAGCAGGTTATTACCGTCGATTTATCAAAAATTTCTCCTCTATTGCAAAGCCTATTACTCAGCTTACACAGAAGAATGCACCATTTGTTTGGTCTAAAGCTTGTGAAGTTAGTTTCCTTGAGCTGAAGAAAAGATTGACTACAGCACCAGTCTTGACAATCCCTTCAGGTACTGGTGATTTTGTTGTGTATTGTGATGCTTCTCACCAAGATTTGGGTTGTGTTTTGATACAGAAAGGACATGTTGTTGCTTATGCTTCTTGACAACTGAAACCACATGAAGTCAGATATCCAATTCATGATCTTGAATTGGTAGCTATCGTCTTTGCATTGAAGATTTGGCGACATTATCTATACGGTGAGAATTTCGAAATATTTTTTGATCATAGGAGTTTGAAATATCTGTTTTTACAATCTGAGCTGAACATGAGACAAAGACGATGGCTTGATTTATTGAAAGACTTCGATTGTGAAATCAAATATTATCCTGGGAAGTCAAATGCAGCAGCAGATGCCCTAAGTAGGAAGATATGTGATTTATCCTTGTCTACTATAGGTGTATCTAATATGATTGAAGATTGTTGTATTTTTGGATTAATATTTGAGACAGATAGAAGACCAATGAGAATTTATGCTATCAGTGTTGAGCCTGAATTGTTGATTCGAATCAAAGAAGCACAGAAATCAGACTTAAGAGTACAGAATTCGATTGAAATGATCAGATCAGGGCATCAATCTGAGTTTAAGGTCAGTATTGATGGTATTTTGTATGTGAATAACCAAATTGTTGTTCCCGATCTTTCAGATTTGAGACAAAATATTTTGAAAGAAGCCCATTGTAGTTGATTCAGTGTACATCCTAGAGGCAGAAAAATGTATAACGATCTGAAAAATCAGTACTGGTGGAAACAAATGAAGTCTGATGTGACTGAATTTGTATCAAAATGCTTAAATTGCCAACAGGTGAAGGCTGAGAGGAAGAAATCAGGTGGCTTATTGCAGAGTTTATCTGTTCCTGGATGGAAATGAGACCACATTTCCATGGATTTTGTGACGAAATTGCCACGATCATCCCGAGGATGCGATGCTATTTGGGTGATCCTTCACAGGTTGACGAAATCTGCATGTTTTATTCCATATCGAATGACTTATCGTCGTGATCAGATGACAGATTTATATGTTCGAGAAGTGGTACGATTACATGGTGTGCCAAAGTCGATTGTATCTTATCGAGATCCGAGATTCACTTCGCACTTTTGGCATAGTCTACAGCAAGCTTTAGGTGCACGTTTACATTTGAGTACCGCTTATCATCCTCAAACTGACGGACAATCTGAACGAACTATTCAGACTCTTGAGGATATGCTTAGAGCTGTAGTATTGGATTTTGGTATTACATGGCAAGATTCCATACCACTTGTGGAGTTCTCATATAACAACAGTTATCATACTAGTATTGAGATGGCTCCATTCGAAGCACTGTATGGAAAGAAGTGTCGATCACCACTGTATTGGGATGATGTGTCAGAGGTACCTGAATTGGGACCAGATATGATCAAAAAGATGACTGAGAAGGTAAAGTTGATTCAACAGAGAATGAGAACAGCGCAGCATAGACAATCTAGATATGCAAATATTTGACGACAGCCGTTATGTTTTGAACAGGGAGATAGAGTGTTCTTGAAAATTTCACCGTTCAGGGGCATAGTCAGATTTGGCAAGCGAGGAAAGTTATCTCCACGATTTATTGGGCCGTATGAGATACTCGAGAAGATAGACAATATTGCTTATCGACTCGCTCTTTCTACATCTTTATCTGGTATCCACGATGTATTTCATGTCTCGATGCTTCTGTAACATCCGGAATTTTAAATACGTAAATCCGCATGCATAATTAGGATATTTAATTATTTAAATTTGTGATTTATGGGTTAAATAATTTTGTGAATTATTTGTGCATGATTTAATTTATTTTTAAGCATTTAACCCATAATTAGTGATTTTTATGATTTTTAGTATTTTAATTATTTTATCGCGTAGACGAGACCGTGGACGGACGAGATGACAACTTTCTAGCCAATTAATTTCATGAGCCTTTTTAGAGCCCTAAAATATTATTTTGAGTTTTATTATCTCAAAATTTTAGTATTTAATTTTATATAATTTTAGGAGTCCATTTTTATCCAAATTTAGCCATTTTAATGACTTTTAATTATTTTTAAAATTCCCTAAATTTGTAATTTCGGGATTTTTTATATTTTAACTTAAGTTATCAGATTTTAACTTTTATTTAGAGTTTTAAAATTCTATATTTTATATTTAAAACTTTTAATTATCCTAAAACCTATTTTAATTAAACAAAAAACCCCAAAACCTAATCTACCCAAAAACCTAACCGATCACTCACGTCCATCAGCCGCCACCCCCACTATTCATCATCTCCTTCAACCGAGACACCTCCAAGAGCACCATAGCCACGTTTTTGAAGGTCCAAAGCAAGTCGTCGTCGTCCCGTCGTCCCGGAATCGTCCCACGCTCGTTTTTCTCTTCGTTTCCGGTGAAAGGCATGATTCTTCTTATTTTTTTACGTACTATATCAGTGTTTATATGTGTGGGTGTGCGTGAGCATCATTTTTTTAAATAATTTTTCAGAAAAGAATCGAACTTGGATGGATGTATGCGCTTTGTTCATGCATTTAGGTATCATGCTCACGTTATGGTTGCCATGGGCGTGTTCAGCTGCTGGCCAGGGGTCCTAGGCTAGGTGAGGGTGGCTTGGACTCGGGTGGCTCGAGTGGTCCGAGCCAAACGAGCCCAGGAGAGGGCTGGTGCGAGATCGGCCTTGTAGTGCACAGGATTAGGGTTCGATGGAAGGATGGGCTGGGTTCTGTGCGTGGGCAGCATGGGGTCAGGGATAGGGTCAGGTTTGGACCGCCCAGACGTGGGCTACGTCTGGGCGGCGGGGCTCCGGCCAGGGGCGGCCGGAGCAGGCCGGCAGCAGCCATGGAATGGCTGCTGCCCGTGGCCGAGAAGCTTGGGGAAGAGCTGATCGGGTTTAGGGTTTCAGGGCTGGTCCGGGTCGGGTCTGTGGTCCGGGTCGGGTCAGTAGGGTAATGGGTCGGGTTTAGCTGGTCCGGGGCCGGGTTGGTGGGCCGGGCTCGAGTCTTTTTATTTTTAAAGTATTTTATGAATTAATTGGTTTTTGGGCCAATTAATTAGAAATAAAATTATTTGGACTCCCAAATAATTTTATTTAGGTTTTAAAATTTTAATTAAGTTAGTCCATTAATTTTATGGGCTTTTGAGCCCATAAAAGTTATTGGGTCAGTCTTTGGGTTTTTGGGCCCATTGGGCCAGTTTAAGTTGTTATTGGGCCTAAAATGTTTTATGGGCTTTAAATTATTTTAATTGGGCTTAGAACAATTTTATTGGGCTTAAGTATGTTATTGGGCCAGATTTAAGTAATTGGGCTTGAGTGTTAGGGCCAGCAGTCCAGTACAATCTATGAGAAATTTGCATGTGTCCTGAATATATATTTAATTATTTTATGCATGGGAGTTATTTTAATATTTATATGTTAGTATGAAATTAAATTAAATATATATGAAGGACACACATTTTTATTTAAGTACATGCATTCATGAAATAATTTTATGCATAATTAAATGTTTAAGGTTGAGCAATAATAAAATATTTTATGTTGGAAGTTGAAGTAGTGTGACAATTTAAGGGGGATTCGTCTTCATATGTGAACTATTGAAGGGCAGTTTACTGCCAATTTAAGAGGTGATTCGTCACTGCCACGTACGTTGGTTTCCACGCTGATCAGTATTTAATGTATGATTTAAGGTTACACTACGGATACAACCATGCGATGTTAGAAATTTGACTGCTCAACAATGTTTATGTATTATGTTATTTAAGTTAATTTAAGTTATGTTTATGTCATGATATTTTTAAGCATGCTCATTCATGTATATGTTATGTATTAGTATCAAAGTGATTTAAATTATTTTAAACTCTTGTTATGTTAGCATGTTTGGCTTCTAGGCTCACTACACTGGTATGGTGCAGGTGAGTTCGTAGAGGAGGATGTAGCTCCTACCGGCGGCGAGGACATATGAGCGGACATGCAGTGACCCCGTGACCGTGATAGATGTCTGAGTCACATTGCATGTTTTTTGATTATGTCAGCATGTTACATATTTTATATTATTTTTCAGTGGTTGTGAGTTTTGAATATTTTATTTGAATATTTTCAGTGCATGCAAACCTTGATCATTTTACTTATGCAGTATTTTTAATTAAATGTTTGACTCAGATATTTATTTTATTTAAAGAATGCAATTTTTATTTAAGTTATTTATTTATTTATTTATTTTTAAATTTTTTTATTCTGTGCATATATGTATGGGCATATATGTACATATTTTATTTAGTAAGTAAAAAAATAAAATAAAAATTTCCGCATATTTATTTATTTAATAATTATAGAGTTAGGGTCGTTTCAGTTGGTATCAAAGCACGGTTCTTGGAGGGGTCATTACTGCTATGCGAGCTCAGAAATCCACGCTACCGGTCTGTAAGTTTTAAGTGTTTATAGCATGATTTAATTTTTAGAATTTAAGTTAGCATTAATTTTAAACAACTTAGTTATGCATGGAGATTTACGTAAAGAAATATGTGGTGGTGCAGAATGCCTCCCAGACCGATGAACAGACGTGGGGGATCTCCACCTACACCTCCACCTCCACCTCCGCAGAACCCTCTAGCAGCATTGGAGCAGGCCAATGCGAATATGATGGCAGGGATTACTGCTCTGTTAGAGCAGCAGGCTACTCGTCCTAGGTTGTCCCATGAGGAGGACGTTGCTGAGAGGTTCCAGAAAAAGGGACCCAAGGAGTTTGTTGGTACCACCGATCCTTTGGTGGCTGAGGGATGGATTCGCTCTCTAGAGTCCATCTTTGCTTATATGGGGATCACAGACACCGACAGGGTGAACTGTGCGACGTACATGCTGAGGGGTGACGCAGCGCTTTGGTGGAAGGGTACTGTCAGGGGAGTTCACCTTCCTACACTGACGTGGACAGAGTTTAGGCGTATCTTCTATGCCAAATACTTCACAAAGGATGTGCGCAGTCGCATGATCCGGGAGTTTATGAGTCTCCGTCAGGGGGACAAGACAGTGGTCGAGTACGTGAGTCAGTTTGAGAGGGGCTGTCGCTTTGTGCCTCTGATTTCAGATAGTCCACCAGAGAAGTTGAGGCAGTTTGTGGAGGGTTTGAGGGCGGATATCAAGCATGATGTTCGCATGGCAGACGTCCTTACTTATGAGTCTGCAGTCAGTAGAGTCTTGCGTTCCGAGGAAGGTCGGAGAGAGATCCAAAGGGAGCAGCAGGGGAAGAGGCAGTTTCAGGCTGGGTATCAGCGACCATCTTCGCAGCCTCCTGCGAAGAAGCAGTTTACAGGGCCGGCTAAGGGCCCGAATCCACAGCAGAGGCCACAACAGCAGAGGTCGCAGCAGCAGAGGGGCGGGGCCCCTAATGCCATAGGTTATCCTACTTGCCCGAAGTGTCAGAAGATGCATTCGGGACCTTGTCTTTTGGGAGCAGGAGTTTGCTACCATTGTAGGGAGCCAGGGCATCAGATAGCTAACTGCCCGAGGAAGAAGAACACCGCTGGTAGAGTGTTTGTGATGCAGGCCGAGGAGGTAGATCCAGACACCTCCTTGATCACCGGTATATCTTACCCCTAACATTTTAATAATTTTCCTTTGGTTAAAATTTCTTATTTAATTTGGAATTGTTGTTATTTGGGGTATTTAACTGCATGTTAGAATAGAAAGCATGTTTTACTTGTGGTTAGAATTAAGAATTAGTAGTGTCTCATTGGGGAAAATTTAATAGTGGTATGAAATTGTTGGGAATTTTCTGCGTGCAGGGAGAATTTTAGTTGGAGGCAACTCCACGTTTGCGTTGCTAGATTCAGGGGCTACGCATTCGTTTATCTCCCTGGAGTTTATCAGGCGGGTAGGCATCACACCTGAGAGTATTGACAGTGGGTATGATGTTACTATGCCGTCAGGGCAGATTATTTCTACCTCGAAGGTCATTCGAGGACTGGAGTTGGAGCTGCAGGGACATTCCATTCGAGCAGATGTGGTGGTTTTGCCATTGAGTGGATTCGATTTGATTTTGGGTATGGACTGGTTGACAGTCAATGGAGCTTCGATTGATTTTCGTCGGAGATCAGTGTCAGTGAGACCTACAGTAGGCGACCCGTTCACTTTTCATGCATCTCAGAGCAGTGATATTCCTCAGGTGATATCTCTTATTCAGGCGAGGAAGCTGTTGAGACGGGGTTGCCAGGGGTTTCTAGCGAGTATCGTCACGACCTCAGAGCCATCTAGCAGATCATTATCAGAGATAGAGGTGGTTCGTGACTTTCCGGATGTCTTTCCGGAGGATGTTGCAGGAATTCCACCAGTGAGAGATGTGGAGTTCAGCATTGACTTGGTGCCAGACACCGTGCCTATCTCTAAGGCACCGTACAAACTTGCTCCTACCGAGATGAAAGAGTTGAAGGAGCAGATTCAGGAGTTGTTAGAGAAAGGCTTTGTTCATCCTAGATTTTCTCCGTGGGGAGCTCCGGTGTTATTTGTGAAGAAGAAGGATGGCAGTATGAGACTGTGCATCGATTACCGAGAGCTCAACAGGGTCACAGTGAAGAACAAGTATCCACTGCCGAGGATAGATGATTTATTTGACCAGTTGCAGGGAGCTTCAGTGTTTTCCAAGATCGATCTGCGATCTGGTTATCATCAGTTGCGTGTTAGAGCTGCAGATGTGTCCAAGACTGCTTTCAGGACACGATATGGGCATTACGAGTTCTTAGTGATGCCATTTGGGATGACCAATGCTCCAGCGGTTTTCATGGATCTCATGAACCGAGTCTTTCAGCCGTATCTAGATCAGTTCATCATAGTCTTCATTGATGATATTTTGATCTATTCTAGGAGCATCGAGGAGCATAAACAGTATCTTCAGACAGCCTTGCAGACTTTGAGGGAGCATCGGTTGTATGCCAAGTTCAACAAGTGCGAGTTTTGGCTTGAGCAGGTGGCATTTCTGGGCCACATTATTACGAGAGATGGGATTGCAGTTGATCAGTCGAAAGTTGAGGCAGTGCAGAATTGGGGTATTCCGAAGAATGCTTCGGAGATTCGCAGTTTCTTGGGTTTGGCAGGATATTATAGGAAGTTCATCAAGGGTTTTTCCTCTATTGCAGTACCCTTGACTTCCTTGACCAAGAAGAATGCGAAGTTTATCTGGAGTTCAGACTGTCAGAGGAGCTTCGATCAGCTGAAGGAAGCACTCACTACTGCACCAGTGTTAGCAGTGATAGTACCACACGAGGAGTTAGTGGTGTACACCGATGCGTCTAAACTGGGTTTAGGCGCAGTACTTATGCAGTGTGGTAAGGTTATTGCGTATGCGTCGAGGCAGCTAAAGATTCATGAGCAGAATTATCCGACGCATGACTTGGAGTTGGCAGCAGTGGTTTTCGCTTTGAAAATCTGGAGGCACTATCTGTATGGAGAGAAGTGCAAGATTTTCACAGACCACAAGAGTCTCAAGTACTTCTTCACACAGAAGGAGTTGAACATGAGACAGTGCCGATGGTTGGAGTTGCTGAAAGATTATGACTGTGACATTAGCTACCATCCGGGTAAAGCTAATGTAGTAGCAGATGCTTTGAGTCGGAAGTCGTCAGTGGTCTCATGTTTGACCGTACAGTTACCACTACAGAGCGAGATTCAGAGATTTGACTTGGAGTGTTATCCGAGTGGTCATGCACCGAGCTTGTCAGTGTTGACGGTGCAGCCAGTTTTGCGAGATCGGATTAGGGATGGACAGTCTACTGATGAGGAGTTGCAGCGATGGAGACAGAGAGATGAGGATAGGGGTAACCTCTTGTATACAGTGGTGGATGACATCGTTCAGTACCGTGGTAGGATGTGGGTACCGAACATCGATCAGTTGAGAGCTGAGATTTTAGCAGAGGCTCACACATCTCCGTACTCCATTCACCCCGGAAGTACGAAGATGTACAAAGATTTGCAGCTATTGTATTGGTGGCCCGGGATGAAGAGTGACATCGGGAGAGTGGTGTCAGAGTGCTTGACTTGTCAGCAAGTCAAGGCAGAGCATTAGCGTCCAGCAGGACTTCTTAGACCTCTTCCTATTCCAGAATGGAAATGGGAGAATATTACGATGGACTTTGTGGTTGGCTTACCGAGGAGTGCCAGAGGTTGCACAGCGATTTGGGTGATTTTGGATAGACTCACCAAGTCAGCTTATTTCTTGCCGGTGAGGACTACTTATTCTTTGACACAGTATGCAGAGCTTTACATCAGAGAGATTGTTAGACTGCATGGCATACCAGTGTCTATTGTATCAGACAGAGATCCGAGATTCACATCTGCGTTTTGGAAGAGTCTGCACACAGCATTGGGGACAAGGCTTTTGTTCAGCACAACATTCCATCCCCAGATAGATGGTCAGTCGGAGAGGGTGATCCAGGTTCTCGAGGATCTTCTGAGAGCTTGTGTCATTGATTTTCGGGGCTCTTGGGAGACTAGACTGCCATTAGTGGAGTTTACCTATAACAACAGTTTTCAGTCGTCTATAGGTATGGCTCCTTATGCAGCATTGTATAGGAGGATATGCAGATCTCCTGTGCATTGGGATGAGGTTGGTGAGCGGATTTTACTGGGTCCTGAGATTGTGCAGCAGACAGCTGACATTGTGACTCAGATTCGGGATCGGATGAGGACTGCTCAGAGTCGGCAGAAGAGTTATGCAGATGTCAGACGACGAGATTTGGAGTTCGCTGTAGGTGATCACGTATTCCTGAAGGTGTCACCTATGAAGGGAGTAGTGCGTTTTGGCCGGAGAGGCAAGCTTAATCCGAGGTATATAGGGCCATTCGAGATCTTGGAGAGAGTTGGCACGTTGGCCTACCGTTTAGCTCTACCATCAGGGCTAGCGGCAGTGCACAACGTTTTCCATGTATCCATGCTTCGGAGATATGTCTCTAACCTGTCGCATGTGTTGGATTTCGAGCCCTTGTAGTTGCCACCAGATTTAGTTTACGAGGAGAGGCCAGTGCGGATCTTGGCTAGGGAGGAGCGGAGGCTTAGGACGCGGGTCATACCGATGGTCAGAGTCCAGTGGCTGAATCACTCAGAGGAGGAAGCTACTTGGGAGACCGAGGCAGACATGAGGACTCGCTACCCGGAGTTGTTCGGGTAAGTACTTTAATTTCGAGGACGAAATTCAATTTAAGGGGGGAGAATTGTAACACCCGGTATTTTAAATACGTAAATTCGCATGCATAATTAGGATATTTAATTATTTAAATTTGTGATTTATGGGTTAAATAATTTTGTGAATTATTTGTGCATGATTTAATTTATTTTTAAGCATTTAACCCATAATTAGTGATTTTTATGATTTTTAGTATTTTAATTATTTTATCGCGTAGACGGGACCGTGGACGGACGAGATGACAACTTTCTAGCCAATTAATTTCATGAGCCTTTTTAGAGCCCTAAAATATTATTTTGAGTTTTATTATCTCAAAATTTTAGTATTTAATTTTATATAATTTTAGGAGTCCATTTTTATCCAAATTTAGCCATTTTAATGACTTTTAATTATTTTTAAAATTCCCTAAATTTGTAATTTCGGGATTTTTTATATTTTTAACTTAAGTTATCAGATTTTAACTTTTATTTAGAGTTTTAAAATTCTATATTTTATAGTTAAAACTTTTAATTATCCTAAAACCTATTTTAATTAAACAAAAAAACCCCAAAACCTAATCTACCCAAAAACCTAACCGATCACTCACCTCCATCAGCCGCCACCCCCACTATTCATCATCTCCTTCGACCGAGACACCTCCAAGAGCACCATAGCCACGTTTTTGAAGGTCCAAAGCAAGTCGTCGTCGTCCCGTCGTCCCGGAATCGTCCCACGCTCGTTTTTCTCTTCGTTTCCGGTGAAAGGCATGATTCTTCTTATTTTTTTACGTACTATATCAGTGTTTATACGTGTGGGTGTGCGTGAGCATCATTTTTTTAAAAAAATTTTCAGAAAAGAATCGAACTTGGATGGATGTATGCGCTTTGTTCATGCATTTAGGTATCATGCTCACGTTTTGGTTGCCATGGGCGTGTTCAGCTGCTGGCCAGGGGTCCTAGGCTAGGTGAGGGTGGCTTGGACTCGGGTGGCTCGAGTGGTCCGAGCCAAACGAGCCCAGGAGAGGGCTGGTGCGAGATCGGCCTTGTAGTGCACAGGATTAGGGTTCGATGGAAGGATGGGCTGGGTTCTGTGCGTGGGCAGCATGGGGTCAGGGCTAGGGTCAGGTTTGGACCGCCCAGACGTGGGCTACGTCTGGGCGGCGGGGCTCCGGCCAGGGGCGGCCGGAGCAGGCCGGCAGCAGCCATGGAATGGCTGCTGCCCGTGGCCGAGAAGCTTGGGGAAGAGCTGATCGGGTTTAGGGTTTCAGGGCTGGTCCGGGTCGGGTCTGTGGTCCGGGTCGGGTCAGTAGGGTAATGGGTCGGGTTTAGCTGGTCCGGGGCCGGGTTGGTGGGCCGGGCTCGAGTCTTTTTATTTTTAAAGTATTTTATGAATTAATTGGTTTTTGGGCCAATTAATTAGAAATAAAATTATTTGGACTCCCAAATAATTTTATTTAGGTTTTAAAATTTTAATTAAGTTAGTCCATTAATTTTATGGGCTTTTGAGCCCATAAAAGTTATTGGGTCAGTCTTTGGGTTTTTGGGCCCATTGGGCCAATTTAAGTTGTTATTGGGCCTAGAATGTTTTATGAGCTTTAAATTATTTTAATTGGGCTTAGAACAATTTTATTGGGCTTAAGTATGTTATTGGGCCAGATTTAAGTAATTGAGCTTGAGTGTTAGAGCCAGCAGTCCAGTACAATCCATGAGAAATTTGCATGTGTCCTGAATATATATTTAATTATTTTATGCATGGGAGTTATTTTAATATTTATATGTTAGTATGAAATTAAATTAAATATATATGAAGGACACACATTTTTATTTAAGTACATGCATTCATGAAATAATTTTATGCATAATTAAATGTTTAAGGTTGAGCAATAATAAAATATTTTATGTTGGAAGTTGAAGTAGTGTGACAATTTAAGGGGGATTCGTCTCCATATGTGAACTATTGAAGGGCAGTTTACTGCCAATTTAAGAGGTGATTCGTCACTGCCACGTACGTTGGTTTCCACGCTGATCAGTATTTAATGTATGATTTAAGGTTACACTACGGATACAACCATGCGATTTTAGAAATTTGACTGCTCAACAATGTTTATGTATTATGTTATTTAAGTTAATTTAAGTTATGTTTATGCCATGATATTTTTAAGCATGCTCATTCATGTATATGTTATGTATTAGTATCAAAGTGATTTAAATTATTTTAAACCCTTGTTATGTTAGCATGTTGGGCCTCTAGGCTCACTACACTGGTATGGTGCAGGTGAGTTTGTAGAGGAGGATGTAGCTCCTACCGGCGGCGAGGACATATGAGCGGACATGCAGTGACCCCGTGACCGTGATAGATGTCTGAGTCACATTGCATGTTTTTTTGATTATGTCAGCATGTTACACATTTTATATTATTTTTCAGTGGTTGTGAGTTTTGAATATTTTATTTGAATATTTTCAGTGCATGCAAACCTTGATCATTTTACTTATGCAGTATTTTTAATTAAATGTTTGACTCAGATATTTATTTTATTTAAAGAATGCAATTTTTATTTAAGTTATTTATTTATTTATTTATTTTTAAATCTTTTTATTCTGTGCATATATGTATGGGCATATATGTACATATTTTATTTAGTAAGTAAAAAAAAAAAAATTTCCGCATATTTATTTATTTAATAATTATAGAGTTAGGGTCGTTTCAGCTTCGAAAGTACCAACCTGATGAATCTCATATATTGCAACCTGATGAAGCTGAATTAGATGAAACTCTTAGTTACTTTGAACAGCCGATTCAGATACTTGATAGGAAGAAAAAACAACACCAAAAAAAAAATCATTCCATTAGTGAAGATTCAGTGGAATCGACATGGAGTTGAAGAGGCTACATGGGAAGCTGAAGAAGATATGAGGCAGAGATTTTCGGAATTATTCCACTAATGTGAGTTTTATTCAGTTTTCTATTATTCTTTATCTTATGTGTATACAGACTGCTTATATAGATTGTTTATGACTTCGAGGAAGAACTCATGACTTAGTGGGGGAGAAATGTAAGGCCCGAGATTATTGGATTTAATCCAAGATTATTTAATTTTAATCCGAGAATATTTAATTTGAGAATTTTTAGAGTTTTGATTTAAATTCTATTATTCTTAAATTATTTAGGATTGAAATTGAATTAAAATAAGGGCTGAGGACCGAATTGCAAATATTGACGAGTTGAGGGACTAAATTGCAATTGATATTGAATACATCCAATTTGTATTTGGTGAGTCAGATTTCAACGTGTATAATTGATATTACATTCAGAATTTACAGAGCACTAAGCCGAGATCTTCCTTTCTCTTTGATTTGGATTTTTAAATCCTCGTAACTTTTGATCCGATTGTCCGATTTCAATTCCGAAAATAGCGTTGCGATCCTTACGACGAGGGCTTCGATTTGGTGTAAGTCTTTATTTATTTCCAGCATGTTTCCAAATCTGAATATTGAGGAAATCAGAAGTTGAGCGTGAAGTTGTGTTTTGAGCTTTATATTGTATCGTAACGAAACCGAATCGACGAATGGATGCTGCTTGGATTCTTATGAAATTTCAGTTATTTACAAACGTATATGCCTCTGATTATGCTGGTTTTGATGGTTTATTATTGATATGAATTGATTAGAAGTTGTATATGAAGTTAGTTACGGATTCGATATCGTTTTGGTTACCGATTTTCAGTCGCTACGCCGTCGGTTTATGATTTGAGGCTTTTTTAGTGTCCTATGATTGAGCTGAGGATCTCATAACTGCATAACTGATGTTTCTTGGTTATAATCATTATATTTCAGATTAGTAAGAGCTTGATCAACTCGTGAAGTCCGCCTTCGAACCAAAGAAGATTTGCTTGAGGTTTGAAGTTTTTCTTTGAGGATGAAATGATGGAATTGAGCAGATTTGTATGTGAATTTGAATAGATTGTAATATGAGTTCTTGATATTCTATTTCAGATTTGAAGTACTTCAAGAACCGAAAAGAAAATGAAAGGTATAAGACAACATCGAGTGTCAGGAATTTGAAACTCGAGAATGACGCTTCTTGAGTTATTCCGCCAAATCACATACTTGTTATCGTTTTATGATTGATGTTGTCGATCCATCACGGGTAGTGGATCTTTATTTGATATGAGATGATTTGGTATATGAATTGATTCTTGCCAAGGTTTGATGAACCTTATTTTCGAGTCAGACGACTACAATAGATGGATATCCTTGTCAAGATCGGATACGAATCTTGATGGAAATGGCGAGATAAGAATCAATTATGTATAGATGTATGCGTTTGATTACTTTATTTTTGAGATGAACTGTTTAGAGTCGATATGATTTACGTTAACGCATATATATGTTGATTATACTGAGATTGTATTCTCACCGGAGTTTATCCAGCTGTTGCTTTGTTTTGTATGTTTGCATGGAAACAGAGGGGGCCGGAGCTAGTCAGAGACGACATTGACAGTTCGGGAGAGAGATCTAGAAAGTGTGGACTCGGGTTTTAGCTGAAGTATTATAGTTTGAATAGCATCAAACTTGTTAGAAGAATTATGGCTTGAAGTACACTTGTGACACTTTGTGTAACTTGTAGTTTAATGCTTTTTTTAACTATCCGTTTGATGTAATAAATGCATGGATTTATGCTTGAGACTTAGTTTATGTATATATGCATGTTCTAGATTTGTTAAACCATGATTTGAATTGGTTTTTGGATGATTTTGGATTGGATTTTCAGACTTGACAGCAAAATGGATTCTGCAAAATTTTTGGGCAGAGATGCTTGCTCGATCGGTTGAATTGCACCGATCGAGCGAGGCCAAAGATTTCTCAAACCCGAGAGCTGGACTTTTCAGCTCGCTCGATCGGTTGAGTTTAACCGATCGAGCAAGGTGCAAAGATTTTAAAAAAAAAATTAGTTCTTGGTTTGAGTATTCTTTTAAGGTATGATTAATTGTTAATTAATTGTTACTTGCCCTAAGATGAGATTAGCAACCCGAGGTCCCCACATCAAGCTATGAATCACAGTTGGACATTCCTGTTCTTGAAGACTTCTTAGCTGAAGAAGTTTTGACTGAACCACGAGAATAGATGCTGGCCTCTAACACTCTTGGAAACAATGTTGATCTGAGTACAGTAATTGTTCCATGTGTTCCAGTTGCAGAACAAACTCAGGTATCATCTGCAGAATCAGTGGAAACAGTCTAGCCAAAACATGTGGTAATGGATCTGCCTCCTATTTTCAAAATAGTTAGGACTGATATAATCCACAGTTTATTCAGGCCTATTATGGTCATGTTCGAAGACAAGCTGGCTCTCCCTTCTGCGACTTTATCAGAGATATCCATTTCAGATCAACTTGATTCATTTTAAGATATGGAAGATGTTGTTTTTGAGCCTCCTGCTGTTACTGCTCCACTGCTTCAAATTTGTGACTCTACTCATTTTGAAGATGCTGCTCCTTCTACCTCTCGTCCGATCGATGTCAGACCAGATAAATTTTTATCTGAATCTCTTACTTAGATGTTCAATCTGATATCTGAGTTGCAAATCAATCAAATTCAGACCTCTACAGAGCTTCTGGATTTCAAGTCACGCATGCTGACAATGGTCAGTAATATCAGTGAATTCGTATTACATGTTCGAAGGAATCATACCACGGAATATATGAACATTCTTCGAAAAATCGAAAGTCTACAAGCCTCCACAGAAGCTCACAACAAGCAGATTAATGATACCTTTGGTACCCAACTCACGGTTATTCTGAACCTCTTATCCGAGAATGGTGATGCCAAAAAGGGGGAAAAAACTACCTCATCAAAGGCTAAAAGCAAAGGGAAGAAATGAGAAGAATCAGATCAAAGAGAAGCATCAGATCAAAGTCATATTTTCCAAGGAAATTAATTTTTGACATTTATTTTGTCTAAAAATTATTATTCGTTCTATGCAAGAATATTTTTGGAAAATATTTGATCTACCATCCTTATCTTAAATTGATCCTGATATTGACTTGGTTTTGACATCACCAAAAAGGGAGAAATTGTTGGAGATCAAACTCTAAAGTTCTGGTGATAACGAGTCAAAACAAAACCAAGTAATAAAGTAAACAAGAATTTAAGGACAGATCAAATCGGACTCATCCAGATCAAATATTTACAAAGCTGCCAGATCAAATTTTTGATGAAACTTAAGTTCCGGATAAATTGAGTATTTGATCCATATGTCCTCACGACAACTTACTTCAACAGATCAAATACACCAGAACAATCCAGATTGTTCAAACCAGATCAAGTAAGCCATCAACCAGATCAAAGTCTTATTTTGAAGTATTCGTTGTCAAGGTTGATGAACTAAAATATAAAATCATTTAATGGGATTTTGAACGTTAGTTGGCTGCTCTCTAAATTCAAGATTTGTGAGCCAATTTATAAGATATGTTGGCGGTTCAATTTCAGAAGTTGTTGGAGGCTCACTGGCTAGTTTTTGAAGACTATAAATACTTAGTGATTCAAAGATTCAAGTAGAGACGAAGAGTGAACAATAGAAGCTACTGAAATCTAAGATTATATCGTTCATCTAAGCCAAAAATCCTTCATTCAATATCCTAACTCAGAGTTAGAGAGTATTTCAAAGATTGATTGAGCTCAAGAAATACATACAATAACGATCCAGATCAAAGCCATTTGTAGCCTTCCAGATCAAAACACCGAAGCACATTCTGTGGCTTCACTTTGTAACTCAAAGCAGATTTGTTGTTCTGCTTCGAGAGAGAGTATTGCTAGAAGTTTCTTTTAAAGGACTGATTGGATTGAATTTGTACAAAGCGTTGGTGCATCTGACTTTTTTTTTCCTTCTCTTTTTGTGAAGCAATCTCTGACTTTCTTTTTTTGGAGCACTATCTAAATTTCAGTTAGAAGAAATCATTTGGGTGATGAAAATTTTGTGGGAATGACCTTTATGTGGCCAGATAATATGGATTAGGGATGTGTTAACTTGAGTAACTGAGTAAGATTAGTATACTATTGCATTATTCAATATTCAGTGGTAAGTGTGTGTATATATATGTAAATCCAAATTCTTGGTTGGCCTATTACACACATTTTTTTCCTCCACTGCTGCAGAATATCAGAAAAAGGTCAAATTTTTTGTAGGAGTTGGAAATTGTTGTGGCCTATTAGATGTATTTGGATGGAAGATACTTGATGTATAATTAAATGCATCTACTTACTTAACAGTGCGTCGTGATCTTGCTTTGGATTTTGTCATCTAAATTGCATTATTTAGCCCTTTGTGTCATGAGTGATATAAGTAATGATTTTGATGTTTGTGTGAGAATCTCATGCAATGCTCTTATATAAAATTTTATATATATACAAGTATATACACCCAATATTCGTATATTTCGTTATAAACATGCAATGCATGTGCCTCGGTTGCTAGTTTAAAGAAATGGTATCTCATTTAAAAGTAATAACGTGTAATTTGTAATATTTATATTTGTAATTTGTAATAATAATTAACACACAACTGAAAATATTGACAACTGAGGTGTCGTGGTGTAGTTGGTTATCACGTCAGTCTAACACACTGAAGGTCTCCGGTTCGAGTCCGGGCGACGCCATTTTTGATAGTTTTTGTTTCGTTCTAATTTATTTTCTCAAACGGGTCGGGTTAACTGCCACTACTTCTCGTTTTCACCGAGACGTGTCATTCTTTTTCACCCGACCAGACAGTGAATCAAAACGGTAACGTTTGACCCTTTTAGTTTCATTTCACTTGCCAAATACGGTGTCGTATGAACCATGATTCATGTAAAGTCTTCTTGTGTGCGTTCAATGCTGGGAAGTACTCTTTTGTAACGAATAAATGCGCAATCTTTACACTCTCCCAACACCGTGGAGTTTATTTTCAAGAGAAAAAAGGTGAAATCTATTTTCTCTGATCGCAATTTTTTTTTTCTCATCTTGCTTCGTTCTAATGTATTTTCTCACACGCATTTGTATTGGAAAGGTACATGGTTTTGTAAATCAGTGGCAAGGAATGGATTTTCACGAATTCTGATGCGTATATATTGATCCTTTTGTGTATTTCCAGATCCGGGTAGATATATAAGAACGGTGAAACAGGCGAATTGGTTGGTGGGATTTTTCGTCGCTGTGTAATGATTGATGGAAATGTCGGATAATCATGTTAGAAATGGCTCTCTAGCTGGGGAAGATGAAGAATATTCCTCTGTGGAACCTACAGATGCTGCAGTAGCTCAGACGGTCGGTGATTCTGCTGATGAGGTACCCATTTTCTTGAAATTTTGTTTAATAAAAATCTCTCCTTTTGGTTTCTTGAATGTTGGTTTCGGCCATTCCTCGTGTAGTAAATGCAGGTAAATTCATGGAAATATGAATCTTATAGTGGTATTGCTGAATACCGCTGCTTGGGACTATCGTCATGATTCAGCACTTGGTGATTCTTGATGAAAACTTGGATAGGTTGATAACTAAATGAGTGAACTCAGATTTAGTTATAGAGCTATTGAGGTTGTGTGCAATCCTTCAAATAATAGTCGAGAACTATCTTCAGGATGAACTTTTGCTTTTTATCAGAGGGACATCGGGTTCTTGTTTTATCTATCAGTTTGTTGAACTCTCGGAAATGGCACGGTTTATTTTTATACTAAACATGTTAGTAACTTTACAATTCAGTGCCTAATGTTTGGAATGTCTTTCTATGCAGGTGGGTTATGAGACAAATGAGACGAGGGAAGCAGATGATGGTGCAAGGGAGGATACATTTGTTGATTGCCAAGATGAGATAGAAAATGCTGAATCTCAACAGAATTCTCAGGAAAAGGTACTCTTGCAGGATAACCAGTTTCATGAATCAGATAGTGGGAATAAAGTTCAAGAATTCATGACTGAGATGGATATGATTCATGATATGCAAGAAAAGAATGTCTCTGAGAAGGATAGCTTTGCACAAGAAGACGAGGTTCATTCCTGGTTGATCTGTCCTGTTTTAACCTGTGTGAATTGTGTATATAAACTGAATAAATATTTTATTATGTGCAGGAAGAAAGGGTGGCATTTAAGAGAGGACTTACTCGACTTTGTTATCAATTGAAGTCTTTGAATGAGCAACATTCTTCACCTATTGAAAACGATGATCAACTAGTGAATCATTTTCAAAATGAAAGTAAAGGCTGGGATGAGAAGACCTTGGGATCTGGTGCCTCACTAAATGAGATGATTAGTGAGTGCTCCATGCTTCTTGACACTGCTTTGAGCAAGTCTTTGCATAGTGAGGGAAAAGTTGAAGAACTACATGCTGTACTAAGTAGAAAAGATCAGGAAATCGATTTTCTGAATACAAAGATAGCTGAATTATCCGAGTCAAAGCATGAAAATTCATTTCAGTTAAATGAATCTGGCAATGCGAATGATCAGCACATTGAGGAAATTGTGAACAGGATATTATCTTCTCTTTCCTTGACCCTCCATCGAGACGAGTTATTGGAAGGAGCACTAGAAGAAAAAATATCTAATGTCGAGAAATCAGTTTTGTTTTTAGTTGAAAAGTATAATTTTTTCCTTTCCGAAACAGACCAGCTCAGGGCATGTTTAACTGCTGTTGGATCAGATATCAACACAATGGATGAAATTGAAACTTTTGTGATCGCGCATGACAAAATTCTTGAACTTGGAAGTAAGGAAGAGAATTTGCTCCAAAACCTAAGCTATTTAGATGGTGAAAATAGGAAATTGCTGGAACAACTAGAGAAACAGCAATCAATTGTTGAAAAAGTGAACGCCCAAATTGAAAATCTAAATGATGCGTTGGAACAAGAGAAGAACAAGTATGCTAACGTCAAAGAGAAGCTTAGCATGGCTGTGACAAAAGGAAAGGCATTGGTGCAGCAGAGAGATTCGCTGAAGCTATCATTGGCTGAAAAAACTAGCGAGTTGGAAAAATGTTTCACTGAATTGCAAGAGAAGTCAGATGCTCTCGAGGCTGCAGCTTCATTGCAGGAATCCCTTGCAGAAAAGGATATCATACTCAAAAGATGTGCAGAAATATTATCAGAGGTGGTGGAAACAGATGAACTGCAGCCTATAGATTTTACTGATAAACTAAGATTGCTTGCAGATGAGAACAAATCATTGAAGGGTTTATCTCTGCAATACCATAAAATGAATGATGCGTTATCGTTTCTAACTTTTCCAGAAACAATTGATTCTGATGCATTAGATTCCCGTGTGTGTTGGCTTGCGGAGTCATTTTATGCGTCCAAACAAGAAGCCATGAAATTACAAAATGAAATCGAGCAAACAAATGAAGCTATCAGTGGGGAAATCGATCGCTTCGTGACTTTAGTATTGGCAGAAACACTGAAAAATAGCTTTCTTCTAGCTAAATTGCAGGATTTAAAAAACACTTATGAAGTACAGGAAAAGTTACGGCATGAGCTAACTAAAGCGAGGGAAGCTGCAGAAAATGTAATCGATCAACTGAATACATCAGTTTTAGTTGTATCTGAGGAAAAGAACTGCCTTCAACTGGAGTTGGATAACTTGAGAAAAGAATATGAAGCAGTTGTGAGAAAGGAGTATCAACTTTCACTGGAAAATGATCAAATAGTAAGTATGTTACGCGAGGCATCTGGACTTGCAAATGATGATCAGCAAGTGGATCACTCAGATCAATTTGAGATAGTGACCCTAGTTGATAGATGTCTTGCAATGATTCAGGCAAAAACGTCTCACATCAAATCAGATCTAGTTGAAGTTGAAATCTTTGAAAGATTCCAGGGTCTTCTATATATCAGAGACATCAAAGTGAGTCTATGTGAGCTAATCTTAGAGGAAGATATGTTGCACAGAATGGAGGTGAATCGGATGTCGAATGAATTGCAAATGACAACTCGAGAACTTAAAACTCTTGAGGACGAAAAAACTGTCATGCAGAAAAGTTTTGAGCAGTTGGAGGAGAAATGTGCTCTGCTCAGGGAGAAGTTATCAATGGCTGTCAAAAAAGGCAAGGGGCTTTTCCAAGAACGGGAAAATCTGAAGGGATCTCTCAGCGAAAAGAATGATGAAATTGATCGGTTGAGATCTGAACTCCAGCTGAACATATCCGCCTATAATGATTGGCAGAATCAAATCAAAAGATTGTCATTTGATGTGGATCGCATTTCTCAATTGGAGACTGATCTTGTTGCTACACAGGAACATGCCGATCAACTCAAACAGTTCTTAGCAGAGAGCAACAGTAGACATCGAGGAGTTGTGGAGACTATTGAAGGCATCACTGCTCCAACCAATTTGGTTTTTGAAGATCCAACAGAAAAGGTGAAATGGTTTGTTGGACATCTCAATGACCTTGAAATTGCCAATATGGAAGTGGCAGAAGAATTGAGGAAGATCAAGGATGAAGCAAGTTCGTTGGCCAGCAAGTTGTCTGAAGCGGAAACCGTGACAAAGACCCTTGAAGATGCCTTATCACTGGCAGAAAATAATATATCTCTGCTCTTGGATGAGAAGAGAGAACTTTCAGTATCTAAGGCACTTCTGGAAGAGGAATTACATAGGGAAAAAGAGGAAGCTTCTTTTCATATAAGCAAGTTTGAAGAGATGTCCTCGAGTAAAAGAGCTCTTGAAGATGCTTTGTCCCTGGTAGAGAACAATATTTCCCATTTCATAAATGATAAAGACATAGCTATAGAGAGTCGATCTCTTGCAGAAGAGCAGCTACATGAGTTAAGGGAAGAATCGGCTGTTCATATTAGAAAACTTGCCGATGCTGATAAAACCATACAGTCCCTTGAAGTTGCATTGTCTCGGGCTCACGAGAATGTTTCCAAGCTGTCTGAAGAAAATAGTAAGGTACAAATCGGTAGAGAGAGTCTGGATAATGAGATAAAGAAACTCAGGGAAGAAGCTGATTCTCTGGCCACGAAGCTTGCTGATGCCTTTGCCACTATCAAATCGCTTGAGGATTCATCATTACTGGCAGAGAATAACATGACCAATCTTGTTCTAGAAAAGAACAATGCTGAGAAAGAGATAGTAGCACTTAATTCTGCGTTGAAATCTTGCATGGAAGAGTTAGCCGGAATTCATGGAAGCAAAGCAAGTTTCTCTTTGGAGCTATCTGGTCAGCTAAACCGGCTTTACTTGCTTCTTGAAGATGAGACGGTGTCAACACTGTTAGAACTTTGTTTTAAGGAAATAATTGAGGGACTGAAAAACATGGATTTCCAACTAAAAGAAATGGAGGATATTTTTCCGGAAATGGATTCAGATGTACCTCAAAAGGTTCCCATCATTGAGGTATAATTATTTTTTATAATTTGCATTCATGTTATATTACTCCATGCTAGTAGGCTAGTTGATTCAATATGCTCGGGCTGTATTGGAACCCCTTCTTCCTTTCCCCTGATATGCACATGCGAAAGGCAATCTAGAAAAAAGAAGTAAAAGAACCGGCTCCTCTCTCCCTCTCTCTGTGATGTATGTGATGTCATCTTGTGTATTTTCTTACCGGATGATCTCTCTCAGCATTTTCTAATTTTTGTAGGATGCTTCTTCGATTTTATCGACACTATCTCGCCTTGATAGTGCTTTAAATATGGAAATGCTGAACGATGTGGTGAATGCGGTCGATAGTGAGATTATAACGTTTCATATCGAACAGATCGTTGAAAAATTCCATCTGAAAGGCAAGATGCTGGCTGATAAAGTTGAACACATCTCTTCTTGTATGGATGAATCGATTCAGGTCCTTTTAAATAGATTACTGAAGACAAAGGATAGAATTATTGCTATTATGAAGCACATAAAATCTATGAAACAAGAAATGAAGAGCACTGAAACAGATAAAGAGGCACAGGAGGATACCATAGTGTCGCTAAAAAATTATATAAGAAATCTATCATCTGCTTGCACCGATGCCACTTTAGAATTAGAGCTGAACGCCCAAAGGAATATATCAGAACTAAGATCTATTCTTGAATTTGTAAAATTGGATGGCGGAGTCTGCATTTATCAGGGGAAAATTGATGTTCATGCTTCAACAGCACTTTCTACTGACCCTATGAAAACAACTGAGAGGATCTTACTTGCTGCTAGGCAGAATCAAGATATTACTCAACAGTTTCTGGACGTAATAAATAAACTGATTAGCATAACAGAAGATAAGCGTAACAGATTGAAAGAAACGGAATTAATTAATGGTGAACTCTCGAAAGAAAGAGATCTATATACAGACAAAATTTGTGAGTTGGAGAATGATCTGAAAGAGCTGGAAAACTCATCTCATGCTATGAAGAATAAGCTAGATGATTATCAGGAAAAAGAGGATAAATTGACGAAAAGAGAGAGAGAAATTTCTGCTTCATTGTCCAAAATTCAAGGTGCTTAGTCCTTGATAATTGAAATCTCTTATATTTACTGTGTTTTTCCTACTTCTCTGGATTTTTTTTTCTTTGGTGGACTTGGAATGTTTATATTGCATGTTTTGTTTCAGAAATGGAAGACTCTCTGTTATCAGCATCCCAAATAAAATCCATTTGGAGTAAGATAAGTGGAATTGCAATCCCTGATACTGTGTTTGCAGTTGGAGATGAAGTGCTGAGTGATTCAGCTAATATAAGAAAGTTGGTTTATATTATAGATAGTTTTAATGAATCTGTGCAGAAGGTAAGTTCACTCTCTAGTGAAAAGAAAGAACTGCAGTTAGTCATTGATAAGCAGATCTCTGACATTGAACTTCTGAAGAGAAAAATGGAAAACCATGTAGAAAATGAGAAAAACTCACGAGGCATGGGGAATGAGTTGTCGGAGCTCAAGTCAGGTCTACAAGACATTGTGCAGAAGCTGGGGGGTAATGAAATGGTGGCCAACCAAAATTTAGCTGGATTATTGCCCTTGCTTGATGAACTTGTGCTGGCCCAAATAGTGGAATCTGAAAATTTGAGATCCAAAAATGAAGAACTTGGTGCCAAGTTGCTCTGGACCGAAAGGATTGTTGATGACTTGTCAAATAAGGTTAAAGTACTTGAAGAATATAATCATGCTAAAATTACTCCGACTGACACAGACCAGGAAAGACGAACCTTTGGAGGTTCCTTGTCTACCGATCCAGAGATAACAGAAATACAGGACTTGGTAAACCTGGTTCTGTCTATATATTCTCATCGCTAACACTGTTTAGGGCGTATCTCTATTCTTTTCTAATTGGTTGTTGGTGATGAATGTTTATATCCTTTTATTATGCATTCTCCAGTTTTCCTCTGATTTGAGGTGGCAAATAATGTCACTTATGGGACCATTAATTAGCCTTCCCGGCCCCCTTCTCACAGACTGTGGTAATAATGTTGACAGTTCAAATTTGGGTAAACATCATCAAATTTGTAGAAAGAGACCAAAATACTATAGATTGTTAGTAAATGAACCGCTAGCTTAGTTGATAAGAAGATATGGCTACTGAAACCATGGAGGCTATGCTCTTGATAGAGTTACCTTAATGAAGTTTTCACTATCACCTTCATAAATAAAGAGAGGAGTATCTGATAAACTTTTTCAGAAGCAAACTCCAAGTCCCATCATAATATTTTGCATAAAGGGAGTTTGACAAATGGTTTTTCCTAGCACAAACAAAAATAGTAAATCTTGGCTTCTGCACCGCCATGACTGACTCTTGTTTCTTGTTAATTTTGTGCTATTTTTATTTTTTGAGGTACCTAGGAATACTTATTGCTTCACTTGCTCCATACAGTTAGAGATGTCAAAATGCGTTGGGCACTCCGCGTTGGCCTATCGCATCTTATAAAATAGGTGGGTCGAATTGGTAATTTCCAACCCGCCAAAATAGCAGGCCAGCCTTATCCGTCCCATCACTTACCCTACCTAAAATAGTTGGCTGATTGGTAATTTCCCCACCCGCCAAAAAGGCGCGCGACCTGTTCCGTCCCGCTATCCTATTTTGACATGTCAACATATAGGTTCAACTATACTAAAAAACTATCTTTGTATGTGCACTGTTCATGTAACAATTTTGCTCGATTGCAATATGTGTGCGCTTCTTTAACACTGAAACATAAGCAAAAAAAAAGAGAGAGGAATATATTTCTGAGAAAAGAGGAGAGTGCTAGACAGTTTGGTTGTGAATTGTGATGGTGCATGATTTTATTTTATTTTTACATTTTAATCTTTCAGGGAGCAGTTGGTACGAGTAACATTATTCCTCTTGCTCCGACTGCTGCTCATGCACGCACAATGAGGAAGGGTTCAAGTGATCACCTTGCGATCAACATCAATTCTGAGTCTGACAGGTTGATGATCAGTCTAGAGTCTGATGAAGATAAAGGTAACATTTGAAAGATTGATTACGTTCTTGAGATGTTATAATGTATGGGAACTAACATGAAACATAGCTTTCGCAGGTCACATTTTCAAGTCCCTGAATACGTCTGGTCTGATTCCTAGACAAGGGAGAACAGCTGCAGATCGAATAGATGGAATTTGGTATAAAAAAAAAACAGAAATGCTGAGAAATCATGCATTATCTACAACTTGTCCTCAATATCACATTCTTTTCTTTATCATTCTAAAGTATTGTTTCCTTTTATTCAGGGTGTCCAGCACTCGAGCATTAATGAGCCACCCAAGAGGGAGACTAGGTCTCATGGCTTATTGGCTCGTCTTGCACATATGGTTACTTGGCACCATTTTGTAACGCGAGCCCTTGGAGAACAATCCAGACTTCAGAAACTAGGAAACATTATTTTTGTACAGAAGATATAGTCAGCATCATCATTCATTTTTCAACCTCTCCAAAAGTGCAGTTATATATGTTATGAATTCAGCCTACAAATTGTTTACAATGTGTAACATATTTCAAAAACATTGTGCAGTAATAAACTTCATCGCTTGGTGCTATGTTTATAAGTGTGTTTTTTTGATAGATTCTGCAGAAGTTTTTGAATATGAAAAGATGGATATTTCTGGTTGTTATTCTTTAAACAACACATACAACGACTGCACTGATTTTCCAGCTCGGTTGTCTCAGCAAAAGAAGAATGAAACGGGCATTTGCTAAAGATGCTTCAAGAACTTAAACAGTATAGATATAAATTACTCATCCGATTCTAGTTCTATCTACCATGACGAACACAAGTCTCTAGGTAGAATGAAAGTTGGAAATTGGGGACACTTTTGGCGGGTGATGTTTACATGCTGAATGATAGGAGTGGCTTCAGTTGATGCAGAATGTGTTCATAATGCATAGAGATTCAAGAATTTCAGTTTTAATGTGAGAAATCAGATCCTAGAAATTACACATGGATCTCAAATTTATAAGCAAATTTGTTTTCATCTTATATGTTTATCTGAATTATCATTCTTGTTTGGAAAGTTCCATCATAGCAATAGCATAAGAATTATGCTCCATAATAAATTATACAAAAACTTCTATTTTGTAAGATAATATTTTGCGATTTCTGAAAAAAATATTATTTTTAATTACAATTATATCTGACGTTCATGTCCTTGTTATTATTTTCACTTATTTTCCGAATAAATATCAAGGGATCAAATTCGAGAAAGCTTCATGATTCTATAAAAAATTAGCATGGAACAAAAAAATAATGTTATTTTAAGATAAGATCAAACACAATTCTTATTTTCAATATGCAATCTCCAAAAATCTTATTCACGAGGAAGCAAATTATGTTTTTTCCCTAAAATATTATTTTTTTACTTCATTTGTTTGATTTTATGTTTTGGATTTGACATTCAAATTTTGCTGTTTACCTCAACTGCCAAATTCTTCGAATTTTGCTGTTTCTTGCATTCAAGAGATTAACTGATGGATTTGCTTAGCACAAACTGCTGGCCCAGAGCCAAATCATGCACTCTGCATCTTCATACAGCCTTCCAATTCTTGGGTAATTTTGGCTAAGAATTCCTTGGCCCAAGAAAAGTAGTCGAATTTTTGAAGCTGAATACTGGAAATGTTGAAAAGATAACTTTTTTTAATTACCCATTTCTTGCATCATTATAGATAGAGGGCTTAGCCGCAGAAATGGCAATCCGTTAAAAATCTCCACCAGGATATTCTGTGTGAGTTTTCTCGTTTCCCTTATGCTTCTTTTACTTCATTTCTTATCGTGGTACTATTGAAAAAGAACATTTCAACAAATGTTTTATCTCTAGAAGTATATTTAGTCGTCCAGCAGATCAAGTTCTCGAGTTCAACTCTAAAATTTACACATATGATTACTTTTTACAAGGAGAGGTAGAAGTAGTAATACTGTAAGTGATTTGGCTGCCAGAATCAGTCCAAAAAGTTTTCAAGGAAAGGAAAAACTCAAGAGAGCAAATACCAAACCAGAACGTGGGCCCAGACAATCCATCCTCAGGGACTACTTATATTCAAGATGAGAATAAGATATTCTCCTCAAATACAACGGAGAATGAGACTTCAGTTATCGTCCCATCGAGAAATGATGTGCTTCAAACATGCTCTGTCACTTGTGGTTTAATAAGTGCTCTAGGTGTTTTAATTCGACAAGTACGTTTCCTATACTAAATCTGCTGTAGTTTATTGTTGGTTGTTAGCTGTTTGCTTTCTTTCTTTAGTTTACGTGGAAATCTGTGATTAATTGCCATTCTTTGAGCAACTTATTTAGTTTCATTTTTTGATTTGACAAACGTTAGGCATGGCTTGAGTAATCATACTTGTATGATATGGAAACTTTTCCAAGAACCTATGTTTATTGTTGTGGTCTAGGCGTGGCTTGAGTAATCATACTTGTATGATATGAGAACTGTGCCGAAAACTCAAGTTTTATGTTGTGGACTGTGGTCTTGTAGATTTCTCATATTGCATCAGGAGAAGGATGGCCTCTCAATGACTGTTCGGCGAACATAACATGTAGGATTTTCAAGTATTTACCTATTGACTCGTAGGATTAGTTTAATGAGTGAGATATAAACGGTATGTTTGTGAATTTTTTTGCATCACCTATCACTCATGAATAATTGTTTTCCCCCATTGGGATATGATCTTAATTCAAGTTTTCTGCTATGGACAGTTGGTTTTGAATTATGGCATCTTGAGTTGGTTGTGGGATCCGTTCTACTTGTGTCATCAACTCGGTTCTTGCTATTGAAGATATGGCCAGATTTTGCAAAGTCTAGTGAAACAGCTAATCAGCTGGTATATCTATTCATCTTCAATTCTTCATTGTCTTGTATGTTGTCTTTAATACTATTTAATCTTAGGTTCTTACATCCTTGGAACCTCTGGATTACTTAGTTGTGGCATTTCTCCCTAGAATAAGTGAGGTAAATCTTTGTTTCCCATATCGGCATTTTTCGACATTGTTATCATAGAAACCCTGTTAAAAGTCGACATTTCTTGATGTGGATTGAGCAGGAACTTCTTTTCCGTGGTGCGCTATTACCACTTTTTGGGATAAACTGGACGAGTATACTTGCAGTTGCTGCCTTATTCGGCGTATTACACTTGGGAGGTGGTCGAAATTACTCCTTTGCAATCTGGTACATCTCATCATAGTCACCTCTATCCCATTCGGCCATACCTATATGTAGCATTCCCATGTTTAATATTGTAGTTTTTCTCAGGGCAACATTTGTTGGGCTTATGTATGGTTATGCAGCGGTTTTAACTTCGAGTGCCACGGTGCCAATGGCTTCTCATGCTCTCAACAACTTAGTCGGAGGTGTCATCTGGCGTTACCAGAGAGGATTGGACGAATCTAGTTAATTCCTTCTTTAAACATAGTATGTAAGTAAACTATATAAATTCTTGCCATCTTTACGGAAATCTTACCACTTGGGAAAGTTTATATAATATATGGCATAATTGTTTTGGCTGGAGGTTATGAGCTGGCACATTGATTCTTCCATTACTTGAATGGTAACAAAAATCAATCTTGAAAGATTTACCAGATCCAGAGTAAACTAAATCAATTTTCTTGGAACATATCGAGTCAAATCATAATGTATATATACGTTAATTTAGTACAACCTTTTGGGACAAACATTTGACGACAGTGTCATTTTCTTGAATCCCCCAAGTTGTTAGAGGTTTGGATCAATGAAGTCTTCTTCTGCATTAGTCTCGATTCTGGTATTTTTCGCGTTCATGGCTGTGATGAAGGTTGATGCTGGTCTAAATGGGCGCTTGCTTACCTCTTATCGTCGATCCTAAGACCCTTGCATCCTCGAAAGCCATAATCCCTGTTTACCGTAAGCTCTCAACACCTTGTGCATTGCAGATTAATATCTCCGAGTGTAGCATTTTGGTGTTCTCCTTCTCTTCTATTTTTCTCCTGTCTCGATTCTGTTTTCGCCTCGCGAATGACTCTTTATGGCTTAACTCTCTGTTTACCTCAAAAATCTCCACCCTTTCTAGATTTGAAAATATTATGTTGTTTCCATTAACATTCTCTCATTTCAATCCCCAACAAAATATGTCAAAATTCTATTATTCATTTTTCTTTTTCCCCAGTTTGACCCTTTCAAGTTTTGCTCTTTTAAGCAAGCACGTAATGTTCTTGGAACTGCAAATGATAATTTCTTGTATCCATATATCAATCGATGGTCTATGAAAAAGATATATAGTTTCTAGCATTCTTTATGGAAATAATATTTCTTGGGAAAGATACAGATTATTCATTATATCTGATTAGTTTAGATTCTAGCAATCTTGGAGAAAATAAATATTGCTTTATATAATCTGGCATGATTGAATTGTGACAAAGAATCAACTTTTCGAGAATATAAAATTGGTTGGAAAGTTTGTGTAATCTTGCATAGTTGAATGGCAACAGAAAAATCATTGGTAAGAGATTCACTAAATCAGTTTATGTAATCGATTGAGTCAAATCATAATTTGCATACAAAAATCATTATTCTTGATATATTCATTCAATAAATCAATTTCTGAAATTGATTGAGTCAAGTCAAAATTGTGTGTTTATATAGATATATAGACAAAATTCTGGCACAACATTTGATAAAAGTGTCACTTTCTTGAATCCTTACTGTTGTTGAGGTTTAAAACAATGAAATCTTCTTCTGCATTAGTAGTCTCATTATTTCTGGTCTTTTTAGCCTTCATGGCTGAGATCAAGGTTGATGCTGGTCTGAATGGACGCCTACCTTTCGTCGTCGATCCTAAAACCGTCGGATCTTCGAAAAAATTAATCCCTGTTTATCGTAAATTCCCAGCACCTTCTACTCTAGTGAATTGATTTGTTAAAATGGTTTAGCTCGTTGTTTACCTGAACGAAAATTCTCCACTCTTCTTTAGATTTGAAAAAAAAAAAAAAAAGAAAAAAAAAATTATGTTTGTTTGGTTACAAATTTGCTTATTTCATTTGCTAACACAATATGTTGGTTTTTGACAGCATGCACGAGCCATTGCTTTTACTCTTGTTGTTACTGCAACATAGAGAAAATGCCTCCGGTTTGCGAGCAATGCTGCGCACCTCCACACGACTGATCCGTCGTTGGTTCAGCATCGATCCGGCCGGGCAGCAGCCAGAGAACTCAGATGTCTGTATTTTGAATAATGTTTTGATAAAGTATACAATGTATTTTAGCTACATCTGTTTCCCAGAAAATGGTCGTCTTGTTGATTAATTTGTTCAAAATCTTTGGTTATTGGTTATAATTGGGATTTGCAAAGAAATTCACTGTCACTATCAATTTGCAGACACAAAGGATTTCATATATAGATCAGCAAATTTGGACCATGTTAATTATAACGAAGATAACACGCAGTATTCGAAATTTTCTTATAAATTATGTCACCTCTAAAAAAAATTTTATCCATGTGTGAAGGCTATTGCTAAACTTGATTTTGGTCACCAAATGTGGCTTGCCAAAAATGACCCACTTTATTCTTAATTAAATAGTTACTCAATCTCAATAATCTATATCTTTTCTCATTTATCCAATTTATATTTATGATGAAAATTAT